>NC_059115.1:28091971-28740925 GCF_020740685.1 Jaculus jaculus
TGAATTGAGACTACCTGATCCATATAGCCATAGCAAGTACCCAGAACTGAAAAGCGTGGATCACAAAGCAAAAATGAGCTAACACAAAGAAACAGCAAGCAGTATTCCAGGCACTCAATTAACTCAGGTATACCAGAAAGCCTGAAAAATCTCTAACTCCAGATGGGCAAGTTTCAATGAAACATGAAAAACCCACTGTGCCTCCCTCTAGCAACACCAAGCTCATAGCAGAGGAAACTCCAGAAAAAAGCTCAAAAGAGTTATTTTAAATATGGACAAAGAACTCTAAGAGGGCACAGATAAAAACATGCATAAAATCCTGAAAAAATTCAATAAGAACACAAATAAATGCATGAATAAATTCCAGGCAACTCAAACAAACAGCTATATGAATTAAGTTGCCAAGTCAATATATTGAAATAGAATACAAAAAATCAATAACAATCTTTACTAAAATCCAAGTGGAAATAAAGTTGTAGATGAAAAATATAGCAAGTCAAACAATAATCTCCATAGAGAGCCTCACCAATAGAATGAACCAAAATAAAGAGATGAATTAGTGTAAACCAATAAGAATTTCAAAAAAAATATGAATAGAATATGAAAGATGTACAAGACACCTTGAAAATACCAAAAGTTTGAATGTTGGGCATGGCTATTCAAAAAGAAAAAGTCAATGTCATAGAAAATATTTTTAATATTATTATAAAGGACAATTTCTTAATCCCTGAAAAAGGGATCCCTACCATTGTTCAAGAGGCATACAGAACAGCAAATAGACAAGACTAGAACAGAAAATCCCCACATCATATTATAGTCAAAATGCTAAATACACAGAACAAAATAAATATGAAAGCAAGAGAAAAATACCTCATCATTTTAAGTATTGAAAGACCATAGCTGACAGTCCAAATGACTATAACCTATAAAATTATATCTAGTAATTGCAGAAGAAAGAAAGATTTCTATGGCAAAAGCAGGGTACATGAAATTATGAGCACTTAGCCAACACTTCAGACAATAATGAATGGACTAACCCAAGTGAAGGAAAGAATAAACATATTCAAGAGGATACAGGAATAAATACAATAACCAATGCTAGAACAGGTGTTAAGCAAATGAAAACTAAGAAAACACCAAACTCCACAAAATTATAAACATGACAGGGATTAATTCACAATATTGCCTCTGAATATTAATGGCCTCAACTCTACAAAGAAAAAACAAGCTAATAGGCCAGGTTAGAAAATGACTCCTGTCATAAAAAATTACACAGTATCTTAGAGTGAAAGGATGGTGTTGTAATCAGTTTCACATTGAGATTCAAACTGGCACCATTTAGGGGAGGAAGAGATTTTATTTCAAGTTTACAGATCCTGGGGGAAGATCCATCAGTGACAGAAGAAGCTGCTTCCATACATCCAAATTTAGAGAAACCATCATCACCCAAAGAACACCAAAAGCAACAAGCCAAAAACTTGCAGCAAAGAGCCATGAGTCTGCAAGAATTCAGACCTCTCTGCATACCTTTTAGTTGGAAATCAGATCTGCCTCCAACAAACCTTAGGGCTAGACCACAGGATCTTTTCCCAGTGACAGCCCAGCCAGGCAGCTGGACACAAGATTTAATAAAACACCTGAGTCTATGGAGAACATACATTCAAATTTCTACATTCCATCCCTGGCCCACAACCATCTCACATTATAATTTGTTTGTAAAGTGTCAAACATCAAACATCTTAGTTCAAGTCCAACATTCATAATCAGTAACAATAGTCTCTGGATTCTTTTTTTTTTTTTTTAATTTAATTTATTAGTTTTCTTTTCAGTAAATACAGGCAGTTTGGTACCATTATTTAGGCTCATCTGTGATCTACCCCTTCCCATTAGACCCTCCTTGTTAATGAAAATGGGTCATGCATTGTGGAGTTAGCCCCCAGTTATTGGTATGATAAATGTCTCTGCAAATCATGACCCAACATGTGACTCTGACATTCTTTCCGCCCCCTCTTCCGCAAAATTTCCCTGAGCCATGTTGGGTTCATTTTTGGTTTGCTTCAGTGCTGAGGTGTTGGGGGCCTCTGAGGCTCTGGCTCTCTGCTTTGGTAGGAGTTGATTTTTCTCTTTAATTCCATTCCTATCGCAGGGCTGAGTAGCCAGGGAAAAGTTCCATTTTGAGCCAGAAGCACTTAATGCTGGCCTTTACACAGTCCTGGTATATCCAAAACACTTTGGGTTTCTATTATAAACCATGGTACATCCTACAAAGGCCACATCAGTCTCTCTATCAAGGACATTACACCCTGCCTTATTTACTGTGTGTCAGTAGCAGTTCCTGGAACCATGTGTACTTCATGACCCACATCAACCATATTTCATATTTCCAAAATGAATATCAGGGACTCAGTGGCACATCCACTTTCAGGAAATAAATTATGATCATGAAGAGCAATCAATCTTTCAGTCATTAGCTTTCAAAGGAGTTTGCATTCCTATTCATTCAGTCTTTCTTGGGTGGGATCATCTCAGACATCCTTTCTATTGTTTCAATGTAAAGCAGTTATCCATCTTTAACAGTAGCAGCTTTAGCAACCAATCTCTGTACCAGTAACGTTAAACTTATTTTTTTAAACTTTAAATCATATAACTCTCAGTTCTATGTCTTCTGTCAAGCACATTAATTCATTACTTTCAGATCAAACTCTTAGAACTTGAACAGAAGAATACAGCCAGTCTTTATGATAGTAGCCCAGTTCCAACAAAGTTCTCTGCAATCTTTTCTTCCACTTTGAAAGTTCATAAACAAAGCCTCCAAATGCAATTCTCTCTTCACTTAGCATTTTCAAATTCTCACCAGGATAGTCCATAAAACTTGGTTTACCACACTGTGAGTCTTCTGCATTCACAAGTTTGAAGTCCAACTCCCTCTCTCCCAGCACAAAAGTTCCAAAAGGCCAGAATCCACATTGTCAGATTCATCACACAGTAACTCTCACTCTCTAGTACCAAGTTTCTGTTGTAGTCAGGTCTTTGTTGATGGGATGAACATCTAAACCAAGCACAGTTTAGGGAAAGAAGGAATTTGTTTCCAGGTTATAGATCCAGGGGAGAAGTTCCATCAATGGTGGAAGAAGTTTCTTCCATAAATTCAAGCAAAGAGAAACCAATAAGGTGTGTTTGGGGGGGGGGGCAGGATTAGAGATGTTAAAGCCAGCTCTCCCTGGCCAGAACTTGGCTCACTCTCTTGCTGTAGTTTTCTGCCTCCTGTGGCAGGGGCAATGTCCAGCCTCTGTTCATGCCATGTTTTCTACTACCATCATGGAGATTTCCTCTGAGACTGTAAGCCAAAATTAAAAACAAAACCAAAAAAAAAAAAAATCTTTTATTCCAGCAATAGAAAAGAAACTACAACAGAAAATTGGTGCCAGTGAAATATGAATTTTTTTCTAGAAACCTGATTGTGTATTTAAACATATTTATATAGAAATGAAGAAGTATTTGAAACCTTGGCTAAGAGATGCCTTTCAGTGTTATAAGCAGAGTTTGATGGCCCATTATGTTTATAATTGGAATACCTAAATGCAGAAAGAACTGACCATGCTTGGCTTATAAGAAAAAGAGTTTTGTCTGAACTGGGGTGGAGGCAGTGTGTGAAGAGACTTACTGAATCCTGCCTGTATCATAAGAATTCAAACAAGGTTGAATTTGGAAGAAATGGACAGGTGGGAACAGAAAATTATGATGTAGAAGAAATGAAAATTTGGGGATAAAGACAACAGCTCACTTCAGCTGCAATTGTTTGAGAGATTACCACTATTGAGATTGGGCCAGCTGTTTTGCTAGGTCATTTGAAAGTGGAAAGTGGAATGTTGAGGAACTGTCCTTCCCCTCAAATTCAGTTGACCATCCCATGAGTTAACAATTTAGTAGGCTACTTGGTACTACCAGATTATAACAAATGCAAGAAATAGAAAGTTATGGATATTCAATGTTCTTCTTTTTAATGACCACTGGAAAGTGTGAAACAGGGTTGTAGGGGTCCATGCATGGAAGATCAATTAGGCCATGAAGACTAATTAGGGGTTGTAGTGGAGACTCAGGATGTTTTGAGGCTATGGGATAATTGCCAAAGAGAGCTACTGCCTTAGGATGGAGTTTTCTCCAATTGTGAGCATCCAAGAGGGAGGGGTAGAATTGAAAAGCCAGAGACTTCTTTGTGGGTCACAGGCAGACATAGAGCTGCAGGCCTTGATATTTACACTGCTTGTTTTAGATTTTGCATTGGTTCACTTTTTCCTTGCTATGCTCAGTGCTATCTTTTCAGTGCCTTACTTGGTAGAATATAGCCCAGATTTAGGAAAGTCTAACCTCTGGAACTTTCTTATTGAGATGAGGGCAAACTGCTTCTAAATACAGAGTCTTGAAAGTGACAGCACTCATTTCTTTCTGATATTTTACTTTTATTTATTTATTTGAGAGAGAGAGAGAGAGAGAGAGAGAGAGAGAGAGAGAAAGAGAGAGAGAGAATGGGCACACCAGGGTCTCCAGACACTGCAAACAAATTCCAGATGCATGTGCCACCTTGTGCATCTGGCTTATGTGGGTCCTGGAGAATCAAGCTGAGGTCCTTTGGCTTTGCAGGCAAGTTCCTTAACCACTAAGCTATCTCTCCAGCCTGAGAGTACTAATTTCTATTGCCCCTATATCAGAAGTTGGTTAACTGCCTCTAGCAAAAGTTTGAAAAAAAAAGAAACTAAAGAGTTTAGTTTAAGCCATTAGTAAAACTAGCATATGTGCTGTCACTTCTGCTCTGATGTTACTGAGGCTGTGGCTTCTTCTTCTCATTGGCACTTTTATTGAACAGACAAACCCCAGAAATATGTGAATAAATGGTACATTTAATGAGCAAATGGTAAGAAACTTTTGGCTTTGAATAATCATTAAACATTTATAAAAGCAAGGGACTTAGGGGCTTGACCTGATGGGTTCTGCTTATCCGGAACACACAGACACTGTGATCACAAGAGCAATCACATTAAACCCACCTGTTGCCTTAATAGATCTGTGGGCCGATAATTAACAACCTGGTTATCTTCAATGCTATGAATGAGGAATTTTGATGCATATATGTTTGTTCTGAACCAAGAGTCCAATCAGGATTGACAATGTTTAATATCAATGTGCATCTTTAAACATTGTCAACATTGGCCACTTGTGCTGCTCAGACCAAATGTACATCAAGATGAGGAAACCTAGTCACATTACATAAGCATATGGATTACACAGTTGAGAATAACTTTAAAGCAAACTAAAGGCAGTAAATTAGGCATCTCACAACAATATCACCAAATTATTTGTAATATCCATAAGAAATATTTCTAGCTATTTCCTATAGTTTGTTCCCACAGTTTCTTCTTAGAGTTCATCACCATATCTGAGTGCTAATTTTGATTCTTGGCCATTATGTGATTTTGGTTTTACGTGCTCACAGTAAAGAAACCTTGGATTGTGTAGTTGGCTGAACAGTATTGAAATTGGTAATTACTACAGGCACATTTAAAATTTAGGCATCATATTTTACATCATGTATGGTTATGAGTTTATGGAGTCCAGGGGAAAATGTGGTAGTTTGAAATGGTCCACATAAACTCATATATTCTGAATGCTTGGTCCCCAGCTGGTGGAAAATTGTGAGGCAAAGCCTTGAGAGGGTCTGTTTTGGTTTTATTTTTTTGGTGGCGGGGGCCATGACAGGCTTAAAGTTGTGATAGCTAGTCCTCCCTCATCAGTACTTGGCTCATTCTCTTGCTACTGTTTTCCAATTGCTGTGGTTGAGGTAATGTCTATCTCATGCTATGTTCACCCCTGACATCATCGATACTTCACTGAAGACTTACAGCCAAAGTAAAATGCTTTCTTCCAGTCAGCTGACTTTGGTCAGGTAATTTATCAAATCAGCAAGAAGGTAACTACAGCAATATCCCACAATTATCAATAGTCAGATCACCTGGAATGAAATTAAACTGAGAAACAATGGACTTATACACATAGATCAAATACACTTTACAAAATTCTACAGAACATCCCATCCAAGCTTTAAAGAACATACATTCTAACCAAACCCATGGAACTTTCTCTAAAAAAGTAATATATTAGGACACAAAACAATTCTAAACAAATTTCAGAAAATTCAAATAATTTCGTGTATTTCTCCAAGTATAATGCAATAAATCTATAACTGCACAACAAAAAACAAACTGCAGAAAACACAAACTCATAAAGTATAAACAACATACTACTAAGTGATGAATTGGTCACTTAAAAAAATCAATATAAAAATAAAAACTTCCTAAAACTGGATGGAAAAGAATATATAATATATCAATTCCTATGAGATATAATAAAGGCAGTTCTGAGGGGTAGTTTATAATTTTCAATAGCTACATTACAAAAAACATGGAGAATTCAAACAAATAACTTAATGACACACACTTGAAGGCAATGGAAAATCGGTAATAAACCAAACTCCAACATATCAGAAGAAAAGAAATCATCAACATCTGGGAAGAAATTAATGAAACAGAAATACAACAAACCTGAACTAAGGGTTGGGTCTTCAATTCTGTTCCTTTGGTCCATATGTCTGTTTTTATGCCAGTACCATGTGGTTTACTATGGCATTGTACCACAGCATTAAATCACATATGGTGATACCTATAGAGATGTTTCTTTTGCTAAAGGTATTTAGAATATCCTAGCCCTTCTGCCATTCCATATGAATTTTGAGATTATTTTTTCTGTGTCTGTGAAGAATGATGCTGGAGTTTTTATTGGCATTGCATTGAATCTACATATTTCTTTAAGGTATATTCACAATTTGATTCTATTTATCCAGGAGCATGGAACGTCTTTCCATAATCTCATGTCATCCTCAATTTCTTTCTTGAATATTTTTATGTTTTCATTATGTAAGTCTTTCACTTCCTTGGTTAGTGTTACTGAAAGGTATTTATTTTTTGTGGCTATTGAAAATGGAACACCCTTGGAGAGATATTAGGAACATTCTCACTAATATCTAGAACAGGGAAAGGGTTACCTAGGCTCCCCAGTGCTAGTCAATATAGTACTTGAAGTCTTAACTAGAACAATAAGATAAGAGAAAGAAATAAAGTGGTACAAACTGGAAGATAGAAGTCAAGCTACCCTCATTTGCAGATGAAAATATTATGTATATAAGAGAATTTGGAAGCTCCACAACAGAGCTCCTACATCTGGTAAACAATTTCAGCAAAGTGGCAGGATAAAAAGTTAACACACACAGGGATGGAGACATGGCTCAGTGGTTAAGGTGCTTGCCTGCAAAGCCTAATGACCTGGGTTCAATTCTCAGGTACCCACATAAAGCAGCTGCACAAAGTGGTCCTTGCATCTGGAGTTCATTTGCAGTGGCTAGAGGCCACGGTGTACCCATTCTCTCCCTCTCTCTTTCTCTCTCTCTCTCCCCCCTTCCTGACTTTCTCTGTTTGAAAATAAGTAAAAAAAAAAAAAAATCTTAAAAATTAACACACACATTTTAAGCATCTTTCTAATATATAATGACAAATATTTTCAGAAAGAAATCAAGGAAACAGTTTTATTATCAGTATCCACCAAAAGTTATATATCCCAAAGATTCACCACCAAGGTAGCAAAAGACTTCTACAGTAGAAACAGTAAAATACTGAAGAAAGAATTGAGGAAGACATGAAAGATGGAAAGATCTTGATGTGCCTGATGGGAAGAATTAATATCATGACAATGGCAACCCTACATAAAATAAATGTTCAGATTCAATGTAATTCCCCTCAAAAAGTACTTCAATCTTCACAAAAATAGAAGAAAAAAAAACTTTAAAATTATTTGGAAGCACGAAAGAACCCAGCAGTTAACTATACAACTACACTTAGCAAAAAGAATACTGCTGGCAGTATCACCATACTAGGTTTCAAGTTTTAATACAGAGCCATGATAATAGAAAGGATATGATAATTAAGCAAAATAGAATTTTAGATCAATGAAATAGAATAAATGATCCAAGTATGCCCAAATAAATACAAAAACTTTATTTTTGATAAATGGCCAAAACCACACATTGGAGAAAAGACAACAGCCTCAACAAATGGTGCTCATAAAACTGGATGGCCATTTGTGCAATAATGAGTCATTGGGGCTGATTGTACTCTGATCAGTGAGCAGTGGCAATGAGTAGGGAAGTGTGAACAAGGCTCAGGTGAATGTCTCCAGTCCCACATTGGTACAATTCCCTTCCTAACATGCCCCTTCATTTTCCACCATCACCACCAGAATGGACTTTGAGCTGATCACACCTAAAAACATTGTATATTCAATAGGATAGGTCAACCAAATTGATCACACTTCTACAGACACTGAACACTGATTATGCCAGGTCTCCCAGGGACCATCCTAGACCAATTTGGAGATTGCACACACAAGGATGAACCTATTAAGATGCCAGGGTATCAAGCATAAACTTGCAGATAGGCTATAACAAACACACCTTAATCAAGGCTAGCCATGTAACTGAAAACAGGCACTACAAGAGTTGTTATTGCTGCATCCTCACCAAGATAAAAAGACTGTTTCTGGATGGGCAAATCTCAGCACAAAACAAATAACACAATCATCCTAGGCAAGATATCCCCACCATGAATGTCTACTCCCAAGGAGGAATACTCCAGTAGAAACTTAGAAGAGCTGGAAAGATGGATTAGCAGTTAAGGCACTTACCTGCAAAGCTTAAGGATCCATGTTCAGTCCTCCAGATCCCATGTAATGCAGATATACAATAGTGAGGCAAGCACAAGGTTGTATATGCCCACTAGATGATGCAAGTGTCTTGAGTGCCATTGCAATGACAGATGCCCTAATGTACCAATTCTCTCTCTCTCCCTCTGTCTCTGCCTCTGTCTTTCTTTCTCTTTTTCTATTAAAAAAAAAAAACTTAAACAAATTAGAAGGAAAACCATACATAGAATTCCAAAATGCACTTTCATGAACACAGATAATAAACTTAATGAGGCCATGAACAAATGACTGGATAAAATGGAAGAAAAAAATAAAATATATGGCAAATAAAATGGAAGAGAAGCAAATAGATCTCAATAGACAGCTGAATGAAATGGAAGAGAATCAGCAAATATAGAACTAAAGGAACAATGGAATGAACTCAATGCAGATATGATCAAATGTAGTAGTAAATTCAAAAGACAAAAGAAAATCAACTCAAGAAATGAAAATTATGTTGGGTTATGATATGCAGAGACATTTATCACACCAATAACTGTGGGCTAACTCCACAATGCACGACCCATATACCTCAACAAAGAGGGGCCAATGGGGAAGGGGTAGGACATGGATGAGCCTAATAATGGTACCAAACTGCCTGTATTTGCTGAATACAAAACTAATAAAAATAAATAAAGAAAAGGAAAAAAAAGAAATGAAAATTAAATTTAATACAGAGATAAAGATGCTGAAGAAAGAACTAATGGAAAACAAAAAAGAATCTAATAACTCTTTTAAAAGTATAATAGTCTCAACAACAGAATAGATCGTGCAGGGAACAAATTTCCAGAATTTGAGGACAAGATATAGGAAATAGAAATATAAAACCAAAGAAAAGTTAAAAAAAAAAAACATGTGAATGGCAAATGAGGGAATAGAGGGCACCTTGAAAAGACAAAACATTTAAAACATGGGCATACAAGAAGTGGAATAATTATAGACCATAGAGCATAGAGAATACCTTCAATAAACATATAGAAGAAATTTTTGTGAATCTTGCAAAAAAGAGGCCTGCCCAGGTACAAGAGACATAAAGAATGCCAAATAGACAACACCAGGAAAGAAATTTCTATTTCATATTATAGTTAAAACACTAAACACAGAAAACAAAATACTAAAGAGTAGTACAAGCTGCAACAGAAAAACAGCTACTCAATTACAGATAAGCCCATCAAAATTACTTTCAACTCTTTGGTGGAAACCCTAAATGCCAGAATGGCTTGGAAGGGAATATTTCAAATTTTGAAAGACTGTAAGAAAACCTAAATTACTATACAAGCAAAAATATCCAGCATACTAGAAGATGAAAAAATATATTTCCAGTGATAAAAGTCAACTTTATGAATATCTGATAACTAAACTAGCCATACAGTGATTGCTGGATGGAATACTTCACACTGAAGAGACAAGCAAACATATGAAAAATCAAAAATTAAAATTATAACTGATATTAAATCAAACAATTAGCAAGAAAACACCAATTTCCACAGTCTCTACAAAGAATGTGACCTTATAGTCATCAATTCAATATGAGGATATTATAATTGGAAATTTGCATGCACCAAATTTGAAAAAGAAAAATGTATGAGATATTAAATGAGAACTAAATTCCACACAATAATTGTGACAAATTTTAATACTGCATTGTAGTTAGTAGGTAGTTTATCTAAATAGAAAATAGAGAAACAAAATAGCTAAATAACACTACAGACCAAGTAAACTAATCAGACATCTACAGAAAATTCCTTCCATGCTCTACAGAACATGCATTCTTTTCAGAAACTTATGGGACCATCTCTAAAACAGATTTTATATTAGGACATAAAGCAACCTCTATGAATACAGGAAAATTGGATAAACCCTGTATGCTAACAGACCATAATGCAATAAAGCAAGAAATCAACAACATGAAAAAACAGAAATTATATCAACTACTGAAAATTGAACACATGATTAAACAATGACTGGATCATTGAAGAAATCATAAAATTTATCGAGCTTGATTAAATGAAAACAAAACATACTAAAATGCATAAACATAATGAGGGCATTTATACAAGAGAAGTTTATAGCTCTAAATGCTACAGAAGGAAAATAGATATATCTCAATTAAATAACAACTCCTCTGAAGGCTTTGGAAAAGAAAAAAAAATCAAAAGCTTCCAAAACCAGACCAAACAAAATAGTCAAAATTTGGGTAGAAGTTAATACATTTTTTTTCCTCGAACTTTTTTTTTTTAATTAGTTTTCCATTCAGCAAATACAGGCAGTTTGTTACCATTATTAGACTCATCTGTGACCTACCCCCTCCCCATTGGCTCCTCCTTGTTGAGGTATATGGGTCATGCATTGTGGAGTTAGCCCACAGTTATTAGGATGATAAATGTCTCTGAATATCCTGACCCAACATGTGACTCTAACATTCTTTCCACCACCTCTTCTGCAAAATTTCCCTGAGCCATCTTGGGTTCATTTTTGCTCTGCTTCAGTGCTGAGGTGTTGGGGACCTCTGGGTCTCTGGCTCTCTGATTTGGTAGGTGTTGATTTTTCTCTGTGTTGGTCTCCTTCCCCCTTGGGCTGGTATCGGGTTCATCAGGAAAACAGCACCCTTGCTGGTTTTGGCAATTTTCCTTAGTTTCAGCCAGGGCCCTTTTGAGGTATGATGGGGTGGCTCTCTCCTTAGTATCTGCATCTATCTGAAAAAGAGAAGCAGATTCTCCAACGGAGAGTAAGTTAGCTCCAAGACAAATGAAATAACCCTTACTTTTTTTTATAGAGAGTTTAATAGGTGTAGGCCCTCATGTAACCCATGATTGATGGTAGCTTGATATTGGAGAGAGGGTTTATGTTTGGATATGATTCTGACTTGTTTCCCAGCTCCAGCTATGGGTCCCATACCACTGAGGGGATCAGTTAGCCAAATCAAGAGCAGTTGGTTCCCCACCATGGCTCTGTGCCACTATTGTACTTGTGTGGGCATCACAACCAGTTATTTGTTGCTAAATAGATTAGACCATGAGTTGCTTGGACAGATATTGGTTATTTCCCCCAGTAGCCCATGTAGCACCTTCTGGTACTAGATACGCTGACTGTCTGGGGACTGACTCTCTCCTTCCAGGCATGCCATTCCATTTTACGTGTCAGCTGCATATGGTGTCTTCAGCAATAGGTTCTCTACGACTAACCTTTGGTGGGTCATCAAGTACTCTGACAGAAATCTGTCATTCTTTTAGGAAATGTTGTAGGTTTCTCTGATCAAAACCTCATTGTGGATGATAGCCCCATGCTGGTACTGGGAGTCAGTGTCCAGTAAGAAAATGAGGAAAAATATAAATAATATACAAGAGTTAGAGAGGAGAGAAGGGGAGGGAGAGGGAGGGAGGAAAGATGTAGAAGGTTTAGGTTAGACTTGATCCTACCCTCTCCAGTGCCTTATGGTTCAGGTGTTTCCTGTAAGGGTCTGGTGAAGGTTCAACCATTTGTTCTGCCTTTTAGGAAGTAGATTTTTATGGTACCATTGCCCTGTGGTCTAGATTACTGTTTCCTACCCCGTTGATGCCCTCCTCTACCTCCCCATCCATCCTAGTGTCCAGTCCATGAGATGCTTGGTGGGTATGTAAGGTATCTTGGGTAGATTCAGTTTAGGTACTGTAGATGAGTGAGACTATGTGGCAATTGTTTTTCTGTGATTGGGTAAGTTCACTGAGAATGATCTGTTCCAGGTTCACCCATTTTTCCTCAAATTTCTTTGTGTCATTTTTTCTTACTGCTTTATAGAATTCCATTGTGTAGATATACCACATTTTAGTTATCCATTCTCCCTAGTGATGGACAACTGGATTGATTCCCGCTCTTAGCTATTATGAATTGAGCAGCTACAAACATGGTTGAGCAAATCTCTCTGGCATGTGGTTTGAAGGTTTTAGGGTAGATGCCCAGTAAAGGAATAACTGGGTCTGTTGGTATCTCTATAGTCAGCTTTTCAGGAGTCTCCATGTTGCTTTCCAAAGTGGTTTTACCATCCTACATTCCTACCAACAGTGGATGAGTATTCCCACTTCTCGGCATCCTTGCCAGCATTTATTTTCTTTTGATTTTTTGATGTTTTCTATCCTTATTGGGGTAACGTGGAATCTCATAGTTGTTTTAATGTGCATTTCTCAAATGATTACGGAGGATGAACATTTTCTTAAGTATCTGTTTGCCATTTGTGTTTCTTCCTCTGTGAACTGCCTGTTCAGCTCTTTGCCCCATTTTGTGATTGGGGTGTTTGACTTCTTACTGTTTAGATTATTGAGTTCTTTGTAGTAGTTCTTTGTAGATCCTAGAGATTAGGCCTCTATTAGTTGAATAACCCACAAATGTTTTCTCCCATTCTGTGGGTAATCTATTGGTTTTGCTTATTGTATGCTTGTCTGTAAAGAAACTCTTCAGCTTCATGTGATCCCATTGGTCGAGTGACTGTTTAAGATTGTGAGGTACTGGGGTTTTGTTCAGGAAGTCTTTTTCCATTCCTATATCATGGAAAGTACTTCCTAAGTTTTTTCCAGTAGTATTTGAGTTTCTCATCTTATATTGAGGTCTTTTATCTATTTGGATTTGAGTGTAGTATATGGTGAAATGTGTGGATCAAGTTTTAGTTTCCTGCATGTGGTTATCCAGTTTGTCCAGCACTATTTGTTGAAGAGGCTGTCTTTTTTCCAGCCTATATCATTTGGACCTTTGTCGACTATCAAGTAGCTATAGTTGCTTGACCCGAAGCCCGGGTCCTCAAGCCTATTACATTAGTCTATACTCCTGTTTGTATGCCAGTATCATGCTGTTTTTATTACTATGGCTTTGTAATATAGCTTTAGATCAGGTATGGTGATGCCTCCAGAGGTATTTCTTTTGCTGAAGATATATTTGGATATGTGAGGCCTTCTGCCTTTCCATATGAAATTTCAGATCTTTTTTTTTCTATCTCTGAAGAACACTGTAGGAATTTTAATTGGAATTGCATTAAATCTATGCATTGCTTTTGGTAGGATTGTCATCTTCACAATGTTAATTCTGCTTATCTAGGAGCATGGGAGGTCTTTCCATTTTCTCAAGTCCTCCTCAATTTCTTTTTTGAGTGTTTTTATGTTCTTGTTGTATAGATCTTTCACTTCCTTGGTTAACATTATTCCAAGGTGTTTTTTTTTTGTTGTTGTTGTTGTTGTTGTTGCTATTGAAAATGGGACTATGTCCCTTATTTCTTTCTCTGTATCTTTGCCATTTGCAAATAGAAATGCTACTGATTTTTGTGCATTGATTTTGTATACTGCTACTTTGCTATAGGAGTTAATAACCTTCAGGAGTTTTGGGATGGAGTCTCTCAGGTCTCTTACATATACAATCATGTCATCAGTGAATAGAGCTCACTTAACTTCTTCCTTTCCAAATCATATCCCTTTTATATCCTTCTCCTGACTTATTGCTTGAACTTGGACTTCCAGTACTATATTGAAAAGCAGATGTGAGAGAGGACAACCCTGTCTTGTTCCTGATCTTAATGGGAATTCCTCCAGTCTCTCTCCATTAAGTCTTATTTGGGCCTTTTGAGTTTTATATATTGCCTTTATTATGTTAAGATATGACCCAACCATGCCAATTCTCTCCAATGTTTTGATCATGAAGTGATGTTGTATCTTGTCAAAGGCCTTTTCTGCATCTATCGAAATGATCATGTGGTTTTTATGTTTAATCTTGTTTATGTGGTGTATTACCTTGATAAATTTCTATATGTTGAACCACCCTTGTGTTCCTGGGATAAATACCACTTGGTCAAGGTGAATAATACTTTTGATGTGTTGTTGGATTCGGTGTGTGAGGATTTTCTTCAGGATCTTTGCATCTAAGTGCCCTGGCCAGTGTTGAGTCGAGCAAGGAAACAAGGGGAAAACTAACCTGAATGAAAGAAGGCAAACAGACACAAGAAGGAGGTCATGCTACATGTTTGTCAAGGCCTCGAGTGTTTATTCTTACATGTAGGTTTATATAGGGTTGTAGGAGGAAGGGGACATGGTCAGAGCAAGGAGTTGTAGGGGAAAAGGGATGTGGCCAGGGCAAGGAGTTGTCAGGAAACCTAGAGGGGATGTAATTAGGTGCTCATCTAATCTTGCCTCGATGGCTTAACATCCTGACTGCACCAGGCTTCACATCCTGACCATAAACTGGCCTTTTGCAAAAGATAAGATTCTGTAAGCAGTCTGCTGACTGGTTGCAGAAGTACCTAACAGAAAGCTGGATGGACCAGCTTTCTGAGTAATGAGTCAGTTTATGAGCAGGCCCAGGCAAAATGGAGAGGCTTTTGCTCTATGGCTCCTGACATCAACTCCCTTATTTTATACAAAAGAGGGGGAGGCCCACTATTCAGCAGTGGGCTGCAATGCCTTTGTTTCTTCATCAGCTACCAGCAGCATGGGGGAGTATTCAGCCAAGTGTACGATCCCTTGGTAGTTGAATATTAGCTGAGGAAATAGAAACTTAAGTTGCTATATCGTGGTCTGTTAACATGGCCAAGGTTTAATCAAACATCTCTTCCCTTCTTTTATACAAAAAGAGGGGGAGGTCCACTTTGCAGTGGTGGGCATTAACCAACTGGGGAAGTAGGGACCTGACCCCTCCCATGGGATGTCTTTTTCATCCAATCTATGACCCTTGGTAACTTTTGGGGAGAGGAGGCAGGGCCTGTGTGGATGGAGGGTGAGGCATGGCCTTAGTGATAGCAGTTATGGTACCAACCTCCATGCAAGCCAGGTATACCTCTCAGGGAATCCAGAAGTGTTCAGATAAGGACCTTCCCCTGCAGTACTTTACCTCACACCCACGTTGGTGCCCATATCACACTCACTTTATTGTGAGCTGATATACATAGGTCTGGATCCTATGTGACTCCTAAAGGATGGGTAGCTGTTTGGCCAACACAGGTAGACCACAGCAATAGCAGAGGTGTAGAGGACAGCAGTATAGTAAATAAGTACAGAATGTAAGATAAAGGGAGAGTGACAGCTGCATGTGGTAGGTCTTCAGTGGCAACGCCTCGATCTGCCAGCTCCAGTCTGTGATAATGGACCTGTAAAGGCTGTACCTTAATGGCTTTAATCTGCTAACATACAAAAGACATGATTTTAATTATAATAATGGGTCTGATTGTGAGTGAGAAGATTAAGATAAGTAGAGGTCCTTCCAGCTTTGTCCTGTTAGGTAAAAAAGGAGATTCTCTCAGGGAAGTGTTTCTTCCCTGGATATGTGAGATGTCACTGGAGGATCATCAGCTTATTTTAAAAGTCTCTCTGGCAGCCATCTTGCAGCATTTTCTTTGGTGTCAAACAAGCATACTGATCCTTGGCCCCAAATGAGTACTGGGTCTGGGCCATTCCATTTTAAAGTTAAAGGATCTTTCCACATGGCTTTGTCAAAGGTATTTTTTGTATTTGTGTGCCAAAAGTGATCAGCTGCTGACTTTCCTTGAGCATCAAGGGTTAAAAAGTTTAGGACAAACAGTGCATGATGAAGAATGTTTTTTGGAGAGCCTTTTATGGGCTATAAATTTGTTTTTAACTTTTGGAGGGTAAATGGACCCAGAATAGGGGCCCTTCCTGCCAGAACAACCTGGTGGGTGTAAAGTCAGTGGCACAAATGACCGGGAGAAGAGGCTTTTTATAAAAGATAAAATTGACTCTTTGGCTCAGAATTGTAGCCTCCACTATCTTCAGGGCCTCTAAAATTTACCACAGGTAAACTAAATGTAAAATGCTGATGAGGAGTGTAAGGGAATTAAAAAAACCAATCCTTTAGGTCAATAATGATTTTACAATGTCCTGCAGGAATTGCTACTGGAATGAGGCCTGGTTGTAGGGCCCCCATAGATACCATGGCCTTATTAATTTCTCTAAGGTCCTGGAGCAATCTCCATTTTCCAGACATTTTCATTATAACAAAGATAGGAGTAGTCCAAGGAGAGGTGGTAGGTTCAATATGGCTTGCAGCAAGTTGTTCCTGCACTAACATCGTGGCTGTAGCTAATTTCAGAAGTTAGGGGCCATTTATATATTTAAGGTATTTTTTTATTTTTGGTTATATATATCTCTCTGAGTGTTTCATACCATGTAGATAGCCAAAAGTTAATTAAGGATTAATTTTAGAGTTCATTAATAGCTCTCCAAAGAGACTTTAGGGACCCAGAAGTAGCCGCATAGTTTACTGGTGCCTTACCTGTTAGGATGAGTCAGGGCCATGCTGGCCAAGTAATTTTCCATTCTTTGGAAAGTCATGAGGGCCGATTGTTCCTCAATTGTGACTCTCCTGTTTTAGAATGTACACCAGTTTTGTTTGGTTCTCCATATCCTCCCTGCTCAGGAAGACAGGTGACTTACCGGGGAGCAGTGTAGAAGTGTCCCATCATCTCCAGTGGCCTCATGACATGGGAGTACAGGCCAAAATATTGACACTTTTTACTCTAATGATTCCAGTTGGCTTTGGCTTATATATAGGTGATTAACACAATCAGAAAGGATATATGTACATATAGAGCACATTTGATTACTGAAATCGACTTAGTTAAAGAATGGCACAAGGGCTTATAAAATTATTTTGTCCTATCTTTAAATTTTTTGTTGTACTGTGTCAGCATAAGCCATATATCTGAGGCATAGGAAGTAGGCACATCTCACATTTTAAATATCTAACATTTATAAATATAGGCAGAACCTGTTACCAGTCTTGAAAACAGTACAAATTGATTTATAAACTTAACTAATTTAACCTAGAAATTATCAGAAAAGAACAAGTAATACAGTATAAGGTCTTAACACCTGTGTGAAAACATCTTTGATTAGTGCAGATACCTATGTGGGTACAAATTACCCAGAGAACACTGGAAACAGAACCATGGAGCTTGAATTATATATATATATATATAATATTTAAATATATATATAAATAATATATAAATAATATATATATTATATACATGTATGCATATACATATATATTATATACATGTATGCATATACATATATATTATATACATGTATGCATATACATATATATTATATACATGTATGCATATACATATATATTATATACATGTATGCATATACATATATATTATATACATGTATGCATATACATATATATTATATACATGTATGCATATACATATATATATTATATACATGTATGTGTGTGTGTGTATATATATATATATATATATATATATATATATATATATATGTATGTATGTATTTTTTTTTTCAGATGAGGGCCATTGTTTGAGCATGAGGCTGTACCCTAAAGTAGGGAACATGTCTTAAGACTAAATTTTGTTATAAGCACTGAACTTAAGATGTAAAAATTGAGACAGTTACTTTTCATACAATAGAGTAGAATTTGTTCTTTTCTGAGCCAAAATAGTTAACTAAATATTAATATAACCATTGATAAAAATTTTTTGAAAGAAAAAACATTTGACAACCAATGATTTTGGCTTAAACTTGATAGCTATTGATTTTACGTACCACAGAAATTTTTATAAACATAAAACAATTTTATGTTTTACCCATGACTTAAATTTGATAAAACTTAAGCAAGCTATCCCAACATATTTTACCCTGAAAATTAGTTTTGTTTTTTTTTTCTTAAAGTTTGTAAACAGTTTAAAAACCTTTAATTTTAGGCATGGTGTTTAGGTTTGGCCTGAAATTTTCTTTTTCTTTCTTTCTTTCTTTTTTATTTTTTCTACATCCACACACCTTTATTTATATACTTTAACATTCTGATCTAAGTACCACTCAAAAGGCATTTTTAACAAGTAATCATTGAAAAATTCTTCCCCCCCATCATTAATTATCTTTTTTTTTTTTTTTTTTTTTTTTATTCCCCTGAGGTAGTGCACCATTCCTGGAAGTACTGCAATACCAGGTCGATGCATGGAGTAGAGAGAACAAGCTCCTATTCCAACTCCAAGCTCAAAAACTTCATTTAATATATTGTCCTCGGATAGAGGACATATCAGATATTAAACTGATAAGAACAGATACTACCCTTGATCTTAGCCAAAAGGCCATGAAGTGATTATCTTTCCTATAAGGCTATTAAAAAATTACACCAAATTGATTAATCCTATTACTAAAAAGAAAGCAGTCTTAATATAATTTTATATCATTAATACCAATAACACACTGGGGAATGGTTTTATTAGGAGTAACTAAGGCAAATCGTGTTGTTATCTTGAGGCAGGCTGGCTCAGACGTCAGATCAGTTGCCTCCTCCTTTTAAGTAACAGAACATTACAATCTTTTTTAAAATATCTGACAAATTATAAGTTACCTCTTTAGAGGAAGTTTTGTTGTTTTTAATAATCTTCTATGTAAGGTGAACTTGATCTAAAACAAATATCTGGCAAATTCACTCCTGTAAAAGACATTCAACTTTTCCTTTTTAATTTCTATGCTTAGGTCTTTGATTTCCTTGAAATGGTTCTCTAGAAGAGAAAGGAATGTCACCTGTGTCCATCTCATCTCTTTAGTTACAAACAGTCACAAACATGACACTACTAGCAAGGACAATGAGCACGTATAAACACATATACACACATATAAAAAGAACATATCTTCCTGATAAAATCAAAAAGAACTTGAAGCAATCTCAATTCCTTGTGTTTTTAAAATATCTTTTACTATGGCAATTACCTCCTTTTTACTCTTTGTTAAATCTTGTTTTTTTTTTTTCTTTAACCATGTTCCTTGTGCCTTGAGAGAAGTTTTAAGCCTTTCAACAATTTATGCTTACTTAGGGTCTGTCCCATGATGGAAACGGAAAGAGGAGTAACGGCAAGACCAGAGGGCAACATTCCCGGTTGGGGAAGAGAAAGGAATGTCACCTGTGTCCATCTCATCTCTTTAGTTACAAACAGTCACAAACATGACACTACTAGCAAGGACAATGAGCACGTATAAACACATATACACACATATAAAAAGAACATATCTTCCTGATAAAATCAAAAAGAACTTGAAGCAATCTCAATTCCTTGTGTTTTTAAAATATCTTTTACTATGGCAATTATCTCCTTTTTACTCTTTGTTAAATCTTTTTTTTTTTTTCTTTAACCATGTTCCTTGTGCCTTGAGAGAAGTTTTAAGCCTTTCAACAATTTATGCTTACTTAGGGTCTGTCCCATGATGGAAACGGAAAGAAGAGTAACAGCAAGACCAGAGGGCAACATTCCCGGTTGGGGAACCGCCATGGAGGGTTCCCTGATGGGCCTGACGTGAACCTGACTGCAATTTTAAAAACTGGCAGCCACTCTAAGAGCATTTACTGGCTGTTGTGTACCCAGTTTTGTTGATAGGAAGAGAGGCTAGATAGGAGGTTTTTTCCAATGCCAGAACGGGCTGTTGGAATTCGCACAGGGAGCTAGGGGCCTTTGGCCAATGCCAGAGGGTAGCCCTGGCCAAGAGGCTTCAGTTGCCCTGTTGCTATGTTGCAATTCCACACAATGGTGCCAACTGAAAGTAAAAGGAGGAAGAGAAGTTCAAAAAGGAAATCCTGCAGTTCTTGTGTCTTGAAAATCTGACTCAATCATCTTTAATTTAATAGCCTGAAATTCGTTGCTTACCACAAATCGATCAATTTCACAGGCAGGCTTTTCTGCATCGATCACGGTGCAGGTCTGTATTACAGGTGAATTGCCTGTAGTGACCTCTATGCAGACCTTCACTCACCCCTCCAGTGGAGTGGTGGTCTAATGGCTGGGTCAGCTGTCAACTTGAGCGACGCCCAGTCACACTTTGTACCTCAGGCCCAACGTTCATTGAGCACCACGTACTCTGGCCAGAGGGGAGTCAAACAAAGAAATGAAGGGAAAATTAACCTGAATGAAAGAAGGCAAACAGACACAAGAAGGAGACCATGCTAGATGTTTGTCAAGACCTTGAGAGTTTATTCTCACATGTAGGTTTATATAGGGTTGTAGGGGCAAGGGGACGTGGTCAGAGCAAGGAGTTGCAGGTGGAAGGGGACATGACCAGGGCAAGGAGTTGTCAGGAAAACCTAGAGGGGATGTAATTAGGTGTTCATCTAACCTTTCCTCAATGGCTTAACATCCTGACTGCACCAGGCTTCACATTCTGACCATAAACTGGCCTTTTGCAAAAGATAAGATTCTGTAAGCAGTCTGCTGACTGGTTCCAGAAGTACCTAACAGAAAGCTGGATGGACCAGCTTTCTGAGTAATGAGCCAGCTTATGAGCAGGCCCAGGCAAAATGGAGAGGCTTTTGCTTTATGGCCCCGACATCTAAGTTCATTAGGGAAATAGGCCAGTAGTTTTCTTTTCTTGTGGCATCTCTGCCTGGTATTGGAATTAGGGTGATGCTACCTTTATAAAAGGAGTTGGGTAGCTTTCCCTGTTCTTCAATTGTGTGGCACAGTTTGAGGAAGATTGGTTTGAGTTCTTCCATGAAGATTTGATAGAATTCAGCTGAGAAGCCATCTGGTCCTGGACTCTTCTTTTTGGGGAGTTTTTTTTTTTTTTTATTACTCTTTCAATCTCCATGAGTGTGATGGGTTCATTGAGGTGATTAATCTGCTCTGAGTTTAGCTTTATAGATGATATGTGTACAGGAATTTATCTATCTCCTCCACATTATCCAGTTTTGTGGAGTAGAGGTTTTTGAAATAAGTCCTGATGATTCTCCCAATTTCACTTATGTCTGTTGTGATCTCTCTTTTTCATTTTGAATTTTGTTAATTTAAAGCTTTTCCTTTTTTTGCTTAATCAAATTGGGCAGGGGTTTGTCAATCTTGTTTATTTTTCCAAAGAACCAGCTCTTTGTTTTGTCAATTGTCTTAATTGTTTCCTTGGTTTCCAATTTATTAATTTCTCCTCTCATATTAATTATGTCTTTCCTTCTGGAGCTCTTTGGGTTGGATTTTTCTTGTTTTTCCAGTGCCTTTAAGTGGATGGTTAGGTTATTGATTTGGGATCTTTCTGTCTTTTTTATGAAGGCATTGAGTGCTATGAACTTTCCCCTGAGGACTGCCTTCATTGTATCCCATAAGTTTTGGTGTGATGTGTTCTCATTGTCATTCAATTCCAGAAATTTTGCAATTTCCTTTTTTATTTCATCCACTATCTATTTGTTGTTTAAAAGTGTGCTGTTCAGTTTCCAGGTGCCACTGGGATTCTTGGTGGGTCTTTTCTTGTTGATTTTTAGCAATATAGCATTATGATCTGATATCATGCAGGGAATTATGTCAATTTTCCTAAATATGTGGAGGCAGTCTTTGTGACCCAGTATATGCTCTATTTTAGAGAATGCTTCATGGTCTGCTGAGAAGAATGTGAAGTCTTTGGATTTGGGATGGAAAGTTCTGTAGATGTCTGTTAGGTCTAAGTGCTCTATGGTTTTGTTGAGCTTTCTTACTTCCCTGTTTAGTTTCTGTTTGGATGATATGTCTATTACTGATAATGGTGTATTGAAGTCCCCAGCTATGATGATGTTGGTAGTAATTTCTGTTTTATTGTCAAGTAGGTTTGGTTTTATGAACTATGGTGCCCCTGTGTTTGGTGCATACAAATTTATAATTGTAATATCTTCTCGATGGATCATTCCCTTGATGAGTAGGAAGTAGCCTTCTTTGTCTTTTTTGATTATTTTTGGTTTGAAGTCAATTTTATCTGATATTAATATAGCTACACCTGCTTGTTTCTTATTCCCATTTGCTGGGAATATTGTCTTCCACCACTTTACCCTGAGGAGGTGTCTCTCTTTAGTGGTGAGGTGGGTTTCTTGAAGGCAACAGAATGAGGGGTCTAATGTTTTGATCCATCCTGTTTGCTTGTATCTCTTGATGGATGAATTAAGGCCATTAATATTTAGGGTAATGACTGTGAGATTTGATTTGATCCCTGTCATATTGTGGTGGTAGATGTGTGTTGGTGTTTTCATAGGCTTTGAAGGTTTTTTTGTGCCTACTCTGGGTTTGGTTGTTGTGATCTTCTTCTTGTAGGCATTTGAGTTTGGTTATTTGTTTCTTCTCTGTAGAGAATTTCCTGAACTACTCTCTATAGATTTGGTTTTGTGTTCATATAATTGTAAAGCTGAGTTTTGTCATGGAAAGTTTTTCTTTCACCATCTATTATGAGCTATACTTTTGCCAGGTAGAGTAGTTTTGGTTGTAATCCATGGGTTCTTAGACTTTGGAGAGTTTCACTCCAGGCCCTTCTAGCTTTCAGGGTTTCCACTGAGAAGTCTGAAGTAATTCTGATGTGGTTACCTTTGAAAGTGGTATGCTGTTTTTCCCTCACTGCTTTTAGGATTTTCTCTTTGATGTCCATGTTTAGAGTCTTAATGACAATATGTCTTAGAGAGTTTCTCCTTTGGTCCAGTCTGTTTGGAGTTCTGTTGGCTTCTTATATCTTGATTGGCCTTTCTTTTACGAGACTGGGGAAATTTTCTTCAATTATTTTGTTAAATAAGTTCTCCATGCCTTTGGTCTGAAACTCTTCCCCCTCTGGTATTCCAATGATTCTGATATTAGGATGTTTAAGTGTATCCCACAATTCCCTCATGTTCTGTTTGCAGGAACTTTTGAACTTACTGAAGTTTTTGAACTCTTGAACTGTTTCTTCCATCTTGTCTTCTTCCAGATCAGAGTTTCTATCCTCCACTTTGCTGCCTCAATTCTTGAGAGCCTGTAGAGAGTTTTGGACTTGTTCAATTAAGTTTGAATTTTCTACTACTTTTCTATGTATCATTTCCATTGCTCTGTTAAGCTTCCTTTTCACATCATTTTCTGATTTTCTTAATGATTCTTAGAATTCATCCTTGCATTTCTTTATGTCTTCATTTAGTATGGCCAGCTGATTTTTAAGGCCCTCTTTTTGTTCACTCTCCCTCAAAACTCTTAACTCTCTTTGAACTCCTTCCATTCTCTTATCAAATTATCCTAGCTTAGTGATGGTAGCATCCACATGATTATCGGTCCTTTGTTGCTTTCCTGCAAGTTCTACCAGTAGGTTGGTCAGGGTTGCATTGCTCATAGCTTCAGTTTGATGTTCTGATCCTAATAACTCTTCTATGTTTTGGTTCGATGCATTTATTGTAGGACTGGGTGGTCTAACTGGGTTTTCTTGCATTTGATTTTTCAAGTTACTTCTTTTGCACTGTGGTCTGCCCATGACAGTGTATGGGCAGGTAGGTGGGTGGATAAGTCTGGGCTCTAGTGGAATGGGAGTCTGAGGCAGCCTGGGGCAGTTGCCAAGCAGCCTGTGCTTTGGCTCCCACTTGTTAAAGCTGCCTATCTATTGCCTGACATGGGCGCCAAAGTTGCCTGAATTCTCAAGTGGTAATGCCCCAAACCTGCCTGCATTCAAGCTTGGAGTGGGTCTGAGGTACCAAGCCCTGAAGCAGCCCAAACTCTGGCTGGGAATACTGGGACCTGGAAACAGTCTGCGCTCCCCCACCACAGGAGAATGTAGGATGGTGGGCATTGAAGACAGGTAGGGGAGGGCATCTGAGCTGGCGCAAGTGAGAGACACAGTCTGGGTTTGTGTGGCAGTTGCCATTGGACTGGGCTCACTGAACAGTAATGTGGGTAAGTGTGCAGAGCAGTTTAAGCTTCCACACACAGGGCTCAGCACGCAATTGGAACATAGGCGGGTGCAGGGCTGCTGCAGGGGTCTGTGATGGCTATTTGGTGTTAGGGGTAGTCTACTTTTCCCCAAGGTGATTGAGGATTCCCTGTTCTTCCCCCCCACACCCCCGTGCCCTCTCACTGATAAGAAGACCTAGAAAAGGCTTAATGTCTTGCCTTTCTTTCCCTGGAATTTGAAGCACAGCTAGATGGTCGCCATCTTGGCCGGAAGTCCAGTTAATACATTTTTCATGGGTCTGGGGTCACTAAGAGATTTACCAGGCCAACATGAATATAATGTTAATATAGAGAGACATTTATTTTTAGCCATGACTAACCCAATCCAGAAACTCAAGAGTCCATCCCCAGGTTACATCTGGTCAAGGGTTATAAGGACAAATTGCTAAACTAGTCTATGTGACAACAGTGATGAGGAGCCTAATTATAAAAGCAAAGAGAAAAAGAACCATCAGCAGTTATCTTCTTCAAGAAGATAGCCTGTTATTCTGCATACCAAAGGTAACATTTGCAAGGTACTACATCCTATATGCCAACAGCAACATTTCTTTACAACATTGCCTTATCCATCACATTCCCACATCCATCACACATTTCAAATAAAAATGATTTTTTAAAAATTGATGAAATGGGCTGGAGAGATGGCTTATTGGTTAAGCTACTTGCCAGCAAAGCCAAAGGACCCAGGTTCAATTCCTCAGTATTCACTTAAGCCAGATGCACAAGGTGGCTAGAGGCCCTGGCAAGCCCATTCTCTCCCATTCTCTCTCTCTTTCTCTCTTTCCTTCTCACTCTCTCAAATAAATAAATAAATAAATTATTTTTAAATGATTAAATAATGAGGGGATTCTCCAGAACTGTAGACAGGATAGATAAACCCCAGGCCAAACTGATTAAAGGAAAAAGAGAAGACTCCAATCAACAATATTATAGATTTAAAAGGAGATGTTAAAATAGGTAACACTGGGGCTGGAGAGATGGCTTAGCGGTTAAGCGCTTGCCTGTGAAGCCTAAGGACCCCGGTTCGAGGCTCAGTTCCCCAGGTCCCACGTTAGCCAGATGCACAAGGGGGCGCACGCGTCTGGAGTTCGTTTGCAGAGGCTGGAAGCCCTGGCGCGCCCATTCTCTCTCTCTCCCTCTATCTGTCTTTCTCTCTGTGTCTGTCGCTCTCAAATAAATAAATAAATAAAATTTAAAAAAAAAAAAATAGGTAACACTGATGTTGGGAGAACGATTAGGGCCCTTTTAAAACAGTTATATTCCTCAAAACTGTAAAAATCTGAAAAAAAAATGGATGTATTTCTTACTTTATAATGCCTACAGTTGCAGTTACTTACACACTTCTAGGATAAACACTCTAAAAGAAGCAGATTATGAGATGAAAGGGCCTATTTAAGGCTTTCAGATTTCAGGATAAGCATGATCATGGTGTAAGAATCTAGCTCCCTTCCACAGATTCATAGAAAAAAGACACCACCAACATCCAGTGCTCCAACTACTCTAAACACAGTTTGCAACTATATTAAAAAATTATCAAGTGTTATCGCCTCCATCAGCCTGCTGATTTAGATTTTAATTGCAAGCTTAATTAAAAATACCTCAGGTATCTGGCTGGAATCTGGAAGACAGCCAGAGCCCAGACACTTAGCACATCTAATACTGGAAAGTCTCACATGACCTAATGGGGGAAAGTGGCCAACAACTGTCCAAATAATGTGGAATCTAAGCTACTAAGAAACAAACACCCTGACTTGAACACACAACTGCAATACTGGCCCACAGCCCTGGTGATTAACTAACAGCTTTCTGATTGGCTAAGAGATCTACTCAGTGGAAAGGAACCCATATCTGGAATTGGGAAATAGGTCTGAATCCTATACAAACAATGATTTTGCTTTCCGATGTCAAGCCCCCACTAATCCTGGGCTAAAAGATGGACTACATCTCTCTTAATTACTCTATATGACCTGTGTTGAATTCACTCTCTTGGAGAATCTGCTTTTCTTTTCCGGATGGGAGTGAGATCCAAGGAGATAAACCACCTGATGCACTTCAGCTAAGCTCCAGCTGAAAACACAGAAACATTGAGGAGATGAGCAGGAGTGCTGCTTCCATGGTGAACATGATAATCAGTGCCAGGGTGAAGGATACAGACACTGAGGACACTCAAGACCCTCAAAGGCAGAGAACCATATGTTCTTAAGTACCTAGCACTGAAGCAGACTTACAACACACCTAACATGTGGCTCAGGGAATTCTGTGGAAGAGAGGGCAGAAAGATTGTTAGAGCCACAAATTGAAACATCATGCATAGAGGCAATGCTGCTCCCTGATAGCTGACTGCTGCTCCCACAATGCATAACCCATAACTCAACGAGGCTAACCTGTGACCCCAATGCAGAGGGCCCCCTTCAGAAAGGGGAAGGAATGAGGGAAAGGATGATACCAATATGTAATATTTTTTCCATTTTAAGTATGTCCATAATTAATATTTTTTAAAATACCTCAAGTTATGGAGGACATACATTCTCATTCAAACCACCACATTTTGTACCTGGCCCCCAAAGACTCATGTCATTCTCATAATTCAAATTGTATTCAGTATAACTCAAAAGGATCCTATAATTTTTACAAACTTTAACTTTGTTTTAACTTTGTTCAAAGTCCAAAGTCTCATCTGTGATTCAAGTATGTCTTTTAATTGTGAACCCTGTAATCTCAAAGCATAAGTTGTTATTTCTAACACATAATGGGAAAAAATAAATGCTTGCATTGCAAAAATGCATAATGAGGAGAGGCTGGATCAGTGTAAAAGAAATAACCATGAGGCAAATACCAAATATGTTGGACTTGAAGTTCAAAATCCATAACCAGTGATAGAGTCTCCACATTTCCAATTCTGCACCTCTAGCTGGGCTGAGAATTGAAAGCCCTATTTTAGATGCCAAATAAGGCCATTATATAGAGTCTTGAACTTGAACCATAGTTTGAAGTGTAGACTTGAAGATATTTTGGATCTACCAGGACTGGAACAGCTCTCCATGACAGATTTCAAAGCTGTTTCCAAATACCCAGCAGCAGCTAGAACTAATTCATCTTTATACAATGGCTGACTAAACATCCACATAAAAATTCCAACAACTTTGCTTCACATGCCACATCTCATTGGCTCCTGCAACTGGTTCACCTTCATACAATGTCTTTAATGAGTCTCAACACAGGGGCCTCAACCCTGCTTTACATTCCAGGAACAGAGTGTAATTTATAACTCATTTCCCTACATTTTTCATGCTTCTAAAACCAGTACCAGGTGAGGAATAGCCACATTTGTAAATTTACAGGGGAATAAACCTTGACAAGATCTCTTCTTTAGAATTCTTTGTTATTCTGCCACCTTGCAAATTAGTTTGTATTCATGCACAATTGATCATTATATCGGTGTGTCTCACACTCAGGCATCTTTTCCATTTTCCCAATGTGAAGCAGTTGGTCCACCCATATTGGTGGTAATTGACTTGACAGTTGAAGCTAAAGTAACCTAAACTAGTTTCTGTAACTTGAAACTTCCTTGTATTTTTCCTGTGGTAAACTGTGTATCTTTCACACCTTTATATTCTATTCCATCTGTTCCAGTCATGTTCCTGTTGCTAGCAGAAATCATCTGACCAAGAGCAGTTTGTGGGGAAAAAGGGGTTTATTATGGCTTACAGACTCAAGGGGAAGCTCCATGATGGCTGGGGAAAATGATGGCATGAACAGACAGTGGACATCACCTCCTCACCAACATCAGATGAATAACAGGAGAGTGCCAAATACTGGCAAGGGAAAACTGGCTCTAATACCCATCAGCCTAACCCCAACAATACACTGCCTTCAGGAGGTGATAGTTCCCAATTCTCCATCAGATGGGGAGCTAACATTCAGAACACCTAAGTTTATAAGGGACACTTGAATCAAGGCACTCCACCCTGGGCCCCCTTAAACTGATAAAAATCCATGATGTTAAAATGCAATGCATTCAGCCCAACTTTAAAAATCTCCATATTTTTTTAAAATTTTTTTAATTTATTTATTTGAGAGTGACAGACACAGAGAGAAAGACAGATAGAGGGAGAGAGAGAGAATGAGCACGCCAGGGCTTCCAGCCTCTGCAAACGAACTCCAGATGCATGTGCCCCCTTGTGCATCTGGCCAACGTGGGACCTGGGGAACCGAGCCTCGAACCGGGGTCCTTAGGCTTCACAGGCAAGCGCTTAACCACTAAGCCATCTCTCCAGCCCAAAAAATCCCCATATTTTTATCAATCCTAATGATGTTCATATATCCCCATACTCAAAGCTCTTTTTTTATTCTCATAACTTCCAACAAAAACTTTTATTGTTCTTACCATAACACTTTTAATATGACCATTTTTCCCCCTCAAAAGGCCTTTTGAAATAACTTTTTTAAAGAAAGAGTAGATCAGGTTTGACTTATGCAGTTTACCCAGAATAAACATATAGATTTTGGAACTTTGTTTCTTTTATTTTTTAATTTTTATTAACATTTTCCATGATTATAAAAAAAATCCCATGGTATTCCCTCCCTGCCCCCTGACACTTTCCCCTTTGAAATTCCATTCTCCATCATATTACCTCCCCATCTCAATCATTGTACTTACATATATACAATATCAACCTATGAAGTACCCTCCTCCCTTCCTTTCTCTTCCCTTTATGTCTGCTTTTTAACTTACTGGCCTCTGCTACTAAGTATTTTCCTTCTCACACAGAAGCCCAATCATATGTAGCTAGGATCCACATATGAGAGAGAACATGTGGTGCTTGGCTTTCTGGGCCTGGGTTACCTCACTTAGTATAATCCTTTCCAGGTCCATCCATTTTTCTGCAAATTTAATAACTTCATTTTTCTTTACCGCTGAGTACAACTCCATTGTATAAATATGCCACATCTTCATTATCCCCTCATCAGTTGAGGGACATCTAGGCTGGTTCCATTTCCCAGCTATTATAAACTGAGCAGCAATAAACATGGTTGAGCACGTACTTCTAAGGAAATGAGATGAGTCCTTTGGATATATGCCTAGGAGTGCTATAGCTGGGTCATATGGTAGATCAATCTTTAGCTGTTTTAGGAACCTCCACACTGATTTCCACAATGGTTAGACCAGATTGCATTCCCACCAGCAGTGTAGAAGGGTTCCTCTTTTTCTGCATCCCTGCTAATATTTATGATCATTTGTTTTCATGATGGTGGCCAATCTGACAGGAGTGAGATGGAATCTCAATGTAGTTTTAATCTGCATTTCCCTGATGACTAGTGACGTAGAACATTTTTTTAGATGCTTATATGCCATTCGTATTTCTTCCTTTGAGAATGCTCGATTTAGCTCCATAGCTCATTTTTTGATTGGCTTGTTTGATTCCTTACCCAATTGCTCAGGCAATAAAACCACAGATTAATCACTGGGACCTCATGAAATTACAAAGATTTTGCACTGCAAAGGACACAGTGAAAAAGGCAAAGAGGCAACCTACAGAATGGGAAAAAAATCTTTGTCATCTATATATCTGATAGAGGATTAATATCTAGGATATACAAAGAACTCAAAAAGTTAAATAATAAGGAAGCAAACAAGCCATACAGAAAATAAATAAATACATAAAAATCCAGCAAAAACCCATAATGGCACAGAATAAACATTCACACTGCAAAGAATGGCACTGGGTATAGCAAATAAATATTCAACAAATAGGAGAGTTGAAAAAACCAGGGCAAACATTCAAACTCTATAGCTCCAAGTGCAACAACTCGAGTCAGTGACAAATCTCCAAGTCTGATAATTCTAACCAACAACAAGTCTCTGGAGTTCCAATTCTGTCCCTCCAGATAGGCTACTCACAGTCCTGGAAAACTTCATCTTGGACTAGAAGCTCTCCTTATCAGCAATCTTGTGGTCCTAGTATCACCACTGGCTATCCATTGCAAACTGTGGTCTATCCTCATGACTCCATCGGATCAAAATGAAGGCAATCCTTCACACTGCCTATGGCCATATCCAAAACACAAGACTGTATTGCAAATTCAATGACCCTCTTTTTCCTGCGTGTCTTATATTGCATAATACCAGGCAGGGTGCCAATTCGTAAATTCAGGTAGGGGCAAATAAAGCACAATTTGAAGAAAAGTATACTTCCTCAGCCGGCCCAATCTCAATGGTTGTAATCTCTTATACAATTGCAGCTGAACAGACAGCAGTTTTATGACAAATGTTTCATTTTTCCTGTGCCATATCCCTCTGTTCATACCAGTCCATTTCTATGCAATGCAACACTACACAAATTCTCATGACATGGACAGAACAGCAAGCCTCTAGCACAAACTTCTTCTAGGTTAGTCTAGACAAAGCTCATTCTCACCCTCATAAGCCAAACCTCACAGACCAGAATATTCCATCAAACTATACTTAACAGCACTGCAAGGTATCTATTAGGTCAAGATTTCAAATCCTTCCACTTCCTCTCAAAAATCAGCTCCAAAAGCTGAAAACCACACAGTCAGATGTCTAGTAGAAATGGATGCACTTTTTGATACCTACTTTACTGTTACAGTCAGGTTTTCATTGCTGCCAAAAATCACCTGACCAAGAGCAGCTTGTGGCAAAAAAAAAAAAAAAAAAAAAAAAAAAGTGGTTTATTTTGGCTTATAGACTCAAGGAGACACTCCATGATGACAGTGGAAAATGATGGCATGAGCAGAGGGTGGACATTATCTCCCTGCCAATGTCAGGTAGATGACAGCAAGAGTACAGTGTGCCAAACCCTGGAAAGAGTAAGCTGACTATGAAACTGACAAGCCCACCACCAACAGTATACTGCTTCAAGGAGGTATTAATTCCCAAATCTCCATCACTTGGGAAACTAGCATTCATAACACCTAATTTATGGGGTACACCTGAATCAAACTACCATACCATCCTCCAAGCATATCAATCCATTGCTTTTAAACTCGACTTGATAAAATATTTAGGGCATGGATGGAAGACCACAACTAGCTTTGCCACCAGTACCTAAATTCCAACAAAATTCTCTGCTTTGCTTTTGTTCATAAGCTAATTCTTGACAGTACACATTGTCTCCTTATCTAGCATTATCAAAATTACCAGAATAGACTATAAATCTTTGCTTGCAGCATGGCAAAGTTTCTCTATTTCAAAGTATCAAGTTTTTCCACATTCCTCCTGCAACCACATTCCAAAAGACCAAACACCACATATTCTTATTCATTGCAGAAAGAACCACATTTCTGGTTTAAAAGAAAAGAAAAAAAAAACAAAACAAGTTTGGTTGCAGTTATTTTCATGTTGCTGGGACAAACACCAGAAGCATCTGATGGGAAGAAGTTTACTTCAGGCTTACAGAATCCACAAGAAGCATTGTCATGGTGGAAGAAACTGTCTCACTTCCTGTTGCAGTCAGGTTCACATTGCTAGCAGAAAACACCTGACCAAGAAAGCAACTTGTGGGAAAAAAGGTTTTATTTTGGCTTACAGATTAGGGAGGAAGCTCCATGATGGTAGGGGAAAATGAAAGCATGTGTATAGGGTGGATATCAATTCCTGGCTGACAGAATATGGACAAAAACTACAGGAGAGTGTGCCAAAAACTGGCAAGAGGAAGCTGGCTATAACCTATAAGCCTGCCTCCAACAATACCCTGCCTTTAGGAGACTTTAATTCCCAAATTACTATCAGCTAAAAATCTTGCATTCAGAACACCTAAGCTCATGAGAGACACCTGAATCAAACCACCACATTCTTCCCTTGTCCTGCATAAACTGATAACCACACAATATAAAATGCAATGCATTCAGTCCAACTTTAAAAGTCCCTATAGTTTTTTTAAATCCTAAGAATATTCAAACATCCACATAGTCCAAGGTCTTTTAATTGAGCCATAATACCAAAAACACCTATAATGTTACAGAATAAACATTGGCATTGGCAAAGCAAAGAAATATTTGATTAATTAACACAAGATTTAAAGCAGCCAGGGAAAATATCAAAGTGTAGATTCAAGTCTAACAACTCCAGTCAGTGACAAGTCTAAAAGTATGATAATAATAACCAGTAATAAGTCTCTGGAATTCTAATTCTGGCCCTCCAGCTATGCTACTCACAGTTCCAGAAACTTCATCCAGTGCTAGTAGCACTCCTTGGCAGCCATCCCACAGTCCTGGCATCTACATTGCATCTCTATTGCAGTCCACAGTTTATTCTCTTGGATCCATTGGGCTTCACACTGCCCCTGGAAACTTCCAAATTCAAAACCACATTGCAAATTCAGTTGCCCTCTCTTTCCTCCATTTGTTGTACTCCATAATACCAGGTTGGCTATAAACGTGGTAATTCAGGGTATAATAAAGCATACTTTGAAGAACAGGACACTTTTTCAGCATTCAGGCCCTTTCCAAACAGTCTGAATTATTCCTCTTTTCACAATGCAGAACAGCTGGCCCAATCTCAATGGTTGCAATCTTCCATAAAGTTGTGGCAGAACAGGCAGGCAGTAGGTTAAGCCCAAACATTTTATTTTTTCTGTGCAATATCCCTCTTCTCACACCAGTCTATTTCTATGCATAAATTCTCAGGACATGGCATAACAGCAAGTCTTTCACATAAACTGCTTCTGTCCCAGTCCAGGCAAAGCTCTTTTTCACCCTCATAAGCCAAACCTCACAGCCCATATTTCTTATTGCGTTCATGTCTTTCAACTCTAAACAGCATAGTCCATCAAGCTGTACATATAGCACTGCAAGGTGTCTCTTATGTCAAGGTTTCAAATTTTTCCACATGCCTCCTACAAAGCTGTTCCAAAAAGCCAAAGCCATACTAGTTTCTAGAAGTAATGATACCACTTCTTGGTAATAACTTTACTATTGCAGTCAGGTTCATTCTGCTGGCAGAAAACACCCAACCAAGAGCAGCTTGTGGGATTTTGCCTTACATACTTGAGGAGAAACTCCATGATGGCAGTTGAAAACGATGACATGAGCAGAAGATAGAATCACCTCTTGGCCTACATCAGGTTGACAACAACTTCAGGACAGTGTGCCAAACACTGGTGAGAGGAAGATAGCTATAATACCCACAAGCCCATCCCCAACAATGCACTGTTTCCAGGAGACTTTAATTCCCAAATTCCCACAGCTGGTACCTAGCATTCAGAACATCTAAGTTTATGGAGAACACCTGAATTAAACCACCATACTTCCCTAAATACATTTCAGAGAGACAACATAAACATCCAGCAAATACCAATTGCCAGTGCTCAAACTGGCTCGTTGCACACTGTAGGGCTGGACTAAAAGATCAACACCTCCTTTAAGAAGGTAGCCTGTGACTTACATTGCAAGGTTAATCAAAAATACAGGCCAGGTGGAATCATATACCCACATTCAAACTACCACATCTACAAAAATTAAATACAGAAGAGGTAAATTTACTAAATAGAGTTGTAACATCAAAGAAGATTAAATGTTTTTTGTTTTTTTTCTTTCAAGGTAAGGTCTCACTCTAGCTCAGGTTGACTGATCTAGAATTGACTCTGTAGTCTCAGGGTGGTCTCGAACTCACAGCTATCCTCCTACCTCTGCCTCCCAAGTGCTAGGATAAAAGGCATATGCCACCACTCCTGAAATAGGATTAAAAATTTTATTAAAGTGTTCCAACTGAAAAACACCCAGTTCCAAGTGATTTCACTTCTCAATTTATTTCACATCATTGGAAAAAAAAGAATGCTCACTGACTCTTCCACAAAGGAACAATTACATTAATCCTAAAACCAGAAAGAAATACAAGACAAAAAGATCCAATTTCCCCTTTGAACTCAAATTCAAAAACTCAATAAATTTTGTTGCAAATTTAATTCAAGAATGCATCAAAAGTATCATCTATATAGATGAAGTTGGAATCATTCTAGCAATGAAAAGATGGTTCAACATCCAGAAATCAATAATCATAATACATCACTTAAACAGAATAAAAGGAAAAAGAATCATATGATCATTTCTGTCGATGCAGAAAACATCTTCAACAAAATATAACATTCCTTCATGGTTAAAATACTGGCAAGAATAGGGATGGAGAGGTCATATGTCAACACAATAAAAGCCATATAAAACCAGCATAAGACCAAAAGACACTAACTGGATAAAAATATTTATATTAAAACATTAATGCTAAATTTTGGAACATGACAGAGGTATCCACTCTTACCACTGCTATTCAATATAGTAATTTAAATGTTAGCTCAGGTAGTAAGACAAGAGATAAAATTTGGGGGGGTCAAACTAGGCCTATATACAGAATATATGGTTCTATACATAATTGAAGACTTAACCAAAATACTCTTAAGCGTTTGAAATTATTTTAGCAAAGTAGCAGGATATAAAAGCAACACACCTAAGCAGTAGCCTCCATATGACAATGATATTGAAAAGAAATCAGGAAAGTGTCCCATTTACAATGTCCACAAAAAATTAAATGTCTTGGAATATCCCTAACAAAGAAAGTAAAAGACCTCTAAAATGAAAATATTAAAACACTGAAGAAAGAAATTAAGAATGGCACATGAAGGAGGAATGACCTCATGTATCCTAAGAAGTAATATCATTAAAATGGCCATCCTGGGAGGAAACAAGCCACAGGAATGTCAACAGAAAGCAGCTGACAAACTTGAATTCTACTTCTCACATCAAACTTGCAAGTCCCAACTCAAAAATATTATCTGAAAAAGGACTGAACCAAAGGCAACTGTGTACTTGTTCCAGTCCCCAGAAGAAGCTTGGAGCTTAACTCATTCCAGAAAGTCTAACAGTGACTAGATCAGGAAAATCAGCACTTGTCTTTGTCATCAGGTAAGCAAGGCATCCCAGTGTTCTAACCAGATTTGACAGGAAGTTGCTCACACAAAGTAGACACTCTTAAGGCTGAAGTGCACCCAACCCAATCCAGTGGATAGTCCTCAATCTCACACCCACCTATATCAATTTAGATGAGGATGCCCCACACAGGCTATACAAGAGCTGCTATCATTGCACACTCAGTGAGGCAACTAATCTCAAGATGGGAAGACTCTAATGTAAAACAAATAGCACACAATACCAAGCAAAGGGATCTAGGCTATCTAGTTCTACAATATAAACCTTCAATAAAAGCTTAGAGGAAACAAAGAAGCTCAAAATGAAATCTCAACAGTCATTTTAAACAAACTTAATGAGACCAAGCCCAAATGACTGATTGATAGAAAAGAAGCAGGACATAGAGTAATCAAACAGGAACTCCAAGAATGGCTGAAGAAAATCAATAAAAAGCATAAAAATAGCAAAGCAAAAGGATGGCTTAGTGGATTGAAGAAATGCAAGAAATTTACTCAAAAGATGAATGAAGAACATGGAAGACAATCAGGAAACAGTATTACATAGATGATGTAATGAAATTGAAGTTAATCAAAAAGAGATCAACAGAAGGCTAAAGGAAGTTGAAGATAATCAAAAAATAAATGAGGGCTGGAGAGAAGGCTTAGCAGTTAAGGCACTTGCCTGTGAAGCTTAATGATGCATGTTTGAGTCTCTAGATCCCATGTAAGCCAGATAAACAAATGTGAAGAAAGCTCAAGGTTTCACATGCCCACTGTGTAGTGCATCTGGAGTTTGATTGCAGGGGCTTGGGCCCTGGTGTGCAATTCTCTCTCTATCTTTTTCTCTCTCTGTCTGTCTCTTTTTCTAAAAATAAATTAAATTAAAAGAAGTAATAAATAAATAAATAAGAGGACTTCCAGCCAAGATTGCATCTACCTAAGCAAGCCTCATTTCACAGGGAAGGAAAGGCAAAATCTTTGGTTTATTTTGTTGTATTTTAAATTATTTTTTTGAGAGAACAAGACAGAAAGCAGGAGAGAGGGAGAGAGAGAGCATGCCAGGGCCTCCAGCAACTGCAAAAGAACTCCAGACACATGTGCCACCTTGTGCATCTGGCTTATGTGGGTCCTGGGGTATTGAACTGAGGTCCTTTGGCTTTGCAGACAAATGCCTTAACCACTAATCCATCTCTCCAGCCCAATCTTTTGGCATTTTAGGGATTCATGGATTGAAGTAGACTTTTAGTAGGAGGGCATGGAGGAGCAAAGTAGGCAATTTGCTGGTTCCCATGCTCTCTGGTAGCCTACCAGTCCCCCAATCCTCTCAAGCAGTCATCCCAGCCACAGTCCCGACTGCAGAACCAGTCACTGTCCCAGCCATGACACCACCAGGTTCCTCCTGCACTACCCACAGGCTAAACAGACCCAGATCAGCAGGCTAGCATTCCCCTTCCCACTCTCCCTCAGCTTTCCCACCACCAAGGACCTCCATGTACTGCCACTCTCCCACCTACAACACCACCATGCATGGAACAGGTCTTCCTGCATTTCCTACAAGCTACTCAGTCCCAGGCTAGAAGGGTATTGTTCATCCCTCCCTCCCACTTCATGCAACCAGGATGACCACAAATCTCCTCCCTACCCCACTGCATTTCACCTGACCTGAAACAGTCACATATCCCCACCCTGCCTTGTCACAGGACCCAGTAGTCCCATCCACCCCCTGCTACATAGTCCCAGTGGACTCCACTGTTCCATCCCTTCAACCCTCAGCATAGCAGAACCACCACACAATCCCATCCTTCCCTCACCCACTATCCCATGGCAACAACAGTCTTTTTTATCCCATTCCTCCCTACACCCTGCTCCCTCAGGCCTCCTGACCATGCAATCCCATACACTGAACCACCAACCAAAAAACATTCCCACCATTTCAAAAGGAAGTCCCATCAAGCTATAAGAAGATAACAGGTCTTCAAACAGACTGAACCAAAGGAGAAATACCCCAAGACACATTTTCATTAATACTCTAAACATTGATAACAAAGAGAAAGTCCTAAAAGCAGCTAGGGAAAACAACACATTACATGTAAGCATAACCCCACCAGAATTATTTCAAACTTCTCAATGGAAACCTTGAAAGCAAGAAGGGTCTGGAATGGAACAAGACAAAGCCTAAGAACTTACTGTTCCTAATTCAAACTAGTCTACCCAGCAAAAGTATCCTTCATAATTGATGGTGAAAGAAAAAGCTTTCTACAATAAAAGTCAGCTTTAAAACTATATGAACACAAAGCCAAACCTACAGAGAGTACTTCAGGGAATTCTCCACACAGAAGAATCAAATAGCCAACTGCAAGTGCCTACAAGAAGCAGATCACAATAACCAAATTCAGAGAAAGCACAAAAAACTACAATGTCCAAGAAAACACCAATCCACATAAACTACCACAATATGGCAGGGATTAAATCAAACCTCACATTTATTACTCTAAAAATTAATGGCCTTAACTCACACATCAAAAGCCATAAATTGATTCAACTTCTGGGTAAAATGGCAGTATAGGAGCCATGCCAAACCAGCCTAGAGAGGGATTTAAGCAAAGACCCAGCAAGATACACTCTTCTTCTGAAAAGTGAAGGAGTATAGGTTATTCTTAGACACAACAAAGAAGCCGGAGAGACCAAGATCCACCAGAAGGGAGGAAAATGGCCAGAATCCCACTGAGGCACTTGTGGCTTACCAATCTTCAGGATGTATGCACCCAACCAGCACTGCCCACCAGGTGCACAAAGCAGCAGCAGCAGCAGCAGAGACCAAACAAGGGGATTTTTCAACTTCATCAGCCTTCTTGCAAAGTTAAGAAATATGAAGATCAACTAAGGTCAAAAATCACATGATCATCTCAATAGATAGACAAAAGGCATTTGACAAAATCCAACATCCTTTCATGGTAAAATGTATTACAGAAACTGGGAATACAAGGAACATATCTCAACATAATAAAAGCTATTTATGACAAACCTGCAGCCAACATACTAGTAAATGGAAAAAACCTTGAAGCTTTTCACTAAATTCAGTAACAAAACAGGGGTATCCACTTCTACTTAATATAGTACTAGAAGTCTTAGCTATAGCAACAAGGCAAGAGACACTCATAAAAGGGATAAAAATTACAAAGGAGGAAATAAAATTATCATTACTTGCAGATGATATGATTCAATACATAAAAGACTCTAAAAGCTATACCAGAAAACTATTAGAGCTGATGAACACTTTTAGCGGTGTAGCAGGATACAAAATAAATACACAGAAATCAGTAGCAACAACAAATTTGCAGAGATTGAAATCAGGGAATCTCACATTTTCAAGTGCCTCAAAATAAATAAATTAATTAACAAACAAATAAATAAACAAAGTAACTTGGAATAAACTTAACTAAGGAAGTGAAGGCGCTCTACAATGAGAACTTTAAAGCACTCAAGCTAGAAATTGCAGAAGACACAAGGAAGTGAAAAGATATGTCATGTTCTTGGATTTGAGGGATCAATATTGTGAAAATGTCAATATTACCAAAAGCAATCTACACATTTAATGCAATTCCTATAAAAATTCTAATGTCATTTGGAAGCACAAAAATGATTGAATAACCAAATATATATGCTTATATTTTTTGAGCAACAAAAATAAGGCTGGTGGCATCACCATACCAAATTTTAAGCAATATTACAGAGCAATAGTAACAAAAAACAGTGTGGTATTAGCACAAAGACAGACATGTAGATCAATGGAACAGAATAGAGGACCCAGATGTTAATCCAGGCAGCTGCAGCCATCTGATTTTTGACAAAAATGCCAAAAATATTCATTGGAAAAAAAGACAGCCTCTTCAACAAGTGGTTCTAGAAAACTGGATATCTATATGTAGATAGTCAAGACCAATCAAAAATTCAAGGTATTCTGAATAAGACATGAAAATCTACTTTCTTGAATAATGGAACATCCTGAAGCCATAGATAGTTGTTAGAAATTTTTCAGTGCCTGGGATAAGATACCTTCTAGTGAGTCATTGGGCAGGGAGGACCCTGTTGCTTCCACAACATTACAGACTCTTGCCAAGACCCTTGGTTTCCCATGAGAAAGAGATGGTAAGACCCTATCACTGAAGACTTCACATGCCTGAGTGGCAAAGTCACTGAGAAATCAAGCTGGTGCTGAGCAGAAAACTTTCTCTCTGTATCCCAACCAGCTGAAAGCTGGTAAAAGCTGCACTGTATGTGGCCTTATGGGAGACAGAAGTCATCATCAAGGAAAACAGTAGATACTGAAAACCTCATGGTTGGCCAGACAGGCCAAGTGAATGAATGATTGCAATAGTGGCAAGTCTGATCTGGTGAAAACCAACTGCTCTCTAATTGGACTGAAGGCCCACTCTATGGTAGGGAATACATGACTGGTACTGAAAACCTAATCAAAAGCCAATGGCAGAGGAGGTCATGAGCGTTAGGGGTATAAAACCTGCTCGTATCTGGATAAATGAATATATTATTCTCACCAAATTGCCCTGAAAGCACTACATTAATGTACATGTTCACTTATTAATGCTACTCTCACTTCTGGCTAGAGAAGCTTCTGTTTTCACATGGTGATGACCACTGGGATACCCAAAAGGCAACATAGTGCTGAGAATAAGAGATGGAGGAGTGTCCAGCACTGAAGCATCTCACACCCTCCAAGGCTCAGGGTCCATTGGGAAGAGGTAGTAGAAAGAATGTAAGAGCCAAAGGAAGGGTACAACTCCTTACATACAACTGTCTGGACAGAATTTGGCCTCAATATCCAAGACCTCACAGTGCATAGCAATACCCACACAAGACCCTTAAAATAGGATAAAAAGATAATGACATCATATTAAAAGAGAGACTAATGGAGAAAGGAAGGAGATATGACAGAGAGCAGAGTTATGAAGGAGAAAGTGGGGGAGGGGAGGAGAAGGAAATACCATGGTTTGTGGTCTGTAAGTATAGAAGTTGTCAATATAAATATATATATTTAAAAAAAGAAAAAAATCACTATTATGATTAAGGTCACAGATAACACCAAACACAATTGTAGTGAGTGACCTCACTACCCCACTCTCATCAATTAACAGGTCATCCTAGCAAAAAAAATAAACAGAGAAACATCTGTATTAATTGATTTCATGGAAGAAATGGATCTAACAGATATCTATACAGCATTTCATCCAAATGCTCCAGAATATACATTTTTCTCATCAACAAATGCAACATTCTCTAAAATAGACTATATATTAAGACGCAAAGCAAATCTTAAAAAATACAGGAAAACTGAAATAATCCTTTCTATTCTATCTGACCATAATGAAATTAAGCTACAAATCAGCAACTAGAAAAAACTAAAGACATACAGAAACTCATGAAGACTAAACAGTACACTTATAAATGATGAATGGGTCACTGAAGAAGTCAAAAAGAAATCAGTAAGTTCATAGAATCAAATGGTGATGAGAATACAAAATCTATGGAAAACAATTAAAGGGAAGTTTATAGCTCTAGGTGCCTATAATAAAATTAGGGAGTTCACAAGTAAACAATTGAATGCTTCACCTTAAGGCCTTGGATAAAGAAGAATAAGACAAACCAAAAATCTATACATTGGAAGAAAAATAAAGATTAGGGCAGAAGTTAATGAAATAGAAACCAAAAACACAATCCAAAGAATCAACAAAACAAGGAGTTGGTTCTTTGAAACGATTAAACAAGATTGATAAACTCTACTCAAATCTGACCAGAATTAAGAGAGAAGAGACAAAAATTAATAAATTTTAGAGATGAAAAAGGCACCATTACAACAGATACCAAAGAAATTCAGAAACTCATAAGGAAATATGTTTGAAAATCTGAAAGAAATGGATGATTTCCTTGATTCATATGACCTAAAATAATAAAATCAAGATGAGACAAGCCAATTAAATACACCTATAACAAGTATGGAAATCCAAGCATTTTCACAACTAAGAAAAGCCCAGGCCCAGATGGATTCAGTGCTGAATTTTACCAGACCTTTATTGGAGAACTAGCACCATGACTTCTCAAAAATTTGCATAAAACAGAATTATATCAAACAACTTCTATGAAGCCAGCATCACCCTGATACCAAAACTAGGCAAAAATAGAACAGAAATAGGTACTTACAGACTAATCTTCCTCATGAACATATATGTAAGGATTATGAACAAAATATTGGCAAACAGAATATAAGAATATATCTGAAAGATCATTCACCCCAACCAAGTAATCTTTATCCCAGAGATGCAGGGATGGTTCAACACATGCAAATCAATAAATGGACTGAAGGACAAAAATCACATGATCATCTCAACAGGTGCAGAAAAAGCATCTGACAAAAATATAACATTCCTTCATGGTGAAAGTCCTACAGAAACTGGGAAGAGAAGGAACATAAATCAACATAATAAAAGCTATTCATGACAAACCTACACCCAACATAATATTAAATACAACATATTACTAAACCTTGAAGTTTTCCACTAAATTCAGGAACAAAAGAAGGGTGCCCACTATTCCTAGTTTTATTTAGTATAGTACTGGAAATCTTAGCTATAGCAATAAGGCAAGAAATACTCATCAAAAGGATACAAATTTGAAAGAAGAGATCAAGTTATCATTATTGCAGATAATATGATTCTATACATAAAGGAACCTAAAGACTCTACCAGCAACCTGTTTGAGCTAATAAACACTTTCAGGAACATAACAGGATACAAAATAAGCACACAGAAATCAGTAGCTTCCCTATGTACTAACAACAGATGTGTGGAGGATGAAATAAGGGTATCCCATCCACTCACAATTACCTCAAACAAACAAACCAACAAACAAAAAAGTACCTTGGAATAAACTTAACCTAGTGTGATAGTTAAGGTGTTGTCAACTTGATCTGTTTAGTAATCCACAGGTTGCTTCTAGGAAGGATCAACCAAAGGAAGAAGCCTTTCCCCCAGGGTGAGCCCTTCCCCGAGAGTGGGTGGCCCTGCTCAGAGGGGGACTTGATGTAAGGAAGCTCTGAGTAAAAAGAGTTCCTTCCTTCCTCCCTTCCACTTGGCTGCTGAAGCTGCTCACTACTTTCCAGCATGGATTGAAGACCAGTGCAGACTGAAGACCAGCATCAACTGAAGACCTGCGTGGATCGAAACCCAGTGGCTCCTCAGGAAGCTGCCAGGCTTTCCAGCACCATCTGCAGTGCTGGGTAGAAACTGCTGAGACTTCTGGACACAAGGACTGAGCAGCTACCAGGTTCAGTGATTCTCAGGCCTGCAGCTGCTATTGGACTACTATAAGCTTATCCAATAAATCCCCTTTTTAAATAATTCATTCTAGCAGTTCTGTTCCTCTAGAGAATCCTGACTAATACACCTAGGGAGTGAAGGATCTCTACAAAAAAAAAACTTTTATACACTCAAGCCATAAATTGCAGAAGATTCTAGGAAGTGCGAAGATACCTGGTATTCTTGGATTGGAAGCATCAATTTTGTGAAATTGCTATTCTTACCAAAAAGCAATCTGTGCTTAATGCAATCCTGTTAAAATTTCAATGGCATTTTTCACATAAATAGACAAAAAAACAATGTTAAAATTCATTTGGAAGCTTGAAAAGCCAAAAACAATTGTGAGCAACAAAACTAAGGCTGGTGGTATCACCATATCCAATTTTAAGCAACATTGCAAAGTCATGGTAACAAAAACAGCATGGTAATGACACAAAGACAAACATCAATTGTACAGAATAGAGAAGCCAGTTGTTAATCCAGGCAGCTACAGATATCTGATTTTTGAAGAACACTGCCAAAAATACTCATTGAAGAAGACAGTCTCTTCAAAAAGTGGTGCTGGGAAAAACTGGATATTTATACATACAAGGATGCAAATAGATTCTTATCTTATTTCATATACAAGAAACAAATACAAATAGATCAGAGACCTTAATATCAGACCTGGAACTCTGAAATTGTTAGAGAAAAAGGTAGGGGAAACCCTTCAACATATTGGCATAGGTAATGACTTTCTGGATACAGCCCCAGTTGCTCAGGAAATAAAACCACTAATCAACCACTGGGATCTCATGAAATTACAAAGCTTTTGTATAACAAATGGCACTATGAATAGAGCAAAGAGAAATCCTACAGAATGGGAGAAAATCTTTGCCAGCTATGCATCTGACAGAAGATTAATATCCAGTATATATAAGGAAATCAAAAAACAAAACAGTAAGACATCAAACAATCCAATTTATAAAATGGGCTATGAAACTAAACAGTTCTGAAAGGGAGAAATACAGATGCCATATAAACCTCTAAAAAAGTGCTCTACATTTTTAGCTATCAGGGAAATGTAAATTTAAACTATTTTGAGATCCTATCTCACTCCTGTCAGAATGGCTACCATCAAGAAAACAAATGACAAAAAATGTTGATGAGGATGCCAAAAAGGAGGAACCCTTCTACCCTGTTGGTGGGAATGTAATCTGGTATAGCCATTGTATAAATCAGTGTGGAGGCTCTTGAGACAGCTAAGAAATATATTTAACACATGCTCCAACTATAGCATTCCTAGGCATATATCCTAATGACTCTTCTTACTTCCTTAGAGATACTTGCAAAATCACATTTATTACTGTTCTATTCACAGTAGCTAGAAAATGGAACCTAGATGTCTTTCAGTAAATGAATGGATAATAAAGATGTGGTACATTTACACAATGGAATTCTATTCAGTGGTAAAGAAAAATGAGATTTGCAGGGAAATAGATGGATCTAGAAAGGATTATACTAAGTGAGGTAACCCAAGCCCAGAAAGCAAAATATCACATGTTCTTTCTCAAATGCAGATCTTAGCTACAAATGTGTAGATTTGTGTGTGAGCTGGAACTAAAAATCAGTAGCAGAGGCCAGCAATCTAGAAAAAGGTTATAAGGGAGGGCAGAGAAGGAAGGATTTTAGGGAATGGTATTGTATATATGTAAGTAGAAGAGCAGATTAGAGAGAGTAGAATAGACTAAATGAGGCCAGGGGAAAAGATTAAGAGAAGGGTTGGTGGAGGGTTAATCGAAATTCAAAATATTCTGAATATGACATATGAAAGACTGCTTCTTTGGATAATGTCACATCCAGAAGCCATAGATTGCCACTAAAAAATGTTCCATGCCAGGGATGAGATAACTTCCAGTGAGTTGTTGGCCAGGGATGTCCCTTTTGCTTCTAAAACATTACAGGTTATTGCCAAAACCTTTGGTTTCACACAAGTAACATAGAGTAAGACCCTATTGCTAAAGACTTCACATGTGTGGCAGCAAGATCATTGAAAACTCAAGCTTATGCTGAGCAGAAAACCTTCTCCCTGTAGACCAACCAACTGAAAGCTGGAAAAAGCTGCACTGAATGCAGCCGTATGGGTGACAAAAGTCATCAGTGGTGAAAACAGTGGATACTGGAAGCCTCAAGCTTGGCCACACAGGCCAAATAACTGAATGGGTGAAATAGTGGCATATCTGCTCTGGGGGAAGCCAACTACTCTCTGATTGAGCTGGAGGCCCACTCTATGGGAGGGAATACATGCCTGGTACTGAAAACCTAATCAAAAGCCTGTGGCAAGAGAGGCCCTGAGTGTTAGGGGTATAAAGCCTGTTCTTGTCTGGATAAATGAATATATTATTCTGACCAAATTGCCCTGAAAGCACTACATTTAATGTTCAAATTCATATATTAATGCTACTATCACTTAAGGTTAGAGAAGCTTCTCTTTTCAGATGGCAATGACCCCAGGGATGACCCAAAAGGCAACATAGTGCTGAGAAGAAGTGACAGAGGAGTGGTGTCTAGCACTGAAACATCTCTCTCACACCCTCCAAGGCTCAGGGTCTGTTGCAGAAGAGGTAGCAGAAAGAATGTAAGAACCAAAGGAAGGGTACCACTCCTTACAATGCAACTGTCCAGACAGAAATTGCCCTCAATGTTCATGACCTCACAGTGTGTAGCAATATCTACACAAGATCCCCATACTGGAGGAAAAAGATGACATCACAATAAAAGACACTAATGAAGAGAGGAAGGGCATATGATGGTGAGTGGAGTTGTGAAGGGAAAGTGAGATAGGGGAGGGAATTATCATGGTTTATTGTCTATAAGCATAGAAGTTGTCAATAAAAAATAAAATTAAATATAAATAACTAAATTAAATCAGTGGTCTTCCTGTACATCAAAGATAAACATATGCAGAAAGAGATAAGTGGCACTATCTTGTTTTCAATGGCCACAAAATATTTAAACACCTTGGGATTTCACTAACCAAGAAAGTTTAAGAACTGTACAAAAAAAAAAAAGAAAAAAAGAAAAAAGAAAGAAAGAAAGAAACAACTTAAAACCACTGAAGAAAGAACTTAAGGACATAAGAAGTTGGAAGGACCTCCCATGCTCATGGGAATTAATAATGTGGAAGTAAATGTAGAAGACAGCTTCAAGTTTGCTGTGATAAACTTCTAAGCCAGGCACAATTATGGAGGAAGGGATATTTATTGAATCTTACAGATCCAGGGGAAGTTTCATAATTGTAGAAGTTGACTGCCTCTTAAAGGAGGCAGAGAGAGAGAAAAAAACATAAGCATAAAGTCAAAAGGCACAGAGCACACTTCAGGAACTCCAGGAGGAAATCCAGCACTTTGCATCTCTTTAGATAGGAATGTCAAATCCATCACCACATCTTAGGGCTGAATTGCCCAGTGACACTTCCTCCAGCCTGGTGGCTGAAAATCCAAGAAGTTTTAATAAACTCCTGAATCTACTGGGGGTCATTTATTCAGTGGATATCCCACTAAACGTATTATACACATTAAATGATATTCCACTAAAAACTTCACTAATGTTCTTCATGGAAGTAAAAAAAAAAAAAAAAAATAGTGTAAAAAACTCATATGGATGAACAGAAGTCCTCGGATAGCCAAAAATATTCTCAATGAAGAAATACAATTGTAGATATCACAATACTTGTTTTCAAGATATAATACAAAACCATAGTAAATAAAACAGCATGGTACTGGCATATAAACCAGACACACATATTAAAGGAGTATAATAGAAGACCCATCTCTAAATCCAAGCAACTACAGCTACCTGATCTTTGACAAAGGGGCTAAAAATACACACTAGAGAATGACAATAATATTCAACAAATGGTGCTGGAGAAATTGGATATCTTCCTTTAGAAGAATGAAATTAGATGCACTTTTCTCACCCTAAACAAAAGTCAACTCTAAATGGATTAAGGACCTATACATAAAACCTGAAACTCTAATACAACTAGAAGAAAAAGCAGAGAGAATATTCCATTCTATAGTTGTAGGGCAAGGCTTTGTGAATTAGATCCCAATAGCATAGCAAATTAGACCAACACTCAACCAGTGGGACTTCATGAAACTAAAAACCTACTGTAGAAACAAGCAAACAATCAACAGAGTCAATAAACATCCTACAGAATAGGAGAAAGTCTTCACATGCTATGTTTCCAACAAAGGTCTAATATCCAGAATCTGCAAAGAACTAAAAAACTTAAAAAATCAAAACATCAAACAACCCAATCAAAAAATGTGGTAGAGAATTGAACAGAGAATGCTTAAGTGAAAAAATACAAAGGGATATTCCGCATTTAAAGAGATGTTTAACATCTATAGTCATCATAGAATTGTATATCAAAACAACTCTCAGAATTCATTGCACCCCAGTCACGATGGCATTAATCAAATATTGAATGACAACAACTGTTGTTCAGGCTATGGGGAGAGAGGAACCATTACCCATTGCTGTCAGGAATATAAACTGGTACCACCACTATGGACATGATTATGGAGACTTTCTAAAATGATGAAAATAGATCTACCATTAAACCCAGTGATACCACTCCTGGGCATACACCCTAAATACTCCACTCTTTACTACAAAGATACTTGCTCAACTAAGTTTATTGCTGCTCTATTCACAACAGCTAGGATCTGGAATCAGGCCAGATGCCCATCAATTAAAAAATATATAATGAATATATACACATAATCAATGGAGTTCTACTCAAGTGGTGAGCAAAACTGAAATAATGAAAGTTGCAGAAACTTGTGTGGACTTGGAAAAAATCATTCTAAGTAAGGCACACAGGCACAGAAAAACAAACACTGCATGTACTCTCTCATCTGTCATTGCTAACTGGGATTAGCTGGAGATGAGTGCAAATGGCGATAAGCACCAGGGCTAGGGCAAAAATCTAGAATGACACCTGGAGAAAAGAGAAATAAGGGGATAGGAGAGGGAAGAGTTACTGGACAGGTTAGGTGAGGGACAGAAGATTAGGGATGAGGAATGCTAAGAGACTTAGGGGGTAGGGAGAGTGAGGAGGGAATTGTATGTAGAGACAACAGGAATCAGTTCTATAGAAACCCTTATCCTGGCTAGCATTATAAAAGATATACTCATCAATAAAGGGGAAGCTGGACAGTCCAGACAGAAGGTAGAAAAGCTTAACCTTAAATCCATGGATTCTGGCAGATTTATCCCAGGCCCAGATTTGGGTTGCTCTCCACATCTACCACCTCTGCTAGTACTCAGCAGAAATTGAAGAGAAAGTGGCAACATGAATATTGCTCTTGCTGCTGGCCTGACAGCCAGGGTGAAGATGACAGATACAGTGATCAATCAAAACTTATCAAAGCAGAAATCCAGAGACTACAGAGAACTCAACACTAAATCAGACTGTCAACAAGCCTGCCATGGCTCTGAGAAAATTTCAGAAGAGGGGATGGAAAGACTATAAGCCATAAAGTAGGTAGGAATACCCTGAGGTATGATACACCATTACCATACAGGGACTGTCTGAAGCCTTCATGACCCCAAAGTGAATACTATAACCCAATTGAAAAGGGCCCCAAGGTTAACAGAAGCTGGGATAAGGTCATAAAAGAGTATAAATTGTTGTAATATATAAAATAAAATAAATTAATTAAAAAATGGTCATTTTAAAAAAATCAGTGTAGAGATTTAATGCCATTCTAGTCACACACTCAGCACTATTTTTTTACAGAGATAGAAAAAAATAGTCTTAGAATTAGATGGAAACACAAAAGGCCTCAGATAATAAAAATATCCTCAAGAAAAAAAATACAACTGGTGTTATCTCTCTTATTTCCAGATATACTACAAAGCCACAGTAATGAAAACAGCATGTTACAGACACAAAACCAGATGTATAGATAAATGGGATAGAATCGAAGAAACAGGTATAAATTTGAGTAAATAAAGATAACCAATCTTAGACAAAGGGGCCAAAATGAATCCTGGAGAAAAGATAGCATTTTCAACAAATGGTATTGGAGAAATTGAATAAACATATGTGGAAAAATGACTCGATACCCCCTTCTTTCACCCTGTTCAAAAATCAAAGAGATCAAGGACTTCAATATAAGAAATGAAATTCTAAAATGGATAGAAAACAAATAGGGAGAACACTCCAAGTTTTAGGTATAGAGAAAGATTTACTTAAAAACAAACAAATAGCCCAGGGAATTAGACAAACATTCAACCACTGGGATATCATGAAACTAAAAAGCCAGTATGCAGCTAAGCAAACTATTAACATCAATAGAAGTCAGAAAATCTTCACTGCCTTTATATTGTACAGTTTTTTTTTTAATTTTTTATTTATTTATTTGAGAGCGACAGACACAGAGAGAAAGACAGAGAGAGGGAGAGAGAGAATGGGCGTGCCAGGGCTTCCAGTCTCTGCAAACGAACTCCAGACGCATGTGCCCCCTTGTGCATCTGGCTAACGTGGGACCTGGGGAACCGAACCTCAAACTGGGGTCCTTAGGCTTCACAGGCAAGCGCTTAACTGCTAAGCCATCTCTCCAGCCCATATATTGTACAGTTTTAATGTCAAGAATATCAGAACTAGAAAAATCAAGCAATCAAATTGTCCTGACCTGCGGGACCTCGTTATTCGTGGGGGCGAGGGGGACCCTAACCTGAAATAAGATGGGCGAGAGAGAGGAAGAGACTCAAGCAAATGTACACTTGTCAAGAGTCCAATTTTATTGAGCCACAGCGGCCTTCTTAAGGGTTAGGGTTAGGGTCTTGGGTGGGGGGGGGGGGAGCTGGAGGAGGCAGTTAGTGGAAAGTTACAGAATCTTCTTGGCCTTTGGCCTAGGATAGTTTGCAGTTATTCCAAGAATTCACGGTATAGTTCTCACTTCTCTGCAGTCGCCAGGCAGGATGTTAATTAGTTAGGTGTGGCGGGGTGAGGGGATGGAATCAGTTAGGTATGGCAGGGTGGGAGGATGAGGAAAGGTCAGAAGTTGCTCAGGGCAGAAGTTATCTCAGGGCAGAGGTTATCTCAGGGCAAAGATCTGTTCAGGGCTCATCTCCTCGTCTCCAACATCTCCCCCTCTTCTGTATACAAGGACCAGGATAGGGAGGTTACCGCGACCCCTTAATGATGTCCCAAAGAAGGGCTTGTTTTGGTGGCTGATTATTTTTGTTTAAGAGTAGAAATGGATCCAGAGGAGCAACCTGACAGCAACCTGACATCAGAGAGGCGAGCGTTCCCCAGAGTAGGTTGAGCGCTGTTACTCATAGGTCATTGATTTCGATAAAGTCATTTGGATTGACCTTAGAACAAGGGGCACAAACGGTCTGAGCCTGTTAGAAGGGCAGTGCTGGACCCTTACCCGTCATTGGATTGGCCTCCTCCCGGCGAGGTCGTCCTGTCTTATGCGGGTCGAGACTTAGCCACCCGTTCCGTCACTGACTTACCAGACCACTCACTTTGTGGAAATGTAACGCATTTTGCTCTCAACAAGACCATCAATGCCACATAAGGATCCTGGAGGAAATATGTTTGGTAGCCAATTAGTATGAGAGGTCACGGAGACCTGAGTTATTATTTGGAGGGGCGGGACCAAAAGTTCCACCCCAGGGTGGGTTTTTGCAGGGATGTAAAGTCTAAGGGTCGAGATTGGGGGGTTGTCATGTTCTTTTGGCAGGTCAACGGCACATGTTTCTTCTGTGGCAAGGCGAGGTGGTGGACTTCCACTGGTTTGATTGCAGAATCTACCTGACTCTTAATGAAACTGGTTAGTCGTCTGAAGGCCCAAGGGCCAAAGGAGATAAGCAAAAGGAATCCAACAAAAGGGCCTACAAGACTGGGAAGCAAAGTAGTTAGCCTGGGAGATGTGGAAAACCAATTTTTATACCAAGATTCTTGTTGTTCTCGAGTCCTTTTTCTATCCTCTAGGTTTCTTTTAACTTTATCAAGGCTATTTTGTATTAGCCCAGTCTTATCTAAGTAAAACAACATTCTTCTTTGAGGGCTACACAGAGTCCCCCTTCCTTTAAGAACACCAAATCTAGCCCTCTCCGGTTTTGAAGTACAACCTCAGAGAGCGAGGCCAAAGAATCTTTGAGATCTTGTATCCCCTCATGTATGAGGTTAAGATCTCTGTCCACTAAGGCACTGAGTTGTGAAAAATGCTGTTGGGAGGTTACCAGCGAGGCAATACCTGTCCCAGCCCCTGTAGCACTAAGTCCCAGGAGCACAGTCAGGGTGAGGGCAGTTAAAGGCTCTCTTTTTGGTCTAATGGCAATGCCTTGATCTATAGTAGTTGTAAAAGTTTCAGAATCATGAATGAAAAATCGTGGCAAAACTATAACTACAACACAATAGTCCTTAGTCTGTAAAAAGTCCTTGTTGACAATAAAGGGAGTCAGCCCATGGAACAAGCAAGATAGGAGTTACTAGGGGCTTTAGTATATATAAAGGAGTCATTGATAATAGCACTTTGGTTGCATACTGGTTCAAGAGTCAGAGGAGGGAGCATATCAGGGCCTAATAGACACAGTCTGAGGCCGGAAATGGATGCAAGAGTAATACCCCCCTCTGGGGCAGAGTGCCAGAATAATCCCTCTGCACTGTTAGTAGACACAGGAGATGTAAGGATGGCAATTCCCTCATAAAAGGGAGGTCCTAGAACTTTTAATCTGTATGGCATTTCAATCAAGCTCTATAATTTTATTTGAGGATCTTTAAATAAACTTATTTTAAGTAAACTTTATCTATGACAACAGGAACGTATGGTATAGACAGTCTATTTCCCTTTTATTTCTCCCTCTCATGAGAAGACACTCTAACTGCTTTAGGGGGCTGGGTCGAAGACATCAGATCATTTACTACTTCCTGCTGAACGGGACACGAAGTGGAGACTTGTTGCAGTTAGAGAATCTCTCCTAGAGAGGGGAACTATTTTAATGTACCCCAGAGTGTAGGAAGATAATCTTGAAAGATAACTTTGGAAAGAAAGAATAAAAGTAAGGAGTTACTGAGAAGTGAACACACAGCAAACTGGTCTTTTTGTAGGTCGAGGGAATCCAGGTAGACAGGCTTGGATCATCTCAGGACCATCTGAGGATGAGCTGGCTGAGATTTTCTTTCAGAACTGTTCATTAAATGGCACAGTAGTATTTAACATGGCTTGTAAAACAGATGAGATGCTAGCAGAGTTATCAGAAACATATACATAACATTTAATCTTAATAATAAAGAGCTATTTTTTATCTTTGGTTATACATTTTTCTCTGAGTGTTTAAGACCTTGTAGATAGCCAAAAGTTAATTAAGGATTAATTTTGAAGGTCATTAATGGCTCTCCAAAGAGACTTTAGGGACACAGGAGTAGCCCCATAGCTTACTGGTGTCTTTTGCCTGTTAGGATGAGTCAGGGCCATGCTGGCCAAGTAGTTTTCCCTTCTTTGGGAAGTCAGGAGGACTGATTGCTTCTCAATTGTGACTCTCCTGTTTTACATTGTACACCACTTTTGTTTGGGTCTCCATATCCTCCCTGCTCAGGAAGACAGGTGACTTACCAGGGGGCCAGTGTGGAAGTGTCCCATCATCTCCAGTGGCCTCATGACATGGGAGCACAGGCCAAAATATTGACACTTTTTACTCTGATGATTCCAATTGGCTTTGGCTTCTACATAGGTGATTAACACACTTAGAAAGGAAGTTACATCAGCTTGGATGTACATACATATGGAGCACATTTAATTACTGAAATAGACTTAACTAAAGAATGGCACAGGGCTTCTAAAATCATTTTGTCCTATCTTTAAAATTTTTGTTGTACTGTGGTAGCATAAGCCATATATCCGAGGTATAGAAAGTAGGCACATCTCCCATTTTAAATATCCAACATTTATAAGTATAGGCAGAACCTGTTATCAGTCTTGAAAACAGTACCAGTTGATTTACAAACTTAACTTATTTAACCTAGAAAACAAGTAAGACAGTATAAGGTCTTAGCACCTGTGTGAAAACATCTTTGATTAGTTCAGATAGCTGTGTGGGTACAAATTACCCAGAGAACATTGGAAACAGAACCATGGAGCTTGATTTTTTTTTTTTCCAGATGAGGACCATTGTTTGAGCATGAGGCTGTGCCCTAAAGTAGGGAATATGTCTTAAGGGTTAATTTTGTTATAAGCACTGGACTTAAGATGCCAAAATTGAGACAGTTACTTTACATATAACAGAGTAGAATCTGGTCTTTTCTGAGCCCAAACAGCTAGCTAAATATTAATATAACCCTTGATAAATCTTATTGAAAGAAAAAAACATTATTTGACAACCAATGATTTTGGCTTAAACTTGATAACTATTGATTTCATGCACCACAGAAATTTTTTATTGACATAAAACAATTTTATGTTTTACCCATGACTTAAATTTGATAAAGCTCAAGCAAACTATCCCAACATACTTAAGCCTGAAAAAAAATTTTTTTTTTCTATCACTGCAGCCAATATCCTATTTAAGCTCCTTTCTTGTCTCCTTTTCCCATTATTTTTTCTCTCTTTTGCTTCCTTTTTTTTTCTTTCTTTTCTTTTTTTCACTCTCTTATGCTAAACCTTTTCAGCTTCCTTAATTATGTCTGTCAAAGCTAGATCTTGTCAACCCTCCAGATGTTGTAATTTCTTTTTAATGTCTGGAGGGGACTGCCTTATCTATGTCATTGTTATCGCTGCCTGTTGACCCGGAGAAGTAGGGCCAAAAGGAGTATATCTCCGGGAAGCCTCCATCAAGCATTCTAAAAAAATAGAGGGAGGTTACCTTAGCAAGATTCGCGGGGCGGCGAGCAGCCCCCCTGAGACCTGCCATCAGAGCCTGGTGGTAGACTGTCAGTTGCTCCCTACCTTCTGCTGAGTTGTAATTCCATTCAGGTCGGGTGAGAGGGAATTCCACATCAATCTCATTTGGGAGCTAGGTAGGCTACTCATTTGGGCCTGAGACATGCTAGGGTCAGGGGGAGGACCAAAGGCTTGTACGGTGGAATCAGGTCCTTCAGTTTCTAGTCCCTGTAGCGGGCCCATCTCCTCTTCCCTCGGGCAAAGCTGGAGCAGGGAGAGCAGGGGCCTAAGGTGGGGGAGATGGAATCAGGGCAGAGGGCCACTTGGGAGGGTCCTCTATTTCAGGATATATTTTGGGCTGAGCCAAGGGGTCTGGGGCCACTTGTCTTGGTTTTCTCGTGGCTTGTTGAGCCACTGCCAGGACTCGGGAGCCTGACCGTGGCGGGGGGTGGATCCAGGGCTTGACCCATGCCAGGGGATCTGTCACTAGGCTCTCCCAGACCAGGATGTATGGCTGTTGATCTGGGTGAGAATGGGTCCCTTCTGAAAAACAATATTCTTAACAGCAGAAATGATGGTTAGATCAAATGCTCCCTCTGGCAGCCACTCAAAGGAGCAGAAAGTCTGTTATTTACCTTTTTTAATTTTTACAGATAAGTCATGAGCCTTACTTCTAACTTCAGAGAAATGAGATACTGTCAGAGTCAGGGGGGTTGTCACAGTCTGTACCATAACTAGAAACAAGAGTCCACAAACAAACACAAAATAGATACTGACAAAAAGAAACCAAAAACCGAGACACCTCCGATGCGTCCAGAACAGAAAACCAAATGCAGTTTCAGATGGAAGATGCCTCTGTGGTTTCTCCTGAAGGAGAAATACACAATCTTCCTTTACCAGATAGGAGACTGTCAGCCACCCTGACTCTCCTCAGATCCTGGGGCGTCCCCCAGGATTGTAGCCTGTGGTCCTGCCAACCACCGTTGTCAGGTCCTCACGGTCCTGAACAACAGCTGCCCAAACTGAAATTAAAACAGATCAGAGCAACAGAAATCACTCAAACACTCAGACAAACACTCAGACAAGGAGCGCTGCAGACATTTACATTGTTTACCTCCAAGGGGGTCTCTGGAGTCCGGGGTAGATGTGCAAATCCCTGGACGAGTCCTCAATTGAAAGACCCCCAGAGGGAGACCTTCACTCAAGTCTCAAGATAGCACGCACCCAATGACACACAGGAGACCCAACTTGCTGCAAAAGCATGAGGCTTTATTTAGGAAACCAGAGCTCTGGGGTCAACACATATCTCACGCAGGAGACAGAGGTGTCGACTCTTTGCCATTTCTTTAGTAGTAAGTTTTTGATTTAATTCTTTATTGACTCTTTGTCATTTCTTGGGATGAATGTTAGGTCCATCAATCATAAACCATGGACATGTCTTATCAACAAAAATAAAAAACTGTATAAGATCCGTTTTCTTTACCCGTATTCCTCGCTCTCTGAGAGAGGCTTTTAAATCCTTTATGAAAGAAGCCTCTTTAGACAATGAATGGCCCATCTTGATGGGACGGAATGAAGAGGGAAAACTTACCAGGTCTTGCCGTCTTCTTGGGCGGAGAAGCGTTGACCATTCAGGAACACTCCAGAGCTCGTGTGCTGGGGGCTCTCCGTCGGCAGGGGTCCGTGCCTCGAGCCACCATGTTGGGCGCCACTTGTCCCGACCCGCGGGACCTCGTTATTCGTGGGGGTGAGGGGGACCCTAACCTGAAATAAGATGGGCGAGAGAGAGGAAGAAACTCAAGCAAATGTACACTTGTCAAGAGTCCAATTTTATTGAGCCACAGCGGCCTTCTTAAGGGTTAGGGTTAGGGTCTTGGGTGGGGGGGGGGGCTGGAGGAGGCAGGTGGTGGAAAGTTACAGAATCTTCTTGGCCTTTGGCCTAGGACAGTTTGCAGTTATTCCAAGAATTCACGGTATAGTTCTCACGTCTCTGCAGTTGCCAGGCAGGATGTTAATTAGTTAGGTGTGGCGGGGTGAGGGGATGGAATCAGTTAGGTATGGCAGGGTGGGGGGATGAGGAAAGGTTGGAAGTTGCTCAGGGCAGAAGTTATCTCAGGGCAGAGGTTATCTCAGGGCAAAGATCTGTTCAGGCTCTCCTCGTCTCCAACATCAAAATATCAATCAACCCACTCAAAAAATGGGGCAAGGAATAGAACAAATGGTCATTTGATGCACCCATCAGAAATTTCCCAGGAAAACTATTTTGCAATTCCATGTCATTCTGCAATTCCATTTCATTCTGCTACGAATTACTATCATCAAAAAAATCAAATGACAAATTCTGGTGAGGGAATGGGGAAAGTGGAACTCTGACCCACTCCTGGTGGGAGTGCAAATTTATACAGCCACTATATAAGTAAATTTGAAGGTTCATAAAACTTTTTATTGAAGATCAATGAATTTTACCCAGCTGTACCACTTCTGGGCCTATATAACATAAAAATTCTACACTTTCACATAGAAATACTTCCTCAGCCATGTTTGTTTCTGCTGTATTTACAAATCTAGGAATTCAAGGCATCACAGATACCCATCAACTGATGAATAGCTAATAAAGATGTCGTGTGTGTGTGTGTGTGTGTGTGTGTGTGTGAGAGAGAGAGAGAGAGAGAGAGAGAGAGAGAGAAGGGGGGGTAGAATTCTATCTAGCACTAAGGGAAACTACAACTATGAAATTTTCAGGTAAATGGATGGACATGAAAAATATTATGGAAGAGTTTGGACAGGCTCAGAAAGACAAACACCACATGTTATATCTGGTATGCAGTTCCTAACATGGAAGTGTTTTATTTGTTTATAAGTTTTAGTAAGCATAAGTAGTACTGTAAAGGAAACTAGAATGGGGCTAGGAGAAAGGGAAAGCAGGTAGGAATGAAAGGAGGAGATACTTGACCGAGAAGTGGAAGGATAGAGTGCATGGGATAGAAGAGTCGTCTGGTTTACTTGAATAATTAAAAGTGGGAGTATGGAAATGCACAAAAATATTGATGGCATGAATTAATACTATGGAAACCCTCTTGGTTAGCTAATTAAAGAATATAGAATATAAAGACAAGGAGGAAATAGTCTGGACAGAATTACTTATAGGAGTGTTGGAAAAGCTTAATGTTAAAACCATAGGCTCTGAACACACCATTGTGTGTTGTGGCTGAGCTGGGGATTGTGCCCCAAGGGTAGAGTATCCCTGGGCTGCTGCCTGGAATGGGAAAGACTAGTACAAGAGAGTCTGGGAGCAGGGCCATGCAATTGTGAGTCTGAGCTGAGCTGACTTCACTTTGCTGAGTCCTGTGCTGCTGACCTCTTGGGTCTCCATGGTGCCAGAGTTAAGTTCAGGCCCTACCCCACACCACTTCTGCTCAGTCCTACTGACCTCTACATGCATTCCAAGAGTTCCAAGGTCAGGGCCATGCATCCACCCCATTCCATACCCACTCCTGCCAACACTACTGGCCCCTGTGTGTGTCCTCTTGGTGCCAAGGCCAGGTCCCATGATTTCACCAACTCTGCACCACCTGTTCTTGCACCCTTGGTCCTTTCATATCCCCATGGTGCCAGATCTAGGGCACATGCTTCTTCTGCCTCCCCCACTCTAGCATCAAGCCACTGCAGGTTCTCAACCCAGCCTCTGGCCCCTGAAGGTCCCCAACCTGACAGCCCCAGGGGAACTTTTTGGCCTCTGCTGACTCCTCTGATCACTCTAAGACTTGCCATTAGCCCCCTCCACAAACCTAAAGCCCCACACCAGCCATTTTCTCAAACCACCTTCAGGCCTTATTCCTAGCTACCCATATACTTCCCAACCTCCCTGTACTTTCCCACCCCCAAATCCACCTAGCAGCACCCCAGAGAGAGAGCATAGGAATATGTGGCAGCTACCCCCACCAGAGGGTACCAGTAGAGTCCTCCAAAACCAGCTGGGATACACAAGGGAACAGGGGCAAGTACTACTGCTCCTGAGCCCCACAGGCAAGACACTGCTAGGATAGTGGGATAAAGAGATCCTGCACCTCCAACTGCAGTGCTTGTATCAGCTACAGCCCAGAGTCGCTGGCATACATTCAACTTCCACCACCTGTGCATCTATGGATATAACACCATCTCACTCCAAGCCAGTTAAAACCCAAAATAGAACAGTCACTGAAGATCATACAAGAGCAAGTTCTTGCTTCCTACAATACTGATAACAAAAATGAACTGAGAGATTTCCACCAAGATTCCCTCATCCCACAATAGAAGTCTCCAATGAAAACATATAGGAGACAATCAAAATATAATGGCACATTATGAAATGGCACAAAAGAAAACACAATAAGCTACTTGGCCTTGACCAAGTGAATCACTGAACTGAAAGGAAACCATCAAAAAACCTAACTATCAGATAAATGAAATGCACTCAGCTTTTAACACTAGGCTTAAGTTAATGGAGGAAACCAAGAGAGGCCACAAAAGAGAGATAAACAAATTGAAGGACAGCCGATAAATAGAGAATCTGAATAATAAGCTGATTAAGATTTTTTTTTAATTAGTGCTTGCTTAAATTTGTTTGCCCTTTTATTAGTTATGGACCTAATCAGTAAGTAAATGTTGGTACCATCCTTATCCTCATTCCAGCCCCTCAACAAGGGACCCTTCTCACTGGGGATACTGGTTATCCCCATGAGGATTGTGGGTTGTCCACTGTGAGGTTAGCCATCAGTTATAAAGAACAGGCAATGTACATAATGTCCCAACTTGTGGCTTTAACAATCTTTCTGCTCCATCTTCCATAAATGTCACATTGGGTTGGTTTTAGGTCTACTTCAGCGATGGGTTTTTAGAAACTTCTGTATCTCTGATTTGGTAGGAGTTGAATGTACTCAGTGTCTATCTCTTCTACCCTTGTGCTAATATCAGGTTCAATGAGAAAGCAATAATCTTGCTCATTTCCCCAGTGTTTCTACGGCTTCAGCTGGAGCCCTGGTGAAGTATGATAGGCTCTTTCTCTCTTCATGTCCTGCTTACACTTGAAAAAGAGAAGCAGATTCTTCAACAGAGAGTGAAGTCAGCACAGATTAAATGGAATAACCATTGTTACTTGAGCAAGAATTTAATGGGTATAGGTCCTATTGTAGCCCAAGCTTGGTGCAAACTTGATATTGGAGAATGAACTCATTATCTGGAAATGATTCTGACTTATTTTCCAGTTTCAGATATGGGTTCCTTTCCACTGGGCAGATCTCTTAGCCAACCCAAGACCAGTTGGTTACACACCATGGGTGTGTGCCACTATTTCATTTGTGTGATAATCATGTCAGGTTGTTTGCTTCTGAATAGCCTAGACCTTTAGTTGCCTGCACAGATGTTGGCCACTTTTCCCCAGTAGCTCTTGTAGCATCTTCTAGTACTAGATGGACTAACTGTCTAGGGACTGGCTCTTTTCCAGATTCCGGCCAGGTCTCTGCATGTTGCTTACTGACATATGGAGTCTTAGACAGTAGGGTCTTACTATTAATCTCTGGTGGGTAATCAAGGGTACTGACATAAGAAGACATAAGTCTTCTTTTGGGAAACTTTGTAGGCCTCAGATCAACAGCTCATTGTGGGTGTTAACCACACACCCTGGTACTGAGAGTGAAAGGCCAATGCCAAGGAAAAAAAGAAAGAAGTAAGAGAAAAGACATATAAAAAAGAAAGAAAAAAATATATGGAGAGAAAACAGGAGAAAATAAGGCTAGGTTTCATTTTACCCTCCCCAGGGCCATTTGATTCAAATGTTCCCTCTAAGATCCTAATGAGGGTTCAATACTTTAGTCTGTCTTCCAGGATATAGGATTTTATGGTGCCAGTTACATTTGGGTACAGTTTTGTAGTGCCTCCCCCTCCACACACAAACTTATCCTTCCCTCAAGCCATTTCCTCCCTGTTGTCCAGTCCTTGAGATGCCTATTAGGAATGTCAGCATCTCTGGCTTTTCCAGGACAGGAGCAACACATGAGTGAGACCATGTGACAATTGTCCTTCTGTGATTGGGTGAATTTACTGAATACTTTCTGTTCTACATCCTACCATTTTTCTACAAATTTCATTTTGTCATTTTTTTTCTAACTGTTGAGTAGAATTCCATCATGTAGATATGCCACATCTTAGTTATCCATTCATTCAATAATGGGCATCTAGGTTGATTCCAGTACTTAGCTATTATGAATTGAGCAGCTATAAACATGGTTTAGGAAATATCTCAGAATGGAGGTGTGGAGCTTTTAGAATAAATGTCCAATAAGAGAATAACTTGGTTTGTTGGTAACTCCATAGCTAACCTTTTCAGGAGTCTCCATACTGATTTCCATAGTGGTTGTACAAGCTTACATCTGCATCAACAATAAATGAGGGTTCCTATTTCTCCACATCCTCACAAACATTTATTCTCCTTTGATTTTTTAATGTCTGCTATCCTTATTGGGGTAAGGTGGAATTTCATAGTTGTTTCAATTTGCATTTCTTTGGTGGTTAGGGATGTTGAACATTTTCTTAAGTGTGTGTTTGCCATTTGTATTTATTCCTCTGTTAACTCCACTTCTCTGTCCCAATTTGTGAGTGGGTTGTTTGCTTTTCTGTTGTTTAGGTTTTAGAGTTCTTTGGAGATTCTAGAAATTAGGCTTCTGTCAGTAGTATAGCCAGAAAAAAAAAAAAAAAAATTCTCCCATTCTGTGGGTAGTCTATTGCCTCTCCTTTAATTTTATGTTACTCTGTTACAAAACTTTTCCATTTCATGAGATCCCAATAGTTGAGTGATTGCTTAAGTCTTCAGCTACTGAGGTTTTGTTAAGGAAGTCTTTTGCCACTGCTATATCAAAGAAAAGTTCCTCCTATTTTCTCTTCCAGTAATAGTAGAGTTTCCAGTCTTATTTTGATCCATTTGGACTTGATTTTTGTGCTTGGTGAAATGTATGGGTCTAGTTTCATTTTTCTGCATATAGTTATCCAGTTTGTCCAGCACCATTTGTTGAGAATGCTATCTTTTCTTGAATCTACATTAGTAGGAACTTTGGCAAAGATCAAGTAGCTATAGTTACTTAACCTAAAAGCCAGATCCTCAATTTTGTTCCATTGGTTTTTAATGCCAGTACCATGCTGTTTTTGTTACTATGGCTTTGTAATATAGCTTTAGAGGTGAAGTCTTCAGTTGTTTCTTTTGCTAAAGGTATGCTTACCTATCCAAGGCCTGCTGCCATTACATATAAAATTTAAGAACATTTCTTCTATCACTGTGAAAAATATTGCTGGGTTTTTATTGACATTGCATTAAATTAAATAAGATTGCCATTTTCACAATGTTAATTCTAGAATTCAGGAGCATAGGAGGTCTTTCCATCTTCTCAAGTTCTCCTCAATTTTTTCTTGAATGTTTTTATGTTTTCATGATGTAAGTCTTTCACATCATCATTGGTTAGTGTTATTCCAAGGTATTTTACTTTTTTTGTTGTTATTGAAAATGAGACAATATTGTTTACTTCTTTCTCTGTATATGAGTTTTTTGCATATAGAAAGACTACTGATTTTATGAGATGATTTTTGTATCCTGGTACTTTGCTGAAGGAATTAATAACTTTTAAGAGTTTTGAGATAGAGGCTTTCAGGTCACTTATGTATATAACCATGACATCTGCAAATAGGGCTAACTTAATCTCTTCCTTTCTAATTTGTATCTCTTTTATTTCTTTCTCCTGTCTTATTGTTTGTGCTAGGAGTTACGGTACCTTCATTGTGTCCAATAAGTTTTGTTATAATGTGTTCTCATTGTCACACAGGAACCATAGATTGTTACTAGAAAATTTTCAGTACCAGGGATGGGATACCTTCCAGTGAGTTGTTGCCCAGGGAGGTCCCTGATGCCTGAAAACATTACAGGCCATTGCCGAGGCCCTTGGTGTCTAAGGAGGAATAGATGGTAAGGCCCTGTTGCTGAGGACTCCGCATGCATGAGCTACAAGGTCACTGAGAAATCCGGCTGGAGCTGAGCTGAAAACCTCTTCCATGTAGACCACCTGACAGAAAGCTGGAAAAAGACAAACTGCATGCAGTTCAATGGAAGAGAAGATACCCAACAGTAGACACTGCAAACCTTATGTTTGGCCAGCCGAGACAAATGAGCCAACTAGTGCAATAGTATCATCTCTTTTATAGGGGAAACCAGCTGCCCTCTAATTTGACTGAAGGCCTGCTCCATGGGAAGGAATGTATCCCTTATACCAAAATACTATAGCAGGGGTATTCATAACCCCTAGGGGTATATCATCTGCTGCTCTCAGAATAAATGTATATACTATGCTCACTAAACTGCCCAATAAGCACTTTGCTTAATGTTGATAGCCATATATTAATTCTACTCTCACTTTTGGTTAGAGAAGCTTCTCTTTTCAATTGGCAGTGACCTTGGGATGACTCAGAAGGCACCATGGTGCTGGGAAGTGATATAGGAGTGCTCAGCACTGAAATATCTCAATCACACCTTCCATGGCTCAGTGTCCATTGTGAAAGAGGTGGCAGAAAGAATGTAAGAGCCAAAGAAAGGGTAGGACTACTTACAACGTGCTCCTCTTAACACAAAATGGCCTGGATATCCATGACCTCACAGTGCCTGATACTACCTACACGAGAACATCATAATAGGAAGAAAAGATCATGACAACAAAATAAAAGAGAGACTGATTGAGGAGGGATATGATGGAGAGTGGAATTTCAAAGGGGAAAGTGTGGGGAGGGAGGGAATTACCATGGGATATTGTTTAAAATTATGGAAGTTGTCAATGAAAATTTAACAAAACTTGTGTTCTAATTGTCATTCAATACTAAAAATTTTACAATTTCATTTTGTATTTCATCCAGTACCCATTTATTGTTTAAAAGTGTGTTGTTCAGTCTCTAGTAGCTGATGGAGTACCTGGCACATTTCTTCTTGTTAATTTCTAGCTTTATAGTGTTGTGGTCTGGTATCATGCAGGAAATTATGTTAATTTTTCTGAATATATGGAGGTAGGATTTATGGCCCACTATGTGATCTATTTTGGCAGAAGTTTTAATGGGCTGCTAAGAATAATGTGTATTCTTTAGATTTTGGGTAGAATGCTCTATAGATGACAGTTAGGTGTAGCTGATGTATGGTGTTTGTGAGCTCTTACTTTCCCCTTGGTATTCTGTTTGGATGATGTACTATCACTGATAGTGGAGTATTCATATCCCTGGCTATGATGGTTTTGGTGTTCACTTCTGTTTTGTTGTCAGGTAGGTTTTGTTTTGTGAATTGTAGTGCTTCTGTGCTTGATGCATAAAGATTGATGATTGTGATATCATCTTTTGGATTGTAGGAAAAATACCCTGCAGGGAGCCCCCACGCTCTGCCTGGATAAGGCAATACCCCAAATCACTCACGAGAAGCAGTCTTGATGCAAACTGCAAGAGGATTTTATTCCAAGCACGCTGGGGCCCACAGTCATACACCGCACAGGGGTAGAGGACTACAGAGCCCCAAATGCAGGAACAGGACAGTTTTTATAGGGTTTCTAACAAAGCCTGTGCATTAGACCAATCATTTAACAATATCAGGGGCCGCAAGGTGCCAGTCAGTTTGTGCCACCCCATAGTTTCTAAGCCAATTAGTTTACTTTGTTCAAGCCCCTCATGGACCAATCATTCTCTTGTGACCTTGGTGGTCAGCATTTGCGCAGGTCCTTGGGTGGGAGTAGCAGAGTGTGGTACCAGTCTCCTATGACCTTGGAGGTCAGCACTTGTGCAATTCCTTAGGTGGGGGTAGCGGAGTATGGTATCAGCCTCCTATGACCTTGGTGGTCTGAGGCAGGCTGCTACAGCTTATGGTGCGAGCCACTAAGGCTTACAGTGTGGGCTATTAAGGCTTATGGTGCAGGCTATTTACAGAAACCAAATAAGTGGTTCACTTTATTACTCATTTCCCATCCTTGAGGGCTATCTCATGCCCTTTTTACCTAGTTTTATATTAGGAGCGGGCTCTGATATAATGAGAAGAGGGATTCTTTACTTGCTTCTAACAGAGAGTAAAGCCTGGAGTTTGAGGTATGCAGGGGGCCCACTTAAGCTCCCTTTGGAGTGTGATAGTATTTCTGAGCCTCGGAATTCTTGGGCCTTTCATTTCCCACTTTTTCTCTTGTTAATAGTTCTAATCCTAGAACTTGGAAGGACTAAATGTAATCTTTCTCTCTGCCCTGAAGGCCCTTATATTGTATTGTTGTCTAAGCATCATGATCTGGACCGGACTCACTCGTTTTCTAACAAAGTAAAAATCTTATTAAGTATGCAAGGCCCAACTGAAAGCATCAGGAGCAAAACCATTAAGGGTCCCATCAGGGTGGAAAGCAGAGTAGTCATCCAGGAGGACTTGTTAAACCATCCCTCAAACCATCCTTGGTCAGTTTCCCTCTCCCTTTGATGCTTTTTTAGTCATATTCATCTATGACTACTTCCTCAGGATGGTAGTAAACCCAGGGGACAAGCTGGACCATAATACAGAAATTTTTGGATGGGTTAAAAACTGAAGTAGAAACACAGGGAGTCAGCCCAGTATCACATGCCCACCACCTGTTATACCCTGGCACTAGATATTGGTTGTCTGAAATCTGACTATAGGTCAGAGTAACATTACAAAGATGTTGGTGGGATGGGGGGGCCTTTTCTATACATGTCCCCCTTCCTGAGACCTCGGGGATAGTCAACTTGTTTTTGGTCCCCCATGAACACCGGCTATTATGTTCTTTAGTTATATTAAACTCTCCCATAGTTGCCATCCCCTCATAGTAGGGTGGTCCTGAGGATAAACAAAGCCAGCAGGCAGAGGTAATGTTGGGGTTGGTGGCGTTTATGGTGAGGAAGGCCCCTTGGATTAGGCTAAAGAGCCTCTGTCTTGTCCCGTGTGGGGCTTCCGAGAGTGGGCTAGTCAAAAGGGTTCTAGCAGTCGTTATGTGATGGGTCTTAGTTGCCACTGTGGGTGGGAGCTTGGGTAATGCCATTTTAGGGGGTCCCTGTTCTACTAGAACTTTATTAGGTCCTACTGGTCTTGGGGTGGGAGGCTCTATTTTAAGTCGTATAGTAAAGGTTAGGCCCTTATCCCATCCTGTCATATAAAACCTGAGTCCCCAAATTTTTCCTTTTATCCAGTCTCGGGACTATCGACCTTGGGGCGGTGAAAGAGATGCTGAGAGGAACTGCTTTTTTCCCATCTAATCCTTCCTGCACAGTAATCAGGTCCCAGGAAGAAGCTGGGTGCCAGTAGGTATTACCTGTAGTTTCATAACCCCAGTGTTTACAGTAGAACTCTTTTGTCCCTCCATAACTTTGTTTAGAAGTTCGGGGGCAGACATAAAATGGAGTATGCTGCATCTTACGTTGGGCTGGCCCAGAGCTGCACCCCAGGTTGTCTGCCATGTATTGGCCTTGGGAGATGACCCCTTGTGTGAGTGCCCACTTTGCCACATGAGAGTGGACTTCTCTAGAGACCTCCTCTGGGGTGAGCTCTGGGATATCCCAAAATTTTATCTCGGCTACCAGGGCACAGATGTCTGGGGTCAGGACAGGCCACCAAGTCCAGGGGGGCGCTTCCCTAGTTGCAGTCCATATTATATCCCCCGTTTGAGAAAGCACTTGCTAAGTCAACTTTTGGGGGGCATGGGGATTGGAGGCATCACCTAGCTGGAGAAGGAGAAGCCACATGACGAAGCCTAAGTTTAGGGGGATTGTCTGTCCTCTCAGCTTGCCATTCGGGGCCCCGTGGCGGAGCAGGCTTGACGTGAGATGCATGGATCCAGGTGGGTATTCCTTCAAATTTCATGGCCATTGGAGTGGTTAGTAGGACGAGGTAGGGGCCCTTCCACCGAGTCTCAAGGTTTCCTGCACAGTGGCGTCTGACATAGACCGAATCTCCCACCTGGAAGTGATGTGGGACCTGTAAGTCTCCTTTTCCTGAGTAAGCCTCCTGGAGTTGCTTCCATGCTCGTTGTCTCACCCACTCGAGCACCTTGAGCCTAGAGAACAGAGGCTGGGAAAGCGGCACATCAGTACTATGTATAGAGGTTATTTATACCAGTGGAGGAGGCCCCCCGTATAGCAATTTATAGGGGTCAGTCCAAATTGTCCGGGTGTGTTTCTGACCCTAAAGAGCACAAAGGGTAGGAGAGCTATCCAATCATTAGCGCCAGTCTCTGCGGTCAATTTGGTGAGGGTCTCTTTAATGGTTCTATTTATCCTTTCTACCTGTCCTGAGCTTTGGGGTCTGTATGCACAATGTAATTTCCAATCAATCCCCAATACTTTGGCCAGTCCCTGACTTACCTGGGCAGCAAAGGCTGGACCGTTGTCTGATCCTATTACCTTGGGTATCCCAAATCTTGGGAAAATTTCTTCCAGTATTTTCTTAGCCACCATGGTTGAGGTTTCTTCCTTGGTAGGATAAGCCTCTACCCACCCTGAAAAAGTGTCTACAAAAACTAGTAAATACTTATTACCATACTTAGCTGGTTTTACCTCAGTGAAGTCCACTTCCCAGTGAGCACCTGGGCTGTCTCCCCTTAGCCTCTTCCCAGGAGGCATTCTTGAGGGATTAGCATTGACCATCTGGCAAGGTACACAATGCTTGACTACTAAGCCAGCTATCTCTGGCAACCTCAGAATATGGTAAGGAGACGTCTGCAGCAGTTTTTGTAGATGTTTGGTTCCCAGATGGGTTAGGCGGTGTATTCGTTGAATGTACTGTAGTCCCTTTCCTTGAGGTAGACTCTCTTTTCCCTCTGAGGTAAAACAGGCCCCCTCTGGAGTTTCAGAGAACTGGCCTAACTTTCTAACTTCTTGCCAGTCACTTGGGGTATATCATTGCTCACTTTTTTGGTTCTTTGGCTTTTTTATTATGGGCAGAAGGTTGACCCCCTGGGCAGCCTGCTTGGCCACTTGGTTAGCCATCTGGTTTCCTTTGGAGATAAAATCTTTGGCTTTTTGGTGGCCAGGGCAATGCATAATGGCCAGTCTTTTGGGTAGATGTAGGGCTTTTAGCAAACTTAGAATTTTTCTTTGTTTTTAATTTCTTTCCCTGCTGAAGTAAGTAGCCCTCTCTGTTTGTACATGGCCCCGTGTACGTGTGCAGTAGCAAAAGCATACCTGCTTCTCTGTGTAGATATTCACAGACTTTCCTTTAGCTAGTCGCAGGGCCTGTGTGAGGGCCATGAGCTCAGCCTTTTGTGCTGAAGTTCCTTCTGGCAGACTGCTGGCCCAGACTGTTCGTGTCCTGTCTACTGTCGCTGCCCTAGCCATCCTCTTACCTTCTACAATGTAACTGCTTCCATCTGTGAACCAGGTTAATGTTCCTCTAGTCAGTGGGACATCTGTGAGATCCTTTTGGATCCCAGTTTCCTCAACCAGCAGCTGATGACAGTCATGAGTCACTGTCTCATCAGTTTCTTCAGGCAGAAGAGTAGCGGGGTTGAGGATGGCAGGAGGGGCAAACGTTATCCTGTGGGTGAGGAGCAGGCTCTGGTAGTGAGTCATATAGGCGTTAGTCATACATCGGTCTGGGGGCTGCCGGAAAATGCTCTCCAGGGCATGGGGGGCAATGACAGTTATCCTCTGCCCTAGAGTTAGTTTATCAGCATATTTGATCAATGTGGACATCGCCGCTATGGCTTTTAGACATATAGGCCATCCACTAGCCACGGGGTCAAGTTTCTTTGATAGGTAGGCAACGGGTCTTCTCCATGGCCCTAAGGATTGGGTTAGGACTCCCCGGGCTATCCCCTTACGCTCATCTACGTAAAGGGTGAATGGTTTGGTCACATCAGGGAGGGCTAGGGCAGGCGCACTTAATAGTGCCTTCTTGATGGCATTAAACGCCCCCTGGTGTTCAGAGGTCCAAATGAATTTTCCTTTCTCTTTAGCTAGTGGATGAGGGGGGGATACTAGGGTTGCAAACCCTGCCCCTCCACCTTCAGAGTTGCCTGGGCTCGGGGAGGGGCTCCGAGCCCCGTCCTCCCTAGTCTTTATCTTCTCCAAGGGTTAGGACCCTAGGTCTGGTGCTGTTCTTCTTAGGGCAGTCTCTTGCCCAGTGCCCTTTCTCCTTGCAACAGGCACATTGATCTCTATCAAGTCGGGTCCTGTTGCCCAGGTTCCCTATCTGCCTAGGGCCTGTCCTAAACTTTCGAATATTTCTCTCCCTTTCTCCTTTTTTTTCCTACCACTGTGGCCAGGATCCTGGTCAGATTTTTCTCTTGTCATCTATTGCGCCTATCCTCCCTTTTTTTTCTCTCGTTCTCACGTCTCTCTTCATGTTCTTCTCTCTCTCTTTCTCTCCTCTGCTCCTTTTCCTCTTCTGTCTCCCTTTTGTAATATACCTTTTCTGTCTCTTTTACTAAATCACGCAGCTCAACTTCCTGTAATCCCTCCAATCTCTGAAGTTTCCTTCTGATATCAGGAGCTGACTGTCCTATGAAAGCTAATGTTACTGAGCCTTTTTGAATCTCAGAGGTGGGGTCAAAGGGTGTGAACCTCCTAAATGCTTCCATGAGCCTCTCAAGAAACACTGAGGGAGACTCCGTTGGCCCCTGCATCACCTCTCTTACCTTGGCCAAATTGGTGGGCCTTCTGGAGGCACCTCGGAGACCCGCCACCAGAGCCTTGCGATAGATTTTTTTTTTCTTTTTTTAAAAAAAACATTTTACTTATTTACTTGAACAAGGGAGAGAGGCAGAGAGAAAGAGGGAGAGAATGGGTGCGCCAGAGCCTCCAGCCACTGCAGATGAACTCCAGCCACATGCGCCACGTTGTGCACTTGGCTTACATGGGTGCTAGGGAATTGAACCTGGGCTCGTAGACCTTAACTGCTAAGCCATCTCTCCAGCCCCTTGTTTGATTTTTTGAGGTTGGGTCTCACTTTAGCTCAAGCTGCCCTGGAACTTACTCTGTAGTCCTAGGCTGCCTCAAACTCACAGTGATCCTCCCAAGTGTTGGGATCAGAGGCATGTGCCAACATGCCTGGCTTGAGTATTTTGAATGTTTCGAAAACAAATGATAAATGTGTGTTTGGTATTACTCTGTTGTAATCATTATTCAAAAAAAGTAGTTATTTGAAAGAGTGTATAAATGCTCTTACTTTTAAATTAAATGCATGCTTTTTCAGATTCTCTGACAGATTTTTAAAAAATTATTTGCAAGCAGAGAGAGAGAGAGAAGGAGAAAGAGAATGGATGCACCAGGGCTACCACACTAACCTCCGGACACATGTACCACCTTGTGTGTCTGGATTTACTAGGGAATTGAACCCAGGCCTTTAGGCTTTGCAAGCGCCTTTAATTGTTGAACTCTCTCTAGCCCAAGAGCTCTTTAAAAAATTTTTTTTTAATTTTGTTTACTTATTAGAGGGGAAGGTAGAGAGAAAGAATGGGCTCACCAGGGCTTCAAGACACTGCAAACTAACTCCAGATGCGTGTCCCCCCCTTGTGCATCTGGCTTATGTGGGTCCTGGGGAATTGAACCTAGGTCATTAGGCTTCACAGGCAAGTGCCTTAACTGCGAAACCATCTTTCTAGCTCCCAAGAGCTTTTTATTGAGAACATTTGAGACTCCTGAAATTTTCATATTTAATATTTCATATTTGCTCTTGGTTGAGAAAAAGCTACTACCATGAAGTATGTGGTCTCCATGAGCTCTAGGAAAAATTCTCTTCTTTTTTGGTTTTTCGAGGTACGGTCTCACTCTGGTCCAGGCTGACGTGGAATTAACTCTGTCATCTTAGGGTGGCCTTGAATTCATGGCAAGGCGTGCGCCACCATGCTGGGCTAAAATTCTCTTATTTTCTACTTGAGAAGTTGGCTTTTGGTCCTGTCAGTTAAAAGGAGTGAACTCATGTCATGCATTTAGAGGACCAGCAGAGGGCGCCTTATTCAGCATATTTACTTCACTGTTCTTGAGAAGGGGAGCATTTTGGATGGTTGCATACAAAATGAAAATGAAACTAAAGAAGAATAAAAATCCTGAAAACAAACCTAAAAGTTTCACTTATTTTAAACTTTTTGGCTTTCTTTTGATAAGGCCTTATTAGGTATCCTTTACAGGCTGGGGATTTATCATCTTGCCTCAATCTCTCTGTGTCTTAAGTGCTGCGATTAGGACTATGTGCCACCATGAGTGGCTTGAGAAGTTTCCCTTTCAATCTTCCGACCAGACCCTTCCTGCGTTTCATGTGCCGTCTATTCGGTCCCCCTCTAGAGCCTACTTCGAGGCTCAGCTGGTGAAGCGGCAGCAGTGTGCACTTACGCAGATCGCTGGATGTTCGCTGGGAAAATGGTGTTTGAGGTGGCTGGCATATATCTTTAGAAAGAAGTATTTGATAGTCTTTATTGTTAATTTTCATTTTCCTACTTTTCCTCTGGAATATTGTAGTAGGATATCTTAGTCTGTCAAGTGCTGCAGTTACGAGTGTGAGCCACTGTGCCTGCTTAGCTTTGGTGTTTGGTTCTTTTTTTTTTTTAATTTTTATTTATTTATTTGAGAGCGACAGACACAGAGAGAAAGACAGATAGAGGGAGAGAGAGAGAATAGGCGTGCCAGGGCTTCCAGCCTCTGCAAATGAACTCCAGACGCGTGCGCCCCCTTGTGCATCTGGCTAACGTGGGACCTGGGGAACCGAGCCTCGTACCGGGGTCCTTAGGCTTCACAGGCAAGCGCTTAACCGCTAAGCCATCTCTCCAGCCCTCGCGATAGATTTTTAAGCTCTCCCTACCTTCAGCCGTATTGTGGTCCCAAACAGGGCGAGTCAGAGGGAACCCCATGTCTATCTCATGCTGCAGCTGCGTGGGCCACCCGTCGGCCCCAGGGACATTTTTTCTGGCCTCTATTAAAATTCTCTCTCGTTCCTCAGTTGTGAAGAGTGTCTGCAATAGCTATTGGCAATCATCCCAGGTAGGCTGATGAGAAAACATAAGAGATTCCATCAGCCTCGTGAGGCGTTGGGGTTCCTCTGAAAAAGGGGGATGGCTAGCTTTCCAGTTATAAAGATCTGCAGAGGAAAAAGGCCAATATTGGAGGGGTTGTAGTTGGCCCCCCAGCATGGGAGGACCTGTCTCGCATAGTGGCAGTGTTACAATTCCATTTGCTCCCTCCGGGGTAGCATCTCTCCGGCTCCACGTCCTTGCGGCCAGCCCTCCCATTTCCAGGAGTTCGGGAGGGCAGAGGAAGGAAGCCCGGGCAAGCCTGGAGGCGGAGGCTCAGGGAGGGAGGGGGGCGGAGGCATGGGAAGGATGGAGGGCAGGACTTCGGGAGGGGCGAGAGGTGGAGGTGTGGGAAGGGTGGAGGGCAGAACTTTGGGCGGGGCCAGAGGCCCTCCCTCAGTTCCTGGGACTAGGTAAGGGGGGGAGGGGCAGGCGGAGTCTCCGGCCAAGCCAGAGGCTCTTTGATCTCAGGATAGATGCGAGGGGGAGGTCTGGCTCCCTCAGGAGAGGGCTTTTTTGCATTTCCGAGAGTCAGGACTCTGAAGCTTGAGTTCCTGGGTTTATTCAGCCATGGCCTGACCCACAGTGGGGGGGTTGTCCATCAAATCCTTCCAGGTGAGGATATAAGCCTCTTGGTTGGGACAGGAGCCTGGTCCATTCTGAAAAGTAATATCTTTAACAGCCAGAATAGTCTCAGAATTAAAGGTTCCTTCTGATGGCCATCTGACCTCATAAGTTGGCCACTCAGAGGCGCAAAGCATTTGTCAGGGTCTCCTTCTAACCTCAACTGACAAATTATGGGCCCTAGATTTAACTTCATTCCAATGGTCAAGAGTCAAGCTAAGGGGCGTTGTCACCGTCTGTCACATTTTAGAACTATAGACAAAGATACAAAGAACAACAACCACACACACAACTGAGACTAACAAATCCAGACACCAGTGACCCGTCCGCATCTTCCACAAGCAGGCAAAAGAATCGGACTGCTGCGAAGGAGGAAGCTTCCACTCTAACAACAGTACCCGGTCCTCTGACCGACAGTAGGAGACTGACAGGCGTCCCTGGCTCTCCTCACCTCCCAGGGCGTCCCCCAGGGTGGCAGCCTGTGATCCTCCTAGCACATCTGCTGATCACGGTCCTCTGGTCCTTTATGGCCCTAGAGGATGGCTGCAAATCAAACCAAGCCAAAAGCGCACGTCCCAGAAACCAGATACTCAGAACACAAACACCGGCTGGCACACATTCACTCCAGAGGGGGCCCCCTTACCTCCAAGTCGGTTCTCGGGTGTGTGTGGGGGCCTTCACATCCCGGGCGAGCCCCCAATGTAGGAAAAAAAACCCCGCAGGGAGCCCCCACGCTCTGCCCGGATAAGGCGACACCCCAAATCACTCACGAGAAGCGGTCTTGATGGAAACTGCAAGAGGATTTTATTCCAAGCGCGCTGGGGCCCACAGTCATACACCGCACAGGGGTAGAGGACTACAGAGCCCCGAATGCAGGAACAGGACAGTTTTTATAGGGTTTCTAACAAAGCCTGTGCATTAGACCAATCATTTAACAATATCAGGAGCCCGCAAGGTGTTAGCCAGTCAGTTTGTGCCACCCCATAGTTTCTAAGCCAATTAGTTTACTTTGTTCAAGCCCCTCATGGACCAATCATTCTCTTGTGACCTTGGTGGTCAGCATTTGCGCAGGTCCTTGGGTGGGAGTAGCAGAGTGTGGTACCAGTCTCCTATGACCTTGGAGGTCAGCACTTGTGCAATTCCTTAGGTGGGGGTAGCGGAGTATGGTATCAGCCTCCTATGACCTTGGTGGTCTGAGGCAGGCTGCTACAGCTTATGGTGCAAGCTACTAAGGCTTACAGTGTGGGCTATTAAGGCTACTAAGGCTTACAGTGTGGGCTATTAAGGCTTATGGTGCAGGCTATTTACAGAAACCAAATAAGTGGTTCACTTTATTACTCATTTCCCATCCTTGAGGGCTATCTCATGCCCTTTTTACCTAGTTTTATATTAGGAGCAGGCTCTGATATAATGAGAAGAGGGATTCTTTACTTGCTTCTAACAGAGAGTAAAGCCTGGAGTTTGAGGTATGCAGGGGGCCCGCTTAAGCTCCCTTAGTGTGATAGTATTTCTGAGCTTCTGAATTCTTGGGCCTTTCAGGATCATTCCCTTGATGAGTAAGAATTGGCCTTCTTTGTCTTTTTTGATTCCTTTTGGCTTGATGTTTATTTTATCTTACATTTGTTTAGCAATGCCTGTTTTTTTCTTATTTCTGTTGGTATGGGATATCATTTTCCATCCTTCTCCCTGAGAAGGTGCCTGTCTTTAGTGGTGAGATGGGTTTTTTGAAGACAGCAGATTGAAGGGTCTATTTTTCTGATCCACCTTGTTAGCTTGTATCACTTGATGGGTGAATTAAGTCCATTCATGTTTAGGGTAATAACTGTGAGGTTTGATTTAATCCCTGCTATATTGTTGTGCTTTATGTGGTTTGGTATTTTCTTGGACTTTATCGTTTTTTGAGCCTTCTCTGTGTTTTGTTATTGTTGTCTGCTTTTTATAGCCTCTTTTGGGGCAGGAGAGATAGGCCAGCATGGTCTAGTGGCATGTCAGTGCATAGGGGATGAAGCTGTGTAGTCTGTTGGTACAGCAGGATGGATGAGATGGGACAGCACAGTATGGTTACATGGTGAAGTGGGAGGGGGGGGAGGATGGGATTGTGTGGTCCTGGTGGTGGAGAAAGGGTGGAAAGCCATAGGATAGAGGGAGCAATGAGAGCTTGTTGGCACAGGGAAAGGTGTGCAGTGCCTGACCCAGATCCATGAAGCCCGTAGGTAGTGCACAAGAAAGCCTGGTCTATGGCATGGTGACTTGTGCCACAGTGATGTGTGCCACAGCTGAGAGTGCTGTTTGAGGGATTTAGGGGACTGGTGTGGTACCAAGAGCATGGGAAGCAGAAGATTCCCTGCTTTGCTCCTCCATTCCCTTCCACTGGAGTCTTCAGGGACCTGTTGGCCCTAAGAACCCCACTATTCTTGCCTGCTTTTTCCCTGTGAGTTTAGGTAGACACAATCTTGCCAGAAGTTCCCTGATTAGGCTTAATGAAGACATGACCAAATGCAAGAATGAACTCCAGGATGCATCAAGAAAAATCAAGCCTCACCTGAATTTAAACCTTGAAAAAAAGATGAATGATGGAAAGAAAAAAAAAAATGCTGGGCATGGTGGCACACGCTTTTAATCCCAGCACTTCAGAGGCAGAGGTAGGAGGATCACCACGCGTTTGAGGCCGCCCTGAGTCTACACAGTGAATTCCAGGTCAGTCTAAGCTAAGTGAAACTCTACCTTAAAAAAAAAAAAAAAAAAAAAAACAAAAAACATGAAATTTAGCTTTTGAAAGCATCTCTAAAAGCTCTCAATAACAAAGTCAATAATATGGAGGACAGAACATCTGAGTTCGAAGACAAGACAGAAGTAATTGATCACAAGTCTAAAGCCCTTTTTAAGTTAAAAAAAAACCATAAAAACAAAAGGATACTATAAAATGACATAAGATTTGTTGGGCCCTAAAAGGCCCAGGCATGAGGCCTAGTGGAACTTCCTGAGCCTAGCTAAAGTTTGGCTACCTGTATCTGGCCAGCTATGACTCAGCAAGATGCCTAATGGCTTCTGGCCTGCCACTTCCATATGGCAATTATAATTACCATTTCAATAGGTAAAGTTTACTATTGGCCCTTACCTCTTCCCCCATCCTAAAATCCCTGCCTTCATCCCTAACATGATACAGGCAACTTCTCAGAGTAATAAAGTGAGTTGTTTCTGTGAGTTCCTGCATCAAAAAGACTCCCGACTCAGTGTGGTTTCTCTCCGGTGGCCAGGAGAGGTTTCTGAGTTGTCCAACGCTCATCATCCCCTCAGCCCCTAGGGAGGAACCAGCAGGTCTGGTCCTTCCCTCGGCACTACCTGAGTGGGAAGGAGCCCGGCAAAGATTCAGATCATGGGTATTAACAGAAGGGGGATAAATCCAGTTCAAAGGCATAGAGAACATATTCAACAAAATTATTTAAGAAAAATTTCCCAATCTTACAAAAGAGTGGACCATCCTGATACAATAGGCTCACAGAATACCAAACAGAGAGCAGCACTGAAGAAAGCCTCCAACGTATATGTGGAGGCTACTGAAAACAAAGGGATAATGTTAAAAGCAGTGAGACAGAAACATCACATTACGTACAAAGGCAATCCATCAGGTTCACCTCCAAGTTTTCAATAGAAAACATGAGAGCTAGAAAGGGATGGAATGGAATATTTCAAAACCTAAAAATTTGTAGCTTCCAACACAAACTACTTGTGGTTGTTTGAATAGATGGTCAGTATTTTATTAGTTTGTAGTTTTCACCTGCAGCCACCTAGCTGGAGGCAGTATCACTGGGCAGATCTTAAGGTGTGGTGATGGGTTTGAAATTTCAATCTAAAGATATGCACACTGTGTCTAGCTGGAGTTCCTGAAGTGTGCTGTGCTGAGTGGCTTTTGGCTTTTGCCTTGTGCTTCTCTCTGTGTGCTTGGTCCTGTGAAAGCAGGCCAGCTTCTTCTGCCATTATGGAACTTCCCCTAGATCTATAAGTTTCAATAAATCCCTTCCTCCATAACTGTGCCTGGTCTGGAAGTTCATCTCAGTGAACCTGAAGCTATCTGCTACAGAAGTTCGTACTAGGAGTGGGCTGAGATAAGCCTGACCATGTGAATATTGATCTTTTGGAACATTTATTTTGGAGGAATAGGCATGAACTTGGTGCTTGTGGCTGAAGATGTCTTCTGGAGTGGTAAGCTAAGTTTTATGGACTATTCTGATAAGAGTTTGAAAATGCTAAGTGCAGACAGTATTAAACTTTGAGGGTTAGCTTATGAGCTTTCTAAGGGGAAGGAAAGACTACAGAACTGTTGTTAGAACTGGGGTACTGCATCCTACTACCCAGGACCAGAGAATTTGATCAAGGTTAAATTTGTAACTGACTGATGTGCTTGGCTAAAGATAATTGGACTGAGAGATTTAAGATTTTTAAGCTGGAAAACCTCAAGCAAGTCAAAATTACAGGCACTGAGACTGATCTTAGGTTACAGAACCTGCTATTGTCATACAGATTAGCAATTTTAAAGAATACAGCCCAATTGCTTTACATTAAAACAATGGAAAGAATGCCTGAGGAAAGACTATCATAGGAATGCAAACTCTTTTGATAAGAGTTGGTTGGGAAGGAGCCTGCTTTTCAAGGTTATGATTTATTTCATCCCTTAATTACAAACATGGCTGTGACCTCTCACCCGAGTGCTTGGTTCTCATTCTGGGACAAGATGGTGCCATGTTCTCCACTCCTGACAATCTGGAGGTCTGAAGGACTGTACATGGTGGAGGGGCTTTCTCAATTTACAGAAAGAACAGTGCTTTCCAGGGAATAAGGAAAAAATTGCAAAATCTACACCTTTAGTCTGCCTGGGGTAATGGAGAAACAGTAAATATTATCCAAGTCACTAACAAGTCACTCCTTTGACCTGCCACAGACAGTTTGTCTTGAGTTATTGCCAAAAAACATGATCCTAGCAACATGGTAGCCTTGTACTACTTCTAAAGATGGCACAGCTGAGATACGCAACCTGTAACTTTATGATGTGAAAACTGGGACATGTTTAAAATCTTTCATACAGAAAAAAAATGCAAAATTGGTGCCCATCCTGGTCAGATGATGAAGTTAACTGTCCCCAAAGTGTTAACAATGAAATGCATTTCTTTGAAAACAATTTTAATACAATTGTAAATAAATTACACTGGCAAAAAAATTGATGATTTTGATCTATCACTTGGACCCCCACCTTATAAGGTGGCAGTCTATGTCCCAGGAAGTAAAGGTGTGCCTTCTTTTGTTATATTATATCAGTACCCTAGTTTTGCTAGGCCTCATACAGCCCTCACCAACAAAATCTTTGTTAAAGCTAACAAAATTACCATGCTGTGGAATAAAAAAAGCCGCTGCTGTGCTAGTGATTTCTAGTACAGATGTTGACAATACTGGTGCTTCCTATTATGGAAAACAGACACTGAACTACATTGCTACAAATGGAGAAAGTACAGTCATGCAACTATCAAAAAATGGCCCAATTTAAGAAGTAGCTTGGAATTCTAGTTCCACAGAATTTTGTGCTGTGTATGGTTTCATGCCTGCCAAAGTAACAGTCTTCAACTTGAAGATCTTGTGTTTGACTGGGCCTCAAATGCAGCTTACTACAGCCCTCATGGATATTTATTAGTGCTGGCTGGGTTTGGACACCTGAGGGGACAGATGGAGGCATGGGATATGAAAACCTACAAACCCATTTCTAAACCAGTGGCTTCTGATTCTATGTATTTTTCTTGGTGCCCAGATGGTGAGCATATTTGAACCACCACCTGTACTCTCAGGTTGTGTGTTAATAATGGGCATAAGATTTGGCATTATACTGGCTCCATCCTTCACAAGTATGACATGGCCTCAAATGGTGAGTTATGGTAGGTTTCTTGGCAGCCATTTTTGGATGGGATATTTCCAGCAAAATCAATAACTTGCCGAACAGTTCCAAGTGATGTGTCCAGTGAAGAACCTAAGGCTGCAATAGCTTATCAGCCTCTGGCTTTAAGAAATAAGCCAGTCACCAATTCCAAACTGCACAAAGAGCCACTGCAGAATGCAAAAATGCATCCAGGAAGGGATAAGCCCTTATCCAAAACAGCCCTTAAGAACCATAGCTTAAGTATAAGCTCATGTTATTTGCAAATAGAGCTAGTTTAAATTCTTACTTTCCAATTTGTATCCCTTCTATATCTTTTGCCAGTCTTATTGCTTAGGACTAGGACTTCTAGCACTTTGTTGAAGAGCAGTGGTGAGAGTGGGCATCCCTGTCTTGTTCTTGATCTCAATGAAAACTTCTTGAGTCTTACCCCATTATGTATGATTTGACATTAGGTACAAGCGTTCAGGATATTTACATGTAAGTTCATCACAGATATAAATCATAATTTTCCCTTCTTGTTTCTCTGACTGGTTTTGGTATTAATGTAGCCTTGTTTTTGTAGAAAGAATTGGGGAGCATTCCTTGTTCTCTGATTAGGTGAAAAAACTTAAGAAAAAGTAGTTTCAGTTCTCCATTGAAGGGTTCATAGAACTCAGCTGAGAATCTCTTAGGTCCTAGACTTTTCTTTTTGGGGAGATTTTTTATTATATTGTCAATCTCAATGGATATAACAGGTTTGTTTAGGACATTTATCTGCTCTGAATTTAGATTTGTAAGTGGTGAGTGTCTAGAAATTTATGTACTTCTTCCAAGTAGTTCAATTTTGCAGAGAAGAGGTTTTGGAAATATGTCCTGATGATTCTTCCAATTTCATTGATGTTTGTTCTCTTACATTCTTTCCACCCCTTTTTTTCAGCAGGTTCCCTAGCACGGTACAGTCTAGATGGCATATTTAGGGACCAAGTACACACATTGATTATTCCTGGTAAGTTTGCCACTTGTGTACCTTTGCATTAACCACTGCCCTTTGAATAAAGACACTTCTATGCTTGAGAGTATGAGCAATACAAATCTCTAAGAACAAACAGGCAATTTAATATGTATCCACTTAGCATGACCCAATATTAGGTTACCCCTAAGCCCTAAGACCTTAGCCATAGGTTTTTGACCAGATTTACAGTACCAGACATAATTTTTCTCCTGTAGGCCTAAAATCTAATTGGACAGCAGTCAGTTACTCCATTAAATTTCATGCCACTACTGTACTTGTGGTCATATCTTGCCTTGCAGGTCTATTGTAAAGTAAACAGGGCCCATGGTTGGGTAGGATTTACTTGATGACTTTTCTCTCCCAGCAGCTTTCATAGCACCTTCTAGCATGAACAAATGTAGCTGACAAGGAGGAAACTTCCGGCTTGCTTCTTTCCTTCTTCGTTTTTCTTCTTTCTTTCTTTTTCTTTCTTTCTTCCTTTATATCCTTCTTTCTGTTGATTTCTTTGTTTGTGTGTGTGCTTTCTTTATTGAGGTAGGGTCTCACTCTAGCCCAGGCTGGCCTAGAATTCACTTGTAGTCTCAGGTTGGCCACAAACTCATGGTAATCTCTCACTTTTGCATCCTGAGAGCTGTGATTAAAGGCATGCAACACCATGCCTAGCTCCAGCTTGTTTTCTTTATGTCCTGCAACCAAAGCATGTAGTGCCTTCAGCAACAAGAACTTACTATTAAGTTTTGGTGGGCAAGCAGACCAATGGCAATAGCCAATTGTTTTAGTGGTCTCTATAGTCTCCCTGATCAACAACTCATTAGATGGCATCACATTTCTGGCACTGAAGTTTTCAGTTATTACCATATGGTTTCTGGAAGTAGCTTTACCCACCCATGTATGGGACTTTCATTTAAATACTTTAAAAATTTTATTTGGTGGCGCACACCTTTAATCCCAGCACTCGGGAGGCAGAGGTAGGAGGATCGCCGTGAGTTCAAGGCCACCCTGAGACTACAGAGGTAATTCCAGGTCAGCCTGGACCAGAGTGAGACCCTACCTCGAAAAACCAAAAAAAAAAAAAAAAAAAAAAAAAATTTACTTACAAAGTAGTAGGTTTTAATATGGCTTAGTCATGTCTTTAGTTTTTATTCATCTTTCCAGCCCCTTCTCTCTGTCTCTTTCCAAAGGGTCCTATTTCTTCATAAAACTTTCCCTTCCCCTATTAAATATCTCTACTTTTGTGTACTTTATGTTCTACTTTCCCCTGCACTACCTCTGCCTCCATGGCCCCTTACTAGCTTTCTTGCTTCTATAGACACTTATTCCAATATATACTCACTAGTCTAGAAATTCAAAGAAAGGATCTGTACTACTTTTGTTTCTAAACCTGGCTTACCTCATTCAGTGTTACCTTTTCTGTTTCCATTCATGTTCCTTCAAATTTCATTTTTTCTTATAGCTGAATAAAAATTTAATTGTGGATTATGTACCACATCTTCTAAACCATTCATCATTATACAGACACTGAATCTGATTGAATCTCCTAGTTATAGTGAATAGAGCATCCAGCCTAAGTAACTTGATCTGCTTGAACTTCTACAAGATACATATTAAAAAGCATACTGTCATGAATGCTTCTAGATGATAACCCATGGAAGTATTTCAGAGAAGTATTCACTAAATTCTAGTTTAGGACTGAAATTGCTAGGGACACATATTTGTCTAGTCTCAAAATATGCAACAAAATTTTGAATCATCTCCTTGAACTGCAGCATTGGCTTGCTGATGGACATCATCAACTTTCATCATCTTTGTTACTTATAGCTGACATTGTCAGTAACTTTAGTTATTGGAATTGTTCTAAGAATACAGTGTGGATAAATACCTTTACTTCCCCAAATACACACATGGCAGGAGACAACTGAATGACAAGTTCTAATTTAAAAATCATCACAAAGACTCCATTGAAACAATAAAATTTGATCTGAAACTTGACTTATAAAGATTATGTGAGCTTTGGCTACTCTACTCTTCTAGTCTCGAGACTCAGTTTATTCAAGCTCCCTCAGCATTTGCCCTGGTGCCAAGCTTTGCTGAAGAACACCACCCTGCTCTACTCAGGCACAGTTCCAGAGCCAGGGATTGCAAACTCAGTAAAGTTTGAAGAGCTTGCCCTGGGAATCTGTGTATTAACCCTTTCTGATTGTCACTCACACCACCTACAGTGAGGTCTTCTTAGTATCAGTTCCTCTTCTATAACATGATGCTCTGTTAATTTCCCTTCACAAAGGCAATTCCTCCTCAGGATAAAATCTATCAAATCCTCTCTTTCCATGATGTACTCAGAATGCTTTGTCTTGCTCAAAAGGCCTGGGTGCCCTGGCCCCTTTGGAGCATCTTCACATACCAACTCTCTCTCCCCCAAAGGCTTGCTACCAACTCCAAAACCAGGAACATACGGACTGATGGAGACATGGTTCTCAGAGGGAGACTAAGGGTCCTTCCCCAGTTAAGTCACTCTAGAGTCAGGAAGGAAACTCTTGAAATGTGGATACAGGGCAAGCCTTCAGGATGTTGTGGGGTCACACAAGTAAGGCCATCAACTCATAGAATGTGAGGCAAATATTTATTGGGTAAAAGAGACAGAAAAGAAAAAGAAGAAAGTCTGGTATACCAGATCTGCATTCTAGAGGTCAGAATCTCTTGGTGAAACTGTGAACTGTTCAGAATGTCAGTTTTTATAGAAAAAGAAACAGGATGGGAGTTAAGCCATAAATCACAATTCACATGTAACAGTTACAACCATAAAAATAAAAACAAAAAGGAACTTGTAAATAGGTCAGTTGGTCAGTTACAGGAAGCACCTGGGGAGGTAAGCCTGTGACCAGGAATCCTGCTTATCTTAAGGAGTTTGCTCAACAATGCTGGCCTCATGTAATACTATTCAAACCAGCAGAGCCACCTGTTTATCTATTATTTCTATCTGCTTAAACAAGTGTTTCATTCCATTCTTTTATGAGCTCCTACTAGGAAGTGACTTCTATTTTTATCTAAGCTATAAATATAAATAAATGTAGAGAAATATAATATTTTGCTCACTTTACAATATCTAAATTTTATTTAATAAATTTAATAATTTTTTTATTGTTTCCAGAAAAAGAAATGGGACTCTAATAGACTTCTATTGTTAATCTCAATTAACTGTATTAGAGGGCACCTTAAATATTGTCTTAAAAAAATCAGCCCTCACTACTAAACACCATTAATGTTGTTATTATTAAAGACTGATGTATTTCATATAATTTAGATATGAAGAGTTAACTCATATCTCTGAGTATCTCTAATAGTAAAATGAAATTGAAATTACATTAAAAGTTGTCAGAGTTTGAATACAGCATAGGGCTTCTGACAGTATTAAATTTGTTATCTCAACATTCATAAACATAATAATCTAATTGGCTAGATCGCAACATATATATATATATATATATATATATATATATATATATATATATATCCATATGAATGTGTATAAAGAAATATGTCTATTTTTGTTTTAAGAACTTGTATTGTAAAACAGTGGTTCTTTACAGGGTTAAAGTAAAACTTTATTAATTTAAAAGTAGGAGCTTGTTTTGTATCTAAATTAAAGGCATGCATTACCACTTCCAGTCAAATTATACTAAATGAGAAAACCTTGAATCTCTTTAAATATAAAATCTTGGTTTAGGTAAGGTAGCAGTTTGTATAGGCAAACAGTCATAGCAAAAGCAATTAATGAAAAAACTTAATATCATCCTCATTTTTAGCTATCTTAAAACCAACATTAGTTGTACCTTCAGCACTTAAAATATACCAAAAAATTAAATATCTAGGACATTTTTCTGAAAATGTTTCAATTTAGAGGGATTTATAAAATATAAACATAAGAGTTAGAAATGTGTAGTTACTTAATTGTTGATGCAATTGAAAATCGGTATTATCCAGCATTTCTGAAGACCATGTGGATGTTGGATGTTTGAAGAAGGAAATAGGAATCTAAGAGTCCATCATTTGAAATTCTATAGCACTGGAGTTCGAAGTACTTGAATGACTACTTACTCTGTAGGCAGAAGTCTTTTATGTCATATTCATCTCCCATTAGCTCATGGTGGAAAAACTGTAATTCTGACTGAATTATCAGTTATTAATTTAAAATTGTTTTAAAACTCTCTTATTAGAGATGACATATATATACATATATGTAAAATATATTCATGCATATATACACTTAATGATTATGGGTGCTCAGTACTTATTTTAGGAAGCCAAATATTTGATAAGTTTTGACAAGCTGTCAACATCATTATTTTTTTAACTAGCATTTTTGAGGATTAATTTTTTAAAAGAATAATAAAATTGAATAGTTCATATAAAACAAGTTTTTAATATTGTAAATGAAAGCTTATCTAAATGGGAAAACTTATAAACTTAGCAATGAGATGTATTTAACTATAGATTATTAGAGGCCTCATTGGTAAAAAGATGAAACATCAAATCCTTGTAAACTAATTTTATAAACACAGGTAAAAACAGAATATTTAAGAAACCTTGTTGTAAGTGAAGAGGTATATGTTATTTAGCAAACAAAATATATGCTTACTCTTGAGAGGCCAGAAAGAAATAACACGTAACTAATTAAACAATGACACTGCCATTGTAGGACAAACCATTGTGAACAAAGGAGGATCCCGGGCTCAGCTCAGATAAGGAACTAACTGATTAAAGTGCCGACCTTTGCTGCTGAAACTCATGCTCGCTTGCTCAACAGGACATTCCAGAAATACTTAGCTCTGGGGGCCTCCGGCCCCTTGCAAAAGATAGGATCTGCAAGCAGTCTGCTGACCAGGGATGAGCAACTAGAAATGTTCCCGCACGCGCCTTCTTGGAACCAATCATTTTAAAAGATGCTATGTGATATAACCCTTTTGCCCCCTTCCCACTCTTTTCCTTTATAAACCCCTACTTTTAGAAGGTCGAGGCTCTCTCCCACTCCCGCTGCGTCGGTCTGTGTGGATTGAGTTCCTGCTTAAGCTTGACATTAAAAGAAACCTGTTGCTTTTACATTCGAGTGTCTCGGCTTCTGTGGCGGTCCTCTAGGTGACTCCTGGGTGACCGGGGGTCTTGGCTCCTGGTCAGGGGTCGTGGCACAACAACTCTAATGAAAAACATATAAATTTAAAACTTTTGTTTGTATACCATCCAGTGTACACTAGTAAAAGCATGGTAATATCTAAGAAATATGTTGTTGGAAACAGAATTAAGAATTTTTTAAACATTACTAAATGCAAAATCATTTCAACAAAATTTGTATTTTGGATTATAAAATTAAATAACATTTATTTCTTTAAACATGTCATAAGGAACTTAATAACTTTTGATGTAGACATTTTTATTTAGCATTTGAAATCTAGAAATATATTCACTACTTCCTTTATATCTCTAAGACCAGTTTTTTGGATAGGGGGAAGTTACTTTTCCTTTCCAGTTTTATCATGTTAAAAAAAAAAAAAAACTGTTATCAAAGGCAACCAAACCAAGATAGCATCTTTGGCATCTCTGTTTTAAAACATTTTTTAAAAATTATTTATTTGCTAGCAGTGAGAGAGAAGAGGCAGAAGCTGTAAACAAACTAGATACATGCATTACCTTGTGTACCTGGCTTTATATGGGCACAGGGAAATCAAACTCAAGTTGTTAGGATTTGTTAAGCCATCTCTCCACCCCTAAAACATTTTAATGGTTAATCTACAAAACTCTGTAGGCAAATATATTATTTATATAAGTACATTCATTATTCATGGCAGCAGAAACCAAAGATAAGTCATTACCTCTATTTCTGGATTTCAGGTCTAAATGAAATATCCCTTTCTTTAATTCCCCAACCAGGAACAATTGTGTTAAGGCAAAGGCTTGAGTCCTGAGAGCCAATCTAAGCAAAACAAAGACAGTGTAATTTGAACTAAGGCAAGGACATGTCAAATGAAATCTTGATTAAGATTTATATAACTTTTTGTTTAAAATTTTAATTATATTACTTCAAAAAAGACATTTAGATTAACTTAATGGTCCATATATATATGACCACTTACTTTTAAGTTAATTGTGTAAGGGTCCGAGAATCACTGAAGAAAGATCCCAGACTCAAATAGCATGTACAAACAAAAGAGTGCTTATTCTAAGGAATCAACCAGCATGTAGGGGTCAACCATTCATATGAAATGGTGACCCTGAGAGGAGCATACAGGCCCCTTTTAAGCACAAATAAGGAGAATTCCAGGTGGGTTAGGTATTCTTTTTTTTTTTTTTTTTTGGTTTTTTGAGGTAGGGTCTCACTCTAGCCCAGGCTGACCTGGAATTCACTATGGAGTCTCAGGGTGGCCTCGAACTCACAGCGATCCTCCTACCTCTGCCTCCCGAGTGCTGGGATTAAAGGCGTGCGCCACCACGCCCGGCTGGGTTAGGTATTCTTTTAAAATGATTGGCTAGGCAAGCATCAGTTACAGTTGTACATCTCTGATTGGTTGGGGCAGAAGGCATGAAGGGGTTGCAAAAGGCATGAAAGGGACATGTCTGGGCATGTTTGGACATGTCTCAAGGAACTGACCCAGTCCCCAGAGCCCACCAACTTCGGCATGCCCTTTGTTCATGGTTTTTCCCAGAAGTCTTGCCTGCCTCTCCTGGAAACTGAAACTTAGGCCTAGATGTAAACTGAAGCAAATTTGTTCCTTTCATTCTCCCCTTGAGATAGGTTCCATCTCAAATCCTTGAGAGGTGTCTAGGGATTGATATTGGGATTTTACTGTCATAAGCTGAACAGTAGATATGTGGGTTTTTTTGGACAAACTTTATGAGAGTGTCATGAGCATGTAAGGACAGGCTTGCCTGTCCCGAGTAGATAAGTTAGAAATTAAGAGTGACGATTTGCAGTGATGTAATGATAGATAAACAGACATGTGTGCATTAAGATTGATAAGTCTTAAAGTGCATAAGAAGAGACCCGAAGAACCGAAAGCGTCTCTCTCTCTCGCCATGATGACTGACTGAGACACGCAGCTCATTAGTCTCAGACTGAGAACAACATCAGTGAGCCAATCCGGAACGCTCACCAACACAAACTCCAGATCATCCGTAAGTCAATCCAAAGACTTACGCCAGCGGATCAAGACCGCAGCCGATCTGGTCACCAGAGGCATCGCTACAGTGAAATCGAAAGTGAACGTCGCAGCTCGAACCTCACTCGGAATCAGGTTGTATGATGTTAGACCTAATCAAGATATTGTTATGTTAGGATGAGTATTTGGATTTATGTGTTTTTGGCTTTAGTTGCCTTTTGCATGATATGGTCTTGCTTGTGTGTTATAACAACATCAGTAAACTCTCTTGCAAACTTACCAGCGTCTCTTGTGCCTTCATCTGTGGAATCCTCTCTGTGTAGTGATAATCTAGAGAGTGCTCGTGACAGTTGGTGTAGTCGGCAGGATTCCGCAATTAACATTGAAGGCTCTTTCTAAATTTCTTAATTCTGGTTAAACCAGAAAATTCTAAATTCTAGTTAGGATTGAGACTTATATAGCGTCCGATGGGCAAATACCAAACACCACGAAGCCAAGTCTGTAACAGGAGGAAGAACGGGTTTTGGTGCTGGGAAAGCCCGACTGGGAAAACACCACCCTCCCTAAGGGTGCGGAAGTACCGTTAACTTGACCCCACAAAGCCAACCCTGGCAACAGGGGAAGAGCTGGTTGATGCGCATTGGAACTGTGCTGCAATATAAGGATTCATGTGGAAATTTTTGAGCAAAAGAATTGAAAGGAGAGCAGATATAAAATTTGAGAAATTAATAAAATCCGAAAACTTATCTAACTTAACCTGGTACATACGCAAGAGAGAAGTCAAATTTTTATATTGGTTGTCTAAGATATTGTGGAGATGAAATCCCTGATAAAGAAAATGAGGGGAATAACTATAACCCCAGTAACAGGAAACCCTCCCATAACAAATGAAGAAGAAAAATGGAGACCAACGGCAGAAGCAGTAAAGGATAAAATAGGGATGGAACCTATAGACTTAAGTATAGAACTTACCAACCCAGATATGGTCAAACCTTTGGTAGACTCAGCACCTAAGAAACAAGTGCTGGCAATATTAATGAAAACTGTGCAAGATATTGATAAAGACAGAGTAATGGGCAAGAGGCTAGCCATGAATATAGTTAAGAAGCAGAGGGATTTGGCCACTCCCCCTGAAACTTCTTACTCGTTCCTGGTGACTACTACTACTAAGAGGACTCTAATTAGAAATGCCCTGAGGAGATTATACCCCCTTACCCCAGGGCCCCAGCCCCAATTTACTCCAGGAACAATTGTAGAGGAGTCCAGATCATTTAGTCCACAGGAACTGTCAGACTTAAGATGGGAATATGCCAAAAATGGAATGAAAGATGCATAGTACATGGTCCGACTGTGGGAAAAAGGGGCTGACACAGTCACTTTGCATGAAAATGAGATGAGTAAAATTAAGGGGATCATGGAGAACCCGTCTATCCATGAAGCATTGGAACATGTGTTAGATGTTGCCAAAGGAGACACCTGCCCACTTTTAGATTGACTTACAGCAGCCTGGAGGTTAGCTTTCCTATCCCTAGATTTAACTCAATTTGAAACAGCAGGGAAATGGAACACCTATTCAGATGCAATACAGGTGTGTAGGAAACTGGGAATATTATATTATATTTATAATCAGGTACAAACTCCCCAGGCCTCCCCACTCATACCAGCCTTCAGGCGACTCTTAATTAAAGGAGCTCCTCAACACCTAAAGATGAGCCTGACAGGCAGCCTACAGAACGTAGGTACAATAGCAGAGGCCATACAATTTTTTAAGGGATTCAGAGAACTCGAGGCAGAAAGAGTGGTATCTTTCCAAGCCACAAAAAGACAACCCAACTCCAAAGGAAGAAGTAAACCCAGACCACATTTTAACATAAGATTAAGACTGTTCGGCAACAGAGATGTAATGCCCATAAGACCTAACAGACCATCAACTCCCTTTATCAGCATAATAGGGAGAAGATCTAATCCTTTTAACAGGCCACCTACAAGGAAACCTTTTTTTAGCCGTCAGGGGGCAACAAAGGCCCCCGATGAGGCGAATAAACAGAGGACCACCTCCAGACAGACAGAAGACCATGTATATGCCATACCTGAAGCCAAACAGACTAGGAAGATTTGCCAGGCGAATTTAAGCAATTTTGATAACAGACCTTTTGTAAATATACCTATAAGAATTAAAGATAGATTGATACCGACTAAATGGCTTCTGGATACAGGTAGCCAAATAAGCATAATTACCACCCACCCTAATCAGGAAGTAGCTAAAAAATATATCTCCATACAAGGAGTAAATTCTCATAGAAATGCAACAGTAATAGATATATGCTTACAGGTATACAATAAGCCAATAACTATAGAAGCAGCAAGCTTAACAACGCCATCTAACATCTAACATGCTAGGAATTAATGAAATAAGGAAAATATTTCCAGAATATTTGAATAATAAAGCCATAAAAAGAGTATATACTAATCTAGCTGAAGTTAAGATGGATCCAGTAAGATTACCTAAAATACCACCCTCATTTACACCCCAGTACCCTATCAAAGGAGGAATAGAAGATATAACTAATACCTTAAAGGATTTAATCAAGGAAGGAATTGTGGCTCCCACACAGAGCTTTAATTACAACTCCCCAGTCTGGCCAGTAATGAAGCCAAATGGGAAATGGAGATTTACAGTAGACTATAGAAAGATTAATGAAAAAAGCCCTAAAATGCCCGGCTCATTGCCAGATGTAGAGGATATTTTCCTCAGAATCAGACAAGCATCACCAAAATGGTTGGCAACTATAGACTTGTCAGATATGTTTTTCGGGATTCCTCTACACCCAGATTCACAAGAAATCACTACTTTTACGTGGCAGAATAAGCAATACAAATTCCTCAGATTGCCACAAGGCTATATCAACAGTCCAATTATAGCCCACACCACCCTGACCAAAACTTTAGAAAACTTTAAATACCAGGGGGTACAAATCATATCATATATAGATGACTTATTAATTTTTGGACATGAAAAAGAAGCAGTGGCCCAAATAGCACAAAAGCTAATACAACATTTGAGGGATCATGGATGGACTATTAATCCATCCAAGATTCAGGGCCCAGCAGAACAAGTCAAGTTCCTGGGAGTACACTGGACAACAAATGGACCTAAAATACCCAGGAGGTAATTGATAAAATAACTAATTTAAAAGAACCAGAAAATAAAACACAGGTACAGCACTTAATTGGTATGTTTGGCTATTGGTGCCAACACATACCATACCTACAGCTAATTCTACAACCTCTATATAAAATTGTTAAGAAAGCAGAAGACTTTGTATGGGATGAACCACAAAGACAGGCAGTCAGAACCACTATTGATCTTATCAGACAATACAAAGACCTTGGCTACATACAACCAGGAGATATAATTATAATAGAAATCCTGTTTACATCAGGATATGGTAATTGGAATATATTTGCTAAAAATAATAGAATAAGTCCAATTGGCTTTTATTGTAAGAGATTTCCTTGGTCAGAAAACAAATTCTCGCTGTTTGAAAAAACCATTTGGACGGCCTATGAGGCATGTCGTACCACTCACTCGTTGATTAGAGGACACAAAACAATACTGAAGACGGAGATGCCAATCATAGATTGGATTAAAGCACCCGAACAGGCATGGGCAGGACTTCCTATGGAAGGAAAGGTACTACAATGGAAATGGTACCTAAATGACTTTGTGAAACACAACGAAGTCTCCACCCAAGGGAAAATATCCCAAACCTCAGAGAACACGCTGAGAACGGAAGTCAAAACAGAAGCTAAGTGGATATTAGATCCAAAAGTGATACCAAAAACTAAGGAACCTGGCCCGGAACAGACCATTGGTCTGTGGGGCATTAAAGAGTTCCAAGAAGGCATCCCGAATGCCTGGTTCACAGATGGATCATCCACCACCAAAAACAACAGGGTGCAGTGGAAAGCAGCAGCATACAGGCCCGAGGATGGTAAGGTGATAACTGACCAAGGAATAGATAGATCAGCACAACACGCAGAAGTAATAGCAGCACTTTTAGCTGCAAGACAGTCTAAGAAAGAAGGTAAGAAAGAACTAAATTTATACACCGATTCATGGTGTATAGCCAATGGCATAGCAGTCTGGTCAGGCAAGTGGCGAAAGGCTGACTGGAAAATCAATGGCAAACCTCTATGGTCAGAAAGAGCATGGAAAGAATTAGATGAAATATCTAAAACAGTTAAAATTACAGTATATCATGTAGATGCTCATACAGGGAAACAGGATGAGACCTATAAAAACAACGAGGTAGTAAATAAATTGGCAGCACTACTAACAAATGTTAAAATCAAAAAACAATATAAGATTGAGGACATTGGTCCCCTAAGAAAGAAAATTACTACAACTTATAAGATCCAGAACCCTGCGTTGACAGAGAACACAGGACAGGAGCAAGGGACATTGGATCCCCATAGAACTATGGGACACATTGGTGTCCATAAACAGGAGGTACTGAACCTCCACATAGCTATGGGACACATTGGTGCCCATGCAATCAAACAATGGTTTGACCAAAGAAATATTAAAGTTCCATGGCAAATTATTACACAAGCCCTAAGGGAATGCTATGATTGCCCCAATAGTATATTAAGGTTTAATAAAAACTATCATGGAAAAATAGGACATAGACTAGGATTTAATAACTTGGTCCAAATTGATTTCATAGGACCTTTGCCCAAATTTAAAAATAAATATGCATGTACTATGGTGGATGTCACAACCGGTTTTTCATTGGCCAAACCCGGGAACCACCCAGACCAACAAACATGCATACTGACACTGCTAAATTGGTGTGCCCAATATGGACCACCACAAACAATACAATCAGACCAAGGAACACACTTTACAGGAAAGTTAACACAAAAAGTGGCTAGAAATTTAGGCATTATGTGGGTCTTTCACCAGGCATATAACCCCACAAGTGCAGGCTCAATAGAAAGATTTAATGGACTTTTGAAAACATAACTGACACACAGGATAGGAGAACCACTAGAAAAAGCAATATTACAGTCAGTAATGGAACTCAACCAAAGACCGAGATTAAATAGAGCAAGCCCATTACAGAAAGCAATAAAATTACAACCACTAATAGAATATCCAAGAGAGGAGACAAGAGAACTAATTAAACTTCACCTCTGTCTCCATAGGAACCAGAAAAATAATCAGATAACAAAGGCAGAAATTATAGCTGAAGGAACAGGAAATAACGCGTGGATCACACAAGGTAAGGGAGATTTGAGATTGGCAAAATTAGAGAATTTGGCATAGACACATGCAAAATATGGTCATGGAACAAAATGGCAAAAATAGCACTACTAATTATTCTGATCATTGCAGTACTCCTATGGATCATCCTACCAATAATGGATGTCACATGGAACCTATGCATTACAACCTGGAATGTGACAAAAATAAACAACAACACCGAAGCGCACCCTGGCACAAAGGCTATGAACTACACCTTGTGCTGGTTACACTTTGTTACATAATGGTAGGCACCCTACTGACATCAAGTGTAGTGGCTGATAACAATACCTCAGGAATACAATACAGAAAACAATATAAATATAACATCACAAACAGATTCCCAGAATATTGGAAGGACTTCAGGGATTGGGCACATATAACTAATACATTTAATAGCTTTTGGCAAAAATATGCCTATTGCATAGAATATCAATGGTATGACGGATGTGAACAATACTCCAAAGCAGTAGGGCAATCATTTCATATGAAAACATTCATGGCTAATATGCAAACAAATGCCACTGACTTAGAAGAACAAAACCCATTAAAGTGTCATTGGATTGAATTTTGGGGTAATAAGACAAGCCACGTGGCTATCTACAGTACGGCCTGGCGGACTTGGGACAACTTAAAAACAATAACCCTAAAGGTCAACAATCATTATAAAACAATAGCCATCCAGTATGAGGATTGGCATGAGAAAGATAAACTATTCTCAACATTTACTTGTGGTTTGTCAATGAATACTACATTCATGAGATCCTGGTTTGCACCCATGATATACCAATCATATGGACATATCCCGGGATACTGGTATAAGACCTCAGAGCAATTAGAAGAACAGAGTTATGATTATATTGATGAATCTATGAATTTTGATGAAGCTATGATTTCTCAGGATCAGGATAACACTACTACTACTACTACCACTACTCCACCATGTAACCCTAGGAAACTTTTAAAAAGAGGGTGCCAAGTTGTAGAAGAAAAATTAGAACATTTATTTATAAGAAAAGGAATTATACCTCTACCTGAGCCATGGGGAAATAGATGCCCCAACTCTTTTTTAAACAAACTTAACATCCCAGGACCATACAACCTTTTGTGTGTATCAGATTTCCCGAATTTACCATTTTATGGGAACTTAATACCAGTGGATTATCAAGGAAACTACTTAGATAGAAAATATTATGATAAAAATACTAAATCAAATATGACAAATTCAATACCCTCAGTTCAAACTAAAGATGAATGGGATTGGTCTTTTTGGAAAAATATTTTACCTCTAGGGATAGAACATTGGAGGAGTCCAATAATTTTAACTTCTATACTCCCCCAACCATGCGGAATAACTAGAAGAGAAGCGCCATACTCCGTCTGTATTAGACCAACACACGCATGAATAAAAACAATTCAAGTATACAATACTAGTACTGTATCCAACGACAGTACTACATTCCCACAGCTATACACGTGTATCGCTCATATACCAAAACAAAAAAGAAAACAACTAGGACAATACATTAAACTAGAATATGATGAAGCATGGTTAACCAGCCTACCAAATTGGACTAATGAAAATATAACAGTATCAGGCATAGTAGAGAGTACTGTTCTATTCTTGAATGACACCCAGAACCTATATGTATAAGATGACACTACTTTCTTATATAACGGTACACAAAGACCATATAAAATTATATTTAACATTACCAACATGAAAAACCAAAGAATAATTTATGCATGCGCCCAGCAAGCATCAGGCCTAGATGAATACCCTATTCCATATGACATTGAGACACAAAAAGGCACTATTTATAGACCCTCCCGTACGTTGACCTTTCCATTTGGCAATATCAAAACAGCACCAATAAATATAACAGATGCATATGAAAATATATCATATAAATTACCACTAATATCTCAATTACTATTCCAAACTGGAGGAATTTTTCAGACAAATACAAAGTTAATACAGGTTCACTATAGTACAGATCTAGACCTAACAATGCATTGGCTACAGCTATTAAACTTAACCATTTCAGATGCGAAAATAATAACACACACTGGCTTCCCATATTACTTTTCTTCATGGGGCACTAAACCCCCAATATGATACTTGGGAACAAGTAGAATGGATTGCACATAAACCTAATACAACTAGTATAATTGATTGGGATCAAATTTATTATTTACCTATCAACCATAACACTTGAAAAAACCTAACCAAATGAGATGGCAAACTTATAGATAGAGGAAGTATTTCTCACAAGGGAAAGAAGTACAAATTCTACACAGCACATTTCCCACAAGGATACTTATACCCACCACCAGGTCCACCCAAGGTAGTAAAAGCACCAATGATAGTACCAGATATGTCTCTACCAGCAAAGGTAATTCTTTTTCCCAGAATCAGGAAGATAAGCATGAAGGTAGACTTACACACCTTATGACCTCCCAAAATATATTGCCCCCCCACCTCATAAATGGAGTTACAATATACTACTCCAGTAAAGGCGGGCAGAAAACCCTTGCAATTGATGCTACTAGGAGCAGTTCTTGCAGGAGCACTACTAGGAGGAATTATGGGAGGAGGAGTATCAGCAGTAATGCTAGAACCAATTAAAGCAGAACTAATGAACATACAGCAAATTAATAGACAAACATCAGAAGCCTTGTAGACGCATTAAATGTCCTTCAGCAACAAATGAGAGCAGAAATAAATGTTCTCAAAAACGAATGATCGACACATCAAGAGTGGTTAGAACAAGGAGTAAAGCAGAATCATAATGCAATGATGTGCCTCCAGTATCAACTAGCCGTATCCAGAATGACTAGAGAATTAGATACCTTATTTGTCCAAGGATTAGGACGAAGGACCCCAGAATTCCAAACTTTAATAGATCCATCACAGGAAAGTTGGTGTGATGAAGGTATATGTGAACTTCACGTATTACAAATTTTCCTAGACAATGCTTACAATGCATACCATACCAAACCCATACCAAACCCATACCACAACAATGGAACTATGCTACAGACCCTTGGAAATCCTTACAAGCCAAGTGGGTATCACCACTGGACCATTTCTTATTTATAAATATAAATAATACACCAGCATATATACCACAGGAAGAAACGTATAGTCTAGGAGCAAATACATTTGTTTACCCACATTTACCTATAACGAAACTCACAGAAACCAGATTAGCACCAACAACTATGACAGACACTGTACAAAACATGGGAGATTGGACATTTGTAGTATGCACAAATGAATTTAACATTACCGCCACATGTACAAATTATGATAAGGTAACAGCAAATGACAGTTCAGAAACATTTATACTTGCACCAGGTTGTTGGATGATACATAATTGTTCAATTCTAGAAACAATGAATCAGACATTAGTTACTGAACTTTCATTTCAGCAATCACATTTATACTCCACACCACAGGTGTTCTTGGAACAATTGGAACAAGAACATTATAAACAATTTGTGGAAAACACTCTGGAACTACAGAGAATATCGGAATTTAATGAGAAACAACTCACAGCCATACATAATAAGATACAAACAGCACAGAGAAGCCTCACCCACAGTATAATAGAAACACATAATTTGGTGGGATTAATAAGAACAAACACATACATACACCAGGACTGGAACCAGAAAATGAAAAAATGTAGTTTTTTCGACTACGTGGCTAGAATTATACAACTAGATTTCATATGAACCCCACTACATGGATGGTGGGAATGGTTTAAAGAAATAACATTTGTTACAATGATCCTGATAGGATGCTTAATTCTGTTAAGATTGTTATTGTGTTGCAGAAACAGAAGAAAACATGCCTAGATCAAGGACAAACTTATCTGGAAGACGATGTGACCTGATACAACAAAATGGCACTGTGATTACTCTAAGGCAACATTATAACAGACACATGAGACCTATTATGGATCTCATGTTTAGAATGGGAATATTACCAAAAGAATCTCTCGGAACACAAGATTGCCATTTTTGCAAATACAGATATAACTCCAGATTCCTTGGCGGACCTCAAGAGGCAGACAGACTACTTCTACTTTTAACGCATTTCATGTGTCATGGGACCGAGCATGTTGAAAGACACCCCATAGATAGATTCTTACATGTATTAGCTAGTCTATTCTCTTGCTTTATATCTAAAGGTAGCCACTCTCATTATGAATTGTGTAGAAACATTATAAGACATAGACCAGAAGAAGCCAAACAATTGCTGTATGGTGACTGGTATTGTTGTAATTCCGTGGAATCAGTATATACTCCAGGTTCATTACAATCATGGTGTGTTAGAATTATTATAAGACCCTTGTTAGTGGACTTATTGCTAGAATTTGCAGCCTATAAAACCTGGTATGAATTATATAGAACTCATAGGTGTAATAAAATGAAAAACCTACCATGAAAACTACACAAAACTTTTGAACATATAACAAACTCAAATATAGTGCGACCGTATGACTCTGGAAACCCCCGCCCTATGAGGCAAATCTGGAGGCCACAACAACACGGCTGACAGAATATGACACCTTTCATGTTGAAGACATTTCAGGTGTCAGGGGGTGGAATGTCATGAGCATGTAAGGACAGGCTTGCCTGTCCAGAGTAGATAAGTTAGAAATTAAGAGTGACGATTTGCAGTGACGTAATGATAGATAAACAGACATATGTGCATTAAGATTGATAAGTCTTAAAGTGTATAAAAAGAGACCTGAAGAACTGAAAGCATCTCTCTCTCTCGCCACGATGACTGACTAAGACACGCAGCTCATTAGTCCAAGACTGAGAACAACATCAGTGAGCCAATCCAGAACGCTCACCAACACAAACTCCAGATCATCCGTAAGTCAATCCAAAGACTTACGCCAGCGGATCAAGACCGCAGCCGATCTGGTCACCAGAGGCATCGCTACAGTGAAATCGAAAGTGAACGTCGCAGCTCGAACCTCACTCGGAATCAGGTTGTATGATGTTAGACCTAATCAAGATATTGTTATGTTAGGATGAGTATTTGGATTTATGTGTTTTTGGCTTTAGTTGCCTTTTGCATGATATGGTCTTGCTTGTGTGTTATAACAACATCAGTAAACTCTCTTGCAAACTTACCAGCGTCTCTTGTGCCTTCATCTGTGGAATCCTCTCTGTGTAGTGATAATCTAGAGAGTGCTCATGACAGAGAGTGTTAAGGATATAGGCCCCACAGATGAGGGCGAGTAGAAACAGCATCAGGGGCCCTGTCACCATTGAAAGGAAGGTAGTGAGCCAAGAGGAACAAATTTCAACAGGGACTGAGTGTGGCATGGAATTAACAATCATCCTTGTAGCTGTGTTAGTAACCACCCATGTGAGGTTATATGCTCATGATGATTAGGTCCAGTTAGGGCCAAACCCATAGCAGAGATCAAGATCAGGATTAGTAAAATCTTAGCCTTAGTGGGTGGGACTGAATAATCCATCCATATGGAGTCATCAGGAGGCCTCTCCCATCAGTGTTGGAACTGTTGAGTGGTTTTCCATCCCACAGGTTTGATGTGGGAGTGGTTCTGACTCCATCAACCTTCATGGCTGTGGGAGAGGTCAAGATTACCATGTGAGGACTTTCTACAGTAGCTCGAAAGTCTTGTGATTGTGTCTTTTAATCCAGACTTCATAATCCATGAGAAAGTTCAGTTGTCTCTGGAGAGATTTGAGGCTGTTGGTCACCAGAGGCACTCAGAGACAGAACACGCTGAGGCCCAACAGCAGAGGAATGAAGATCTCTTTTAGTTGGTGCAGGCAGTTGGCACAGGCAGAGTTTGTAGATTTTTTTTTTTCTTCTTTTTTTCTTGTAGAAATACACCTGTGAAGCAATCAAGACTGGGGAACAGTAAGTGGGAATGGAAATATTTATGCATGGGATGATTACTCCTTTTGTATCAAAGGAGAGCACATATCTTGACACAACTGGTTCTGATTATGGAAATATTGAGCAGGCATTCAGCTCTGGTTGGCTTAGAGCTGGACGGGCAGATAGGCATAACTTGACCTGCATCAAAGAGGGCAAGGCCTGTCCTTTGTAGAGGCAGGGACTCAGAGCACACATGGAAAAACAGCTTTTTGTAACTGGGCAGGAGATAAGAAAGTTTTTCTTGTCCTTTTTACCTTCAAGGATCGAGTCACCCTAATTCTACCCCCTTTTATTTCTCCCTTTCATGAGAAGGCACTCTAACTGCTGTTAGGGGACAAGGATGAAGACTTCAGATCCTTACTACTTCCTGTTGAATGGGACACAAAGCAGTGACAGTTACCGAGTCTCTCCCAGAGAGGGGAACTATTCTAATGGACTCCCAAAGTGCAGGAAGATATCTTGGAAGAGAGCACTGGGGAGAAAGAATAAAAGTAAGGAGTTAATGAGAATTCAGCACAGAGCAAACTGGTCCTTTTTTGTGGTTGAGAGAATCCAGGTAGATGGGCTTGGATCATCTCAGGAGCATGAGCTGGCTGAGATTTTCTTCCAGAACTGTTCATTGAATGGCACAGTAGTATTTGACACAGCTTGTAAAACATATGAGATATTAGCAGCATTATCAGAAACCTATATACAATATTTAATCTTGATAATAGAGAACCACTGGGTGTCATTAAAGGCTGTACAAATATTTATACACACACACACACACACACACACACACACACACACACACACACACACATGCAAAGGGTGGAAAACAGTAATCTGGACCCAAACAGCAATGGTACCATAAAATTCTACTTCCTAAAAGACAGACCAAATGGCTGAACCTTCACTAGACCCTTACAGGGAACACCTGATCCACAAGACACTGGAGAGGGTAGGATCAAGACTAACCTAAATCTTCTACATCATTACAATCTTTAAAAAAAATTATTATTATTATTTTAAAATACCTGACAAATTTTGTTACCACTGCAGAGAGAATTCTGTTGTTTATAATAATCCTCTATGTAAGTTGTAGGTGGCTTAGAACATAAACACAGAAACTCTATTTATGACATCATGTAACAAGTATGGTATTGTTCCCGTAAAACTTCAGTTTACAATAGGCTTTAGTTAAATGTGACCTTTTTTTTTTCTTGTTGCTTTTTGTTTGCCTTGGTGCCAGTTCTGTGACAGGTGGACAGGGTTTGCATACACTATACATCAGCCCTGCCTGGCTTCAGCCCTGCCCTGCTTCTAGGCACTCACCCTGGGTCCTGTCTAGTACATGTGGAGGTAATGGCTGAGACTGGTCAAGAGGACTGCTGGAGTCTGAGTCTGGGTACCTGAAGGGATGGGAAGTCCTGGGGACTACTAAGGAGCCACTGGGAAAGGAGGCACCCCACACATGGGTGTGCTAAAGAGGGGCAGGGGTCTTGGGACCATCCGGGCTGCTGGAGAAGGAGGTGGAGACATGGCACCTGCTTGGGCTGAGGCACCATTGTCTGCACATTTGTGAGCCTGCCACCTGACTCTGACTCAAGCTGCTTCGGAGTGCTTGCAAATCCAGCTTGCAGTTTCGCCTCCTAAATGGAATGAGGGGAAATTTCCTTCCTGAATTTTTCATTTCCTAGCTAGATAAGCTATGCAGGTCCATGTGTCTGGGCCACATGGATCCAGATGGGGATCCAAAGCATCCTTGGAACCCCCTGGCACTGACAAGTTAATAACTGCTCATCCGCATTCCCGCCATGGGTCTCCAGATTGCATCCAGATGCCAAATTTACCAAAAATGCAACATAGAACAGAACAGACCACAGACAGACATATAGCACAAAAACTGCCTTAACTGATGGATTGGTGGGGAACCAAATGTTCTGAAAATGCTCCATTATTGAATCTGGGGGGGGGGTCCTAAGTGATCCTGGATGAGCCCACAAATGTAAGGGTCCAAGAATCACTGAAGAAAGACCCCAGACTCAAAGAGTATATAAAAACAAATAGTGTTTATTCTGCAGAATCAGACAGCATTCAGGGGTCAAAAAATGGTGACCCTGACAGGAGCACGGAGGACCCTTTTAAGCACAACTAGGGGAATTCCAGGTGAGTTAGGTAATCTTTGAAAATGATTGGCTAGGCAAGCATCAGTTACAGTTGTACATCTTTGATTAGTTGGGGCAGAAGGCATGAAGGGGTTGCAAAAGGCATGAAAGGGACATGTCTGGGCATGTTTGGACATGTCTCCAGGAACTGACAGCCCCCAGAACTGACCACCTTGGGCATATCCTTTGTTTGTGGTTTTTCCCAGAAGTCTTGCCTGCCTCTCCTGGAAACTGAAACTTAGGCCTAGCTGTAAACTGGAACAAATTTGATCCTCTCAATTAGGCATTACATATAGAGAACACATACAGAGATAGATAAAACAAAAATCAAAGATTTTGTAGTTTTATTTTGACCTATCATTGTTGGTTTTTATTTTAGATATCAGTATGATTTTTTTATTCTTTAATTATAAATCTATACATGTCGCGAGCACTCTCAAAGATGATTGGTTGAGAGGATTCTGCCCACGAAGGTCAATGATACAGAGACACTGGTATACTTGCAAAGGAGTTTACTGGGATGAAAGTCACACACAAGCAAGTCCAAACTATCAAAACTAATATTATAGCTACTATAATATATAACCAAATCATATTCATCACTACTAACACAAGAATATTTCTAACGAGTCTAACATGTATACGACCTGATAACGTGAGACTTAAGTTGCGACGTCTCTGACGCTTTGCGACCTGGTAACGCGAGACTTGGGTTGCGACGTCTCTGATGCTTTACGACTTGGCAACGCGGGGTCCGTGCTGCGACTTTTTCTCTCGGTTTGTGGTGTTTCAAGCCGAGTCTTGATTGTTCGGACAGCGTATCGGGCAGATGAATTCGGATCGGTGATGCGTCTCGTGGAGGTCTCGGTCCAGACTACTGAGTAACCTTTCAGTCAGTCATAGTGTTGGGAAGACTGAGCCAACGGTTGCTGAGCAGCTGGGGTTTTTATACCTTCCACTACTTATCTAGAGTTCCACACACACACACATCTGCTAATCTCTACTATGTCAGCGAACACAGCTTGGTCTTAGTTTTGCTTACAAGCTTTGACTTTGCACTTTTTACTCTCACAACAAACTTGTTTATCCTAAACTGGCCCTGGACCATATGCTGGTCCTTACATGATCATAACATTCCACCCCCTGACACCTGAAATGTAATCAGCATGAAAGGTGTCATGTACTGGTTATCCGCTTCCAATAGGATAGCAGAGTTGTCTCACAGGACTGGGGTTTACAGAGTCATACAGTTGCCTATCTGATGAGCTTGTAATGTTATCAAAGGGTCTGCATAATTTTATTGGTAAAGCAAGCATTTTTGTTCTTCTATAAGTTCTATGAAGTTCGTACCAAGTTTTATAAGCAGAAAATTCTTTAAGCAAATCTCATAAGAAAGGGCGTAATATTATTCTCATAGACCATGATTGCAGTGATTGTGGTTTTGTAGGTGCACTGATTGCAGTGCAACAGTGCCAATCTCCATATAACAATTGCTCAGCTTCCTCCATTCTATGTCTAACCATATTTCTACAAAGCTCATAATGGGCATGATTGCCTTTACAAATAAAGCATGAAAAAAGGCTAGCTAAGATATGTAGGAATTTGTCAATTGGATGTCTTTCAACATATTCTGTACCGTGACACATGAAATGAGTAAAGAGTAACAATAAGGAATCATCAGTTCTAGGACCATTTAGGAATCTGGAAGAATATCTTGAGAGGAAAAAGTGGCAATCTGACATATCATTATGGTGAAAGTTGAATCCCATGCGGTAAAATAGGTCCATGATGGGTTTAAGGTGTCTGTTGTAGTGATGTCTCAGAGTAATGATCACACCGTTCTTCTGGATTAAATCACATTTCCTTACAGAGGGATTTTTCTTTGAGCAAGGCATATTTCTTTTTCCTTCTGCAACATATTAGTAATCTCAACAAAATTATGCATGCAATAAGTATCATTATTCCATACATGATCTCTTTAAACCATTCCCACCATCCATGTAGTGGGGTGCAAATAAAGTTGAGTTGTATCAATCTCACCATATAATCAAAGAAACTACAGTTTTTGATTTGTTGTATCCAGTCCTTATGTATCATAGTATTTTTTCTAATCAATCTGACCAGATTATGTGTTTTAGTAATACTATGAGTTAGAGAATATTGTGCTTGTTGTATTTTCTTGTGGATTGAATCTAATTGTTTTGAATTAAATTCTGCTACTTTTTCCAATTCTTCTGCTGTTTTTACAAATTGTTCAAAGTGTTCCTTTTCTAGTTGTTGTATAAAGATGTTGGGTGAAGAGTAAAAAAGACTTTCTTGTAAGGATAGGGACGTCACCAGTGTCCTATTTAGAGTACTATGTGTTACTTTTGAGCAATTGTGCAAAACCCAGCATCCTGGTTGTGGGTTAAATGAGGAAATGTCATCTTCTTGAGTTGTACTATTGTAGTTGATACATGTGATATTAACATTATCTTTAGTGGTACAGATTAAGAATGACCAATCCCCTAAACCTGTGATGGAATCAATCATGGTCGAGGACGTAAGCCTTGTTTCTGCTAAATTTGTTATTGGTAGGTGTGGATAAATGTATGTATTAGCTCCTAAGTTATAGACATCATCTGTTGGGATGTATATTGGTGTATTGTTTAGGTTTATAAAGAAAAAGTGATCAATCGGTGTTACCCATTGTGCTGTAAGTGCTTTCCATGGGTCCGTTTTCTGGTCCCACCTTTGTGGTACAGATTTAGTATGAAATCCTTTATAAGCATTATCTAAGAAAACTTGTATTACATGTATCTTGCAAAAGCCTTCATCACATCCAGTATCTTCATTAGGGTCCAGGAGAGTTTGATATTCAGGAGTCCTTCTCCCTAGGCCTTGAATGAATAGTGTATCTAATTCTCTAGTCATTCTTTCTGCTGCTAGTTTATATTGTAGGCACATAAGGTTATTATGATTGGTTACCATTCCTTCTGTGTGCCATAGTTTGTCTCTTCCGTATTCTCTTTTAAAAATTTCTATTTCAGCATGCATTTGTTGTTGTAGAATATTTAATGAATCAATAGATCCTGATATAGCTGCCAGGGCCTCTGAAGTCTGTCTATTGAGTTGATTTATATGTGTGAGTTCAGCTTTTATGGGTTCTAACATAGCTGCGGATACACCTCTGCCCATAATACCTCCCGGTATGGCTCCTGCAAGGACCGCTCCTAATACCATGAACTGTAAAGGTTTCCTTCCCACCTTTATTGGGGTTGTATATTGTAATTGTTGTAGTTTGTCTGTAATGTCCTGACAATATTTGGAGGGTGCTTTAAGAGCTTGTAGGTCGACTATCATAGAGATTTTTCTTATTTTAGGATATAATAATTTTTGCTGGTGTAGTCATATCTGGTATTATCATGGGTGCCGATACCACATCTGGTGGTCCAGGCAGTGGGCATAAATATCCTTGAGGAAAGTGGGCTGTGAATAAATGAAATTTTTCCTTGTTTTGATTAATTGTGCCTCTATAGATTAGTTTACCATCATGTAATGGGGTTATGCCCTCCCAAAATTTATGTGTTAGAGAGATGTAATATATTTTATCCCAGTCTATCATAAGAGAATTATTTAAGCCTTTGGGTGTATGTGCAATCCATTCTGCTTGCATCCAATTTTGTTTACGTGGGTGTAGGGTCCATGTTGAAAAATGGTAGGGATGACCCGTGTGTATAGTTGTATGTGCATTATATGATGTTACGTTTATGTATTGCAGCCACAAAATAGATGTTGATACATTAGATGTATAGTGTGCAAACAGTTTTGTTGCCGCAACTACCAATTTATTACCTGCAACTCTAAGGTGATAAGTACTATATGGTAACACATAAGAAATGTTGGTTATTGTTTCTATAATATTAATTGTTGGTATACTTATTGGGTTGTTTAGGTTGTTGGCGTATCCTATGGTTAAGTTCCTTGTTTCAAGGAAATAAGTTGTTTCATTAAATGATATATCATATGGTATTGGAAAATCATCAATGTCTGGTAAGGATATGCATGCTGGAAGGGGTCTTGTTATTTTGTCAAACGACGTAATTTCTATTAGTGATGGAATACCTGGGATATCCTCTGTGCCATTATATACATAATGTGAGGAGTTAAAGATGTAAATATTTGTGGTGTTATGTAAGTATAATACTTTGAGGGGTTGTTGTATGATTACATCCATTAGGTTATCTATTGTCCATCGTGGTACTGAAATATTATATCTACTATTTGTAAAGGTTGTTATTGTTTTATCTATCTGATATTGTAAGCACAGCACAATTAATGTGCCCTTGCTGGTGGTGTTGGAATTTGTTTTAATGGCTTTGGCACATAGGTATTGGGGAATTCCACAAGTGGTCATTAATGAATAATCTCTAAGTTGTCCCCACGGTGTGGTAATATTGATGTTAGTATGATTGGGAATCTCCAATGTTCCACTCCTAATGCTAAGATTCTATTCCAAAAGGACCAATCCCAATGATCTGATGTGTTAGCTTTGGGAACTGTATGTTGGTTGTATTTTCTAATATAATGTGTCCGAAGTGGTGCTCCATTATAGTCTATAGGTGTCAAATTACCATAGAAGGGTAAGTTTGGGAATTCAGATACGCATAATATGTTGTATTTTGTAATGTTATGTGGTAAATTATCTCTAATTCCAATTGCCCTGATTTGTAGTTTCTTTAAAAAGGATTTTGGGCATTTGTTCCCCCATGGTTCTGGTAGAGGTGGCATCCCTTCTTTAATAAAGATAGGTGTGAACATATCATCTACCCATTGGCAGCCTCTAGTTATATTATTTGCGAATGACATATGTAAGGGTAATTCTAGGTCATCAAAAAGAAGTTTAGGACCATTTACCTCATAATGGGTACATGGGTCTGGTTTTGGTACTGGTATTGGGATGTTACTTGTATCAAAATCTAGGATATCAGTGTCATTGCTATTATCAGTGTCATTATATTCACTATAATCATAGTAGTCAGAGAAGAAGGTTCCTTCTTGAAAAGATTGGGTTGTTCTATTGAACATCAGGCCATGATAATATCCATAAGCTTGGAAAATCATTGGTTTAAACCAAGATCTCACAAAGGTTGGGTTCATGGCCATTCCACATGTGAAATATGGGTTATATTCTGTGTTAAATTCTTCCATCTGTGTTTCTACTATCCTGTATTTATTATTAACTTTAATAAGAATTTTGTTAATCTTCCATATCCTCCATGCTGAAGCATAGATTGCCATGTGGCTTGTTTTGTTTCCCCATAATTCTATCCCATGGCATTTTAATGGGTTTTGCTCATCTAAATCAGTAGCATTATAGAGCATATCTGCCATGAAAGTTTTATAATGATATGAATGTCCTATTGTTTCCTATATTCTTCACATCCCATATACCATTGGTATTCCATACAGTAGGAGTATTTTCTCCAAAAGCTAACAAATATGTTTCTTAATCTGGTAAAAGTTCTTATATCACTCCATACTTCTGGAAATATATTAGTAATATTCTGGAACTTAACCTCACATTTATCCCTAATAAATTCTGTATCTTCTTGGGCTGATGTAATTATCATAATCATAAGAAATGAACGCAACATAATGTGTAATTTATGGCCTTTGTGCCTGGGTGTGCCATGGTGCGATTTTCTACCATGGTGTGGTTCCAAATAAGGAAACAAAAATTCCATACCAGGTCCAATATGGGTAGTGCGATCTAGATGAGCACTACAAAAACGGATAGGAATATTAATGTAAGTTTAATTATCTTGTTCCAGGACCACATTTATGCAATATTTTCTAGTTTAGCTAGTTTGAGATCTCCCTTACCTTGCATGATCCATGCGTTATTTCCTGTTCCTTGGGCCACAATCTCGGCCTTTGTGATCAGATTATTTTTCTGATTCCTGTGGAGACAGAGATGAGGTCTTATTAAATCTCTGTTTCCCTCCACCGGGTATTGCAAAAATGGTTGTAATTTTAGGCCTTCTTGTAAGGGGCTATCTCTGTTTAATCTAGGTCTCTGATTTAATTCTAATGTAGAATATAGTAGTGCTTTTTCTAATGGTTCGCCTATTCTGTGTGTTAATTGTGTTTTTAGCAATCCATTAAAACATTCTATGGCTCCAGCACTTGTTGGATTGTATGCTTTATGAAAGTCCCACATTATTCCTAAATTCTTTGCTATTCTTTGTGTAAGTGTTCCTGTAGAGTGTGATCCCTGGTCGGATTGAATGACTTGTGGTGGTCCATATTGGGCACACCACATTAACAAGGTCATGATGCATGCTTGTTGGTCTGGATGGTTACCTGGTCTTGTCATAGCTAATCCTGTGGTAACATCAACCATAGTGCATGCATATTTATTTCTAAATCTTGGCAATGGTCCAATAAAATCAATCTGTACCAGAGTATTAAATCCCATTTTATAACCAACTTTTCCATGATAATTCTTATTGAACCTCAACTTGCTATTAGGACAATTAACACACATTTTTAAGGCTTGGTTTATATAAGTATGCCATGTAACCTTCAAATTCCTTTGTTCAAACCACTGTTTTAAGGCATGGGCACCAATGTGTCCCATAGCATTGTGGAGATTCAGTATCTCCTGTTTATGAATATTAATAGTCTCAGGGGAACCCAATGTTCCCTGTTCTGTATTTTCTGGGTTGTGTATTTTATAAGTTGTTACAATTTTCTTTTTCAGAGGACCAATGTCCTCTACCTTATATTGTTTTTTGATTTTAATATTGGTTAATAGAGCTGCTAATCTGTCCACAACCTCATTATTCTTATGGGTTTCATCTTGTTTTCCTGTATGGGCATCTACATGATGTACAATAATTTTAACTGTTTCTGAGATTTTATCTAGTTTTTTCCATATCTTGTCTGACCATAGTGGTTTACCATTTATTTTCCAGTCTGCTCTACGCCATTTACCTGACCAAACTGCAATTCCATTGGCTACACACCAGGAATCTGTATATAAATTTAGCTGTTTTTTATTTTCTTTTTGAGTTTGTCTTGCAGCTAAAAGTGCTGCAATTACTTCGGCATGTTGTGCAGATTTATCAGTTCCTTGGTCTGTAATAATCATACCATCACTTGGCCTATAGGCGGCAGCTTTCCACTTTACTCTGTTATTAGAGGTTGTTGAAGATCCATCAGTGAACCAAGCGTTCGGGATGCCTTGTTGGAACTCCTTAACGCCCCACAGACCAATGGTCCAATCTGGGCCAGGTTCCTTTATTTTAGGTATCACCTTTGGACTTATTAGCCATTCTGATTCCTCTGGTGCTGGTTGTGTTCTCAGTATGTTCTCTGAGTTCTGGGGTATCTTGCCTTGTGTAGATACTTCATTGTGCTTCACAAAGTCATTTAGATACCATTTCCATTGTAGCACCTTTCCTTCCATGGGCAGTCCAGCCCAGGCTTGCTCTGGTGCCTTAATCCAATCCATGATTGGTATTTCCATTCTCAGAATGACCTTATGGCCTCTAATTAGAGAATGAGTGGTTCTGCATGCCTCATAGGTTGTCCATATGGTTTTCTCAAATAATGAGAACTTATTATCAGACCAAGGAAACCTTTCACAATGAAATCCAATTGGTGTTAATCTATTTCCTTTTGCAAAAATATTCCAATTGCCATAACCTGAAGTAAATATTTTAATAATAATAATATCACCTGGTTGTGTGTAGCCAAGGTCCTTGTATTGTTTGATCAGTTCTAATATAGTGGTCACTGCTTGTTCTTGGGCTGTTTCCCATACAAAATCCTCAGCCTTTTTTATTATTTTATATAATGGCTGGAGTATTAGTTGCAGATATGGTATGTGTTGGCGCCAATAGCAGAACATATCAATTAAGTGCTGTACCTGTGTTTTATTTTGTGGTCTCTCTAATGCATTTAATTTTTCTATCACTTCATCTGGGATTTTTGGTCCACTAGTTGTCCAATGTACTCCAAGGAACTTAACTTGTTCTGCTGGCCCCTGGATCTTGGATGGATTAATTGTCCAACCATGATCCCTTAAGTGTTGGATTAATTTTTAGGCTGCAGTAGCCACTGTTTCTTTATCTTGTCCTAAAATCAATAGGTCGTCTATGTAAGTTAAAATTTCCACCCCCTGGCACTCAAAGTCCTCTAAAGTGCTAGTTAGGGTGGTATGGGCTATTACTGGACTGTTGAGATAGCCTTGTGGCAGTCTCAGAAATTTATACTGTTTATTCTGCCAAGTGAAAGTAGTAATTTCTTGGGAATCTGGGTGCAAGGGAATACCAAAGAACATGTCTGATAAATCTATAGTTGCCAACCATTTGGGGGATGCTTGTCTAATCCTGAGGAAAATGTCCTCTACATCAGGTAATGAGCCAGGCATTTTTGGACTTTTCTCATTAATTTTTCTGTAATCTACTGTGAATCTCCATTTACCATTGGGTTTCATTACCGGCCAAATGGGTGAATTATAATTAAAACTCTGAGTTGGTGCCACTATGCCTTCCTTAAGCAAATCCTTCAATGTATTGGTAATATCCTTAATTCCTCCTTTTATAGGGTATTGAGGGGTAAAAGACGGGGGAATTTTTTGTAATCTTACCGGGTCCATTTTTACCTCTGCTAAATTAATAAATACCTTTTTAATAGCCTTATTATTTAAAAATTCTGGAAATATTTTCCTTATTTCATTAATTCCTAGAACGTTAGAGGGCGCTGTTAAGCTTGCGGCTTCTATATCTATAAGCTTATCATAAACTTGCAAACACACATTTATTACTGGCGCATCTCTATGAGAATTTACTCCTTGTATAGAAATATATTTTTTAGCTTTTTCTTGATTAGGGTGAGTAGTAATTATACTTATCTGGCTACCGGTATCTAGTAGCCATTTGGTAGGTATTAGTTTATTTTTTAATTTTATGGGAATATTTACAAACGGTCTGCTGTCATAGTTTCCTAGATTTATCTGGAGAACCTTGGTTGGTAGGGTTGGAAATTTGCGCGGTTTGTTATTTGTCTGCACGGATTCCGCCCAGCAGGGGGCCCTGATGGGCCCCGTCATCCTAAAAAAGCTCTGGAATAATTTGTTCTACCAAAGGGATAGTTTCTTTGGCCAAAAACACGGTGAAAGGGGCTCGTGGGTCCCTTAGGCCTTATAGGCATTGTATTTCTATTTCCAAAGGGTCTTATTTTAATATTAAAATAAGGTCTGGGTCTGTCCTTGTTCCCATTAAACTTCTTCCTGGGAAGTGTCCATGCCTTAACTTGAAAGGACACTACATTTTCTGCTTCAAGTTCTCTAATTCCCTTAAAGAACTGAATAGCATCAGCTATAGTTTCTGCACCTTGTAAGTTACCTACAAGACACATTTTTAGATGTTGTGGGGCACCCTTAATGATGAGCCTTCTAAAAGCAGGTAATAAAGGTGAGGCTTGTGGTGTCTCTACCTGATTATACACATAATATAATACTCCCAGTTTTCTACAAATTTGTATTGCATCTGAATATGAATTCCACCTTCCTGCAGTTTCAAATTGAGTTAAGTCCAGAGAAGGGAAAGCTAATCTCCAAGCTGCAGTTAGCCAGTCTATCAGGAAATGGGTGTCACCCTTTGAAGTTTCCAAAACATGTTCTAAAGCTTCATGAATGGAGGGGTTTTCAATAATACCTCTAATTTTTCTCATTTCTGTTTCATGAAGCATCACTGTGTCTGCCCCCTTTTCCCATAATCTTACTAAATACTGGGCATCCTTTAGTCCATTCTGTGCATAATCCCTCCTTAAATCAGACAATTCTTGGGGACTAAAGGTTCTGGACTCCTCTATGCAAGTTCCTGGTTCGGTGGGGGCTTTAGACCAATTAGGAGCTAATCTTTGTATAGCTCTACCCATGGGAGTCCTTTTCATAGTAGTAGTAACTGGGAAGGAGTAAGAAGCACCAGAAGGGTTGATCAGGTCCTTCTGCTTCTTCACAATATTCATGGCTAGCCTTTTGCCCATTAATCTGTCCTTGTCTAAATCTTGCACAGTTTTCATTAATACTGCCGGCACCTGTTTTTTAGAAACTGATTCCACAAAGGGTTTCACTCTTTCTGGGTTAATTAAATCCAAATCAATATTAATTGGCTCCATTCCTATCCTAGACTGTACTGCTTCAGCAGTAGTTCTCCATTTGTCTTCCTCTTCTGAGGAGGGAGGTTCTCCTGTGACCGGAGAAACCTTTATTCCCTTCAGTTTTTTAATTAGGGAATTCATCTCCACAATAGGTCTGATAACCAATAAAGAAACTTAACTTCTCATTTGCGAATATACCAGGTCAAATTCGATGGATTTTCTAGTCTTATTAGCTGTTCAAATTTTAAATCAGCTCTTCTTTCAATCCTTTTGCTTAGAAATTTCCACATAAGTTCTGACTTAGTGACTCGGTTCCAATGCGCATCAACCTGCTCTTCCTCCTGTTACAGAGTTGGCTTTGTGGCGTCAAGTTACCAGTAATTCCGCACCCTTAGGGAGAGTGGTGTTTTCCTAGCCGGGCTTTTCCCAGCACCAATACCCGCTCTTTCTCCTGTTACAGAGTTGGCATCGTAGTTTCCAGATTTGTCTGGAAAACCTTGGTTGGTGGGGTTGGAAATTGGCGTGGTTTGTTATTTGTCTGCACGGATTCCGCCCAGCAGGGGGCCCTGATGGGCCCCGTCATCCTAAAAAAGCTCTGGAATAATTTGGTCTACCAAATTTGGTTGGTACTAACCCGTTGGTCACTTAGTCATACACTTAGTTTCAATTTCAAAGCTAGGATTTCTAGGAGCTATAATTTGAAATTGACCTTCCAATTATGGCGGATCCTGCTGACTATGCCAACTGTCGCGAGCACGCTCAAAGATGATTGGTTGAGAGGATTCTGCCCACGAAGGTCAATGATACAGAGACACTGGTATACTTGCAAAGGAGTTTACTGGGATGAAAGTCACACACAAGCAAGTCCAAACTATCACAACTAATATTATAGCTAATATAATATATAACCAAATCATATTCATCACTACTAACACAAGAATATTTCTAACGAGTCTAACATGTATACGACCTGATAACGCGAGACTTGAGTTGCGACGTTTCTGACACTTTACAACCTGGTAACGTGAGACTTGGGTTGCGACGTCTCTGATGCTTTACGACCTGGCAACGCGGGGTCCGTGCTGCGACTTTTTCTCTTGGTTCGCAGTGTTTTCTCAGTTCGCGGTGTTTCAAGCCGAGTCTTGATCGTTCAGACAGTGTGTTGGGCAGATGAATTCGGATCAGTGATGCGTCTTGTGGAGGTCTCGGTCTGGACTGCTGAGTAACCTTTCAGTCAGTCATAGTGTCGGGAAGACTGAGCCAACAGTTGCTGAGCAGCTGGGGTTTTTATACCTTCCACTACTTATCTAGAGTTCCACACACACACACATCTGCTAATCTCTACTATGTCACCGCACACAGCTTAGTCTTAGTTTTGCTTACAAGCTTTGACTTTGCACTTTTTACTCTCACAACAAGCTTGATTATCCTAAACTGGCCCTGGACCATATGCTGGTCCTTACATGCTTATAACAATACACTAAAAACATATGACTTAACAAAAATAAAGCAGAAAATTTCAATCTTAAAAACAGAGCCTTTAAAATGACTTTACCATTCATTACAAAAAATTAAAACCTCAAAAAAAATCTGTTTTAAAAGAGAAAATAGAAAGGCAGGCAATAACTTTTATACCTTTAATGACAACTATAAGTTAAAATTCATTTAAAAAATTAATTGCAAACTTAACAACATGACCATTATTACATACAGATAGGTCTGCTCAGAGTCTGAATGCCATTGTTTACTGGGCTTGCATTTTTGTCATCTCTACTAAAAAAGAAATTTAAAACTTTACAATAAGCACAAAAAATGAAAGAATTTATATTTGCACTTGCATGCCAATTCTCAACAAAAGCAACAAATTTTACCTAAAGCCATACATAGGCCCCTTTATTTCACAAAAGAATAAGTCCAATCCTCTTTTATTTTGCCCCCTCCACTTTCACAGCCCTTGGAGTGGTTAGGATGACTTGGTGGAGTCCCTTCCAACATTCAAATATGTCCCAACGTGGTATATCTTGATCAAAACTCTGTTGCTGGGATGAAAGGGAAGGGGGCAAACAGGGTGTATCTGAAAAGCAGCCTTGACTTCCAGAACAATGGAGTCCTGGAGTCTTTGTAAGACCTGGATAGAATGGAAGAAGCCTCTCATTAGTAAAGTCAACACCCTTCCAGGGCAGGATCAGGGGGAGGTTCCATACATAATTTTAAATGAAGTAATTCCTTTTACATAAGGGGTACACCTGCCCCTTAAGTAATCCCACCCATCCTTTAACTTTTAGTTAAAATCTCCTTCAAGGTCTGGTTTATCCTTTCTACCTGTCCTAAACTTTGGGGATGATAGGCACAATGTAGTTTCCAATTAAACACCAGAATCTTAGTCAACATTTTTAGTGAGTTTTGACAAAAAGGCAGGCCCATTATCTTGAGGGGCAACCCATAGCAGTGAATTATTTGGTCTAACAAATTTTTTTTAAATTTTTTATTTATTTGAGAGTGACAGACACAGAGAGAAAGACAGATATAGGGAGAGAGAGAGAATGGGCACACCAGGGCTTCCAGTCTCTGCAAATGAACTCCAGACGTGTGTGCCCCCTTGTGCATCTGGCTAACGTGGGTCCTGGGGAACCGAGCCTCGAACCTGGGTTCTTAGGCTTCATAGGCAAGCACTTAACCACTAAGCCATCTCATTAGCCCATGGTCTAACAAAGTTTTAAACTACTATTTTGGCTGTCTTAGTCTTGGTTGGGAAAGTTTCTACCCATCTGGAAAAGGTATCAACATAAACAAGTAAGTATCTATATCCATAATGATCTGGCTTTACCTTTTTTGAAACCAACTTCCCAATATATCTACCTGCCTCTGTTTCCCACTCTCTCACCCCTATTGGTTGTATCTTAGCCATTTTCTTAGATTGTCTGTCTTCTGAAGTGTCTCTATTATTATATACCCTGGCAGCAATCTCTATTAACTCTGAAAGAAGTTTACCCTCATAGCCTTCTATTTTCTGAATCTCCTTTCTAATACCTGGTGTGGACTGGACTGAGTTACAACAGCAATGTTAATAGCTCATCTATTCTTAGGGGCCTCAGAATCTGTGTGTGTGTGTGTGTGTGTCTGTGTGTGTGTGTGTGTGTGTGTGTGTGTGTGTGTGTGTGAGGGGGTGTCCTATATGCTTCCTGCAGCCTTTCTAGGAAAGCAGCAGTAGATTATGTGGGCCCTTGAGTCACTCCATTCACCTTAGACAAATTTGGAGGGTACTGAGTGAGTTGCTGCCTGGAGACCACCCATCAGAGTCCAGAGAAAAAGGTTAAGAGATGCCCTATCTTCAGTGGTGTTGTTATCCCACTCCAGTCATATGGAAGGGAAGACCTCATCAATAACATTAGGGTTTTCTGCGAGGCAGCCATCAGCTACCAATGCTAGTTTTTGGCATTTCTTCAGATTTTTTTCATGTTCCTCTGTGGTAAGAGGGTCTATAAGGGTTGCTGACAGTCCTCCCATGTGGTCTGTTAGGTATAGAAGACTGTCTTGCGAAGGGATATCAGAGAGCCTGCTTTAAATCAAATTTAGGTTTAGTAATAAGAATAGGGGTCCTGGGGAATTGAACCTAGGTCTTCAGATTTCCCAGGTAAGCACCTTAATCCTTAAGCCATCATTTACATGATGCCTTTTTAAATAATTTGTTTATATCCTGATGTACATTTAGTAAGTCTGATGTTTGCCTTATGTAAGGAGTTGGAATTTGATTAAGTACCTTGACTAAGTTTACCTATTTAACTTTTTGTCTACTGAGAAATTTCATCTAACAGATGTGACTTTAGGTGTTCAAAAGAGAAGAACTATAAAGAGAAACAAAGTTATATACTCTTTGTCATTACCTTTTTCTTGTCAGATACAATTGGTCATTATGTCTATGGAGAAGATCATGGGACACATGGCTTAAACTTGCATGGGATCTGAGATAAGGGGGCACCATCCCTTTTTCTAGAGTGCAGCTTGCCATAAGCAACAGCAAATAGAAATGACAAAGCAGAGAGCTAAGCATCCTGGCATTCCTGTCTTACTCTGAAGTTGTTTGTTTTTACTAGGAAATTTTATTTTACCCATTTGTAATATATAAGGTAATAGGGTCTTGTCTATGTCTAACCTGGTTAAACCTCCAAAGAGTATAACTCTGTGCTTATGATTTGTGAACCACCTAGCATAGTATATCAATTGTGTCTAATGTTAGCTGAATTTACATTAAGTCTATGTCCCTATAGAACACTTTTAGAGCATCCTGAAAAATTTGTCAAGAGTTGAAAAATTTTTAACTTCAGCCATGGTGTTTAGGTAAAGCCTGAAAATTAGCTTTCTGTTCCCTCTAAAAGGAAATTAATTCTGGGCAAAATTTGGTCTTTTTAGATCACTTACATCTTTTCTTCATACACACATTTTCTTCTACATACTTTAATATTCTGATCTATGTCCAACTCCAAAAACCATTTTTAATAAGCACTCTATGTCCAATATTGACAAATGCCTTCCCAGTTCCTTCAGTCATCTCATCTCAACCCACAACCACATTTCTTATGAAACTGTTAAAGAAAAGCCACAACAAATTGATTAATCTTATTACCCACCGACAAAAAAATTGGTAGTTTGGCTTCAAAGAGTAAGCCATTTTACTATTGGAAATGTGTAGAGAAAAAGCCTTCCTTAGTACTTAGGTCACCACAAAATCTCTACCTGACAAGTATACTTGCTTTATAATACCAGTATATATACCTTCAAATTTTATATAACCCATTATTTGAGAGAGCTTCTATTAATAAATTCCATGAAATATACTTTCTATGACTACAAGCAAAACATGATAGCCATTTTGGGAATAATATTTATCAAACCTCTAATACATTTGGAAATGATTTTATTAGGGGTTACTAAGGCAAATTTTTGTTTCTATCTTGAGGCAGGCTGGCCTAGAACTCAGGCCAGTTGCCTCCTCTGTTAAAGTAACAGGATATTACAATCTCTTAAAATACCTGGCAAATTATGAATCATCACCTTAGAGAGAATTTTGCTGTTTTTAAGAATCCCCTATGTAAGTTGATGTTGACCTAGAACATAAACTCAGTAATTGTATTTATGATATGTAACAAAATATGACTTCCTTTACATTGAATTTTAGCTTGCCATCGGGTTTAGTTAAATCTGACTTAAAAAAACAAAACATGAAATGAATCAAATGTCAACAAAATTTTAGGAGAGACCTGTTGAACTATTTGGATTAATAAAGAAGACAAAATGTGTCTATAAACAATGTCTTATTTGTTTAAATCCCAAACAAAAGAGGAAATATCAGGTACAGTTCAAGTTAAAATTATGTACTGATTTTTATCAAGCAATTTAAAAGTCATGTGGTTTAAAATGTGAAGTCAGGCTATCACTTTGGAACCTTGAATTGGAAATCCTCCTGTCTCAGCTTCCCAAGCAGCTAGAAAAATAGGCTTAGCTCATTTTACTTTTTCATCTTTTTGGTTTTTTTCTTCTGAAAGTCTTTAAAGTCCTTTTTAACAAGTTTTAAAGGAGACTTTTCACCAGAATGATTTTGACCTATATCTTCAAAGATGAGGACAAGACAAAAAAACACAACACCAAACACAAACATGCTAGCAATAATGGCTCTCCTACACCACCTGTGACATTACCACGTGGCTGCCAAACAAAAACTGTACCAGAAACAGACATGCTGTCAAGCTGAAACTGAACCAGAAACAGACCTCCATTTAAAATCTCCCAACAGAGCCAGAGAGGGTCAAGAGTGGCCCCTTAGGACTTCCGGTTAAGATGGCAGCATAGGTACCTTGCCAAAGCAGTGTAGGGGGAAAATCAAAAAAAAAAAAAAAAAACAACAGCAAAACACACACTTTTACTAAAAAGTGAGGTGTATAGGAAATTGAAACAGCAGAGGAGAAGTAGGAGAGATCCAGAGCATCCAGAGCCTGCAAGGCCAGCAGAAGCACTTCCAGTGGGCAGGTTCATGCACCAGATGGCAGTGGCAGTGCTTAGCTTGAGCAGCAGGAAAAGCCAGGCGAGGGGATTTTCCACTCACACCAGAGCTCTCCGCAAACTCAAGAAACGTGGAAAACTACTGTGAACAACGGAGGAGCAGATCACAAGGTGGAAGAACATGTGGAATAGCAGGCAAACTGAGCAGCATCAGCTCCCTCCACTTCCAACCACCAGAGCTCAGCCCGTGGGAACAGCACAGTGGTCCAGGGACCTGGCCACGCCTACTGAACTGACAGAACACCAAAAAGAGACCCAATTAAGAGCACAGCTGAGACCAAAATCATCCCAAAAGGTAACTGGGATTACACCAGGTCAGTACTCGCCTAATAAACCTGGTATATATTCCTGAACCAGAAGTGCTAATTGCACCTTCCATATCAGGATAAATTATATGTTAAATTGGATGGATGGTCAAATTTGCCATTCTTAAATAAGCTGTAGTTTGGGCTTGTTATTTGTTACTTCTTGAATTATAGTGGCTTTGTTTACTCTTCTGTTATACATTAGGGAAGGTCTCACCTGGTCACAAGCTGACTTGGAACCCTTGACAGACCAGAAATCTTAACCACCTTATTGTCAGGATTAAGGGAGTGGGTGAGGCACCACACAGCCTAATGGGCAGACAGAGGATCCGGTTGTCATAATACCTACTCTTGGATAAATGCTCTGAGCTGTCTTTCCTGGACAGTGTACATTGTGTAGTTAAATTTTAGAATCTGCCTGTATTTTGTTCCTTTTAGCCTACTTGAATACTCTCATAGCAGGCACACTCAACACCTAGATTCACTTTTGTACATACTCTGAGAGTCTTCAGAGCCACACCTAGAGCCTTAAGCTCCTACTCAAAAGATATATAACAACAGATTGATTGATACATCTCATAATACCCAGCTAACTGGGAAAACCAATTATTAAATAATACAAGATGCAAAAATATATACATTATAACACAAAACACCAAAAATCAAGACAATCTAAATCCACCAAAAATTACTAATGCAACAGAAATGACCTCTAGTGAGAATGAGTTAGAGGAAATGCCTGAGAAAGATTTCAAAAGAATGATTATAAATATGCTCACAGAACTCAAAGAAGAAATTAAAGGAAGCAAAGAAGACACAGGATGCCAATTTGATGAAATAATGAGGTCAATACTAGACATAAATAAGGAAATAGAAATAAAGTAAAATCAGTTAGAATTACTAGCAATAAAGAACACAGTTAATGATATAAAGAACTCTGTAGAAAATCTTACCAGTAGAATGCAGGAAGGACAGGACAGAATATCTAAGCTAGAAGACCAGGTGGAAGATCTAATACAGTCCAACAAAGAGAAAGACAAACTTATAGAAAACTATGAGTGGGAATTTCAAGATATTTGGAACACTATGAAAAGATCAAACATAAGAATTCAGGGCATAGTAGAAGGAGAAGAATTTCACTCCAAAGGCATAGTTGGCATCTTCAACAAAATCATAGAAGAAAACTTCCCCCAAATTGGGAAAGAGGTGCCAATGCAGATACAGGAATCCTTTAGAACACCAGCCAGACAAAACATGGAAAGAACCGCTCCTCACCATATTATAATCAAACTACCAAACATACAAACCAAAGAAAAAAATATTGAAAGCAGTCAGAGAGAAAAATCAAGTTACCTACAAAGGCAAGCTTACCAGCATTACAGCAGATTACTCAACACAAACTTTAAAAGCCAGAAGGGCTTAGAGTGATGTATTCAAAATTCTGAAATATAACAACTGTCAACCAAGGTCACTTTAAACTGCAAAGCTATCCATTCAAATAGATGGAGAAATAAAGACATTCTATGACAAAAGCAGGCTAAGGGACTACTTGAAGAAAAACCAGTTCTACAGAAAATACTTGAATCCTCCATGCTGAAGAAAAAGAAAAGCACACATATAAGGAACCTGGAAAAAGCAAAGAATACTCAAATACTAGTTAACAGAAACAAGCAAAGGTAAAACCAGAACAACTACAAAAAAAATGGCAAAAATGAATATACACCTTTCAATAATATCTCTCAATGTCAACAGCATCAATACCCAAACCAAAAGACATAGGTTTGCAGACTGGGTTGAAAAGCAGGATCCTTCAGTTTGTTACCTCCAAGAAACCCACCTTTCTACAAAGGATGGACACTATCTTAGGGTGAAAGGTTGAAAAATGCGGTTTCAAGCAAATGGACGTAGAAAACAAGCAGGGATTGCTATCCTAATATCTGGCACAGTAGACTTCAGTCTAACATTAGTTAAGAAAGATATGTAAGGCCACTTTATATTGATTAAACGCACCTTCCAACAGGAGGACATTACAATCCTAAACATATATTCACCTAACATACAGGCCCCAAATTTGCCAAACAAATGCTGTTAGAACTAAGGTCAAAGATAACACAAACACAATGGTAGTGGGTGATTTTAACACCCCACTCTCATCAATTGACAGGTCATCCCGGGAAACAATAAGCAGAGAGTCATCTGGACTAAATGAGTTCATAGAAGGAATGGATCTAACAGATATCTATAGGACATCTCATCCAAATGCTGTAGAATATACATTCTTTTCAACAGCACATGGAACTTTCTCTAAAATAGACCATATATTAGGACACAAAGAAAATCTTAAAAAATTCAGGAAATTTGAAATAATTCCTTCCATTCTATCTGACCACAATGGGGTCAAACTGCAAATCAACAGCAAGAAAGGCCATAGAGCATACACAAAATCATGGAAATTAAACAACACATTACTAAATGATGAATGGGTCAATGAAGAAATCAAGAGGGAAATCAAAAAATTTATAGAGTCAAACAATAATGAGAACACAAAATACCAAAATCTCTGGGACACAATGAAGGCAGTCCTAAGATGTAAATTCACAGCTTAAAGTGCCTATATTAAGCAATTAGAAAGGTCGCAAGTAAAAGACCTAATGCTTCACCTTAAACTTTGTAAAAAGAAGAGCAAGGCAAACGCAAAGTGAGCAGGTGTGAAGAAATAATAAAGACTTGAGCAGAAATTAATGAAATAGAAACTAAAAAAAAAAAAAAAATCCAAAGAATCAATGAAACAAAGAGTTGGTTCTTTGAAAGGATAAACAACATTGATAAACCCTTAGCAAATCTGACCAAAAGAAAGAGAGAAGAGACACAAATTAATAAAATTAGAGATGAAAAAGGTAACAGCACAACAGTTGCCAGAGAAATTAAAAAAATCATAGGGACATACTATAAAAACATATACTCCACAAAGTATGAAAATCTGAAAGAGATGGATGATTTCCTTGATTTATATGACCTACCTAAATTAAATCAAGATGAGATTAATCACTTAAATAGACCTATAACAAGCATGGAGATCCAAGCAGTTATCAAAAATCTCCCAACTAAAAAAAGCCCAGGCCCAGATGGATTCACTGCTGAATTTTATCAGACCCTCAAGAAAGAGCTAAAACCATTGCTTCTTAAGCTGTTCTATAAAAGAAAAAGAAGGAATTCCACCAAACTCCTTCTATGAAGCCAGCATCACCCTGATATCAAAACCAGGCAAAGATAGAACAAAACAAGGAAATTACAGACCAATCTCCCTCATGAACATAGATGCAAAAATTCTGAACAAAATTTTGGCAAACAGAATACAAGAATACATAAGAAAGATCATTCACCGTGACCAAGTATGCTTTATCCCTGCGATGCAGGGATGGTCTAATATATGCAAATCTGTAAATGAAATACATTATATAAATGGATTGAAGGACAAAAATCACATGATCATCTCATCAGATGCAGAGAAAGTGTTTGACAAGATTCAACATCCCTTCATGATAAAAAGTCCTACAGAGACTGGGTATAGAAGGAACATATCTCAATATAATAAAGCTATTTATAACAAGCCTACAGCCAACATATCACTAAATGGGGAAAAACTGGAAGCTTTTCCACTAAAATCAGGAACAAGACAAGGGTGTCCATTGTCCCCACTTTTATTTAATATAGTACTGGAAGTCTTAGTCATTGCAATAAGGCAAGAGATACACATAAAAGGGATACAAATTGGAAAAGAAGAAATCAAGTTATCATTATTTGCAGATGACATGGTTTTATATATAAAGGACCCTAAAGACTCTACTAGCAAACTGTTAGAGCTGACAAAACCCTACAGCCATGTAGCAGGACACAAAATAAACGCACAGAAATTAGTAGCCTTCATATATGCTAACAACAAACACACAGAGGATGAAATCAGAGAATCACTCTCATTCACAATTGCATCAAAGAAAATAAAGTATCTTGGTATAAACCTAACCAAGGAAGTGAAGGATCTCTATAATGAAAACTTTAAAATACTCAAGCAAGAAATTGCAGAAAACACTAAGAAGTAGAAAAGCAACCTTTGTTCCTGGATTGGAAGAATCAATATTGTGAAAATGGTAGTCAACCAAAAGCAATCTACACGTTTTATGTAATCCCCATCAAAATTCTAATGACATTTTTCATGGAATAGACAAAAAAAATCCAAAACTTCATTTGGAATCACAAAAAACCTTGAATATCTAAAATAATACTGAGCAACAAAAATAAGGTTGGTGGTATCACCATAACTGATTTTCATCTATACTACAGAGCCATAGTAACAAAAACAGCATGGTACTGGCACAAAAGCAGACATGTAGATCAATAGAACAGCATAGAGAAACCAGATGTAAGTCCAAGCATCTATAGCCACCTGATATTCGATAAAAATGCCAAAAATACTCATTGGAGAAAAGATAGTCTCTTCAACAAATGGTGTTGGGAAAATTGGATATGTATCTGTAGCAGGATGAAAATAGATTCTTCTCTCTCTCCATGCAGAAGAAGTTAGCCCAAATGGATTAAAGACATCAACATTAGACCTGAAACTCTGAAACTGCGAGAGGATAAAGTAGGGGAAACACTTCTACTTATAGGTCTTGGCAAAGACTTTCTGAATACAACCCCAGTTGCTCAGGCAATAAAACACAGATAAACCACTGGGACCTCATGAAATTACAAAGATTTTGTACTACAAAGGACAGTGTGAATAAAGCAAAGAGGCAACATACAGAATGGGAAAAAAATCTTCGTCAGCTATATATCTGATAGAGGATTAATATCTACAACTCAAAAAGTTAAATAATAAGAAATCAAACAAGCCAATTAAAAAATGGGCTATGAAGCTAAATAGAGATTTTTCAAAGGAAGAAATACGGATGGCATATGAGCATCTAAAAAAATGTTCTACGTCCCTAGTCATTAGGGAAATGCAGATTAAAACTACATTGAGATTCCATCTCACTCCTGTCAGCTTGGCTACCATCATGAAAACAAATGATCATAAATATTGGCAGGGATGTGGAAAGAGAGGAACCCTTCTACACTCTGGGTGGGAATGCAATCTGGTCCAGCCATTGTGGAAATCAGTGTGGAGGTTCCTAAAACAGCTAAAGATTGATCTACCATATGACCCAGCTATAGCACTCCTAGGCATATATTCTAAGGACTCATCTTATTTCCATAGAAATATGTGCTTAAACATGTTCATTGTTGCTCAATTTATAATAGCTGGGAAATGGAGCCAGCCTAGATGTCCCTCAACATATGAGTGTATAATGAAGACATGCCACATTTATACAAATGGGTTCTACTCAGCAGTAAAGAAAAATGAAGTTATGAAATTTGCAGAAAAAATGGATGGATCTGGAAAGGATTATGCTAAGTGAGGCCCAGAAAGCAAAGCGCTGCATGTTCTCTCTCATATGTGGATCCTCGCTATAGATAATTGGGCTTTCCTGTGAGAATGAAAAAACTCAGTAGCAGATGTCAGTAAGCTAAAAACAAGATACAAAGGGAAGAGGAGGTAAGGGAGGAGGGTACTTAATAGGTTGGTATTGTATATATGTAAGTAGAAGAATAGATTAATGGGGGTGAAAAGGGCCAAAGTGAGGTCCGGGGAGGAGATTGAGTTAAGTAAATGGTGGAGGAAGGGCTAATCAATATCTGAGATTATATAAATAAATCAAATGGAATCCTTCAGTTTTGGACAATGGAACACTCAGGAGCCATGGTTCATTGCTAGAAAATTTTCAGTGCCAGGGATGGGATACCTTCCAGTGAATTGTTGGCCAGGAAGGTCCCTGATACCCCCAAAACATTACAGGCCATTGCTGAGGCCCTTGGTTTCCCGCCAGGAATAGATGGTAAGACCTTATTGCTGAAGACTCCACATACTTGGGCTGCAAGACCACTGAGAAATCCTGCTTGAACCGAGCTGATAACCTCTTCCATGTAGACCAGCTGACAGAAAGCTGGAAGGAGCCATTCTACATGTAGTTCAATGGGAGAAAGAGATACCACCAGTGAAGATACTCAGCAGTGGACACTGCAAGCCTTATTATTGGCCAGCCAGGCCAAATGAGCCAACATGTACAATAGTGGCATGTCTATCATGGTGGAAACCAACTGCCCTTCATTTGGACTGGAGTCCCACTCCATGGGAGGGAATATATTCCTGATACTGAAAATTTAAAACAGGGGTAGTCATAAGCCCTCAGGTTGTAACATCTGCTGATGTCCGGATTAGTGTATATACTATGCTTTTCAAACTGCCCAGTAAGCACTTAATATTCATACTCTTATATTAATGCTACTCTCACTTTGGATAGAGAGTCGTCTCTTTTGAGATGGCAGTGATCTTGAGACAACTCAGAAGTTATCATGGTGCAGGAAGGAAGTAACTAGAGTACTGAGTAACATCTCGATCACACCTTCCTATGTTGGGAGCCATGAACCAAACCCCGGCCATGTTAACAGAGACTCCATATAGCAAGTTAAAGTTTCTACTTCCTCATCTGATACTCAACTACCAGAAACAAAGACTGCCATATAGCAAGTTAAGTTTCTACTTCCTCACCTAATATTCAACTACCAGAAACAATGGGATTGTACACCTGGCCAAACATTCCCCCATCCTGCTGGTAGCTAATGAAGAAACAAAGACATTGCAGTTTAACAAGTAACTCTGTGATCTTTGCCCTAACTATGTCCCCTTCCCCCTACAACTCCTTGCCCTGACCATGTCCCCTTCCCCCTACAACCCTATATAAACCTACATGTAAAAACAAACTCTCGAGGCTGTGACAAATGCCTAGCATGGTCTCCTTCTTGTGTCTGTTTGTCTTTCACCCAGGTTAGCTTCTCCTTGAGTCCTGTTCAACTCCCCACTGGCCGGGGCATTCCTAGGCTCAGGGTCCAATGCAGAAGAGGTGGTGGAAAGAATGTAAGAGCCAAAGGAAGGGTTGGACTCCTTACAATGTGTTCCCTCCAGACAAAAAATGGCCTTATATCCATGACCTCATAATGCCTGACACTGCCTACATATGACCATCATAAGAGGAGGGAAGGATCATGGCATCCAAATAGAGGAGAGACTTATTGCCATGGGGAGAGGATGTGATGGAGAAGGGCATTTCAAAGGGGAAAAGTGGGGGAGGGTGTACGACCATGGGATTTTTTTATAATCATATTAATAAAATTGAGAGATAAAAAAAGAGAGTGGCCCCTTGATCCCTCATTCACAGTGTGAGGCAAAATTTTATTGGGTAAAAAAGATAGAAAAGAAAAAGAAGAAAGTTTGGTATATCAGGTTTGCACCCCAGAGATCAGGATCTCAGAATTAATCCTCGAACTAATGGGAATGTCTACTTTTATTGGATAAAACCACAAGATGTCCACTGTAAAAATAGGACAGAAGTTAAAATACAAGTTTTGGTGGAACTGAGGCAAGAAACATTCTATACTATGTAATGATAAAGGTATTTAGAAACAGAGAGGAAGAGGAAGGTCATGTCACATTGCATAGAGCATGTCATCTGATTTCTTAGATAACAGAAATCATCTGCATTTTGCAATAAGGCCTGTGATAATGATTCCTGAAAATTCTCATTTATCTGTGAGGAAGATCAACTTTGGTGGTGGCCTCCATTATGTATGCCTAAAGGCAAGGGGTACACAGGAGGATATTTAACCTTTACAGTCCATTTCTCAATATCATCTAGTAAAGATTTAGATTAAATGACAGGTCAGACTCAAGTTCATAAGAAGAAAGCTAGAGCTAAGTTCCTTTAAGTGAAAGACTGATAAAGCAGCATTTACAGTGTCTCTTTGTCTGATGCTATCAGTTTCACAAAGCAGATAAGTTGAGGTGGTCATTCTTTGTGTTTAGGATCCAGAATGTGTTGCTTTTAGTAGTTTTTTTTTTTTTTTTTTTTTTTTTCATTGTGTCTCTGGTGCTCTCTTGAGGATAAGAGAGTGGCTTAGGATATCTGGGGGATGTGCCCTTATGTCATGTCCCCTGGAAAAGCCATGTACTGTTTCATCTTATTCTGGCACTCATTAAACACTATATGGATTTTTGTCCAGAAAAATAAATTAAAGAAACTAAGCTATCATACAATCAAAGAATACAGTTGAGGAGAATCAGTAGCTATCAAGACTTACTCACAATGTTTTAGATGGATCTTTTGTGAGCCCCCAAAATGTCAGCAGCAAGGAGATTGAGACACAGCTCCACATTGTCATCTTCAACAGCCTGAAGTGTTGCCCCAGACTTTTAGGGACTTCAACTCAGGTTGTATCTAGGATTTATGGAATTTCAGGAAAGCCAGATGAATAGAGTTGAAAGGTTTTACAAAACTTCAGCATGTTAGGAAAAGAATGGTGTGCTAAGGAAGAGAGAGAGAGAGAATACTTGAGAACATGGGTGTGGAGTCTTTTTAGGAACAGAGTGTTTTTACAAATGAGGATTTTAATACAGTATGGAATTTCCTAGGTTTTATCTTACAAGTAACAAACTTTCATTTAATATGGGATTCTGTTCTGTTTGGAGAGAGCAGAAGACAGAAGGTCAGAGAAAGGAGAGGAAATGAGAATAGTTAGATTCTGCACAATTTACCTTTAGTTTTGATATAATCTCTCAAATTTTCTTAATCTTACTCATTTTGGATATCTACTTTTAATTTATAGGTTCTGACACTCTTATTGACTAGTTTGTAAATTGCCAGCTTAATTGTTTCTTAGATGTTTTAAAATTTTTATTAAAGCAGACTACCCATTATGATTTTCTTTTTATGACAAAAAAATGCCTAGGACTTTAGCATTTAAAAAAAGTTAAAATAAAAAGGAATCCCAATTTAGTATTAAATGTTCCCCATTGTGGGGAATGTAAACCCAATTTATTTTTAGTTAAGTTTCCCCATTTTTAAAAATATTTCCAAGCTAAATTAACAAAATGTTCATGCCAGTTGGAGTATCAAATAATTGTTAGTGTTAGTGTTTTTGTTTTGTTTTTGTTTTTCCCAAACATTTCCTTTTTGGGGGGAGGAGTGATAAGATATATGTGTGTGTGTGTATGTATGTATGAATGTATCTGTATATGTATATGTATATATGTTTAATGCTAGCAGAGATAAACCAAACAGAATTATCAGAAATCAAGTTGCTCTCAAAGATCTGCATGCAAACAGCAAACTCAATGGTCAAAATCAAAATGCAAACAAAGCAAACAAACAAAACAGATACTTTAAAATAAACATTTTGAGAGCAAATCAGAAAAAGTGTCCAATTACAATGGCAAAAAAAGGATCCTAAAACCAGCTCAGAATAAACAAGTGGACCATCAACCAAGTAGGTCTGAGCCCTGGAATAAATTCATCAGCCTACACTTAAGTAGAAAACATCAGATGGCTGGCCACAAAGGGCCCACTATGATACCTGGTTCTGGCCAGCTGCATACTAAGTGGAAGTGGCTTGTCCTTGGGGTCCCATGTTGGGCACCGTAACTGTTGATGCAAAAGACACAACTCTCACCTTAAAGGGGATAAAAGATAACTAGAGCCAAAAATAAGTGACCATGGCCTGGGAACACAGATTTAGGTTACCCCAAATTCCATGTTCCAACATGTTAACAATTTCATGAAGGTTATGTAGTTACAGAACAAAAGAAAGTCATAAATCAGGGCACTTTTCAAATACATTGGTTGACCATACATCAAGCAAGAGGCTTATAGCAAAGTGAAGAAATCTCCATCATAGGCCTGAGATGTTATCTGATGATATTTTTAGCCCTTGGATTGGTGGAAGCTGGGGCCTCTTCTTGCATTTCAAAATGGATTAAACTTGATCAACTCATAGTCACCAGGATGTTAGTTCAGACATAGAGGTGGGCAATAAATGGCTATTAAGAGGCTAAAGGCAGCCCAAGGTAATTTGACTGTGACTTGCAACATTCCATCTCTCTATGATCACATGAGCTTTATCAGTCCATTCAGCCTTACTGGAAGTAGGTGCAGCAGATAAAGCTGTTTTCTGGGAACTTCAGTTCACATTATCTTCATTTTTTTTTTCATTAAGTAGAAACTTTATACATCATATGTTGGTATCAGCATTTCCCTTCTCCCTGTTCCCATTCCACCAGAGGCCATCCTCAGTGGGTTTGCTTGTATTCACCATGGGGTTTTGGGTTAAGTTGCAAGAGCAACAGTCAGTTATTGTGGGGGGGGGGTGCAATGCCTCTGGATAGTCCCTCCTATCCTGTGGCTCTTATATTCTTTCTACCTCTTCTGCAAAATTTCCTAAACTTTGGTGGGTGTGTTTTAAGTTTACTTTAGTATTGAACCCTCAGCAACTTCTGGATTTCTGCTTTGGTACATTTTGAGTATACTCAGTGTCTGTCTCCAGCATGCTGGTGTAGGTTGCCAGGATCGCCATGAAAGCAGCATTTGCCAGTTCCTCCATGGTTTCACTTTTGACCTAGCTGATGTGGTAGGGTTGGCTCATCTCATGATAGTATGTCAGCTACCTTTTATTATTTTGTTGGAAAATTTTGGTTGTGTTCAGTTTTCATTGCTTTCTGTTAAAGAAAAACAGTTTGTCCAACAGAATAAGATCAGTATAGGATAAAAGTGTAGTTAAATAAGAGAGATTTTGATAGGTGCAGCCTCTTTTCATCAATGACTAGTGGGAGCTTCTCATTGGAATTCATTATCCTGGTCTCCATAGGATTCTGACCTGGTTCCCAGTACCAGCTATGGGTTTCCTTTCACTGAGAAGCTGCAGCATGTGGTGTCTGCAGCAACAGGGTCTTATCTCAGGCAGGTAATTGAGTGCTTTGATAGAAGCCTGTCTTGTTTTTGGAATGCCATAGGTATCTCCAACCAACAGCTTCATGTGTGTTTTTTTAACCTATTTCTGATACTGGGAGTTAAAAGTCAGCGCCAATTGTTTTACTATTATGCTTTAGGCATATCTTACCCTCCCTCCCCTGTATTCCTATTGAGGATTATATCCTTTAGTCTGCTACCCGGAAAGAAGGTTTCTATGCTATCACTTCACTTTGGCTTTAATTTTGTGTATATCTCCTACTAGCCCCCATTCTCCTTCCTCAAACCCTCCTATCCCTATTATCTATCCCTCAAATTGCCTGTCAATTATGCCTGCAACTCTAGCTGTTCCAGTTTAGGAACTACAGATGAGTTATAGCATGCAGTGTTTGTCTTTATGAGCTTGTGTAATTTCACCTAGTATTGTCTCTTCCAAGTCTGTAGCTTTTCCTACAAAATTCATTATTTTATTTTTCCTTACTACTGAGTATAATTCCATTGTGTATATGTACCACATCTTCATTATCCATGTATCAAATGATGGTCATTTGAGTCAATTCCAACTCTTAGTTACTGTGAATAAAGCAGTTATAAACATGGTGGAGCAAATATCTCTGCAGTGAAGAGTTAAAGCTTGTCTTATGCCAGACAAGCCTCAAAGGAACAGTATAAAAAGTAAGAGTGTATGAGTTTTATACATTTGACCTTGAGGAGTCATATGATCCTCTAGAATCTCCCTGTTTTGTTTATGAGCTTTAGGCAAACCATTAGATCATTCTATCATTCTACAATGGCTTGTCCACTGGGTTATAAAGAATTCTAAACATCTATTGAATACTCCAATGTTGACAGAAAAAATTGAAAGCCATAGGTATACATATAAGCAAGTCCTTTATCTGTCTTTGAGGTTTTCTTAGAAAGACAATAGCTGGTATTATGTTTTTTAACATGCCAACTAGCTCCTTTGGATTGACATGTGGCATGTTTCATTCCAGTGAACGTGTCAGTAAACAGTGAGTACATTTTAATTTACCAATGGATTCATAATCAGTAACATCTATTTGCCATTATTTATAATTGTAAAGGACTTGTAGGCTGTCCCATTGGCTATGTCCATATGTTGATAATTGAAACAATCCCAAATGATATGTTTTGCCTTGTTTGGAGAGATACAAACTGGTTCAACAAGCATATGTGCACACTGATGAAAAAAAATTGTGAAACAAAACTTCAAAGTGTAAAATAAACATCATAAGCATGTTTATTATCCAGTTAAAGGACCCAAGTTACTGTAGATGTTAGTAATAAAAAGAGGATGACAGGGCTGGAGAGATGGCTTAGCGGTTAAGCGCTTGCCTGTGAAGCCTAAGGACCCCGGTTCGAGGCTCAGTTCCCCAGATCCCATGTTAGCCAGATGCACAAGGGGGTGCACGCGTCTGGAGTTCGTTTGCAGAGGGTGGAAGCCCTTGCACACCCATTCTCTTTCTCTCCCTCTATCTGTCTTTCTCTCTGTGTCTGTCGCTCTCAAATAAATAAATAAAAATTAAAAAAAAAAAGAGGATGACAGCAAGCAAGAATTAGAGATTGTAGTAGACAAAACATGAGAGAGAAGACTCTTCATTTGTAGGTTTTAAGAAACAGTTTCTATCAGCTATAAGATTAAGAGGTTGATGTGGAAAAATCTTTAAAGCACTACTCTCAACAGCAAATTTAGCTGTTTGAGTCAAAGATAGTATATAAATATCCCCATTGTTGACAAATGAATCAAGTAATTACAACTTTGCCTTTGTTACCAGGATCATCAAGAAATTCTGGAAGAGCCCCAGGAATGGTATAAACTAACCATTAAATGTTGAGAAAAAGGAAGAAGCTGTAACTCTTGTAAATATTTATCAGCAGGATGAGTAAAGCAATATTTTCCTAAGAAATCTGCTAGGCCAATTTGAAATTTTTCATATTGTCTAATAGAAAATAGGCTTAAAGTTATGATAGAGAAATCTTATTTGATTAAAAGTTGACAACTATATAAATATAGCTCTTGATTGAACACTTTAAAGCCAGTTTTCATAACTGTTACCATGAGAACTATTATTATTAGTGAACTATTTTTTTTGTTTGCTTGTTTGTGTTTATTGAGATAGGGCCTCGCTTTAGCCCAGATTGACCAGGGACTCACTCTAGTCCCAGGCTAGCTTCAAACTCACACCAATCCTCTTACCTCTGCCTTCTGAGTGCTTGGAGTAAAGGCATTCCCAGTTAGTGAAGTAAATTTTAATGTTTTAAAATTTTTATTTATTTACTTATTTGAGAGTGACAGACAGAGAGAGAAAGAGGCAGAGAGAGAGACATAGAGAGAATGGGCACACCAGGGCCTCCAGCCACTGCAAACTATCTCCACATGCATGTGCCATCGTGTATCCGGCTTACGTGGGTCCTGGGGAATCAAGCCTAGAACAGGGGTCCTTAGGCTTCACAGGCAAGCGCTTAACCACTAAGACATCTCTCCAGTCCCTAAATTTTAATTTTGATATAAAAAATCTATTAGCTTTTCAAAAATAGTTGAACCTGAATGACATCCATTACATTAAGTTCTAACTAGTTGTAAGCCTTAGGTAAACCTGGTAATAATTTGTATGTTAAAAGGGCTTGCTCTAATTTTATAGCATAGGTATTCTATCAAGAAATATTTGATGGCTGGAAAAATGGCTTAACGGTTAAGGCATTTGCTTGCAAAGCCAAAGGACCATGCTTCAATTCTCCAGTACCCACATAAACCATATGTATAAGGTGGCACATGCATCTGGAGTTTGTTTATAGGGGCTGGAGGCTCTGGTGTGCCCATTCTCTCTCTTTTTGTCTCTCCCCTATCTTTCTCTTTCTCTCCTATATAAATAAAAATAAAATATTTTTAAAAAGAAAAGAAATATTTGAAAGTCAGCATGGTAGCTTCTGCCTTTAATCCCAGCACTCAGATGCAGAGGTAGAAGGATCACTGTGAGGCTAGCCTGGGACTACAGAGTGAATTCCAGGTCAGCCTGGGCTAGAGTAAGACCCTACTGCAGAAAAAAAAAAAGAAAAAGAAAAAGAAAAGAAAGATGGGATCTTTAGATCTTTAGTGGCCTGATAAAGAGCTGCCTTTTAAGTCTCTAAGTTTTAAAACATCTGTTTAACTTAATTAGATCTGTTACACATGTGTAGCTACTCTATAAAATCACATAGAACCAATAAATAAAAATTATTCTTAGCCATCTGTATTGCTTCTTTACAGTCAACTTAGTCTTTGGCTCTTAAAATTTCTTTCTATGCTTATGTCCCCAAGAAGTTCCTTTAAAAAAGTCTTTAAGGGCTGGAGAGATGGCTTAGCGGTTAAGCGCTTGCCTGTGAAGCCTAAGGACCCCGGTTCAAGGCTCAAGGCTCAGTTCCCCAGGTCCCACGTTAGCCAGATGCACAAGGAGGCACATGCATCTGGAGTTCATTTGCAGAGGCTGGAAGCCCTGGCGCGCCCATTCTCTCTCTCTCTCTCTATCTGTCTTTCTCTCTCTGTCTGTCGCTCTCAAATAAATAAATAAAAACAAAAAAAATTTTAAATTAAAAAAAAAATCTTTAAAAGAGTTCTCTCAAGCCTCAGGTGTATTTTGTCAGACTGGTCTGGCTGGACTCTGCCCAGGTCTGAATGGAGTGGCTATGGGTAGCCAGAAGTACACATAAAGTAAGAGGATCCACTGGTTGGAATGTCCCTCTGCCCAAGGATAGAAAAAAAATATTAAACTTAGAAGAAAATAAAAGGTCCTAAAGTAGGAAAGGCAGCTGGGCAGCTTGGCACTTTGGATCACTGAACCACTCATTGCCAGGCCTTGGCATTAATGAAGCTCTGCTCAAGTCTAGGCAGAAGCTCATGAACCCATTTTCATTATGGTGAGTCCATGTGATCATCACCATAGTAGCTCCAGCAGTAGGGTGTCCTAGCAATAGTCAAATGCAACCTCATGTAGGGACAGTCAGGTCCATATGTGGCCCAAAAGCTTCAGCAGACAGAGCAGGGAAGATAACTCTGTTTGCCTTTGAGCTAAGAAGGTAAGCAAACTTTAAAATCCACAGAGTTTTTAGAGCAATTTTAAGCCACTGATTTTTCAGATCATCTGATCAAGTCCACAGCAGCCAGTAGCAAGATAGTAGTGCTCAACCTGGTCTCTGTAGGATGAATTAGCACATCAATAGGCAGGATTAGCAGCTGAGCCAAAAGCAGATTTTAATGTATGGGGAGGGAAAGCAAAATTTTAATTCCAGAGTACAAGAAAATAGAAGGGGAGGGGAACCAGCGATTAGAAATCAATTGCAGGGAGAGTTTTCTGCAAGGCTTCAGCTGAAGGGAGAGGCAGCTGTTGCACCAAAGCCCACAGTGCCATTTCTCATAGGTCCCAGCACGTAGGCAGCAGAACAGGGCAGGAAGAGGTAGTTGAAAATCATTATGAGGCATTTATGGGGCCTTTTTTTTTTTATATATATGGGACAGATAGCCACTTGACAAAAATTCCAGGTAACAAGATGTAATGTTCCTTGACCAAAGATTGATGGAGACATCACCCAATCTGCTCCCAGTCCAATATATTAAATTTCTTCTTTGTGAGGGCTAGTGAGGTGGCTTAGCAGTGAAGGCACTTACTTGTAAAGCCCAAGGATCTAGATTTGATTCCCCAGAACCCACATAAGCCAAATGCACATGGTGACACATGTGTTTGGAGTTTGTTTGCAGTGGCTAGAGGTCCTGGTGCATCTCTCTCTCTCTCTTTCTTTCTCATAAATAAATAAATAAAATAAAAAGTTATTTGTGTCTTATGATCTCATTGAACTTTAAAAAGGATTGTTTTCATTACCAAACAAAGCAAAAACAAAGTGAAAGTTTAAAAAGAGAGAGAGCTTAGTAGAGAAAACAAAAGGCAGATTACTCCTGGGCTGATTTATAGCCTAATTCTGGGCTAGCCCTCTGTCATCTGTGTCCTTTACCAGAATGAAAATATTGGACATGTGCTTTCATTTGCCAGGGTTGGAAGATTAGTTCCTCATATCAATGTTGGCTGCTGAGCCACTGTCTCCTCACATAGGGTACCATTTGTCTCACTTCTGAGACAAATGGTACCCTATGTGACAAAGAATAAAGAATTACTAAGAGAACTTTCTTTCAGTGACCTGAGAGACATGGGGTGGCCAAAGCATTTTAGTGGACTGAAACTGTGACCTTGTCCTACCTAAAGTCCACATAGCTATTCATTAGGGATAGACAAAGAATAGAATTCAGAAGGAATGTGAGGTTTCTCTCTAACTCAAGGAAGCTATTAACTAGTATAGACCAATTACCTCAGGTAGAACAGCAGGACTTTTGACCAGGTCATCCTACAAAACTTATCAGACATCCTGATACAGCAGATTATTGGCTAGTTGCCTAGCATATGTGTTGTGTTAAACAATGCTATCCTGCCTCACTGACTTGTCACATAGTCCACCGGGCTAGTCAGGAGTCCCATAGAGGAACCTCAGAACCATAAATGAGTTTGGTCATGAACGGACCAGCTGGATCTCATCTGTCCTACTTTGATTGCTTTTGTTTAGTGCCAGTCACAGAATAGTCATGTGATAAAAGAAAAATTCCCACTCATTAGGCTTCTTCCTGTGCTACTTTGTCACCATGACAAAATATCTGAATGATGTAAGAGAGGAAGGATTTATTTTAGCTCATGGTTTCAGAAGTTTCAGCCCACAGTTATTGGGCTCAGTGGCCAGGCAGAACATCAAGGCCATAGAACCATGAGAAAGAGTATTGACTCCATGGTTCACACGAACAGAGTATAAGGAAGTGACTAGGAACCAGATATTACCTTCAAAGACATGCTCTAAGTGACATACTTCTTTCAAACAGGACCTTCTTGTGTTTCTGGAACTCACTCAAAGTCACACCATCAATTGTTCTGTACACACCAAAGAATTCATATCCCATCCATAGCACCCCCTCTTCTCCCCACTATTTTCAACCACAGTTCCAGCCACAGTATAAGAGATAGAAATTGGCTAGACAGATTAGAGTGACATGACTCCAAAGAAAATGACTTTTTTCTTGACAATGCAGGAATATGGGAGAAAAATATAGGTTGTTACACTTCACTATAAGTCAGAAATGTCAGAAGGGTCTGCCCTTTCCTTATCTCTGCCCCCTTAAGGACTTCTTCCACTTCTTTCAGAGAAGGACTTCCCCCAGAGAATTGAGATTTCTGGAAAGATTGTCCTTTTCCAGAAATACAGACCCAAACACCCAACATAAAGATAGGGCTTATATAAAATCTCCCAATCTGAGTCTCAAGATGGGCTTCTCAAACTACTTCTTGCATTCCTAGATAAGAGTTCTGTCTTGCTTCTTTCTTTTATGTTCTGAGCTTAAGCCCTCCTTCTCCATTCTTTATAGTAGTATCTATTTGAACCTTATCCTCTAATCTGTGAATTTCATTCATGGAATTCATAAGACAAGAACCTGGAAAGGCCACTAACTCAGTTGAATTTCTCTGTGATCATTGTGTGTCCAGCACCTAAGCTCCTGAGTCACTGCCTGCCCAAGAGTAGAGATAAAGTTTCTTGTCACTCAAGAACATCCTAAAAGCCATGTATTTATAGCACTCCCTTCTTCTCCCCATTGCTATCTTCAATCACAGTTCACTCTGTTGTGAATTTCCAATCTGAAACATCAGTACGAGAACAATTTTCAATTAAACTCAAGATATTAAGCATATTTCTTTGGACCTGTACAGACTACCATTTGTGTAGTTTGTGTTTATATGTGCTAGGGATTGTGTCATGTGTTCGTAATGACATAATAAATTCTTTTCAACTAGCAGACAACAACACTTTAGCAAGCATATTAGTATATATTAATTTTCTCATTTATAATACAGTGATATAATTTGTGGAATTGCCTATTATGTAATATTTTCCAAATGTAGTCCTTAGGATAAATAAGTAATATACAAAAGGGATTAGAATAGCATCTGGCATCTTTGAGAAGTTCCTGGACACAACTGCAGCTTGTTCTTTCATAGCATTTCCGTCCCATTAATTTATTTTCATTAGACATCAAGTTGGTACTTGTAGCAGCACTTCTCATTGTCTATTCTTTCCACTGTTTGCCACATTTTTTTTTCATATCACTTAGTTTTTTCCAAAATGTTTACAAATTCAATTCTAGTATGCAGGTTTCTATCTTTATCTACTAGGTCATTACTTTGGCTAAAGTGGAATCCCTGGACTTCTTGGTTCATTGCTTTTTTCCCAATGTTCATAACAGTGGCTGATCAATGACTATTAGGAGACTGAGTGACAAAGGAGAAATTCCTGTGAGGCAGGCAGATTGGGGCTTTACTCACAATTTTGCAACAAAAGGAAGATGAATCCCAATAGTTTTGATTTAAAAAAATTGCCCAGCTAGAAATTTTATAAACTATTTAAAGGATACCAATATATTTGTACAAAGATTACAAAAGGGGAAAAATATTTTGGGTAATTAGGCAGTTTAGTAGACAAAATTCATTTGAAAAATTAGAACAAAGTATTTCTTGGCAAGGTGAGCTGCTGATGGTTGCAAATGATATAAGTATCATAGGCTGGATTTATGAATTTTGCATAGATATTACTTTTTCTACTGATATATTTACTGCTTAACATCTGTACAGGTAAGGTGCTAGAGTTTTTTCTCCCACTAATATAGTATAGATAGTATATACTGTTGGTCCTTGAGAGGCTGGGATGCTAGGCCTACTGGAATTTCCTAAACCTAGCTGAAGTTTGGGGACCTGTCTCTGGCCAGCTATGACTCAGCAGGGCGCCAAATTGCCTCTGGCCTGCTACTTCTGCAAAAAAGTTAGAGTTCCCATGTGCTCTTAGAACCAGTCATTTCAAAACTTGTGATATGCTATTGGCCCTTACACCTCATCCTTTCCTGAGATCCCCACCTTCATTCTCAACATTATATCGGCAACCACCTGTAACAATAAAGTGAGATCCTGCTTCTACAAGTCTCCTGATTCAGGGTAGTTTGTCTGCAGTGACTAGGAAAGGTTCTGAGTCCTCGATACTCACCATCCTGCTCAGCCCCAGGAAGAGACCAGCAGGACCGGCTCTCCTACAGCCCTACCTGCCAGTGAGCTCAGCAATATACCACTTCTCAACCTACTCCCCATTTCTATGATGCATACATAATTAAGAATGTATGTTGGCCATGAGATTCCTGAGAAAGTTATATATCTTTTTATTTTTTTATTTCATATTTATGAATAATGAAAGTTGTATTTTAACATCCTTTCTCTGGCCATTTTGACTGTCCTCACTTCTATGCCCTAAGTCCACCTTATGTATATTTTAATTACATTGTATACAATACTTTCATTATGAACTATTACTTTGTTCTTGGCTCTCATATTTTTCTCTTCCTGAGAACTGGGTATCTTCTTCATCCCTGTATCCCTACACCCTATCAGTACATAACAAGTTGCTTAAGCTCCATTGTTACTTAGTGCATGTTGTATATTTATGACAAATTACACACAAGAACTTGTACAGAACTCATCTCTTCATATTTGTGGAACACAGTGTAGCTTCTTTGTATTAAGGAGTAGAAGAACCATTTTTTATGCTGATATCTGTTGAAGAATGTATTCCTCTATAATCTCATTGATTAGTCAGGCACACTCAAGACAATCTCCCATTAAGAAATTGTCTGGCTTTTTTTATTGAAAGTTCATACTCACATTAAGGATAGAGGTATTACTTTGGGGTTTCATCTTATCCATTATGATATATCATTCAGAACAAAAATCCGAATCCTTATTCTGGCCTACTTATTCTTTCTGCTCTGGCCCTGTCTGTCTCCCACTCCTCCCCTTTACTCATTGCACTTATCTGGGTGCTTTACTGCCTTTCAGGTATGCAAAGCCTGATCCTGTCTGAGAACTTTGCACTTTTCAACTTCCCTGTTTATCACATTTGCTTCTGTATGTATTCTATATTATTCACATTTCCTTTTTATGACTAAATATTACCAAAGAACAATCAATGAGCAAGGCATTTGTTTGAATGCATTCCTTAAGCCTTTATGTGTCAAAATTCAATATTAAGAAAGTAGAAACTAGGTAAAGGCAGGAGGATCAGAAGATCAAGGTTTGCCTCAGATACACGGTAAGTTTAAGTCCAGGCTAGGATAAAAGACAACTAGAATGTGCAAAACTTTGATGAAGCAAATGAATATTCATTTCTTTATAACTCCCCCAGTTTGTTTGATTGTGTTATTAAGAATAGAAAATAGACCAATGTCACTATTGTATCTTTTTGCCTAGACTGTCCTTCTCTTTAAAGAATTTCAGGAACTTGGCATAGAATATTTATGTTCTAAGTATGTGTTGAGGTGTTAGTGTATATATTTCAACAGAATGCCCAGCACATAGTTGGTATTAGCAAATTTGGAATAAACAAGTGTAAAAAACATGTTGATTGAAGAAATGAACAATAGGCAAATGTAGAAAATAATCTTTTTCCTGGAGAGGTGTCACCATGGCTAAGGTGTTTGCCTGCAAAGCCAAAGGACCCAGGTTTGAATCCCCAGGACCCACCTAAAGGTGACACAAGAATCTGAAGTTTGAAGCAGTTGGAGGCCCTTGTGCACCCACTATCTCTCTCTCTCTCCCTCTTTCTCTCGCATGCTTTCATTTCCTTTCTCAAATAAATACATAAAAATAAAATGTTAAAGAAACTAACAAAGTGTTTAAGAATCTGTTGGTGGATTAAAAAGACCTCAACCTCAGATAACCTAAATTTGCCTCAATATAAAGTAACTAAGTGAGCAGTTTAGCATTTCCTGCTAAGTGGGTATTGGATCTACAGATAAAAAATTAAATATTATTATTATTAAATGGTGCATTGGGCTTGGGAAAAGTTTCCACAGCCCCCTAATAAGTGATATTTGAGTCAAGGTCTAAACCCAAGATCTAGTGTCTTCTACTCCCCAAGTCCCATATTTACTAACATAAAGAAATGTATATTCCACACATTGCCCTAGACTTCAGATTTAAGTTGAGAGCAAGGTTCTTAGGAAGTCCCTAACCTAACCCCTCTTAGAATTTGTCAGTGTAAGTGAAACAGGCATGGACAAACCACCAGTGCCCATACTGAGAGTCCTACTCAGGTAACTTCAGCAGCTTCCTGGGCTTTATTTTGTAATGGTGGCAAACAATCTAAAAATTATGATAAGAAATTTACTTTAGACATTGATTACAGGTCACTCAGTGGATCTTATGTATCCTGTTCTTTGACTAGCTATCTCTCTGGAGAAGACCCATATCACCCATATCTTTCTCCTACTAAACAATTGAAGTCATTCAGCATAGGATAATTATCAAGTGGCTTTTCCTGGGCCTGGCCTTCCATTCTCCACAAATACATGAGCTTTTCTGATGAATATCACTGGTCTCCAAAGCATGCTTATTCTTGGTTTAATTATCTGGAGAATGCAGATCACAGCCCCTTATAATGTTGAGCATCCATAGAAAGTACCTCCTACATGCTGCAAATAAAGCCCCACCTGCAAAATACTCACACAAAAAAAAGAGACTGCCAGGAGTTCTTCAGGGTTAGAAGGATGGTATTCATTTCATCAGCAATTACTGAAGCAGGTGCTGATCTTTTTCAGAAAGCAATCCCAAAAATGTAACTTCCATCCTATCAAATGATAAATGCACATGTTTCATTGTTTCAAACTAGTTCAGGAAAAGTAGCAAGATGAGAGATATCATAGCTTTCACACAGAGAAATCCAAAGAGAAATGCAATTTTTAGATCTAATATAACACTACTAGAATTTTTTTATGTTACTTAGAGCTAATTAAAATTCTTCCTCTACCACTTATCTAGGATGAACATGACAAGTCACCATAACCTTGCCCTGCTTGTTATGCATATCTGCAATAAGAGTAAAAGTAGCACCTACCTAATAATGTAATGTTACAGCAGCCAATATTTAGATATGTATACAGATGAAAGAGAAGGACATACTTTAACAGGAACAACAAAGATAATGATAAACAAATAAAATCAGGAAATGAGGCTTCTAATCAAGATGGCATCTGACCCCTCGGGATGTAACATCTGCTGTTGTCTGGTTAAATGTATACACTGTGCTCACCAAACTGCCCAGCAGGCACTCCTGTTAATATTCATACCCATATATTAATGCTACTCTCAGTTTTGGTCAGATAACCTTCTCTTTTCAGGTGGCAGTGACCTTGTATTTACTCAGAAGGCACCATGGTGCTAAAAAGTGACAGAGAAATGCTCACTCTGAAATATCTCTATCATACCTTCCATGTCTCAGGGACCATTGCTAAAGAGGTGGCAGAAAGAATGTAAGAGCCACAGGAAGGGTAGGACTCTATACACTGTGCTCCTGCAGACACAAAATGGCCTGGACATCCATGACCTCACAGTGCCTTACACTACCTACAGAGAACATCTTAATAGGAAGAAAATATAATGACATCAAAATAAAAGAGAGACTTCCAGGTAAGATGGCAGCATAGGGACCGCGCCAAAGCAGCCTAGAGGGGAAAAAAGACCAAAGAACGTCAGCAAAATACACACTTTTACTAAAAAGTGAGGTGAATAGGAAATTGTAGCAGCAGCGGAGAAGTAGAAGATATCCAGAGCATCCAGAGCCCGCACAGGCCGGCAAAAGCAGCTCCGGCAGCTCAGCGAACCGCCGTGACGGCGGTGCACCAGAAAGCGGCCAGACTTGGCTCCAGCCACAGGAAAAGCCAGGTGCACCAGAAAGCGGCCAGACTCGGCTCCAGCCACAGGAAAAGCCAGGTGCAGGAGCTTCCCCTCACACCGGCACTCTCTGTAACTCAAGAAACGTGAAGGGAGAGTGGCAGTGAGCAATGCAGGAGCAGACCATGAGGTAGAGGCACACGTGGAACATCGAGAGAACCAGAGCAGCTGCGGGTCCATCCACTCCCCCACCACCTGAACCCAGCTGCAGCGAACAGAGCAGCTGTCCCGGGACCTGGCAATGCCAACTTGAGCCAACAGCGGGACACAAGGAGGAGCATAGTTCGGCAGCAACATCAGTGGCTCTGGCACTGGTAACAGCAGCCCTAGCAGTAGTAGCTCCAGTTGCAGCAGCAGCAGCAGACCCAGCAGCAGCAGCTTCATCAGCAGCAGCAGCTTCATCAGCAGTGGTGGCTCCAGCAGTGGCAGCTACAGCAGCAGCAGCGGTGGGTCCAGTAGGAGCAGCTTCAGCAGCAGCATCTTGAGCAGCAGTAGTTCCAGCAGCAGGGGTGCTGATCTGCAGGGCCACACTTGCCAGGCTCGGATTGCCCTGCAGGAAAAGCCAGTGCCCAGCTCCAGAAATCAGAACAGCAGCCCAACGACCCAGGCAGCAACTTGACTGAGACCAAAATCATCCAAGGTAACTGGGATTGCACCACAGAAGGGTCTCACTTGGTCGCAAGCTGACTTGGATCCCTCAACAGACCAGAAATCTTAACCTCTTTGTTGATAGAGGATCTGGTCATTATAATAACTACTCTTGCATACATACTTGGGGCTGTTTTTGATTGAACGTGTACAGTGTTTAGTTAAATTTTAGAATCTACCTATATTTTATTCCACTCAGCCTGCTTGAATACTCCCATACCAGGGAAACTCAACCCCTAAGAACATCTTTGTAGATACTCTGAGAGTCTTAAGAGCCACACCTAACACCTTAGGCTCCTACCCTGAAAATATATAACATCAAATCAATTGGTACAGCTAAGAATACCCACCTAGCTAATCCAAGCATTAACTAAATCCAAGATGCAAAAATATATATATTATAACACAAGAAACACTAAAAAGCAAGATGATATGAATCCACCTAAAAGTATTAATGCATCAGAAATGTCCTCCAGTGAGAACGAGTTAGAGGATATGTCTGAGATTATTCAAAAGAATAATTATAAATATGTTCAAAGAGGTCAAAGAACAAATGAAAAGAATCAAAGAAGAAATCAAAGTGGAAATCAAAGGAATCAAAGAAGATGCAGGACACCAATTTAATGAAATAAAGAAGGCAATACAAGACATAAATAAGGAAATAGAAATAATAAAGAAAAACCAGTCAGAATTACTAGCAATGAAGAACACAGTTAATGAAATAAAAAACTCTGTAGAAAATCTCACCAGTAGGATGGATGAGGGAGAGGACAGAATATCTAAGCTAGAAGACCAGGTGGCAGAACTAATATAGGCCAACAAAGAGAAAGACAAACTTATAGAAAAGTAGGAGTGGGAATTTCAAGATATTCGAGACACTATGAAAAGATCCAATATAAGAATTCAGCGCATAGTAGAAGGAGAAGAATTGCACTCCAAAGGCATAGTAGGCATCTTCAACAAAATCATAGAGGAAAATTTCCCCCAAATTGGGAAAGAGGTGCCAATTCAGATACAGGAAGCCTTTAGAATCCCAGCCAGACAAAACCCAGAAAGAACCTATCCTCGCCATATTATAATCAAACTTCCAAACACACACACCAAAGAAAAAATATTGAAGGCAGTTAGAGAGAAAAATCAAGTTACCTACAAAAGCAAGCCCATCAGGATTACAGCAGATTATTCAACACAAACATTTAAAGCCAGAAGGGCTTGGAGTGATATATTCCAAGTTCTGAAAGATAACAACTGTCAACCAAGGTTACGTTGTCCTGCAAAGTTATCCATTCAAATAGACGGAGAAATAAGGACATACCATGACAAAAGCAGGTTAAAGGAGTATTTGAAGACAAAACCAGCTCTACAGAAAATATTTGATAGAATCCTCCATGCTGAAGAAAAGGAAAAGCACACATATAAGGAACCTAGAAAAAACAAGCAATACTCAAATACTAGTTAACAGAGGAGAGCACAGGTAGAACTGGAACCACAAAAAAAAAAAACAAAAAAAAAACAGGCAAACATAAATACACACCTTTCAATAATATCTCTTAATATCAATGGCCTCAATGCCTCAACGAAAAGACATAGGTTTGCAGACTGGGTTAAAAAGCAGGATCCTACAATTTGTTGTCTCCAAGAAACTCACCTTTCTACAAAGGACAGACATTATCTTAGGGTGAATAGTTGGAAGATGGTGTTTCAATCAAATGGGCCTACAAAACAAGCAGGGGTTGCTATCCTAATATTGGATAAGGTAGACTTTAGTCCAACGTTAGTCAATAAAGATAAGGAAGGTCACTATATATTGATTAAGGGCATACTCCAACAGGAGGACATTACAATCCTAAACATATATGCACCTAACATGGGGGCTCACAAATTCATCAAACAAACACTATTAAAACTAAGGTTACAGGTAACACCAAACACATTGGTGGTGGGTGACTTTAACACCCCACTCTCATCAATTGACAGATCATCCTGGGGAAAAAAACAAAACAAAACAGAGAGACATCTGGACTAAATGAGGTCATAGAAGGAATGGACCTAGCAGATACATACAGGACATTTCATCCAAAGGCTGCAGAATATACATTCTTTTCAGCAGCACATGGAACATTCTCTAAAATAGACCATATATTAGGACACAAAGCAAATCTTAACAAATACAGGAAAATTGAAATAATTCCTTGCATTCTCTCTGACCACAATGGAATTAAACTACAAATCAGTAGCAAGAAAGGCTATAGAGCATACACAAAATCATGGAAACTAAACAATACACTACTAAATGATGAATGGGTCAATGAAGAAATCAAGAAGGAAATCAAAAAAATTATAGAATCAAATGATAATGAGAACACAACATACCAAAATCTCTGGGACACAATGAAGGCAGTTCTAAGAGGTAAATTTTTAGCCTTAAATGCCTATATTAAGAAATTAGAAAGGTCGCAAATAAACGACCCAATGCTTCACCTTAAAGCCTTGGAAAAAAAAGAACAAGGCAAACCAAAAATCAGTAGATTGGAAGAACTAATAAATATTAGGGCAGAAATTAATGAAATAGAAACAAAAAGAACAATCCAAAGAATTAATGAAACAAAGACTTGGTTCTTTGAAAGGATAAACAACATTGATAAACCCTTAGCAAATCTGACCAAAAGAAAGAGAGAAGAGACACATATTAATAAAATCAGAGGTGAACAGGTAACATTACAACAGATTCCAGAGAAATTTAAAAAATCATAGGGACATCTATAAAAGCATATACTCCACAAAGTATGAAAATCTGAAAGAAATGGATGATTTCCTTGATCTATATGACCTACCTAAATTAAATCAAGATGAGATTAATCACTTAAATAGACCTATAACAAACATGGAGATCTGAACAGTTATCAATAATCTCCCAACTAAAAAATGCTCAGGCCTGGATGGATTCACTGCTGAATTTTACCAGACCTTTATGGAAGAGCTAACACCATTGCTTCTTAAGCATTTCCAGGAAATAGAAGAAGAAGGGATTCTACCAAACTCCTTCTATGAGGCCAGCATCACCCTGATACCAAAACCAGGCAGAGATAGAACAAAAAAAGAAAATTACAGACCAATCTCCCTCATGAACATAGAAGCAAAAATTCTCAACAAAATATTGGCAAACAGAATACAAGAGTATATCAAAAAGATCATTCACCCTGATGAAGTAGGCTTTATCCCATAGATGCAGGGATGGTTCAACCTATTCAAATCTATAAATGTAATACATTACATAAACTGGTTGAAGGACAAAAATCACATGATCATCTCCTTACACGCAGAGAAAGCATTTGACAAAATCCAACATCCCTTCATGATAAAAATCTTACAGAGACTGGGAATAGAAGGAACATATCTCAATATAATAAAGGCTATTTATGACAAGCCTACAGACAACATATTACTAAATGGGGGAAAACTGGAAGCTTTTCCACTAAAATAAGGAACAAGACAAGGGTGTCCACTGTCCCCACTTTTATTTAATATAGTTTTGGAAGTCTTAGCCATAGCAATAAGGCAAGAGACACACATAAAAGGGATACAAATTGGAAAGGAAGAGATCAAATTATCATTATTTGCAGATGACATGATTCTATACATAAAGGACCCTAAAGACTCTACTAGCAAACTGTTAGAGCTGATAAAAACCTACAGCCATGTAGCAGGATACAAAATAAAAACACAGAAATCAGTATGCTTCATATATGCGAACAACAAACAAACACAGGATGAAATCAGAGAATCACTCCCATTCACAATTGCATCAAAAGAAAATAAAGTACCTTGGAATAAACCTAACCAAGGAAGTAAAGAATCTCTACAATGAGAACTTTAAAACACTCAAGCGAGAAATTGCAGAAGACACTAGAAAGTGGAGAAACATCCCTTGTTCCTGGATAGGAAGAATCAATATTGTGAAAATGGCAATCTTACCTAAAGCAATCTACACATTTAATGCAATCCCTATCAAAATTCCAAAGGCTTTCTTCATGGAAATAGAAAAAACAATTCAAAAATTCATTTGGAATCACAAATACCTGGAATATCTAAAATAATACTGAGCAACAAAAATAAGGCTGGAGGTATCACCATACCTGATTTTAACCTATACTACAGAGCCATAGTAACAAAAACAGCATGGTACTGGCACAAAATCAGACATGTAGATCAGTGGAACAGAATAGAGGACCCAGATGTAAGCCCAAGTAGCTATAGCTACCTGATATTTGATAAAAATACTCATTGGAGAAGAGACAGCTTCTTCAGCAAATGGTGTTTTGAAAACTGGATATATATCTTCAGAAGGATGAAAATAGATTCTTCTCTCTCGCCATGCACAAGAATTATGTCCAAATGGATTAAATACCTTAACATCAGACCTGAAACTCTGAAACTGCTAGAGGAAAAAGTAGGGGAAACCCTTCAACATATTGGTCTTGGCAAAGACTTTCTGAATACAACCCCAATTGCTCAGGCAATGAAACAGATTAATCCCTGGGACCTCATTAAATTACAAAGATTTTGCACTGCAAAGGACATAGTGAAAAAAGCAAAGAGGCATCCTACAGAATGGGAAAAAATCTTAGCCATCTATATATCTGATAGACGATTAATATCTAGGATATACAAAGAACACAAAAAGTTAAATAATAAGGAATCAAACAAGCCAATCAAACAATGGGCTATGGATCTAAATAGAGCATTCTCAAAGGAAGAAATACGAATGGCATATAAGCATCTAAAAAAATGTTCTACGTCACTAGTTATCAGGGAAATGCAGATTAAAACTACATTGAGATTCCATCTCACTCCTGTCAGATTGGCCACCATCATGAAAACAAATGATCATAAATGTTGGTGGGGATGTGGAAAAACAGGAACCCTTCTGCACTGCTGGTGGGAATGCAATCTGGTCTAGCCATTGTGGAAAACAGTGTGGAGGTTCCTAAAACAGCTAAAGATTGATCTACCATATGACCCAGCTGTAGCACTCCTAGGCATATATCCAAAGGACTCATCTCATTTCCTTAGAAGTACGTGCACAACCATGTTTATTGCTGCTCAGTTTATAATAGCTGGGAAATTGAACCAGTCTAGATGTCCCTCAACTGATGAGGGGATAATGAAGATGTGGCACATTTATACAATGGAGTTGTATAAATGGAGCGGTAAAGGAAAATGAAGTTATGAAATTTGAAGAAAAATGGATGGACCTGGAAAGGATTATACTAAGTGAGGTAACCCAGGCCCAGAAAGCCAAGCTCCACATGTTCTCTCTCATATGTGGATCCTAGCTACATATGATTGGGCTTCTGTGTGAGAAGGAAAATACTTGGTAACAGAGGCCAGTAAGTTAAAAAGGAGACATAAAGGGAATAGATAGAAGGGAGGAGGATACTTAATAGGTTGATATTTTATACATGTAATTATAATGATTGTAATGGGGTGGTAATATGATGGAGAATGGAATTTCAAATGGGAAAGTGTGGGGGTGAGGAGGGAGGGAATTACCATGGCATATATTTTATAATCATGGAAAATGTTAATAAAAATTTAAAAAAAATAAAAATTAAAAATTAAAAAAATAAAAGAGAGACTGAGAGGGGGAAGGGACATGATGGAGAGTGGAGTTCCAAAGGGGAAAGTGGGGGAGGGAAGGAATTACCATGGGATATTGTTTATAATTATGGAAGTTGTCAATACAAAAATTAAAAATAAAATAAAATACTGAAGCTATACATAAAAAAGCAGTAGAGAATACAAACCAAATTGAACAAGCCCAATACTTTATAGAAGCTTTCAGAAATAGATTTAGCCAAGTACGGGATAAAAACTCAGAACTGACAAACAAAACAGAAGAAACAGTTCATGAGTTGAAAACTTTCAATAAGTTCAAAATGTTTTGTGAAAAGAACATGAGCAAACTATGGGATATGCTTAAACATTCCCACATTCAGATCATGGGAATACCAGAAGGGGAAGAAATTCAGATCAAAGGCATGGAGAACTTATTCAACACAATTATCAAAGAAAACTTTCCCACTCTCTCAAAAGAAAATCCCATCAAGTTAGAATAAGCTAACAGAACTCCAAGCATACTAGACAAAAGGATAAATGCTCCAAGACATGTTATCATTAAGACTTTGAACACTGATAACAAAGAGAAAGCCCTAAAAGCAGCTGGGGCAAAGCAGCACATTACATATAAAGATAACCCCATTAGAATTACTTCAGACTTCTAATGGAAACCCTGAAAGCCAGAAGGGCCTGGAATGGAACACTGCAAAGTATAAGAATCTATAGCATCCAACCCAAATTACTCTAACCAGCAAAAGTATCCCTCACAACAGATGGTGAAAGAAAAACTTCCCATGATAAAATCAGCTTTACAAGTATATGAACACAATGCCAAACCTGCAGAGTACTTCAGGGAATTCTCCACACAGAAAAGTGAAATAACCAACCTCAAATGTCTACAAGAAGCAGGTCACAATAACCAAACTCAAAAAAAAAAAACACAAAAAAACTAAGAAGTCCAAGAAAACACAGAGCCACATAAGCCACTACAAAATGGCAGGGACTGAATCAAACCTCAAAGTCATTACCCTAAATATTACTGACCTTAATTCACCCATCAAGGGACATAAGCTAACAGGGTGGATCAGAAAATTAGACTCCTCAATCTGTTGTCTTCAAGAAACCCATGTCACTACTAAAAACCTCAGGTTGAAAGGGTAGAAAATGATATTCCAAGCAAACAGAAATAAGAAATAAGAAATAAGAAACAAGCAGGCATAGCTATAGTACTAACAGATAAAACAGACTTGAAATAAAAAGTAATCAAAAAAGACAAAGAATAATATGTAAACACTGTTGAGTATCTAAATTCAGCTAACATGTATTACCTCACATAATTGTTTTTGTCATGAGATAACTGTTAGTGACTGTTAAAAATATACTTTCAAAAGATTGTAAAAAAAAAAAAAAAAGACAAAGAAGGTCACTTCTTACTTATCAAGAGAACAATCTAACAAGGGGATATCAAACTTTATGCACCAAACACAGGTGTACCACAATTCATAAAATAAAACCTACTTGACAACAAACAGAAATAACCACCAACACCATCATAGTTGGGGACTTCAATACTCCACTATTAGCAATAGATAGAACATCCAAACAGAAAGTTAACCAGGAAGTGAGAGAGATCAACAAAACCATAGAACAATTAGACGTAAAGGATATGTGCAGAACATTCTACACAAAATACACAGACTAAACATTCTTCTCACCAGCCCATGGAACCTTCTCTAAAATAGATCATTTACTGAGTCATAATGCCTACCTCCATATATTTATGAAGATCAACATAATTTCCTATATAATATCAGATCATAATGCCATAGAGCTAGAAATTAACAACAAAAGAGGCATCAGGATTCCCATAAACTCCTGGAAACTGAACAACACACATTTAAACAGTAAATGGATAGTAGATGAAATAAAAAGTGAAATTGTGAAGTTTCTAGAAATGAATGACAATGAGAACACCATACCAAAACTTATGGGAAACAATGAAAGCTGTCCTCAGGGGAAAATTCATAGCACTAAATGCCTTCATAGCAAAGGCAGAGAGATCCCAAATCAATAACTTAACCATACACCTAAAGGCACTGCAAAAGCAAGAAGAATTCAACCTAAGAAGCTCCAGAAGGGAAAGAAATAATGAAGATCAGAGCAGAAATTAATGAATTGGAAACTAAGAAATAATTAAGAAAACTGATGAAACAAAGAGCTGGTTCTTTGAAAAAATAAACAAGATTTGTAAACCTCTGGCCAATTTGATCAAGCAAAATAAAGAGACAATTCAAATTAAAAAGATTATAAATGAAAATGGAGAGATCACAACACACATAAATGAAATTAGGACAATCACTAGGACTTAATTCAAAACCTTCTACTCCACAAAACTGGAAAATATGGAGTGAATGGATGAATTCCTGGACACATACCACTTACCAAAGATAAACAGAGCAAATTAATCTCATAAACAAACTATCCTACCCATCGAGATTGAAAAGGTGATCAAAAACTCCCCTGCCCGACCCCCTCCACCAAGATGAGTTCAGGACCAGACAGCTTCTCACCTGAATTCTATCAAACCTTCATGAAAGAACTGAAACATTTTTTTTTCCTCAAATTGTGCCACACAATCAAATAACAGGGATAGCTTGCAACTCCTGTTATGAAGCTACTATCACCCTAATACCAAAACCAGGCAGAGATGCTACAAGAAAAGAAAATTATAGGCCTATTTCCCTGATGAACATAGATGCAAAGATGCTGAACAAAATCTGCACAAAGTATATTTAACAGTACAGCAAAAGCATTATCTACCTTGATCAATTAGGCTTCATCCAGGAATGTTGAGGTGGTTTAACATAAGGAAATCTGTCAATGTAATACACCACATAAATAAGCTTAAACACAGAAACCACATGCTCATTTCAATAGATGCAGAAAAGGCCTTTGACCAAATACATCACTTCATAATCAAAACATTGAAGAGGATAGGTATATCTCAACATAATAAATGCTATATATAAAGTTCCTAAAGACCATATAATACTTGGTGGGGAAAGTCTGAAGGAATTCTTGTTGAGATAAGGAACAAGACAAGGGTATCCACTCTCACCTCTCCTCTTCAACATAGTACTGAAAGTCCTATCTCAGGCAATAAGACAGGAGAAAGAAATAAAAGGGATACAAATTGGAAAGGAAGAAGTTATTTCTATTTGCAGAAGGTATGAATAAGATACCCAAGAACCTCTATCTCAAAACACTTAAAAGTGATTAATTCCTTCAACAAAGTAGCAGGATACAAAATCACAAATAATCAGTAGCCTTTCTACATGTAAAAGACAAAGATCAAAGAAAGAAATAAGTGACATTGTCCCATTTTCGATAGGAACAACCAAAACAAAAATAGCTTGGAATTATATTAACCAAGGATGTGAAAGACCTATACAATGAAAACATAAAAAGAAAGAAATTGAGGAGGATTTGAGAAAATGGAAGGACTTCCAATGCTCCTTAGTAGGCTGAATTAACATTGTGAAAATGGTAACCTTCCCAAAGGCAATATACAGATTTAATTGTAATACCCATAAAAATCCTAACATTTTCTTCACAGAGATAGAAAAAAAATTATCTCAAAATTCATATGGAATGGCAGAAGGCCTCAGATATCCAAGCATATCCTCAGCAATAGAAACACCTCTGGAGGAATCACCATACCTGATCTAAATATATATTACAAAGCCATACTAATTAAAAAAAAAAAAACAACAAAACATGGCACTGGCTTAAAAACAGGATTAGAGATCAATGGAACAGAATCAAGGACCCAGACTTTGGAGTCAAGTAACTACAGCTACTTGATATTTGACAAAGGCCCTAATAATGTAGGCTGGAAAAAAGACAGCATCTTCAGCAAATGGACAATCTGGATAACCATATGAAGGAAAATAAAACTTGATCCACACATCTTGCCATGCACAAAAATCAGGCCTAAATGGATCAAAGACCTCAATATAAGACTGGAATCTCAGCTACTAGTCAACGAAAAAATAAGAGTAACTTTCCATGATATAGGAATGTGAAAAGACTTCCTGAACAAAACCCCAGTAGCTAAGGAAGTTAAAGAATTACTCAACCATTGGGATCTTATGATGCTGAAAAGTTTCTTTACAGACAAATATACAATAAGTAGAGCCAATAGATTGCCCACAGAATGGGAGAAGAAAATTTGCTGGCTATATAACTGACAGAGGCCTAATTTCTAGAATCTACAAATAACTCAAAAAACTCAACAACAACAACAAAAGGAAAACAATCTACTCACAAAATAAGGCAAAGAATTGGACAGGGAGTTTCCAGAGGATGAAATACAAATGGTGGACACACACTTAAGAAAGTGTTCATCATCCCTAATCTTCAGGGATATGCAAATTAAAGCAACTATAAGATTCTGTTACACCAGTAAGGATCACAAACATTAAAAAATTAAATGAAAACAAATGCTGGTGAGGATGTGGAGAAAAAGAGACCTTCATTCACTGTAGGTGGGAATGTAAGATAGTACATACACTATGGAAATCAATATAGAGACTTCTATAAAGGCTGACTATAGAGTTATAAACAGGCCCAGTTATTCCTTTACTGGGCATTAACCCTAAAAGCTCCATGCCTCAGTTCAGAGATGTTTGCTCAACCATGTTTATAGCTGCTCAACTCAAAAGAGCTGAGAGCTGGAATCAACCCAGATGTCCATTAGACGAATGTATAATCAAGATGTGTCATATCGGCACAATGAGATTCTACATAGCAGTGAGGAAAAAAATGACACAATGAAATTTGAAGAAAAATGGCTGAACCTGGAACAGATCATTTTCAGTGAACTCACCCTATCTCAGAAAGATAGGCTTTGCGTGGTCTCACTCATCTCTGGGTCCTAACCCAAATCTGCCCAATATGCTGGCACAACTAATAAGCATCTCTTGGACTGGACAATAGGGAGGGTGGGATTGGATGACACAAAACTGGACCCAAATGGCAATGGTAGGATAAAATTCTACATCCTAAAGACAGACTAAATATTTGAACCTTTATCAGGTCCTTAGAGGGAATACATGAATCATAGGGCCCTGGTAAGGGTTTGATGAAGACTAACCTTAATCTTTTCCTGCTTCTCTTTCTGTCTCTCTCCCTTTTCCCTCTCTTCATATTACCTATCTTTTTCTTCCTTCTTTTACTTGGAGCTGGCCTGCACCAGCATGTGGTTCACATCCACAATGAGTTGTTGATCAGAGAAGTTCTACAAGGTTTCCCAAAGAATAGAGGTTCCTGTCAGAGTAGTTGATAACCCACCAAAGGTGAGAGGTAAGACCCTTCTGCCAAAGATACTATATGCTATCAGTACCAAACATGGAGTGACCTTGCTGGAATCTGGAAGAGAGGAAGTCCCCAGAGGGTTAGCTCAGCTAGTGTCAGAATGTGCTATATGAGTGACTGGGGGAAAATGACAAACATGTGTTCAAGCAACTCATCATGTAAGCTACTTAGCAGCAAACAATATGACATGATATTCACACAAATGCAATAGTGGTACACAGCCATTGTGGGAAGCAAACTGCTCTTTATTTGACTAATTGATCTGTTCAGTTGAACAGAACTCATAACTAGAGCTGGAAAACAAGTCAGAACCATATCCAAAAAATAAGCTCACTCTCCATTATCAAACTCCCACTAATCGTGGGTTATAAGAGGGCCTACACCTATTAAATTTTCTCTAAAATAATAATGGTATCTCATTCATCTGGTGCTGACTTCACTCTTTGTTGGAGAATTTGTTTCTCTTTTTCAGATGGATTCAGATCCTGAGGAAAGAATCAGCCCATCACACCTCACCAGGGACCCAACTAAAGCCAAGAGTAAGTTGGAAAATGAGCAAGAGTGCTGCTTTCTTGGTGAACCTAGTTCTAGCACAAGGGTGAAGGATACAGATACTTAACACTTAACTCCTATAAAACCAGATATCCAGAGATTCCAGAGGCTCCTATATCATGGAGAGTTCCTCTGATTTTTTTATAGTAATGATTTCCAAATTTATTTCCTTTCTTTTTTATTATTGACATATTTTTAATACAAACATCGCATGTTGGTACCATCCTTTCCATCCTCCCTTTTCTGAAGAGGCCTTCCACATTGGGGATGGAGGTCAACCCCATGGGGATTGTGGGTCATGAATTGTAGGGGCAGAAGTCAGTTGTGGGGGAGAGGCAATGTGCCTGTGTAAAATGTCTGAACTTGTGGCTCTAACTATCTTTCTGACCCCTGTTCCAAAAATTTCCTGAGCCATGTTGGGAGCATTTTAAGTCTACTTCAGTGGTGGGCACTCAGGAGCATCTAGATGTTTGGATTGGTAGGAATTGAGTGCCCTCAGTGTCTTTTTCCATTCCCCTTGTACTGATACCAGATTTACTAAGACAGTAGCATTCTTGCTCATTTCCCCAATTCCTCCTTGGTTTTCTGCTGGGGTTGGGGTGGAGTGTGCTGGGTCATCTATCTCCTCAAGTCCAGTTCCCATATGAAAAATGAGAAGCAGTTTTTACAACTGAGAGTGAAGTCAATGCTAGTTAAATGGGATAACCATTATTAATTTAGAGAGAATTATAAGGGTTTATATGCTTTTATAGTGTAAGATTAGTGGGAGCTTAACAAAGGAAAGCAGAATCATTATCAGGATGTGATTCTGACTAGTTTCCCAGTTCCAGATATGGTTTCCTTTCCACTGAGCAGATCTGTTAGCCAATCCAAGAGCAGTTGCTTATCCACCATGGCTGTGTGTCACTACTGCACTTGTGTGAGCATCATGACAGCTTGTTTGCTTCTGAATTGTTTCGACTTTGAGTTGCTTGGAAAGATGTTGGCCACATTCGCCAGTAGCTCATGTAGTGCCTATCAGCACTAGATGGGCTAATTATCTGAGGACTAGCTCTCCTCTGGATTCCAACCATGTCTGTCTATGATCCGTGCCAACAGCAATTGGTGTCTGTAGCACTAGTGTCCTACCATTAAACTGGTGGGTAATTGAGTGCTCTGACAGAAATCTGTCTTGTTTGTTTTGGGAGCTCTAGAAAGTCTCTGTGATCAATAGGTCATTGTAGATATAAACCACATCATGGTACAGGTTATTACAGGCCAGCACCAAGGCAAAAGAAAAGCCAAAGAAGAAAGACTAACAGGAGAAATTTGAGGTTAGATTTTTGTCTCACTCTCTCCAGGTCCCTTTAATTCAGGTGCTCCCTCAAAGGTTTGCTTGAGGTTTCCACATTTTAGTCTGTGTAGCACACAGTTTCAGGTTTGCTGAGATGAATTTATAGTCCAGGCACAGTTATGGAGAAAGGGATTTATTAAAGCTTACAGATCTAGGGGAATTTCCATAATGGCAGAAGAAGTTGACCTGCTTTCACAGGACCAAACACAGAGAGGGAAGCACAAGGCAAAAGCCACATAGCACAGCATACTTCAGGTACTCTACCTAGCATACTTTGCATATCTTTAGATTCAAATCTCAAACTCACCCCAGACCTTAAGATCCACCCAGTGACATCACCTCCAGCCAGGTAGCTGCAGATGCAAACTACAAACTAATAAAACACTCAGTATATTGGGGCCATCTATTCAAACTACCACAGTCTAATTTCCAGGTACCAGTTCAATGTGGGTTCAGATTTTGTGTCCCCCACCCACCCTTTCTCTTCCCCCAAGCCCTACCCTCCCTATTGTCCAGTCCTCAATATGCTATTCAGTTATGTCAGCAACTTAGGCTGATCCAGGTTAGGAACTACAGATGAGTGAGATCATGTGATGATTGTGTTTCTGTGATTGTGTGAGTTCACTTAAAATTATCTATTCAAAATTCAACAATTTTTTTTTACAAATTTCAATGTGTCATTTTTTTCTTACTGCTGAATAGAATTCCATCACATAGATATACAACATGTTGTTTATCCATTCATCCAATGATGGGTACCTGGGTTTATTCCAGTTTTTAGCTATTATGAATTAAACAGGTATAAACATGGTTGAGCAAATATTTCTGAACTGAGATGTGGAGCTTTTAGGCTAAATGCCCAGTAAGGGAATAACAGGAGCTTCTGATAACACTATATTTATACTTTTCAGGAGTCTCCAAATTGATTTCCACAGTAGTTGTAGCAGCTTACATTCCCACCAACAGTGAATGAGGGTTCCTATTTCTCCACAGACTTACAAACTTTTGTTTTCATTTGATATTTTAATGTTGCTATCCCTACTGGGGTAAGGTGGAATCCCATAGTTGTTTTAATTTGCATTTCCTTAATGGTTAGGGATGTTGAACATTTTTTTTACCTGTGTTATCCATTTGTAATTCTTCCTAGGAGAACTCCCAATTTACTTCTCTGCCCCACTTATGGTGTGGGTTGTTTGATTTTTCTATTGTTTGGTTTTTTGAGTTCTTTGTAGATTCTAGATATTAGGCTTCTGTTGGTGTTATAGCTGGCAAACAGTTTCTCCCATTCAGTGGGTAATCTACTGGCTCTGCTTATGGTATGTTTGTATGTGCAAAAGCTTTTTAGCTTCATGAGATCCCATTGGTTGAGGGTTGTTTAATTTCCTTGGCTACTGGGGGTTTGTTCAGGAAGTCGTTTCCCAGTCTTATATTGTGGTGTGTGCTTCCTATTTTTTCTTCCAGTAGTTGAAGTATTTCAGGACTTATATTGAGATCTTTAATCCATTTGGACTTGATTTTTGTACATGACAAAATGAGTGGGTCTAATTTCATTTTTCTATATATGGTCAACCAATTTGTCCAACACCATTTGTCAAAGATGGTGTCTTTTCTCCACTCTACATTATTGGCATCTTAGTCAAAAAATCAAGCAGCTGTTGTTGCTTGCCCTAAAGTCTGTGTCTTCAATTCTGTTCCATTAGTCTATGCTTCTGCTTTTATTCCAGTACCATGCTGTTTTTATGGCTGAGGCTTTATAATATAGCTTTAGATCAGGTATGGTGATACCACCAAAGGTGGTTACTTTGCTGAGGACATGTTTAGATATCTGAGGCCTTGTGCCATTCCATATGAATTTTGAGATCAGTTTTTCAGTCTCAGTGAAAAATGATGCTGGTATTTTTATTTGTATTGTGTTAAATTTGTATGTTGCTTTTGACAGAATTGCCATTTTCACAATATTAATTCTACCTATCCAGGAACATGGGAGGACTTTCTATCTTCTCAAGTCCTCCTCTATTTCTTTGCTGAGTATTTTTATGTTTTCATTATATAGTTCCTTCACATCCTTTGTTAGTGTTATTCCAAAATATTTATTTTTTTGTTGTTATTGAAAATGGAACAGTCTCACTGATTTCTTTCTCTGTATATTTGTCACATCCTTTGTTAGTGTTATTCCAAAATATTTATTTTTTTGTTGTTATTGAAAATGGAACAGTCTCACTGATTTCTTTCTCTGTATATTTGTCCTTTGCATATAGAAAAGGTGATGATTTTTGTGCATTGATTTTGTATCCTGCCACTTTGGTGAAGGAATTTATCACCTTTAGAAGTTTTGGGATGGAGACCTTCAGGTTCATGTCATCTGCAAATAGAGCTAACTTGAATTCTTCCTTTCCAATTTAAATCCTTTTTATTTCTTTATCATGTCTTATTGCTTGAGCTAGAAAGTCTAGTACTATGTTGAAGAGCAGTGGGCATCCCTGTCTTGTTTTTGATCTCAATGAGAACTCCTTGAGTTTTCCCCCATTAAGAATTATTTGGGATTTAGAAGCTTTATATATAGCCTTTATTGTGTTGCATATTCTTTCCAGTATTTTAATCATTAAATGGTGTTGTATTTTGTCAAAGGCCTTCTATGCATCAATTGAGATGATCATGTGTGTTTTTTAGTTCAGTTTGTTTATGTGATGTATTACATGGACTGATTTCCATATGTTAAACCATCCCTGTATCCCTGGGATGAAGCCTACTTGATCAAAGTGGATAATGCTTTTGATGTGTTGTTGAATTTGGTTTGCAAGGATTTTATTCAGGATCTTTGCATCAAATCCTTTAGGGATAAGGCCTATAATTTTCTTCCCTTGTTGCATCTCTGCCTGGTTTTGGTATTAGGGTGATGCTAGCTTAATAAAAGGATTCAAAGAGGATTCCTTGGTCTCTGATTATGCAGAATTGTTTGAGAAAAGTTGATTTCAGTTCTTCTATGAAGGTCTGATAAAATTCAGCTGAGAAGCCATCTGGTCATGGACTTTTCTTTTGGGGGAGATTTTTTATTACCTTTATAAGCTGCATGGCTGTGAAAGGTTTATTTAGGAGATTAATCTGCTCTGAGTTTAGTTTTGGTAGGTGGTATGCATCTAGGAATTCATCCATTTATTCCATATTATTTAATGTTGTGGAGTAGAGGCTTTGGGAGTATGCTCTGATGATTCCTCCAATTTCATTGATGTCTGTAGTTATCTCTCTTTTTTTCACTTCTGATTTTGTTAATTTCAGACTTCTTTTTTTTGTGTGCTTAATCACTTTGGCCAATCTTATTATTTTTTCAAAGAAACAGCCCTTCATTTCATTTATTTTTAAATTGTTTTCCTAGTTTCCAATTAATTAATTTTTGCTCTAATTTTGATTATTTCTTTCTGCCTGGAGCTCATTGGGTTGGATACTTCTTGTTTTTCCAGTGCCTTTAGGTGGACAGGCAGGTTATTGATTGTGATCTCTCTGTCTTTGTAATGAAGGTATTTAGGGCTATGAATTTTCCCCTTATGACTGCCTTCATTGAGTCCCATAAGTTTTTGTAGGTTGTGTTTTCATTATCATTCAAATCTAGGGATTTTACAATTTATTTTTTGATTTCTTCCAGAACCCATTCATTGTTTAAACATGTGATGTTTAGTCTCTAGGCATTGATGGATTTCTTGGTGTGTCTCTTGCTGTTAATTTCTAGCTTTAAAGTATTGTGATCTGACATGATGCAAGTTACTTCAATTTTCCTGGCTTTATGAAGGCATGCTTTATGGCCTAACATATGGTCAATTTTGGAGAAGGTTTCATGGCTGTTGGAAAGATTGTGTATTCTGTAGAGTTGGGATAGAAAGTTTTGAAGATATCCTTTAGGTCTAGTTGATCTATGACGTTATTTCCCTGTCAGTTTTCTGCTTGGCTCATCAAGGTTATTACGGTGAGGTTTGAATTCATACCTGCCATGATGAAGTGTTTTATGGTGTTGGGTGCTTACTTGTGTTATGTACTGTTTTAAGCTTGGTTTATTTTGGTTATTGTGATCTTCTTTTTGTTGGTCCCTGAGATTTGTTGTTTGACTATTCTGTGCAGAATATTCCTTCAAGTGTTCTCTGTAGGTTTAGCTTTGTGTTCATATAATTATAGAGTTGACTTTTTTCTTAGAAATTTTTTCTTTCAGGCTAGAGAGATGGCTTAGTGGTTAAGCGCTTGCCTGTGAAGCCTAACGACCCCAGTTCGAGGCTCGGTTCCCCAGGTCCCATGTTAGCCAGATGCACAAAGGGGCACACGCGTCTGGAGTTCGTTTGCAGAGGCTGGAAGCCCTGGCATGCCCATTCTCTCTCTCTCCCCCTCTATCTGTCTTTCTCTCTGTGTCTGTCACTCTCAAATAAATAAATAAATAAATAAAAATTTCTAAAAAAAAATTTTTTCTTTCACAGTCTATTTTTTTTATGAGAATAACTTTTTGTTTATTTTTATTTACCTTTTTTTTTAAATTTAATTTATTAGTTTTCATTTCAGTGAATACAGGCAGTTTGGTACCATTATTTAGGCTCATCTGTGATCTACCCCCTCCCATTAGACCCTCCTTGTTAATGAAAATGGGTCGTGCATTGTGGAGTTAGCCCCCAGTTATTGGTATGATAAATGTCTCTGCAAATCATGACCCAACATGTAACTCTGACATTCTTTCTGCCCCCCTCTTCCGCAAGATTTCCCTGAGCCATGTTGGGTTCATTTTTGGTCTGCTTCAGTGCTGAGGTGTTGGGGGCCTCTGAGGCTTTGGCTCTCTGATTTGGTAGGAGTTGATTTTTCTCTGCGTTGATCTCCTTCCCCTTTGTGCTGGTATCCGGTTCACAGGAAAACATCACCCTTGCTTATTTCGCCAGTTGTCCTTAGTTTCAGTTGGGCCCCTTTTGAGGTATGTTGGGGCAGCTCTCTTCTTAGGATCTGCATCTATCTGGAAAAGAGAAGCAGATTCTCCAACGGAGAGTAAGTTAGCACCCAGAAAATTGAGATAACACTTACTTTTTTGATAGACAGTTTGATAGGTGCAGGCCCTCTTATACCCCGTGATTGATGGTAGAATGATATTGTAGAGTGGGCTTGTGTTTGGGTATGGTTCTGACTTGTTTCCCAGCTCCAGCTAAGGGTCTAGTACCACTGAGTGGATCAGTTAGCCAAATCAAGAGCAATTGATTCCTCAACATGGCTGTGTACCACTATTGCACTTGTGTGGGCATCACATCCGCTTATTTGTTGCTAATTAGGTTAAACAATGTGTTGCTTGGACAGATCTTGGTCATTTCCCACAGTCGCCTATGTAGCGCCTTCTGGCACTAGACACGCTTACTGTCTGGGGACTGACTCTCTCCTGGCTTCCAGCCATGTCATTCCATTTTACGCGTCAGCTGTGTATGGAGTCTTCAGCAATAGGGTCTTATCACTGGCCTTTGGTGGGTCATCAAGTACTCTGACAGAAGTCTGTCATTGTTTTGGGAAACCTTGTAGGTTTCTCTGATCAAAAGCTCATTGTGGATGGTAGCCCCAAGCTAGAAGTGGGGGTTACAGGTCAGTGTCCAATAAGAAATTGAGGAAAAAGATAACTAATATACAAGAGTTAGAGAGGAGAGAGATAGAGGGGAGAGGGGGAGAGGGAGGGAGGGAAGATGTAGGAGATTTAGGTCAGTCTTGATCCTACCCTCTCCAGTGTCTTGTGGTTCAGGTGTTTCCTGTAAGGTCTAGTGAAGGTTCTGCCATTTGGTCTGTCTTTTAGGAAGTAGAATTTTATGGTACCATTGCCATTTGGGTCTGGATTACTGTTTTCCACCCTTTGATTCCCTCCCCACCCTCCCATCAATCTTATTGTCTAGTCCATGAAGTCCTTGCTGGGTATGTAAGGCATCTTGGGCAGATTCAGTTTAGGTGTTGCAGATGAGTGAGACTATGTGTCGATTTTTTTTCTGTGATTGGGTAAGTTCGCTGAGAATGATCTGTTCCAGTTTCAACCATTTTTCCTCAAATTTCTTTATGTCATTTTTTCTTACTGCTGTATATAATTCCATTGTGTAGATATACCACATCTTTGTTATCCATTCTTCTAATGATGGACATCTGGGTTGATTCCAGCTTTTAGCTATTACGAATTGAGCTGCTACAAACATGGTTGAGCAAATATCTCTGGCCTGTGGTTTGAAGGTTTTAGGGTACATGCCCAGTAATGGTATAACTGGGTCTGTTGGTATTTCTATAGTCAGCTTTTGCAGGAGTCTCCATATTGCTTTCCAAAGTGGTTGTACCATCCTGCATTCCCACCAACAGTGAATGAGTGTCCCTGATTCTCCACATCTTCGCCAGCATTTATTTTTGCCAGCATTTATTTTCATTTGACCTTTTGATGTTGGCCATCCTTATTGGGGTAAGGTGGAATCTCATAGTTGTTTTAATTTGCATTTCTCTGATGATTAGGGATGATGAACATTTTATTAGGTGTGTGTTTGCCATTTGTATCTCTTCCTCTGTGAATTTCCTGTTTAACTCTGTGCCCCATTTTGTGAGTGGGGTATTTGTCTTCTTATTGTTAAGACTTTTGAGTTCTTTGTAAATTCTAGAGAAAAGGCCTCTATCAGTGGGATAACCTGCAAATATTTTCCCCCATTCTGTGGGTATTCTATTGGCTTTGCTTATTATATGCTTGTCTGTAAAGAAAGTCTTCAGCTTCATATGATCCCAATGGTTGAGTGACTGTTTAAGTACTTGAGCCACTGGGGTTTTATTCAGGAAGTCTTTTTCCATTCCTATATCATGGAAGGTACTTCCTAAATTTTCTTCCAGTAGTTTTCGAGTTTCTGGTCTTATGTTGAGGTCTTTGATCCATTTGGATTTGAGTGTAGTGCATGGTAAAATGTGTGGATCAAGTTTTAGTTTCCTGCATGTGGTTATCCAGTTTGTCCAGCACCATTTGTTGAAGATGCTATCTTTTTTCCAGTCTATATTGTTTGGGCCTTTGTCGAATATCAAGTAGCTATAGTTGCTTGGCCCAAAATCCGGGTCCTCAAGTCTATTCCATTGGTCTATACTCCTGTTTTTATGCCAGTACCATGCTGTTTTTATTACTATGGCTTTGTAGTATAACTTTATATCAGGTATGGTGATGCCACCAGAGGTATTTCTTTTGCTGAGGATATGTTAGGATATGTGAGGCCTTCTGCCTTTCCATATGAAATTTGAGATCATTTTTTCTATGTCTGTGAAGAACACTGTAGGGATTTTAATTGGAATTGCGTTAAATCTATATATTGCCTTTGGTAGGATTGTCATCTTCACAATGTTAATTCTGCCTATCCAGGAGCATGGGAGGTCTTTCCATTGTTTCAAGTCCTCCTCAATTTCTTTTTTGAGAGTTTTTATATTTTCGTTGTATAGATCTTTTACTTCCTTGGTTAACGTTATTCCAAGGTATTTTATTTTTTTTGGTTGCTATTGAAAATGGGACTATGTCCTTTATTTCTTTTTCTGTGTCTTTGTCATTTGCATACAGAAATGCTTCCGATTTTTTGCATTGATTTTGTATCCTGCTACTTTGCTATAGGAGTTAATCACCTTCAGGAGTTTTGGGATGGAGTCTCTCGGGTCTCTTACATATACAATCATGTCATCAGCGAATAGCGCTAACTTAACTTCTTCCTTTCCAAATTGTATCCCTTTTATTTCCTTCTCTTGCCTTATTGCTTGGGCTAGGACTTCCAGAACTATATTGAAAAGCAGAGGTGAGAGAGGACATCCCTTTCTTGTTCCTGATCTCAATGGGAATTCCTCCAGTCTCTCTCCATTAAGTATTATTTGGGCATTTGGAGCTTTGTATATTGCCTTTATTATATTAAGATGTGAACCGGCCATGCCGATTCTCTCCAATGTTTTGATCATGAAGTGATGTTGTATCTTGTCGAAGGCCTTTCTGCATCTATCGAAATGACTGTGAGATTTGATTTGATCCCTGTCATGTTGTGGTGGTAGAGGTGTGTTGGCATTTTCATGGAATTTAATATTTTTTTCTATCTACTCTGGGTTTGGTTGCTGTGATCTTCTTCTTGTAGGCATTTGTGTTTGGTTATTTATTTCTTCTCTGTGGAGAATTTCCTGGAGTACTTTCTGTAGGTTTGGTTTTGTGTTCATATAATTGTAAAGCTGAGTTTTGTCATGAAAAGTTTTCCTTTCACCATCTATTATAAGGGAGACTTTTGCCGGGTGGAGTAGTTTGGGTTGGAAGCTATAGTTTCTTAGAGTTTGGAGGTTTCATTCCAGGCCCTTCTAGCTTTCAGGGTTTCCATTGAGAAGTCTGAAGTAATTCTGATGAGGTTTCCTTTGAAAGTGGTGTGCTGTTTTTCCCTAGCTGCTTTTAGGATTTTTTCCTTGGTGTCAATGTTTAGAGTCTTAATGATAATATGCCTTGGGGAGTTTCTCCTTTGGTCTAGTCAGTTAGGAGTTCTGTTTGCTTCTTGAGTCTTGATGGGCCTGCTTTTAAGAGACGGGGGAAGTTTTCTTCAACTATTGTGTTAAATAAGTTCTCCATGCCTTTGGTCTCAAATTCTTCTCCTTCTGGTATTCCAATGATTCTGATATTAGGACGTTTAAGTGTATCCCACAATTCTCTCATGTTCTGTTCACAGGAACTTTTGAACTTACTGAAATTTTTGGACTCTCAAACTGTTTCTTCCATCCTGTCTTCCAGATCAGAATTTCTATCTTCCACTTCGCTGACTCTATTCTGGAGAGCCTCTAGTGAGTTTTGGACTTGTTCAATTAAGTTTGCATTTTCTACTACTTTCCTATGTATCACTTCCATCGCTTTGTCCAGCTCCCTTTTTGTCTCTTTTTCTGATTTTCTTGCTGATTCTTGGAAATCATCTTTGCATTTCTTTATGTTTTCATTTAGCGTGGCCAGCTGATTTTTAAGGTCCTCTTTTTTTTCACTCTCCCTCAACTCTCTTAGCTCTCTTTGAATTCCTTCCAGTGTCTTATCATATTGCTCTAGCTTAGTGATGGTAGCATCCATACGATTATCTATCCTTTGTAGCTTTCCTGTCAGTTCTAGCAGTAGTTTGGTCAGGGTTGCATTGTTCATTGCTTCCACTTGATGTTCTGATCCTAAACACTCTTCTATGTTTTGGTTAGTTGTGATCCTTGTTGGACTGTGTGATCTGTCTGGATTTTCTTCCATTTTATTTTTCGTGTTATTTCTTATCGCTGTGGTCTACCCATGTCAGTGTATGGGCAGGTAGGTGGGTGGAGCAGCCTGGGATCTAGCTGAATGCGAATCCAAGGCAGCCTGGGGCAGTTGTAAGCAGCCTGGGTTTTTGCTCAGTCTTGCTAAAGCCGCCTACCTATAGCCTGGCAGGGGCACCAATGTTGCCTGAATTCTCACCCAGTAATGCACCTAAGCTGCCTGCCTTTGACCTTGAAAGTGGACTGAGGTAGCAAGCCCTGAAGGTGCCTAGATTCTGGCTGGGTACACTGGGGTCTGTAAACAGTCTGTGCTCTTCTGCCTCAGGGGAGTGGGGGCTGGGTGGCGATGTACAGGTCGGGGATGGCAGCTGTGCTGGCGCTAGTGACTCAGTGTGGACTTATGTGGCTCTTGCTGTGGGGTGGGCCCGCTGCACGTGCAATTGTAGTGCAGAGGCAGATGATGTGGGTATGGAATCAGGACACAGCAAAAGCTGACCGGTGGCATGTGATGTGAGCACAGCAGCAGGGGATCTGGCAGCCACCTATTCACAGCAGGGGTGGCCCCCACAGGTCTGCGAACCAAGCACCATGTGGCTGGTCTACTCGCAGGATCAGAGAACAAGTGTGAGGTAGGAGGTCTCAACTTCAGTGCAGCAGGCTGGCAGGCGTGACTGGTGGGTGCCCAATCAGAGCACAGCCATGCGGGATGTGCAGAGGGTGCGTGGGTGGGTGGGCAGAAGGGGCGCAGGGTGCGATGGTGTGTATGGAGCGAGTGGGGCACGCGGCGGGGGGGTCGGGGTGCTCCGGGGCACTGGGCAATCAGGGTGGGGTGTGCGGGATGTGGCAGGGCTCAGGGGGCACGGGTTGGGGTGCCCTGGAGGGGAAGGGGGCGTGGGGCGCTCTGATCAGTTAGGGGGCGAGGGGCGCACTGTTGGTGCGGGGGGGTGCGCATGCAGGGGGGGGTGCGGGGAGCGGCAGGGTGCAGGGCACATGGGGGGCGCGGGGAGGAGCGCGGGGCATGCGGGGAGTCACGGGGTGCACAGGGGGGTGTGGGTACCTTGCGGGAGGTGCGGGGGCTAGGGGCACAGGGCACGTGGGGGTTGTGCGGGGTGCGCGGGGGGGCGCAGGGTGCACGTGGGGGGAGGGGGGCAGGGGCACACCGGGGTGCGGGATGCCAAGGGACACCGCAGGGTGCTCTGGACTCGTGGGGGGGAGGGTCTTGCGGGGGGGTTGAGGGGGTCGCACGTGGGGTGCGGGACATGGAGGGGGCCGGGGTACGCTGAGGCACTCCAGGGCGCAGGACGCGTGGGGGTGGGACACAGGGGGCACGGGGCAGGCCTGGGCACGCAGGGGAGTGCTCAGGATTACGGGGGCGCCCAGGCCGCCTGCGTCGGGGGGACAAGGGGCGTGCGGGGTGGGGGTTGGGGGGTGGGAGGCACCGGGCCGGGGTGCAGGGGGGGCAGGGAGCGCTTCAGGGCGTGGATGCTCCGGGGCGCGTGGGGGTGGGGGCAGAGCGCATGGGGAGGATGGACGGCTAGGAGCGCGGGGCACTTGGGTGGGCGCGGGAGGGGCGCAGGACACTGCGGGAAGCCGCGGGGTGCTCTGGACTCGCAGGGGGGCGGGTCGCATGGGGGAGGGTGTCAAGGGGGTCGCGGGTCTTGCAGGGGGTGTGGAGCACGCTGAGGTAAGATGGAGCGTGGGACGCTGGGGGACGCTGCAGGACACCGCGGGACACTCTGGACGCATGGCGGGGGTGGGGCGCACGGGGTGCGGGGGGCTCGAGGAGTGCGGGGGTGGGGCACAGGGTCTCAGGCACGCGGGGGGTGCGGGGCACACCTGGGCGCCCGGGGCGCTGGACGCTTAGGGGCGCTTGGAGCACGCCTGCCACGTGTGGGTAGGAAGTGTTGGGCGCGCGGGGAGGGGGGAGGCGGGGGCAGGGGCGGGGCGCGCGGGGGGGGGCTCGAGGTGCGTGGGGGTGGGGCGCGGGGGTCTCGGGGCGCATGGGGGCGCAGGGGTGCGGGGCACGCCTGGGCGCCCGGGGCGTGGGGCGCTTGGGGCGCACCTGCTGAGTGTGGATAGGGAGCGTGGGGCGTGCGGGGGGTGGGGCGCGCGGGGGTGGGGCGCCGGGGGTTGGGGCATTTAGGGGGCATGGGGGCGCGGGGCAGGCTTGGTCGCCCAGGGCGCGGGAAGCTTCGGTTCGCTCGGGCTGCGCCTCTGTGTGTGGATTAGGAGCGTGGGGCGTGCTGGGGAGGAGGGGCCCACTTGGGGGGGCGGGGGGGTGCGCGGGCGTGGGGCGCAGGGGTTGTGGGGCATGCACGGGCCGCCGGGGCACATGGGGTTTGGTGCGCACGGGGCGCCGGGCCGCTGAGGCTCCAGGCCACGCCCTTTGCGGCGATTCGCGGCTGGCTGGGTTGCGGGGCGTTGGTTGCGGGGGTGTGTGCTTCCCTCTTTTACCCCAATCTGTGCCCTCCCTCTTCAAAAAGTTCCTAATTTCCCTTGAATACTTACCTTTTTTTCCCCTTGTTGTTTGTAGGGCAGCTAGGCAGTCGCCATCTTGACCGGAAGTCTCACAGTCTATTTTTGAGGGATACTTTTGCTGGGTAAAGTGGCTTGGGTTGGAAGTCATAGTTTTTCAGACTTTGAAGTGTTCCTTTCCAGGCCCTTCTGGCTTTCAGAGTTTCTGTTGAGAAATCTGATGTGATTCTAATGGGATTGCCTTTGTATGTTGTGAATTGCTTCTCTCTTGCTGCTTTTAACACTGTCTCTTTGTCTTCCTTGTTAAGGGTTTTAATTATAATGTGTCTTGGGGAGTTTCTTCTTTTGTCCTGCCTGTTAAGTGTTTGGTGGGCTTTTTGTATGTGAATGGGCCTCTCTTTTTCAAGATTTTGAAACGTTTCCTTCAGTAATTTTGTTGAGTATGTTTTCTATGCTTCTGGTCTGGATTTATCTCTTTCTGGTATGTCCATGATCCAGATGTTTGGTCATTTTAGAGTGTCCCACAGTTCCGTCATATTCTGTTCACTTGATTTCTTTTTTTTTTTAAGTTAGCCAAGATTTTTGCCTCCTGATCAATTTCTTCTGTCCTACCTTTCAGGTCAGGGGTTCTGTTTTCCATATGAGTAACCCTGTTGGTGAGTGGTTCTAGAGAGGTTTTCATAAATTCTATTTGATTTTTGTTTTCTGTTGTATTGTTTTGTATAATGTCCATGTCATTTTGAGGGATGACTTCAACTCAAATTCTGATTTTCTTGATGCTTCTTGTAGTTCATTCTTGCATTTGATAAAGTCTTTGTTAAGCTTAATCAACTGGTTCTTAAGGTCTTCCATTTCTTGACTTACATTCAATGTATTCATATCTCTTTGGAGGTTTCTAATGTTTTCTTCCATCAAGTTAAGCCTACTCTTAAAAGCTGAAAGGTCTAGGAGATGATTCTATTCAATTTCTTTCATACAATTGTTGGTTCTTTGATAGTTTGCTGCAAGCTCAGTGATTTTCTTTTTTTAATCAGGGTTTCATTGGTTGTTGTGTTTTCATTTTGGGAATTAATTTCTGTTGATTTCTCTATTTTTTCATTGGAGGCTTTTACAGTAGGACTAGGCATCCTTGGTGGAGATCTCTGTTTTCAGACTTTTGTTGGCTTTTTTGTATTGCTGTCGACCCATTTTAGGAAGACTCTTTATTTTATTGAGGAGGGAGCAAATTTGTGTCTTTTGGCCTGTTCACCCTCTGACTCAGGTGAACAAGGATGTTGGTATTTAGTGTCCAGTCAAGATCCAAGAGCAAAAGGCCTCATTCCACAGCTCACACAGGGTCCAGGCCTCCCGGAGCAGGGCATAATGGGGCATACCAGGACCATGGGTCAAGAAGAATTAAGGGAACAAAGATCTGGCCTACTTCATGCTGAGCCCTCCAGGACATGAACCACTGCAAGCAACCAAGACTGGAGAGGTTGGATGAATCCAGATATAGGTGTCTGGTCTACTTACTCCAGAGGTATGTGGCCTCCCACACACTGAAGTACAAGGAACTCAGTCCTGGGCAATGGGAGGGAACAACAAATGGGTCCGACCTACTCACTCCAGACCACCATGCCTGCCATATAGTAATCATGCAGGGAACTCAGACCAGAGTGTTGGGAAGGGGGCAGAAATGGATCCAGCCTACACACTCCAGACTACTGTGCCCACCCACACACTGACCACAAAAGGAACACAGACCTGGGCTGTGGGAGGGTACCAGAAATGGGTCTAGCCTACTCACTTCTGACCACCATGCCCACCCACCAAGTTCCTCTGATTTTTAATTCCAGTAGTAGAAGAGTTTCAGGTCAAATATTGAGATCTTTGATCCATTTGGACTTGATTTTTGTGCTTGGTGAGATGTGTGTGTGTGTCTAGTTTAATTTTTCATATGGTTATCCAGTTTGCCCAGCACCATTTGTTGAAGATGTTATCTTTTCTCCAGTCTGCATTATTTGGGCCTTTGTCAGAGATCAAGTAGCTGTAGTTACTTGACCTAAAGTATGGATCCTCAATTCTGTTCCATTGGTCTATATTCCTGTTTTGATGCCAGTACAATGCTCTTTTTGCTACTACTTTTGTCATTTCTTTTGTTATGGCTTTGAAATATAGCTTTAGATCAGGTATGGGGATGCCTCCAGAGGCCTTTCTTTTGCTGAGGCTATGCTAGGATATCAGAGGAATGATGCTATTCCATATGAATTTTGAGATCATTTTTTTCTAGCTCTGTGAAGAATGATGATGAGATTTTTATTGGTATTACATTAAATCTGCATATTGCTTTTATACAATTGTCATTTTCACAATGTTAATTCTGCCTACCTAGGAACATGGGAGATCTTTCCATCCTGTCAAGTCCTCTTCAGTTTCTTTCTTGAGTGTTTTTGTGTTTTTATTATATATGTCTTTCATATTCTTGGTTAGTGTTTTTCCACGTTTTTCTGTTTTTATTCATATTGTAAATGGGACAGTGTCACTAATTTCTTTCTCTATACATTTGTCATGTGTATATAGGAAGTGTGCTGATTTTTGCGCATTGATTTTGTATCCTGCTACTTTGCTGAAGAAATTAATCACCTTTAAGTGTTTTGAGGCTGAGGCTTTTGGCTTATTTATGTATTGGATCATCTCATCTACAAATAGGGCTAATTTGACTTTTTCCTTTCCAATTTGTATCCCTTTTATTTCTTATTCCTGTCTTATTGTCTGGGCTAGGACTTCTAGTACTATATTAAAATGTAGAGGTGAGAGTAGACACCCCTGTCTTGTTGCTGATCTTAGTGGGAATTCTTTGAGCCTTTCTCCATTAAGTATTATTTGGGCTTTAGGTGCATTATATATATCCTTTATTATGTTGAGATATAAACCACCCATCCCTATTCTCTCCAACATTTTGATCATGAAGTGATGCTGTATGTTGTTGAAGGACTTTTCTGCATCTGACCCTGTGGATTTTGTGATTCAGCTTATTTATGTGTTGTATTACATTGACAGATTTACATATGTTAATCCAACTCTGCATTCCTGGGATAAAGCCTACATGATCAAGGTGAATAATTATTTTGAAATGTTGTTGAATTCAGTCTGTGAGAATTTTGTTTAGGATCATTGTGCCTAAGCTAATCAGGAATATAGGCATATAGTTTTATTTGCTTGTTGTATCTTTGTCTTGTCTTTAGTATTAGGGTGATTGTACCTTCCAAAAAGGAGTTTCAGAGCTTTTGCTGTTCTCTTATTATATGGAACAGTTTGAGAAAAAATGGTGTCAGTTTTTTTCATGAAGGCTTGATAGAATTTGGCTAAGTAATCATCTGGTCTGGACTCTTCTTTTGGGGGAGATTTTTTATTACTTTTTCAATCTCAATAGTTGTGATAGGTTTGATTAGGAGATTAATGTGCCCTGGGTTTAGTTTAGGTAGGTTATATTTGTACAGGGATTTATGCACTTCTAGATTATCAAGTTTTGTGGAGTAAGGTTTTGGCAGTAAGTCCTGAGGATTCTTCCAATTCATTGATGTCTGTTGTGACCTCTCCTTTTTCATTTCTAATTTTGTTAATTTAAAGAACCTCTTTTTTTCACTTGATAAAATTGGCCAGGGGTTTATCAATCTTGTTTATGTTTTCAGAGAATGAGCTCTTTGTTTCATCAATTTTTTAATTGTTTTCTCACTTTCCAATTCATTAATTTCTGGTCTGATCTTGACTATGTATTTTCATCTGGAGCTTTCTGGGTTGGGTTCTGCTTGTATTTCCAATGCCTTTAGATGGATGGGCGAGGTATTGATTTGGGATCTCTTAGTTGTTGTTATGAAGGCATTTATTGCTATGAATTTTCCCCTAAGGACTGCCTTCATTGTGTCCCATATGTTTTTGTATAGTGTGTTCTTGTTGTCATTCAAGTCTAGAAATTTTGCAATTTCATTTTTTATTTCATCCACTAGCTATTCATTGTTTCAATGTGTTTTTCAGTCTCTAGGAATTGATGGGGTTCCTGGAACATCTCTTATTGTTTATTTCTAATTTTGCAGCATTGTAGTCTGATATCATGCAGGAAATTATGTTGCTTTTCTTAAATATATGGAGGCAAGCTTTATGATCTATTTTGGAGAAGGTTCCATGGAATGCTGAAAAGAATGTGTATTCTTTAGATTTTGAGTAGAATGTTCTATAGATGTCCATTATGCCTAATATATCTATAGTGGTTTTGACTTCTTCCTTTCCTAATGATTTTCTGTTTGGATGATCTATCCATTGATGATAGTGGAATATTGAAGTCCCCAACTATAATGGTATTTGTGTTTATTTTTGTTTTGGTGTCAAGTAGGTTTTCTTTTATGAATTGTGGTGCACCTGTGCTTGTTGCATAAAGATTGATGATTGTGATGTCATCTCTTTGGATCATTCCCTTGATGAGTAAGAAATGGCCTTCTTTGTGTTGCTTGATTACTTTTGGTTTGAAGTCAAATTTATCTAATATTAATATAGCAACACGTGTTTGTTTCTTATTTTAATTCACTTGGAATATAATTTCCTACCCTTTCACCCTAGGGAGATGTCTGTATTTAGTGGTGAGGTGGGTTTCTTTAAGACAGCAAATTGAAAGATCCATTTTTTCTGATCGACCCTGTTAACTTGTGTCTCTTGATGGTTAAATTAAGGCCATTAATGTTTAGGGTACTGCCGGAGCCTGCCGGCTGAAAGGGTTCACGCCTGATGGGGAGTGAGGATTAAGGAAAGACAGAAGAAAGAGTGAAAGAATGGACTCCAGTCCAGGGCTGAAGCCAGGACTGAAGACATGGTTTATTTCACAGCATTTCTTTTTATATCTTTTTTACAAACAGTTTTTCCATGAACAAAGATTTTATGAGCTTTACAAGTTCCTATCAAAAAACCTTCCTGTTACAGAGTTTTTGCATTTCAATCATTTCTCAGTACAAAGGACCAGCCAAATGGCTGAAGATACCTAATCTTGCTTACAGGTAGGCTGCTATGGTTTTGCTAATGCCTTGCTGCCAGATGGCTTCCTGACACTGCAGATACACAATCTTACTTGTAGGAAGGCTGCTATAGTTTTGCTAATGTCTTGCTGCCAGAAGCCCAGAGCTATGGATACAAGTCCAGCCAGAATGGCTCCCGACAATTCCCCCTTTTTTATTTATTATTTTTATAAACCGGGCCCCACCGGGCCTCGGTGCAGAAAGACTGTGTCTGTCCTAGGTTGTCCTCTACTATATTTAGGCCTTACCCGTCATTGGTACATGAATTCTATCATTCATGCCCTGTCTTAGGTTGGCCTAACTCGAGAGAATCTTACCCGTCTTTGACTACCAGCCTCTGCAGGGGCTTTAAGATAATGTCTCAGGAAACTGAGGTCGGGTCTGTAGCTGTATCCTATGTATTTCTGTACGGATATCCATAATGGATCTCAAAAGGCATTTAATGAGTATGGGCAGCAGACACAGACTAAGCAAAAGACAAACACCTGTAGCAGCAAAGCTTCCTACCCAAGAAGTGAGAGAATTCCATCCAGGCAAGGCAGACTTAAAAGCAGATATTAAGTCATCAGCAGCTTTAGCTACATCAAAAGTAAGATGATTATTTTGCAAAGACAAAATCTCTGAATGTAACTGAATCAGATCCAAGGAAATATTATCATTATGCCAAATACCTCTTAGATGTATTTTTATCTTATCCCAACGCTGTTGACTGTCATTATATTTTTTAGAAGTAACACAGATCCATTGAAAATCTACATGACACTCCAAACGAGTTTTAACTTTTAACCCTAGTATCTCCTCACCCAAATATGTAACCTCATCATACAGAGCATCTATTTTTTTTCCAGTTTTTTTTTTTTAAATTTTTTATTTATTTATTTGAGAGCAACAGACACAGAGAGAAAGACAGATAGAGGGAGAGAGAGAGAATGGGCACACCAGGGCTTCCAGCCTCTGCAAACGAACTCCAGATGCATGCACCCCCTTGTGCATCTGGCTAACGTGGGACCTGGGGAACTGAGCCTCGAACCGGGATCCTTAGGCTTCACAGGCAAGTGCTTAACCGCTATGCCATCTCTCCAGCCCGAGTTTTTTTATCTATATCTACTTGAGTTCCCAGAGAAATAGAAACATTTTTGGATAAATCATTAACAAAATGTGCAGTTTGAACTTCTTGTGACAAAGCAACAGCTGCAGTAGTAGCAGTAGCTAACAATGTAATAAAAGCTAGGATGCCTGCAATTACTAATCCTATCATTCTTTTTGGTCTACTTAAAGTATTCTTTACTTCCTGTAACACCTGTATTCCCTTGTCAGAATACCAAGGCCTAGTTACATTAACAGGAATCATGACAAATGCTGGTTGCTTAAAAATCATAACTCTATCAGAGGACAATTCTGAAACACAATTAGACAAAGTACAATTGTTACATGTAACATTGAACATTTCCTCAGCCCATGTAATATTTATGTCTCCCATTAACATAGCATAGTGTGGAGTAACACAAGCCATGACCCTTTCCTTTGGGAGGGAAGAACTGTCACTCCTGGGGGAGGTGACGCTCACTCCTCCCATGGCTGCAGCAACTTTCCATAAGTAAGTCTGTTGGAAGCCCTCATCAGACCACCAAAGTCCAGCAGAGAGTCCACCAGTTCAGTCATTGTTCCATTTACCACTCCTTTCTGCTCCAGGATTTCCTGACCAGTCCTTAATATGCCTTTTAGTTCCAGAGAAGTTACACATGATGTAAGCAGTCCCAACACACCTTTTCCAATGTAAAGACCTATTATACCAAGGTGATTGTCCCTCACAGGGGGCAAAAGCATCTGGTGACTCGGCTCCTCTTACTTGATTCCCTGAGGGGAGCCAAATAGAGACTTGTGAAATAGAACCTTGACTTGCCTTCTTTCTTTTATCTGCTGAATGCTTTACAATCACATTCTTTGGTTTAATTTTTAAACATCCAGTTACTTCTGTTTTAGTTAGGCATATAGGAATACCAGTGCCATGACCAGTATAATTGACTCCAAATTTCCGATGAGCCTGTATATTCCTACTGGATGGCGTGCCTAGTAAACGAGTATTGTTTACCAAGACTATAATTTTTTTATCTTCCCAAGTTGCTGGATGTAAGATGGGTGGGTCAGGAACATAAGCCCAATACAGCTCACTGTGGATCATCAGGAGTTGAATCCACATCATCAGGAGCAGAGGCATCACTCTTCTGATGTTCAGTCCCTGCGAACCGGACCAGCCTCTCTGGCAGCCACCTGGCATTGTCAGCATCCTGTGGGAAAACACAAACATACCCTCTTCCCCATATTAATACTGGGTCAGGTCCATGCCATTGTCCATCAGTGGGGTCCTTCCATCTAACCTGAGCATAAGTGTCCAATGTCCTAGGATGCCATAATCTGTCTGCAGCAGAATGACCAGATGCATCAACATTTAAAAAATTTTAAATAAAGAGTACATGATTTAAAGCATTCTGTGGTGACCAAGGATATAACTCTCCATTTTTTATTTTTTGTAATTGATTTTTTAAAGATCCATGAGCACGTTCAACAATTCCTTGTCCCTGAGGGTTATAAGGTATGCCTGTTTTATGAACAATTGATAATTGAGTACAAAAGCGCTGAAAAGATTGACTACTGTAACCTGTACCATTATCTGTCTTTATAATTAATGGCATACCTGCTATAGCAAAACATTTGATGCAATGTGCTATGACATGTTTAGTAGCTTCCCCAGTCTGTGCTGTAGCCATCAGAAATCCTGAATAAGTATCAATGGATACATGAACATATTTTAATTTTCCAAATTCAGGAATATGAGTTACATCCATCTGCCACAGATGATTTGGTTTTAATACTCTAGGGTTTATTCCATACTGAGGAACTGGGTGATATTCAGGACAGGTATTGCATTGTCGCACAATTTGCCTAGCAGCTTCTCTAGTAATTTGAAACTGCTTTCTTAAACTTTGACTATTTTGATGATGTATATTATGAGATCTTTGAGCTAATTCCAATTGAGATATACCTATGATCTGTGAGGCTTTATCTGCCAAATCATTTCCCAATGCTAAAGGACCTGGAAGGCCTGAATGAGCTCGTATGTGACCCACAAAACAAGGATGAGAACGAGCATGTATGCATCTCTGTATTTGACTAAACAAATCTTGCACTTGAGTATTAGCAGTTTTAATACAAGACACAGTTTTAAGTACCTGCAAAGTTCTAGCAATATATTGACTATCAGTATACAAATTAAATGGAGTTGCAGCTAAAACATTAAATACTGTAGCTACAGCTCTAAGTTCCACTATTTGAGCTGACCCTGGAGGAGTAAAAAATGAATAAGACTGTTCTTGAATAACATATGCTGCTTTGCCGTTAGAGGATCCATCTGTAAACACAACTAAAGCATCTTCAATAGGCTCTGCCCTGACTGTGCGAGGGAAAATGAAGGGATGAGAATTTGCAAATTGCAACAACTTGTCTTTAGGGAAATGATTATTTATAACACCAGGGTAATTTGCAAAAGCAATAGCCCAAGAGTCCACATTTTGAAATAGCCAATCTACTTGTTGCTTTGTAAAAGGAACCCCTATAATAGCTGGTTCCTTACCAAAATATTTTTTGGAGTTTACTCGAGCCATTTGAATTAAACAAGCTACTGTTTCATAATAAGGAGTCAACACTCTAGCAGGAGAAACAGGTAAATGTAGCCACAATAGAGGTCCTTCTTGCCATAAAACTGTAGTTGGAGTATGTTCAGTGGCCAGAACATATGCAGCCCATCCCCGAGAATAATCTATATATTGAATTTGTTGTTTTTCAATAGCTTGTTCTACTAAGGCTAATGCCTTACGTCCCTCATCTGTTAACTGACGTACAGACTTTGGATTTGGATCTCCTTTTAAAATGTCAAAGAGAGGCTTTAATTCTCCAGTACTAATTTTTAAATGAGGTCTAAACAAATTAATATCTCCCAAAAGCTTTTGAAAATCATTTAAGGTTCGTAACCCATCCTTCCTGAGTTGAATTTTTTGAGGGAATATGGTTTTTGGATATAATCTGTGTCCTAAATATGAATATGGTGGCTCAGTTTGAACCTCATTTGGAGCTATAATTAATCCTTGCTCTTTTAAGGCTCCCTGTAAATGCAAGTAAGCTGTTAATAATAATCCCTCTTGTTTGAATGCCAAAAGAATATCATCCACATAATGAATAATATATACCTGAGGGTAGGCCTGCCTAGTCTTTTTTACAGCTTGAGCCACAAACTTTTGACACAAGGTGGGGCTGTTAGCCATACCCTGGGGCAATACGTTCCAATGATATCTTTTCATAGGCTCCTTAAAATTGATAGACGGCACACTAAAGGCAAATCTTTTACAATCTTGAGGAGCAAGAGGAATAGTATAAAAATAATCTTTTAGATCCAATATAATTTTATAAGTATCTTTAGGAATAGCAGAAGGCATGGGCAATCCCGGTTGCAAAGTTCCCATCAATTCCATTGTTTCATTTACCTTTCTAAGATCCTGTAATAACCTCCATTTTCCAGACTTCTTTTTTATAACAAAAATTGGAGAATTCCAAGGTGAATTTGAAGGGGCAATATGACTGCTTTCAAGCCGTTTCTGTACTAACTACTCTGCAGCCTGAATTTTCTCAGCAGTAAGAGGCCACTGATCCACCCACACAGGGTCCCCCCTCTTCCAAGTTATGGGATCTGCATGAGGTACAGGTTGTCCAGTGACCCCCTCTAAAAATACTCCAAGCCTGCCCTTGGAGGCCTAGGCACTGGTGATATGGGTTCTAGCCACCCTTGTCCATTCTTGCCCAAACCTTGAGTCGGCAAGAGCCCCTGATTTAACATTTGATTGGAAACAGTATCACTAGGACTATAAAGATAAATTCCCATACAACTCATGACATCCCTTCCCCACAGGTTTACAGGTAAACCTGGAACAATATATGGCTGAAAAGTTCCTCTATGTCCTTCTTCATCTCTCCATTGTAACAAATCACTGCTCTGTTCTGGGCTTTGAGTCTGCCCTATTCCCTGCAGCTGAGTCATAGAGAATTGTTTAGGCCAATTAGGAGGCCACTGATCAGCTGTAAGCACTGAAACATCAGCTCCTGTATCTAATAAACCCTGGAACTTTCTACCATTAATATACAAAGTTAATTCTGGTCTCTGTGATCCAATGGCCTGGATCCAGTAAGCATCTGAAGAACCAAAACTTGCATCACCTCTTTTGTCCATTTTACTAGCATTCTTAATTTGCAATTGGGGGAGCAATATTAATTGTGCTAATCGCTGTCCCTTATTGATTACTGATATTCCTCTAGGTGAATGCGTCATAACTTTAATTTCCCCTTCGTAATCAGAATCAATCATTCCAGGTGCTACTAAAATTCCTTTCATGGTGGGGCTACTTCTCCCTAACAGTAGCCCAACAGATCCTTTAGGCAATGGCCCATAAACACCTGTTGGTAAGGCCTGCATTCCCATCTCTGGTGCTAATACTGTATAGGTGGCGGAACTGAGGTCCAGTCCTGCACTGTCTGGGGTTGCTCTGCAGAGGTCCTGAATGGATTGTTTTGCTGGGGGATAAAGTTCTATAGCACTCCATAACATTGTTGCAGGGCATGGAGCGGGCCCCTCCCCCCATTTCCCTGTGGGAGAAGATTCCCCATATGATCATATTTAGATTTACATTCATTGGCCCAGTGTTTGCCTCTTTTACATTTTGGACATAACTCTGGTTTCTTTCTGGGTAAATCATTCTTTTGCTTCTGAGGACATTGTTTCACCTGATGTCCCATTTTACCATATCCAAAACAACTCCCTGGAGGAGCATTAAATTTTCTCTTATTACCTTTCTGTTGCTGAAAAAGAACCTCCTTTACTGATTTCCCTTGAAGGGCAGCAGCCAAGGCTAGCCCTTGTGTATAGGATGGACCTATGTCAGAACATAGACTAATATAATCAGTTATGTTCCCCTTTCTCCTATATGGCCTCAAGGCCGCTTGACAAGCAGAGTTAGCATTCTCATAGGCTAATAATTTTACAAGTGCAAGTCCTGCTTCAGAATCTCCAACCAGTCTGCTAGCAGCCTGTAATAATTTATCCACAAAGTTTTGATATAATTCATCAGGCCCTTGCCTAATTTTTGACAAATCTTCAGTCCCCTTCCCATTGGATGGAAGTTTACGCCAAGCCTTTTTAGCTTGTGCATTAACCTGAGCATAAACACCTACATCAAACTTCAATTGATTCTCAAGTTCCCGATATGGTCCCTCTCCTGCCAGCATATCAAAAGTAATAGGTAACCCTGAGCCTTATTCACCTCAGCAATAGCCTGACAGTTCTCCGTATATTCTGTTTTCCACAATAAATAGTCTCCCCCTGACAAACATGCCTGTGCTACTTGTTTCCAGTCCCCTGGAGGGAGTGCCTCAAATGCCATAGAGTCTATGATAGTAAGCGTGAAAGGAGCTGTAGGGCCATATTGCACGCAAGCTGCTTTTAATTCCTTCAACCGCTCAAAAGATATAGGGCTATGAGATCTTACTTTATCCCCTTGACTATCTTTTTGTTTAACAACAGGATATACATTAAATCCCTGTATATCTTCTCCTCTTTGTGCTGCTCCTGCAAGAGTGGCTTGCAGAGGTGAGACAGAAGGCCGAATCAAAGATACAGGATGAAATTCACCCTCAGGTTTTGACACTACTGCAATAGTGGGAGGTTTTGTTACAGCAGAAGGATTGGGAGTGACTGTATTTCCTGGAATACGCTTTCCCTGAAGTTGCTGTACTTTTAAAGACAGCGATTTAACCATACTTTGCAAACGTTGCATCTCCTCTAAATATTTTTCTTTCTGTTCATCCTCAGATTTGGTAAAAGTTAAAAAAGATAGGAAGTCTTCCTCTTGGTGACCTTCTGTCACCTCCTCCTCTACTTTTGCTTCCTTATCTGAATCTGAATGATCAAGGCAACATTCTTCTCTTCTAAATAATAACTTAGATTTGGACTCTGGTTCCTCAGGTGAAATGGAAGGCTTAATTTCATTTTCTAAGTTCACTCTGGGAAGCAGTCCTTTGTCTTTAATTGTACCTGATCTAACTTTACCTCTTTCATGTATAGGATCTAAACTATCTCTAACTAAAGCCCACAAGTTAAAAGTTTCCACTGGTACCTTACTTGGCCCGTGGGTATTATAATAATCTTGAAGCTCAGTCCCTACCCTTTGCCAGATTTTTAAATCAATAGTTCCTCCTCCTGGGAACCAAGGACAGACTTTTTCTATAAATTCCAAAAAGTTACTAAGTTGCTGCAAACTAACTTTAGTTCCCCGGGTACGTAACATATTTTTCAGCATATGTACAAAAAGCATGCGACTACTACCTTGTCCCATTTTTACTTATTATTACTCTTACTTACTATTACTCACCACTCCCTTTTTTCTTTTTCCGAGCACGCTCCTTTTCAATCCAGCAGTGTCCTTCACTGTATCCCCATCTTCAGGCCCCACGTTGGGTGCCACTTGCCAGAGCCTGCCGGCTGAAAGGGTTCACGCCTGATGGGGAGTGAGGATTAAGGAAAGACAGAAGAAAGAGTGAAAGAATGGACTCCAGTCCAGGGCTGAAGCCAGGACTGAAGACATGGTTTATTTCACAGCATTTCTTTTTATATCTGTTTTACAAACAGTTTTTCTGTGAACAAAGATTTTATGAGCTTTACAAGTTCCTATCAAAAAACCTTCCTGTTACAGAGTTTTTGCATTTCAATCATTTCTCAGTACAAAGGAGCAGCCAAATGGCTGAAGATACCTAATCTTGCTTACAGGTAGGCTGCTATAGTTTTGCTAATGCCTTGCTGCCAGACAGCTTCTTGACACTGCAGATACACAATCTTACTTGTAGGAAGGCTGCTATAGTTTTGCTAATGTCTTGCTGCCAGAAGCCCAGAGCTATGGATACAAGTCCAGCCAGAATGGCTCCCGACAGGGTAGTAACTGTGAAGATTGATTTAATCCCTGTCATATTGTGGTGTTTTAAGGGGTTTGGTGTTTTCTTGGACTTTGTAGTTTTTTGAGTCTTTGCTAGGTTTGGTTATTGTAGACTGCTTCTTGTAGGCTCTTAGTTTGGTGGTTTGACTGTTCTGTGTGAAGAATTCCATGAAGTATTCTCTGTAGGTTGGGCTTTATGCTCATATATTTGTACAGCTAACTTTTATCATGGGAAGTTTTTCTTTCGCCATATATTATGAGGGATACCTTTGCTGGGTAGAGTAGTTTGTGTTGGAAGCCATAGGTTCTTAGAATTTTCAGCATTCCATTCCCAGCCATTCTTCTGGCTTTCAGAGTTTCTATTGATAGGTATGAGGTAATTATGATGGAGTTAACTTTATATGTAATATGTTGCTTATCATTTTTTTTTTTTCTTTCAGAACTTGCTTTTTGTTTTCATTGTTTAGAGTTAAGATATTATTGTGTCTTGGAGAGTTTCTCCTTTGGTCCAGTCTGCTTGGAGTTCTGTCAGCTTCTTGTGCCTTGATGGGATTCTTTTGAGAGGGTTGGAAAGTTTTCTTCAATATTTTATTGAATAAGTTCTATACACCTTTGTTCTGAATTTCTTACCCTTCTGGTATACCCATGATCTGAGTGCTGGGACATTTAAGGGCATCCCATAGTTCCTTCATGTATAGTTCACCAAAACTTTTGAACTTATTCAAGTTTTTGGAATCGTAAACTGTTTCTTCTGTCTTGTCCTCCAGTTCTGAGGTTCTGTCCTCTACATGACTGCATGGATGACTCTGTTCTTGAAGGCTTCTATAGGGATTTGGACTTGTTCAATTTTGTTTGTATTTTATTGCCTTTTTTCTATATAGTATCCATCCTTCTGTTAAGTTCCTCTTTCCCTCTCTTCTATTAAGTCAAACCTAATAAGGACAGCATTCATCCAATTGTTAGTCTTTTGTTGACTTTCTGCTAGTTCTGCCAATTGCTTTGTCAGGGTCACATAGCTTTTGTCTTCATTTGGGGTTCTGGTCCTATCTATTGTTTCTTCTATGTTTTGATTAGAGACTTCCATTGTGGTACTAGGCAATTTTGTTAGGGTTCCTTCCATTTGATGTTTTATTTTGTTCCTTTTGAGCTATAGTCTGACCATCACAGTGGGGGAATCTTATTTACCTCAGGAGGAAGCTGTAGTTTACCCTTGAAGTGTCTTCAGTGATTGTTCCCTTTTCTCTTAGTCTAGATTATGATTTTGATGGCAATGTGGACTGTCTGTTCAGTTGGGAGGAGTTGGTAAAGCACCAGTGGGGATCCAGAGACTCAGTGTCATGGCTGGGAGAGGATTCTGGAGACTCAAAGGTCTTGGAGGTTAGTGGTGGGACGGGGACATATGGGAAGGCATGGATCTGGTGGTGCAGCAGGATGGGGTAATAGGATGGCCAGAATCCATTGGTGGGTAGTGGGTCAGAGGGATGGAATGGCACGGACCCAGTGGTATGCACCCAATGGAGAGGTAGGGCAGAGGGTGGCACTGCATGGTTCTAGTGTTGGGTAAAGGGAGGAAAGCCACAGGTGGGAGGAAGGAAAGCAAGCTGGTTGGTGTGGGGAAAGATGAGAGGTGTCTGGCTGAGATCTGCAGAGCCTGCAAGTAGTGCAGGACAGAAGCTGATTGCAGTACCATGGCTGGGACAGCTGCTTGAGGGGCTTGGGGTTCTAGTAGACTACTCGAGAGTGTAAGTATCAGTGGATTCCCTACTGTGCTCCTTCATGTCCTCCTCCTGAAGGTTTGCTAGGATCTGCTTTCCCTGGAACCCCATAGTTCTTGACTGGTGCTATCTGGTAAAATTCCTATTGCTTAAACTTTTGAGCTCTTTGTATATTCTAGACATTAGTCCTCTGTCAGCTGGCAAATACTTTCTTCTATTTTGAAGGGTTTTTTTCTGGGCTTGGTTGATATTTTCAGCTATATAATACCTTTTTGTGTCATAAGATCACATTTGATTATTGTTTGCCTCATTTTTTTGACGACTAGGGTCCTATTCAAAAAGTCCATCACTATATCTAGATCTTGACATGTTCTGATTTTTTTTTCCTCTGATCATTTCAAGGTTTCAGGCTTTATTCTGATTTCCCTGATCTATTTGGAGTTGATTATTGTGCATGGTGAAAATAAGGGCCAAGATACATTCCTTTTTGATAAATACATTTTTTTTTTTACTAATTGTAAACTTTATTGTGTTGATATAATGCATCTTCATCATATTCTCCTCATGTCACACTTTTCTATTCCATATATTTTTTACCCTCATCCACATAAGAGCCCTCCTCAGTGGTGTTATTGGTATTCACTGTGGGGTCATGAATATACCAGTAAGTCTCTGTTGGTGGGGGGAGGACAATGCCTCAGGATACTCCCTTCCAGGCTATGGCTCATGCAGTAATACTATCCTCTTTAACAATGTCCTGTGATCCTTGGAGGACATTTTATAAGTATCCTTTAGTATTCAGCTCTCTGCAGTCTCTGATTTTATGCTTTGATGCATTTGAGTCTCCTCAGTGACAGTAACTCTAGGATTTTTCTTGTAGATTCTAATGTATCTTTAGGTATAGAATCTTGTCATCTATAAATTGAGATCATTTAACTTATTCCTTTCATATTTTTAATGCATTTCAGGTTTATTTTTTCTTCTCCTTGCTCTACCTAGGACTCTGAGCACAATTTTGAATTGAAGTGCAGAGAATAGAAATCTTTGTCTTGTTCCAGATTTTAGGGAAAATAGTCAATCTCATTGCATTAAATGTGCCTTTTTTTAAGTTACAGATATTTCCAATATTTGACTTTGGGTGGTTATAGGTATTCAGGCATTTTTATGTTTCCTGTAGGTTTATTATTATTTTGAAGTATAAGTTTTGTAAGTATTCTCTAACAATGTTTTGGATTTCATTGGGGTCTTTTGTAACAACTACACTTTTGTATGTGATTTTTCTAATTTTTGTCTTTCTCTCACTTTTGATAGTTTAGCTAAGGGTTTATCAATCTTATTTACTTTTTCAAAGGACCAATTCTTCATTGGATTACCTCTGCTTTGTTCATTTTTTACTTATTTAAGAGAATCAGAGAGAGAGAGAGAGAGAGAGAGAGAGAGAGAGAGAGAGAGAGAGAGGGAAAGACTGGGCACACAGGGTCTCCAGCCACTGCAAACAAACTACAGACACATGTGCCACCTTGTGCATCTGGCTTGCATGAGTCCCGGGGAATCAAACCAGGGTCCTTTGGCTTCGCAGGAAAACATCTTCATTGCTAAGCCATCCCTCCATCCCTATTTTGTTCTTTTAGTGTCTATTTCTTTACTTTCTTCTTTGATAATTATTATTTATTGTCATCTTCTTGACTTGGGATTGGCTTATTGTTTTTTTCTATAGTCTTTAAGCATATCATAGGTTTTGTATTTGAGATATCTCTAATTATTTGAGAGGGGCACTTATAGCTATAAATTTCCTCTTAGAAATTTCCTAAATATATTCCTTAGAATCTGGTAGGTTGCATTATTATTTTCAAGTGTGTCTATATTTTTTTAATTTATTTTTTTATTTCTTCACTAATCCACTGTTCGTTCAAAAGAATGTTGTTCATTCTTTATAAGTTGCCTAATTTTGCATCCTTTCTTGTTACTTATTTCTACTTTGATTCACCTGTGCACTGATAAGATTATCAAAGAATTTTCTCAATGGTTTTGAATTTGTCAAGGTTTGTTTTGTGTGCTACTATGTGCCTTTAAAAAATTTTTCATTATTAGATATTGACATTTTTTTTGTATACACATCACATGTTGGCACCATCCTTTCCCTCCTCCCTGCCCCTTTTCTGAAGAGGCCTTCCTCATTAGGGATGCATATCAACCCCATGGGGATTGTGGGTCATGTATTATAGGGGCAGGAGTCAGTTATGGGGAAGAGGCAACATCTCTGTGCAAAATATCCCAACTTGTGGCTCTAACAATCTTTCCATCCCCTCTTCCACAAAATTCCCTGAGCCATGCTGACAGTGTTCAAGGTCTACTTCAGTGATGTGCACCTAGGAGCATCTAGATGTGTGGTTTGGTAGATGGTGAGTGTCCTCAGTATGCTTTCTCCACCCCCCTTGTGCCGATATCAGCTTAATTATGAGAGCAGTATTCTTGCTCATTTCCCCAATTCCTCTGTGGTTTCAGCTGGGGCTGGCTGGAGTGCACTGGGTCATTTATCTCCTCAAGTCCAGTTCCCATCAGAAAAAGAGAAGCAGATTCTCCAATGGATAGTGGAGTCAGAGCCAGTTAAATGGAATAAAGATTATTAATTTAGAGAGAATTATAAGGGTTTAGATACTTTCATATGTGACTATTTTTACAGAAGGATTTATGTGACAGTGAGAAGGTATATTGCCTATCTATTTAGTGGAATCCTGTGTATATAACTTTTAGGTCTAGCTGATCTATGATGTAGCTCTGAAGTCTCTTTGCTGATTTTTGGTCTGGATTACCTATGCATATTTGACTGCTGGTATTAAAGTTTCCCACTACTTTTATGTCTGGTCCTATGTTATCTTTTATGCCTTTTAGTCTTTGTTTTATGAAATTAGGAACCCTATTTGGTCCCTAAATATTTATAGTTGTTACATTTTTCTGATGAATTGTTTCCCCTTTTTGTCTTTTATAATTAGTTTTGGATTGAAGCCTACTTTGATATAAGGACAGCCAATCACTTTGCTTGGCAATTTGGGTTCCATCCTTTGATGTTCGGTTTTTGAATGTCTTTCTTTCTAAGTGTGTTTCTTAGCAATAGCAGATAGGTAGATCTTGATTGTTTTATTCAAGCATTTATTATTGGTGAATTGACACCATTTACATTGTATTGTTATAGAATGAGGACTTATCTTTCCTAATATGTCATGCACAGAGTTCTGATTGGATGGACTATTTATATTTCTTTTCCTCTCTCTTAGAGATTTTGCTGATTTGTTATGTTAGACATAATTGTTTCTTTCCCAATTATTATTTATTCATATATTTTATTTGGTGGCATATTCTAGCATGTGTTCTCATAATGGATGTCCTTCTTTTTCCCTGAAGAGTCTTCCACTTAGAATTTTCTGCACAGCTGCTTTGGTTGTTCCAAATTACCTTAGTTTGTATTTGATTTAAAGTACCTTTATTTCTCCATCAACTTTGAAGTATAACTTTGCTGTGTATGGCACTCTTAGTTGGCAGCTAATTAGTTTCAGAGCTTGAAATATATCATTCCATTCTAGTCTGTTGCTGTAGGGCTGTTGAGGAATGGTCTAAGGTAATTTTGATATTCTTGCTGTTGTATTTGTGTTGACATCTTTCCCTTAAAGTTTTTAGCTTTTTTTCACTTTGTATTTTTATGTTTTAATTTTATCTTATTTGTTTGAGAGAGAGAAAGGGAGATGGAGAGAGTGAATGGGCATGCCAGGATCTTCAGCCACTGCAAATAAGTTTCAGATGCCTATGCCACCTTTGTTGTGCATCTGGCTTACATGGGTCCTGGGGAATTTAACCTGGGTCCTTTGGCTTTGCAGGTAAGTGCCTCAACCACTAAGCCATCTCTCCAACCCTACTTTGTATTTCTGGCATTGTTATTTTAATGTGTCATGCAGAGGTCATTCCCTGTGCATGTCTATTTGGAGTTCTACATGCCTTTTATGTTTGGAATGAGTAGCTTAAGTGGCAGTTTATGTTAACAATTGCTGAGGGAAGAAGAGATTATATTTATTTATTTTATTTGCATGAAAGAAAATAAAGAGAAAGATATAGAGAGAACCACTTTGTGCATCTAGATTTAGGTAAGTACTGGGGGCTTAAATCTAGGTTAGCAAGCTTTGCAAGCAAACAGCTTTAACAGCTGAACCATCTCCCCAGCCCATATGTATTTATTTATAAGAGAGAGAGAGACAGACAGACAGACAGAGAGAGAGAGAGGGAATGGGCATGGCAATGGAAAGCCACCTTCCATTGCAAATAAATTCCAGACACATGCACCACTTGGTGCATCTAGTTTTTTATGGCACTAGGGAATCAAACTGGGGCCACCAGGCTTTGAAAGCAAACACTTTTTACCTCTGATCCATCTCCCCAGCTCTGGACTCTTGTGTTTGGATGTCAACTTCTTTCTGTAGGTTTGGGAAATGTTATCTTATCATTTAATACAACAGTCAATTATGTTGTATTTATTTCATCCCCTTTCCTTTTCTACCCCTTGTGTTCTGAAGTTTGGTGTCCTGAATTTATTCCAGACTTCTTGGAAATATTGATCATGTTCTTTAATATCACTTCTATCATTATTTTACTAACCTGGAAGTAATCCCCAAATCTAGCAATAATTGAAAGATGGGAATGCAATCTGGTCCAGCCATTGTGGAAAACAGTGTGGAGGTTCCTAAAACAGCTAAAGATTGATCTACCATATGACCCAGCTATAGCACTCCTAGGCATATATCCAAAGGACTCATCTCATTTCCTTAGAAGTACGTGCTCAACCATGTTTATTGCTGCTCAGTTTATAATAGCTGGGAAATTGAACCAGTCTAGATGTCCCTCAACTGATGAGGGGATAATGAAGATGTGGCACATTTATACAATGGAGTTGTACTCAGCGGTAAAGAAAAATGAAGTTAGGAAATTTGCAGAAAAATGGATGGACCTGGAAAGGATTATACTAAGTGAGGTAACCCAGGCCCAGAAAGCCAAGCGCCACATGTTCTCTCTCATATGTGGATACTAGCTACAGATGATTGGGCTTCTGTGTGAGAATGAAAATACTTAGTAGCAGAGGCCAGTAAGTTAAAAAGGAGACATAAAGGGAAGAGAAAGGAAGGGAGGAGGGTACTTAATAAGTTGATATTGTATATATGTAAGTACAATGATTGTGATGGGGAGGAAATATGATGGAGAATGGAATTTCAAAGGAGAAATTGTGGGGGGAGAAGGGAGGGAATTACCATGGTATTTTTTTTTTAATCATGGAAAATGCTAATAAAATTTTTTTTTAAAAAGAAAGATGAATGTATCCATGATGATTAATATATAAAGATATGATACACTCATGAGGATGAGTTTGAAATAAACACAGTATGAATAAATAATGCAAATCTAAAATAAGTCACAAAAGCATAGCATCTGACATGATTATATTGAAATATACATACAGCTTCCTGATTGAATGGCCTCTGGGTCCCCAGCTCCCAGATCCCCTGCTCCAGAGAATGTTGTGTGTGGGAGTAAGTATGCCAGATCTCCCTGACATCCCCCCCCCCCCGCACACACACACACCTTCCAGTTCTCTGGTCCCAGTTCCCCTGTTACTGGCTAGGTGGTGACTGGACCCTGTGAGCTTGCTTCTGAAGCAGCCCCTTGCTCATTAAATGGCTCCTGGGTCCCCACCTCCTGGATCCCCTTCTCCTGAGGGTGAACATGTCGATCCAGAGCTCATGGTTCATTCCCCACCTCCCAGTTCCCTGGTTCTGTTACCTCTGATTCTGGCTTGGGGCAGCCTGGTCCTTGTGTATGGGAATCAGAAGGAGGTCTTCACCTCATTTCCTGATTGACTGGCCACTGGCAACCCAAATCCCTATTCCCCTTTGCCAAAGGGTACATGGGCCACTGTAGGAGCTGGCCTCTTGCCCCTGGCTTTCCAGATTCCCAGCTCTTTGTTACCCTGCCCCTGATCCCAGTGTGCTAAGGAGTGTATGCTAATGGAGTCAGTAGGCCACTGCTCCCAGTTCCCCACCTCTCAGTTACCCAGGTACCTTTGATGTATGTGTAATCTCCACAATCAGCACATGTGTGGTTATAAACCCATCTTAAAACAATTCAGGGCTGGGGAGATGGCTTAGTGGTTAAGCGCTTGCCTGTGAAGCCTAAGGATCCCAGTTCGAGGCTCAATTCCCCAGGACCCAAGTTAGCCAGATGCACAAGGGGGCACACGGGTCTGGAGTTTGTTAGCAGTGGCTGGAAGCCCTGATGTGCCCATTCATTCCCCCACCCCCCCCCCCTCTCTCTGTGTGTGTCTTTCTTTCCCTGTCACACTGAAATAAATAAATTAAAAAATTGAACAAAAAAAATTTTTTTAAAAACAATTTATGTCACATGTAAAACAGAACATTCACTGAAGGTCATACAAGGACAAATACTTGCTTCTATCTCAATAAAATAAGACATTTCCCCAATGACCACAATGCAAAACTACCAACAAAAGTCAGAAAACTGAGATGCCTCCACCAAGGATCCCTAGTCCCACAAAGGAAACCACTAGTGATATCACAGATAAATCAACAGAAATTGAATCCCAAAATGAAAGCACAACCAGTAAAAGTGACCTTGATCAAAAGAATTGCTGAAATGAAAGCAAGCCATCTATCACATAAATAAAACTCAGCAGAATAGTATCTTAGAGCATTCAGCTTTTGTCACTAGGCTTAACATAATTGAAGAAAACTCTGGAAGCCTCAAAAGAGATATAAATGAATTGAACATGAGTCAACAAATGGAAGATCTCAATAACAAATTGATTACGCTTAATGAAGAACTGATCAAATGAAAGAATGAATTCAAGGAAGTATCAAGAAAATCAGACTTAAAACGGAAATTATACCTCAAAAGGTGAACATGATGCAAAATAACACAAGAGAAAAAAAATCAAATAGAGCTTTTAAAACCTTTCTAGAACCCATTACTAACAGAGTTACTAATGGAGAAGACAGAAACTGTGAGCTGGAGTACAAGACAGAAGACATTTACTGGGAGTCCAAAAATTTTAATAAGTTGAAAAAGTCATGCAAACAGAATACAAGGGAACTGTGGGATAGCCTAAAATGACAACACACCCAGAAAATGGGTATACCTGAAGAAGAGGAAATCCAGGCCAGAGGCATAGAGAACATATTGAACAAAATTTTGGAATAAAATTTTCCTAGTATCTCAAAACAGAGGCCATCTACATAAAAAAAAGCTCACAGAATGCCAAACACACAGGACCAAAGAAGAAATTCTCCAAGGCACATCATTAAACTCAACAATGAACACTAAAATAGAGTGCTAAAAGTAGATAGAGAGAAACAACTCACTACATTCAAAGGCAATGCCATCAGAATTACCTCATATTTTTCCATTGAAGCTCTAAAAGCCAGAAGTCCCTGGAATGGAACATTTTAAAGTCTTAAACACTTATGGCTTCCAACCTAAGCTACTGTACCCAGCAAAAGTATCCCTCATAATAGATAGTGAAAGGAAAATTCCATGAAAAAAGTCAATTCTATGAACACAAAGTAGAACCTAGAATGAAAACTTTTCAGGAAATACTGAACACAAAAGAGTGAAATGTACAATCTTAAGAGCCTACAAGAAGAGCACAACAACCAAAAATAGAGCAGACTCAAAAAAGGACAAACTCCAAGAAATCACCAGACCCTATAAAGCAGCCCATCATGACAGGACTAAATCAAATGTCATAGTTATAATTTTAAACATCAATGGTCTTAACTCACTAATCAAAAGACACAAGTTAACAGGCTGGATCAGAAAAATGGACCCTTCCTTCTACTGTCTTCAAGAAACCCACCTCAACACTAAAGATAGACACCTCCTCAGGGTGAAAGGATGGGAAATGGTATTCCAGGCAAATGGAAATAGAAAACAAGCAGATGTTGCTACATTAATATCTGATAAAATAGACTTCAAACCAAAAGTAATCAAAAAGAACAAAGAAGGCCACATCTTACTCATCAAGGGAATGATCCAACATGAAGATATCAAAATCATAAATCTATATTGCCAAACACAGTTGCATTAAAATTTATATAAAAAACCTAATTGACAAAAAAAAAAAACTCACAAAAATAAACATTAACACCATCATAATTGGGGACTTCAATACTCCACTATCATTAGCAGATAGATCATCCAGGGAAAAAATCAACAGGCAAATAATAGAGCTCAACAACACCACAGATCAACTAGCCCTGATGGACATTTACAAAACTTTCCACCCCAATTCCACAGAATACACATTCTTCTCAGCAGCCCATGAAATCTTCTCCAAATTAGGCCATAAAGCATGCCTTCATAAATTCAGGATAATTGAGGTAACTTCCTGCATGATAGCAGACCACACTACTAGAAATTAGGAAGAGGCACATCAGGAACTCCACCATCTACTGGAGACTGAAAAACACACTTTTAAACAATGAATGGGTTGTGAAAGAAATTGCCAATGCAGAAACAAGAAGCTTTTAGAACATCAAACAGACAAAACCTTGGGAAAACCTCTCTTTGCCATGTTATAATTAAACTACTAAACACACAAACCAAAGAAAATATATTGAAAGCAGTTAGAGAGAAAAAGTAAGTCACCCACAAAGGCAAGCCCATCAGAATAACTACAGACTCCTCAACACAAACTTTAAAAACCAGGAGGGCTTGGAATGATGTATTCCAAGTTCTGAAAGATAACACTGTCAACCAAGATTACTTTATCCCGCAAAGTTATCTATCCAATTTTATGGAAAAATAAGGATATTCCACAACAAAAACATGCTAAAAGAATTTATGACAACTAAACTAGCTCTACAGAAAATACTTGAAAAAAATTCTTAATGCTGAAGAGCAAGCCAAACATACACAGAGGAAAAAGAAAAAAATAAACCACACTGAACTAATAGTTAAAACAAATAAGTAAAGGGAAAACAGGAAACACTACAAAATAAGAAGAGTGGCAAGAATAAGTGCATATCATTCAATAATTACTCTGAATATCAATGACCTCAATGTACCATCCAAAAGACACAGGCTTGCAGACTGGATTAAAAGGCAAGATCCTGCTATTTGTTGCCTCCAGGAAACTCACTTCTCAATAAAGATAGACACTGCCTTAGGGTGAAAGGATAGAAATTGGTAGTTCAAGCAAATGGGCCTAGCAGGGGTTGCTATGCTAATATCTGACAGGATAGACTTCAAACCAACATTAGTGAGGAAAGATAGAGAAGGTCATTTTATCCTGATTAATGGAACACTCCAGAAGGAGTACATTACATTCCTAAACATATATGCACCTACAATGGGGACTCCCAGTTTCATCAAACAAACACTATTACAATTAAGGTAACAGATAATATCAAACACAATTGTAGTGGGAGATGTCAATAACCCACTCTCATCAATTGACAGGTCATCCTGAAAAAATAAACAGAAGGACATCTGAATTAAATGATGTCACGGAACAAATGGAACAAACAGATATCTACTGAACATTCCATCCAAATGCTGCAGAATATAGATTTTTCTCAGCAGCACATGTAATATTCTCTAAAATAGACCATAGAAAAGTAAATCTGCACAAACAGGAAAATTTAAATAATCACTTGTACTCTATCCGACCATAATGAGATTAAACTGCAAATCAGTAACAAAAAAAGCTACAGAGACTTCCGGCCAAGATGGTGACCGCCTAGCTGCACTCCAGATGCCAGGGAGAAAAAGGCAAGAAATTAAGGGCTAACAGGGTCTTTTTGCCAGTGGGACAGCACAGAGTGGGGAAAAACAGGGAAGCACACATCCCCATGCCCCCCGGCGCAACCCGGCGCTCCCCAGCCCACGCGCCCCGGCCCCGGTGCTCCCTGCGCTGCCCACTTGCCCTGCACCCCCCGCGCTCCCCGCATCCCGTGCCCTGCGCCCCTTGCCGCGCTGCTGTGCTCTGTTCACGTGACCGCCAGCCCATCGCGCGCCTGCCAGCCCGCTGTGCTGATGCGTGGGGATCTCCACCTTTTTGCTCTGATCGTGCGTGTTGGCCAGCCACACTGTGCTTGGTTCCCACACCCGCGGGGGCCGCCTCTGCCTTGATTAAGCTGCTGCCAGACCCCCTGCTGCTGTGCTCCAATCGCTTGCCTGCCAGCCAGCCTCTGCTGTGTCCTGATCCCGTGCCTGCATCAGCTGCCTCTGCACTACAATTGCACGTGCAGCAGGCCCAGTACCATAGCAAGGGCCAAACAAGTCCACAGTGAGTCACTAGCACCAGCTCAGGTGCCACCCCTACCTGTCCATCACAACCCATCCCCCACTCCCCTGAGGTGGGAGAGCTCAGACAGTTTGCAAGTCCCAGAATTCTCAGCCAGAGATTGGGCAGCTTCAGGGCTTGCTGCCTCAGTCTTCTTCCAAACTAGAAGGCAGGCAGCTTTGGTGCATTACTGGGTGAGAATTCAGGCAACTTTTGTGCCCCCGTCAGGCTATATAGATAGGTGGCTTTGGCAAGAGATAGCAAAAACCCAGGCTACTTGTAACTGCCCCAGGCTGCCCTGGATTCTCATTAAGCTAGATCCCAGGCTGCTCCACCCACCTACCTGCCCATACACTGACATGGGTAGACCACAGCGCAAAAGAAATAACATGAAAAATAAAATGCAAGAAAATCCAGACAGATCACCCAGTCCAACAAGGATTACATCTAACCAAAACATAGAAGAGTGTTTAGGATCAGAACATCAAGTGGAAGCTATGAACAATGCAACCCTGACCAACCTACTGCTAGAACTGGCAGGAAAGCTACAAAGGACAGATAATTGTGTGGATGCTACCATCGCTAAGCTAGAGCAATATGATAAGACACTGGAAGGAATTCAAAGAGAGCTAAGAGAGTTGAGGGAGAGTGAAAAAAAAAAGAGGACCTTAAAAATCAGCTGGCCACACTAAATGAAAACATAAAGAACTGCAAGGATGATTTCCAAGAATCATCAAGAAAATCAGAAAATGAGGCGGAAAGGGAGCTGGACAGAACGATGGAAGTGATACATAGGAAAGTAGTAGAAAATTCAAATTTAATTGAACTAGTCCAAAACTCGCTACAGGCCCTCAAGAATAGTCAGTGAAGTGGAAGATAGAAACTCTGATCTGGAAGACAGGATGGAAGAAATAGTTCGAGAGTCCAAACATTTCAGTAAATTCAAAAGTTCCTATGAACAGAACATGAGAGAATTGTGGGATACACTTAGACGTCCTAATATCAGAATCATTGGAATACCAGAAGGAGAAGAATTTCAGACCAAAGGCCTGGAGAACCTATTTAACACAATAATTGAAGAAAACTTCCCCAGTCTCTTAAAAGAAAGGCCAATCTAGATACAAGAAGCAAGCAGAACTCCTAACAGACTAGACCCAAGGAGAAACTCACCAAGACATATTATCATTAAGACTCTAAACATTGACACCAAAGAGAAAATCCTAAAAGCAGTGAGGGTAAAACAGCACATCACTTTCAAAGGAAACCCCATCAGAATTACTTCAGACTTCTCAATGGAAACCCTGAAAGCTAGAAGGGCCTGGAATGAAACCCTTCAAACTCTAAGAAACTATGGCTTCCAACCCAAATTACTCTACCCGGCAAAAGTCTCCCTTATAATAGATGGTGAAAGGAAAACTTTCCATGACAAAACTCAGCTTTACAATTATAAGAACACAAAACCAAACCTACAGAAAGTATTCCAGGAAATTTTCCACAGAGAAGAAACAAATAACCAAACACAAATGCCTACAAGAAGCAGATCACAGCAACCAAACCCAGAGTAGACAGAAAAAAATATTTAAATTCCATGGAAATGCCAACACACCTCAACCACCACAACAAGGCAGGGATCAAATCAAATATCATAGTCATACCCCTAAATATTAATGGCCTTAATTCACCTATCAAGAGACACAAGCTAACAGGGTGGAACAAAAAATTAGACCCCCTCAATCTGCTGCCTTTAAGAAACCCACCTTACCACTAAAGACAGAAACCTCCTCAGGGTGAAAGGGTGGAAAACAATATTCCAAGCAAATGGAAATAAGAAACAAGCACGTGTAGCTATATTAATATCAGATAAAATTGACTTCAAACCAAAAACAATCAAAAAAAGACGAAGGCTACTTCCTACTTATAATGGGAACAATCCATCAAGAGGATATTACAATCATAAATCTGTAAGCACCAAACACAGGGGCACCACAGTTCATAAAACAAAACCTACTTGACAATAAAACAGAAATAACCATCAACACCATCATAGCTGGGGACTTTAACACACCATTATCAGTAATAGACAGATCATCCAAACAGAAGCTCAGCAGGGAAGTAAGAGAGCTCAACAAAACCATAGAGCACTTAGACCTAAAAGACATCTACAGAACTTTCCACACCAAATCCACAGACTACACATTCTTCTCAGTGGCTCATGGAACATTCTCTAAAATAGACCATATACTGGGTCACAAAGACTGCCTCCACATATTTAGGAAAATTGACATAATTCCCTGCATGATATCAGATCATAACGCTATATTCCTAGAAATCAACAACAAAAAAATCAACAAGAACCCCAACGGCAACTGGAAACTGAATAGCACACTCTTAAACAATAAATGGATAGTGGATGAAATAAAAAAGAAAATTGCAAAATTTCTGGAATTGAATGACAATGAGAACACATCATACCAAAACTTATGGGACACAATGAAGGCAGTCCTCAGGGGAAAATTCATAGCACTCAATGCCTTCATAAAAAAGACAGAAAGATCCCAAATCAATAGCCTAACCATCCACCTAAAGGCATTGGAAAAACAAGAAAAATCCAACCCAAAGAGCTCCAGAAGGAAAGAAATAATTAAAATCAGAGCAGAAATTAATGAATTGGAAACCAAGGAAACAATTAAGGTAATTGACAAAACAAAGAGCTGGTTCTTTGAAAAAATAAACAAGATTGACAAACCTCTGGCCAATTTGATCAAGCAAAAAAAAGGAGAAACTCCAAATTAACAAAATTCAAAATGAAAAAGGAGAGATCACAACAGACATAAGTGAAATCGGCAAAATCATCAGGACTTATTTCAAAAACCTCTACTCCACAAAACTGGAAAATGTGGAGGAGATGGATAAATTCCTGGATGCATATCATCTACCAAAGCTAAACTCAGAGCAGATTAATCACCTTAATGAACCCATCACACTCACGGAGATTTAAAAAGTAATAAAAAACCTCCCAAAAAAGAAGAGTCCAGGACCAGATGGATTCCCAGCCGAATTTTATCAAACCTTCATGGAAGAACTCAATCCAATCTTTCTATAACTGTGCCACACCATTGACGAACAGGGAAAGCTACCCAACTCCTTCTATGAAGCTATTATCACCCTAATCCCAAAACCAGGCAGAGATGCCACAAGAAAAGAAAACTACCGGCCTATTTCCCTAATGAACATAGATGCAAAGATCCTCAACAAAATACTCACAAACCGAATCCAACAACACATCAAAAGCATTATCTACTTTGAGCAATTGGGATTTATCCCAGAAACACAGGGTGGTTCAACATATGAAAATTGGTCAATGTAATTCACCACATAAACAAGCTTGCCGGAGCCTGCCAGCTGAAAGGGTTCGAGCCTGATGGGGAGTGAGGATTAAGGAAAGACAGAAGAAAGAGTGAAAGCATGGACCCCAGTCCAGGGCTGAAGCCAGGACTGAAGACATGGTTTATTTTACAGCATTCCTTTTTATATCTTTTTTACAAACAGTTTTTCCATGAACAAAGATTTTATGAGCTTTACAAGTTCCTATCAAAAAACCTGCCTGTTACAGAGTTTTTGCATTTCAATCATTTCTCAGTACAAAGGAGCAGCCAAATGGCTGAAGATACCTAATCTTGCTTACAGGTAGGCTGCTATAGTTTTGCTAATGTCTTGCTGCCAGACAGCTTCTTGACACTGAAGATACACAATCTTACTTGAAGGAAGGCTGCTATAATTTTGCTAGTGTCCTGCAGCCAGAAGCCCGGGGATATGGATACAAGTCAGCCAAAATGGCTCCCGACAGAAGTTTAAACCAAAAAACCACATAATCATTTTGATAGATGCAGAAAAGGCCTTTGACAAGATACAACATCACTTCATGATCAAAACATTGGAGAGAATCGGCATGACCAGTCCACATCTTAACATAATAAAGGCAATATACAAAGCTCCAAAGGCCCAAATAATACTTAATGGAGAGAGACTGGAGGAATTCCCATTGAAATCAGGAACAAGACAGGGATGTCCTCTCTCACCTCTGCTTTTCAATATAGTTCTGGAAGTCCTAGCCCAAGCAATAAGACAGGAGAAGGAAATAAAAAGGATACAATTTGGAAAGGAAGAAGTTAAGTTAGCTCTATTCACTGATGACATGATTGTATAAGTAAGAGACCTGAGACACTCAATTCCAAAACTCCTGAAGGTGATTAACACCTATAGCAAAGTAGCAGGATACAAAATCAATGCACAAAAATTGGTAGCATGTCTGTATGCAAATGACAAAGACACAGAAAAAGAAATAAAGGACATAGTCCCATTTTTAATAGCAACAAAAACAAATAAAATACCTTGGAACAACGTTAACCAAGGAAGTAAAAGATCTATACAACGAAATATTAAAACTCTCAAAAAAGAAATTGAGGAGGACTTGAGAAAATGGAAAGACCTCCCATGCTCCTGGATAGGCAGAATTAACATTGTGAAGATGGCAATCCTACCAAAGGCAATATATAGATTTAATGCAATTCCAATTAAAATCCCTACAGTGTTCTTCACAGACATAGAAAAAATGATCTCAAATTTCATATGGAAAGGCAGAAGGCCTCGCATATCCAAACATATCCTCAGCAAAAGAAATACCTCTGGTGGCATCACCATACCTGATATAAAGCTATATTACAAAGCCATAGTAATAAAAACTGCATGGTACTGGCATAAAAACAGGGGTATAGACCAATGGAATAGACTTGAGGACCCGGATTTTGGGTCCACCAACTATAGCTACTTGATATTCAACATAGGCCCAAACAATACAGGCTGGAAAAAAGATAGCATCTTCAACAAATGGTGCTTTAGAAACTGGATAACCACATGCAGGAAACTAAAACTTGATCCACACATTTCACCATGCACTACACTCAAATCCAAATGGATCAAAGACCTCAACATAAGACCAGAAACTTGAATACTACTAGAAGAAAATTTAGGAAGTACTTTCCATGATATAGGAATGGAAAAAGACTTCCTGAACAAAACCCCAGTGGCTCAAGTTTTTAAACAGTCACTCACCCAATGGGATAATATGAAACTGAAGAGTTTCTTTACAGACAAGCATATAATAAGCAAAGCCAATAGAATACCCACCCGAGTGGGAGAAAATATTTGCAGGTTATCCAACTGAGAGAGGCCTTATTTCTAGAATTTACAAAGAACTCAAAAGTCTAAACAACAAGAATACAAATACCCCACTCACAAAATGGGGTGCAGAGTTGAACAGGCAATTCCCAGAGGAAGAAATACAAATGGCAATCACACACTTAAGAAAATGTTCATCATCCCTAATCATCAGAGAAATGCAAATTAAAGCAACTATGAGATTCCACCTTACCCCAATAAGGATAGCCAACATCAAAAAGTCAAATGAAAATAAATGCTGGCAAGGATGTGGAGAAGCAGGGACACTCATTCACTGTTGGTGGGAATGCAGGATGGTACAACCACTGTGGAAAGCAATATGGAGACTCCTAAAAAAGCTGACTATAGAAATTCCAACAGACCCAGTTATACCCTTACTGGGCATCTATCCTAAAACCTTCAAACCAAAGGCCAGAGAGATTTGCTCAACCATGTTTGTAGCAACTCAATTCATAATAGCTAAGAGCGGGAATCAACCCAGATGTCCATCTTTAGAAGAATGGATAACAAAGATGTAGTATATCTACACAATGGAATTCTATACAGCAGTAAGAAAAAACGACACAAAGAAATTTGAGGAAAAATGGTTGAACCTGGAACAGATCATTCTCAGTGAACTTACCCAATCACAGAAAAAAAAATCAACACATAGTCTCACTCATCTACAACACCTAGCCTGAATCTACCCAAGACACCCTACATACTCAGCAAGCACCTTATGGACTAGACAATAGGATGGAAGGGAGGGCGGGGTGGGCATCGAAGGGTGGAAAACAGTAATCTGGACCCAAACAGCATTGGTACCATAAAATTCTACTTCCTAAAAGTCAGACCAAATGGCTGAACCTTCACTAGACCTTTACAGGAAACACCTGAACCACAAGACACTGGAGAGGGTAGGATCAAGACTAACCTAAATCTTCTCCATCTCCCCTCCCTCCCTCTCTCCCTCTCGCCTCTATCTCTCTCCTCTCTAACTCTTGTATATTAGTTATGTTTTTCCTCAATTTATTAGTGGGCACTGGCCTGTACCCCCACTTCCAGCTTGGGGCTACCATCCACAATGAGCTGTTGATCAGAGAAACCTACAAGGTTTCCCAAAACAATGACAGACGTCTGTCAGAGTACTTGATGACCCACCAAAGGCCAGTGGTAAGTCCCTATTGCTGAAGACTCCATATGCAGCTGATACGCAAAATCGAAGGGCATGGCTGGAAGCCAGGAGAGAGTCAGTCCCCAGACAATGTGTCTAGTGCCAGAAGGCGCTACATTGGCGACTGGGGGAAATGACCAATATCTGTCCAAGCAACTCATTGTCTAATCTAATTAGCAACAAATAACTTGACGTGATGCCCACACAAGTGCAATAGTGGCACACAGCCATGGTGAGGAACCAACCACTCTTGATTTGGCTAACTGATCCACTCAGTGGTACTAGACCCATAGCTGGAGCTGGGAAACAAGTCAGAACCATACCCAAACACAAGCCCACTCTACAATATTAAGCTATCATCAATCATGGGGAACAAGAGGGCCTACACCTATCAATCTGTCTATCAAAAAAGTAAGTGTTGTTTCAATTTTCTTGGTGCTAACTTACTCTCCATTGGAGAATCTGCTTCTCTTTTTCAGATAGATGCAGATCCTATGGAGAGAGCTGCCCCAACATACTTCAAAAGGGGCCCAACTGAAACTAAGGACAATTGGTGAAACAAGCAATGGTGATGTTTTCCTGTGAACTGATTACCAGCACAAAGGGGAAGGAGACCAACACAGAGAAAAATCAACTCCTACCAAATCAGAGAGCCAGAGCCTCAGATGCCCCCAACACCTCAGCACTGAAGTAGACCAAAAATGAACCCAACATGGCTCAGGGAAATTTTGCGGAAGAGGGGGCGTAAAGAATGTCAGAGTCACATGTTGGGTCATGATTTTCAGAGACATTTAGCATACCAATAACTGGGGACTAACCCCACAGTGCACGATCCATTTACATCAACAAGGCGGGTCTAATGGGAGGGGTAGATCATAGATGACCCTAAACAATGGTACCAAACTGCCTTTAATTGATGAAAAGTAAACTAATAAAACAAATTAAAAGAAAAAAAAAAGCTACAGAGCATATAGAAATTCATGGAAACTAAACAGTACACATTTGAATGATCATTGGATCATTGAAGAAATCAAAAAGGAGATCAATAAATTCATAGAATCAAGTGATGATGATAACACAACATACCAAAACCTTTGTGACATAATGAAGGAAATAATAATAAATAAAAAATAAATAAATAAGAGGAAAATTTATAGCTCTAAGTGCCTATATTAAGAAATTAGAAAGCCGGGCGTTGTGGCGCAAGCCTTTAATCCCAGCACTCAGGAGGCAGAGGTAGGAGGATCGCTGAGAGTTCGAGGCCACCCTGAGACTACATAGTGAATTCCAGGTCAGGTCAGCCTGAGCCAGAGTGAGACCCTAACTCAAAAAACCAAAAAAAAAAAAAAGAAATTAGAGAGTTCACAAACAAACAATTTAATGCTACACCTTAAGGCCTTGGAAAAAGAAGAGTAAAGCAAACCAAAAATCAGTAGACAAGAAGAAATCATAAATATTAGGGAAGAAATTAATGACATAGAAACTAAAAAAAAAGAAAAGAAAAGAAAAGAAAAGAATCAATGAAACAGAGTTGTTTCTTTGAAAGGATAAACATGATTAATAAACGCTTAGCAAATTTGACCAGAAGAAAGAGAGAAGAGGGCTGGAAAGATGGCTTAATGGTTAAGTACTTGCCTGTGAAGCCTAAGGACCATGGTATGAGGCTCAATTCCCCAGGACCCATGATAGCCAGATGCACAAGGGGGTGCCCACATCTGGAGCTCATTTGCGGTGGCTGCAGGCCCTGCTGTGACCATTCTCTGTATCTCTCTGTCTCTCTCTGCTGATTTCTCTCTGTGTTGGTCACTTTCAAATAAATAAATAAAAATAAACAAAAAAATTTAAAAAAGAAAGAGAGATGAGACAAAACTTAATAAAATTAGAGATGAAACAGGCACCATTACAACAGATACTTAAGAAATTCAGACAATTATAAGGATATACTTTAAGAATATTTAAGCCTCTCATTTGAAAATCTGAAAGAAATGGATGATTTCCTTGATTCATATGAACTACCAAAATTAAATCAAGATGAGATAAACCATTTAAATATACCTATAACAAGTACAGAGATCCAGTCAGCTATTAAAAGTATCCCAACAAACTTCCAGTTAAGATGGTGGCATAGGAACCACGCCAAAGCAGCCTACGAGAGAAAAAGCCAAAGAAAACCCAGAAAAATACACACTTTTACTAAAAAGTGAGGTGTATAAGAAATTAAAACAGCAGCAGAGAAGTAGGAGAGATCCAGAGCATCCAGAGCCCACACAGGCAGACTGAAGCAGCACCGGCAGTGGCAGCTCCAGCTGTGGCAGCAGAAGTGGCAGTGGAAGCCACGTCTCTGACTCCAGCAGTAAGAGCAGTGGCTCAGGCACCGGCAATAGCGGCTCTAGCAGTGGCAGGTCCAGCAGCGGCAGCTTCAGCAGCTGCAACAGCAGCGATTCCAGCAGTGGTGGTGCCAGTCTTCAGTGCCACAGTTGCCAGGCTCAGATTGCCCTGCAGGAAAAGTCAGTGCCCAGCTGCAGAAAACAGAGCAGCAGTCCAGCGATTCAGCAAGCCTACTTGACTGAGACCAAAATCATCCAGAAAGGTAACTGGGATTGCACCAAGGAAGGGTCTCACTTGGTCACAAGCTGACTTGAAACCCTCAACAGACCAGAAATCTTAACCTCCTTGTTGATAGAGGATCTGGTTGTTATAATACCTACTCTTGCATAAATACTTGGTGCTGTTTTTGATTGAATGTATTCAGTGTTTAGTTAAATTTTAAAATGATTTCTTATAGTACTTTTACTTATTTATTTGAGAGTGACAGACAGCGAGAAAAAGAGGCAGAGAGAGAAACAGAGAGAGAGAGAGAGAGAGAGAGAGATAATGGATGGTCAGGGCCTCCAGCCACTGCAAAAAAACTCCAGATGCATGTGCACCCTTGAGCATGTGGCTAACTTGGGTCCTGGGGAATCGAGCCTCAAACCAGAGTCCTTAGGCTTCACAGGCAAGCACTTAACCCCTAAGCCATCTCTCCATCCCTTAGTTAAATTTTAGAATCTACCTGTATTTTGTTCTACTCAGCCTATGTGAATACTCCCATAGTAGGCAAATTCAAACCCTAGGAACACTTTTCTAGATACTCTGGGAGTGCTAAGAGCCACACCTAACATCTTAATCTCCTACACTGAAGGTATGTAACATCAAATCAATTGACACAGGTAAGAATACCCAGCTAACCAGAAAATCCAAGCATTAACTTAATCCCAGATGCAAAATATATATACATTATAACACAAGAAACACCAAAAATCAAGACAATATAAATCCACCAAAATATATTAATGCATCAGAAATGACCTCCAGCGAGAACGAGTTAGAGGAAATGCCTCAGAAAGATTTCAGAAGAATGATCATAAATATGTTCAAAGAAGTCAAAGAAGAAATCAAACAAAACAAACAGGAAATAAAAGGAATCAAAGAAGACACAGGATACCAATTTAATGAAATAAAGAAGTCAATACAAGACATAAATAAGGAAATAGAAATAATAAAAAAAAACAGTCAGAATTACGAGCAATGAAGAACACAGTTAATGAAATTAAAAAAACTCTGTAGAAAATCTCACCAGTAGAATGGATAAAGGAGAGGACAGAAGATCTAAGCTAGAAGACCAGGTGGCAGATCTAATACAGTCCAACAAAGAGAAAGACAAACTCAAAGAAAAGTATGAATGGGAATTTCAAGATATTAGGGACACTATTAAAGATCAAACATAAGAATTCAGGTCATAGTGGAAGGAGAAGAATTTCGCTCCAAAGGTGTTGTAGGCATCCTCAACAAAACCACAGAAAAAAACTTCCCCCAAATTGGGAAAGAGGTGCCAATGCAGATGCAGGAAGCCTTTAGAACACCAGCCAGACAAAATCTGGAAAGAACCTCTCCTCCCCATATTATAATTAAACTACCAAACACACAATCCAAAGAAAAAGTATTGAAAGCAGTTAGAGAGAAAAATAAAGTTACCTACAAAGGCAAGCCCATCAGGATTACAGCAGATTACTTAACATAAACTTTAAAAGCCAGAAGGGCTTAGAGTGATGTATTCAAAATTCTGAAAGATAACAACTGTCAACCAAAGTTACTTTATCCTGAAAAGCTATCCATTTAAATAGATGGAGAAATAAGGACATTCCATGAGAAAAGCAGGTAAAAGGAGTATTGAAGATAAAACCAGTTCTACAGAAAATACTTGAAAGTATCCCCCATGCTTAAGAGAAGGAAAAACACACATATAAGGAATCTTGAAAAACCAAGCATTACTCAAATACTAGTTAACACAAGAGAGAAAAGGTAGAACTGGAACCACAAAAAAAAAAAAAAAAGCAAACATAAATACACACCTTTCAATAATATCTCTTAATATCAACAGCCTCAATGCCCCAACCAAAAGACATAGGTTCGCAGACTGGATTAAAAAGCAGGATCCTACAAAATGTTGTCTCCAAGAAACTCACCTTTCTACAAAGGATGGACATTATCTCAGGGTGAAAGGTTGGAAAACGGGGTATCAAGCAAATGGGCTTACAAAACAAGCAGGTGTTGCTATCCTAATATCTGAAAAGGTAGACTTCAGTACAATGTTAGTCAAGAGAGGAAGGTCACTTTATATTGATTAAGGGCACACACCATCAGGAGGACATGACAATCCTAAATATATATGCACCTAACACGGGGACTCCCAAATTCATCAAACAAACACTATTAGAACTAAGGTCACAGATAACACCAAACACAGTGGTGGTGGGTGACTTTAACACCCCACTCTCATCAATTGACAGGTCATCCCGGGAAAAAATAAACAGAGGCATCTGGACTAAATGAGGTTATAGAAGGAATGGACATAACAGATATCTCCAGGACATTTCATCCAAAGACTGCAGAATATACATTCTTTTCAGCAGCACAAGGAACATTCTCTAAAATGGACCATATATTTGGACACAAAGCAAATATTAACAAATACAGGAAAATTGAAATAATTCCTTGCATTCTATCTGACCACAATGGAATCAAACTACAAATCAATAGCAAGGAAGGCTGTAGAGCATACACAAAATCATGGAAACTAAACAATACACTACTAAATGATGAATGGGTCATGAAGAAATCAAAAATGAAATAAAAAAATTTATAGAATCAAATGATAATGAGAACACAACATACCAAAATCTCTGGGACACAATGAAGGCAGTTCTAAGAGGTAAATTTATAGCTTTAAGTGCCTATATTATGGAATTAGAAAGGTTGCAAGTAAAGGACCTAATGCTTCACCTTAAAGCCTTGGAAAAAGAAGAACAAAGCAAACTAAAAATCAGTAGCCAGAAAGAAATAATAAATATTAGGGTAGAAATTAATGAAATAGAAACTAAAAAAAAAAAAAAAAAAAAAATCCAAAGAATCAATGAAACAAGGAATTAGTTCTTTGAAAGGATAAACAAGATTGATAAACCCTTAACAAATCTCCCCAAAAGAATAAAAGACACAAATTAATAAAATTAGAGATGAAAAAGGTAACATCACAACAGATGCCAGAGAAATTAAAAAAACATAGGGACGTACTATAAAAGCATATACTCCACAAAGTATGAAAATCTGAAAGAAATGGATGATTTCCTTGATTTATCTGACCTACCTAAATTAAATCAAGGTGACATTAATCACTTAAATAGACCTATAACATGCATGGAGATCTGAACAGTCATCAAAAATCTCCCAACTAAAGAAAGCCCAGGCCCAGATGGATTCACTGCTGAATTTTACCAGACCTTCAAGGAAAATCTAACACCATTGCTTCTTAAGCTTTTCCATAAAATAGAAAAAGAAAGAAGTCTACCAAACTCCTTCTATGAAGCCAGCATCACCCTGATGTCAAAACCAGGCAAAGATAGAACAATAAAAGGAAATTACAGACCAATCTCCCTCATGAACATAGATGCAAAAATTCTCAACAAAATATTGGCAAACCAAATACAGAATATATCAGAAAGATCATTCACCCTGACCTTTATCCCAGAGATTCAGGGATGGTTCAATATACACAAATCTATAAATGTAATACATTATATAAATGGGTGAAGGACAAATATCACATGATCATCTCATTAGATGCAGAGAAAGCATTCAAAAAATCCAACATCCCTTCATGATAAAAGTTCTACAGAGACTGGGAATAGAAGGAACATATCTCAATATAATAAAGGCTATTTATGACAAGCCTACAGCCAACATATACTAAATGGAGAAAAACTTGAAGCATTTCCAGTAAAATCAGGAACGAGACAAGGGTGTCCACTGTCCTCACTTTTACTTAATATAGTACTGAAAGTCTTAGCTATAGGAATAAGGAAAGAGACACTCATACAAATTGGAAAGGAAGAGATCAAACTAACTATTGGCAGATGATATGATTATATTCATAAAAGACTCAGAAACCCTACCAGCAAGTGGTTAGAGCTGATAAACACTTTTAGCATCATAGCAGCATACAAAATAAATTCACAGAAATCAGTAGCTTTCCTATATACTAACAACAGACATGCAGAGAATGAAATCAGAGAAACTCTCCCATTAACAGTTGCCTCAAAAAGAAAGTACCTTGGGGGCTGGAGAGATGGCTTAGCGGTTAAGTGCTTGCCTGTGAAGCCTAAGGACCCTGGTTCAAGGCTCGGTTCCCCAGGTCCCACGTTAGCCAGATGCACAAGGGGGCGCACACGTCTGGAGTTCGTTTGCAGAGGCTGGAAGCCCTGGCGCGCCCATTCTCTCTCTCTCTCCCTCTATCTGTCTTTCTCTCTGTGTGTCTGTCACTCTCAAATAAATAAATAAATAAAATAAAATAAAAAGTACCTTGGAATAAACTTAACTAAGGAAGTGAAGAATCTCTCCAATGAGAACTTTAAAACACTCGAGTGAGAAGTTGCAGAAGACAAGGAAATGGAAAGACATATCATGTTGGAAGAATCTATAATGTGAAAATGTCAATATTACCAAAAGCAATCTACACATTACATGCAATACCCATGAAAATTTCAATGACATTCTTCACAGGAATAGAAAAAACAATGCTAAAATTCATTTGGAAGCACAAAAAAACCTCAAGTAGCCGAAACAATTTTGAGCAACAAAATTAAGGCTGGTGGTATCATAATACCCAATTTTTAGCTATATTACACAACCATAGTAACAAAAGCAGCATAGTATTGGCACAAAGACAAACATGTAGATCAATGGAATGGAATTGAGGATCCATATGTTAATACAGCCATCTAATTTTTGACAAAAATGCCAAAAATATTCATTGGAGAAAAGATAGCTTCTTCAACAAGTGGTGCTGGGAAAACTGTATATGTAGAAAGATAAAAATAGAACCTTGTCTTTCTCTATGCATAAGAATCAAATCCAAATGGATGAGGGACCTGAATGTCAGACCTGAAACTCTGGAATTACTAGACGAAAAGTTAGGGAAAACTCTTCAACATATTGGCATAGGTAAGGGCTTTCTGAATATAACTCCAATTGCTCAGAAATTAAAACCACTAATCTACTACTGGGATCTCATGAAATGAGAAAGCTTTTGTAGCGCAAAGGACCCTGTAAATAGAGCAAAGAGTCAACCTACAGAATGGGAGAAAATCTTTTCAAGTTTCTCATCTGACAGAGGTTTAATATCCAAAATATACAAAAAACTATCAAAACCAGAACAATAAGAATTCAAACAACCCAATCAAAAAATGGGCTATGAAACTAAATAGAGAGTTCTCATCAGAAATACAGATGACACATAAACATCTAAAAAAGTGTTCTGGCTGGAGAGATGGTGTAGCAGTTAAGCGCTTGCCTGTGAAGCCTAAGGACCCCGGTTCGAGGCTTGGTTCCACAGGTCCCACGTTAGCCAGATGCACAAGGGGGCGCACACGTCTGGAGTTCGTTTGCAGAGGCTGGAAGCCCTGGTGTGCCCATTCTCTCTCTCCCTCTATCTGTCTTTCTCTCTGTCTGTCACTCTCAAATAAATAAATAAAATATGAACAAAAAATATTTTAAAAAAGTGTTCTACATCCTTAGCATCAGGGAAATGCAAATAAAACTACCTTGAGTTTCCATCTGTCTTTTGTCAGAATGGCTACCATCAAGAAAACAAATGACAATAAATGTTGGCAAGGATGTGTGATCAAAGGAGAACCCTTCTGCACTGTTGGTGGGAATGTAATCTGGAACAGCCATTGTGGAAATCAGTGTGGAGGTTCTTGATATAGCTAAAACCAGATTTACCATATGATCTAGCTATAGCACTCCTAGGCATATATCCTAATGAGTCTTCTCACTACCTTAGAGATACTTGCACAGCCATATTTATTGCTGCTCTATTCACAATAGCTAGGAAATGGAACCAGCCTAGATGTCCATCCACAGATGAATGGATAATAAATATGTGGTACTTCTAGACAATGGAATTCTATTCTGTGGTAAAGAAAACTGAGATTATGAAATTTGCAGGGAAATGGATGTATCTGAAAAGGATCATACTAAGTGAGGTAACCCAGGCCCAGAAAGCCAAAAGTCACATGTTGTCTGTTATATGTGGATCCTAGCTACAAATGTGTAGACTTGTGTGTGATATGGAACCAAAAATCATTAGGAGAGGCCCATAAGTAGAAAAAAAACCTATAATGAGGGAGGAGAGGAAAGGTCCTAAGGGGATGGAATTGTATATATGTAAGTAGAACAGATTACAGGGAGGGGAAAGGTCTAAGTGAGGTCAGGGGAAGATATTGTATAAAAGAAAGGTGGGAGGGGCGGAATCAATCAAAATTCAAGATATTCTGAATAAGACATAAGAAAATCTACTTTCTTAAATAATGGCACATCCAGAAGCCATAGATTGTTACTAGAAAATTTTCAGTGCCAGAAATGGGATACCTTCCAGTCAGTTGTTTGCCAGGGAGGTCCCAGTTGCCTCCAAAACATTATAGGCTATTGCCAAGTCCCTTAGATTCCCTTGAGAAAGAGAATGTAAGACCCTATTGCTGAAGACTTCACATGCCTGAGCAGCAAAGTCACTGAGAAATCAAGCTGGTGCTTAGCAGAAAACCTCCCTGTAGCTCAGCCAACTGAAAGCTGGAAAAAGCTGCAATATATGCAGCCTTATGGGAGATAGAAGTCATCAGTGATGACAACAGTGGACACTGAAAACCTCAAGTTTGGCCAGACAGGCCAAATGACTGAATGAGTGTAATAGCGGCATGTCTGCTCTGGGGAAAACCAGCTGCTCTCTAATTGGACTGAAGGCCCACTCTATGGGAGGGAACACATGCCTGGTACTGAAACCCTAATCAAAAGCCTATGACAGGGGATGTCATGAGCCTTAGGGGTATAAAGCCTGCTCTTGTCTGGGTAAATGCATATATTACTCTCACCAAATTGCCTGGAAAGCACTACACTTAATATTCATATTCATATATTAATGCTTCTCTCACTTCTGGTTAGAGATATTTCTCTTTTCAGATGGCAATGACCACTGGGATGATGCAAAAGGCAACATAGTGCTGAGAAGAAGAGGCAGAGGAGTGTCCAGCTCCAAAACATCTCACACCCTCCAAGTCTCAGGGCCCATTGCAGAAGAGGTGGCAGAAAGAATGTAAGAGTCCTTACATACAACTGCCCAGACAGAAATTGGCCTCGATATCCGAGACCTTGCAGTGTCTAGCAATACCTACACAAGACCCTCATCATAGGTGAAAAAGATGATGACATCAAATTAAAAGAGAGAGCAATGGAGAGAGGGAGGGTTTATGATGTTATGATGGAGAACAGAGTTATGGAAGGGAAAGTGGGAGAAGGGATGGGAGGGAATACCATGGTTTGTTGTCTGTAAGTATAGAAGTTATCAATTATATATATACATATACATATGTATACACACACATATATACACACATGTACATACATACATACATACACAAAATAAATCCTCACAAACCAAATTCAACAACACATCAAAAGCATTATCCACTGTGATCAAATAGGCTTCATCCCATGGATGCAGGGATGGTTCAACTTACGGAAATCAGCTAAGATAATACACCACATGAATATACTTAATTGCAACAACCACATAATTGCCGGGGTCCAGCCCTGGCTTGAAGGAGGGTCCCCGAAGAGATGTGTGAAAGGGAGCAGCAAAATAACGACTCGAAGTCAAGTTCTGGTGCAAGCTGACAGGCTAATGCTGAAGACAACTGAGTTTGTCCGTCTTTCTCTTTTTTTCTTTCTTCCTCTCCTTCTCTCTTCCTTCCTCCCTCCCTCCCTCCCTCCCTCCCTCCCTCCCTCCCTCCCTCCCTCCCTCCCTCCTTTCTTTCTTTCTTTCTTTCTTTCTTTCTTTCTTTCTTTCTTTCTTTCTTTCTTTCTTTCTTTCTGCCACAGCTCTTAGCCTCAGTCTTTTATTTTCTGATCACATCATGCAAGAACAAACTTCAAGAAAGGTACAATTTCACAGAATTCATAGAAACTTTTTGTTATTCCTTATCATCAAACAATCCCATAATTATTCACCTCAAGTAAAGTCGTCAGGCCCCTGTAATGATTAACTGTTTTCACATTTTCCCCATGTATGTGCGGTCAAGCACTTGTGATTTCCTGGACTTCCACTTTCAATTACTCTATTAAAGGTGAGAGGTAAAACAACCACAAATGGGGCTTCCCATCATTAATCACTGATCCAGCAGATCCATTTATCCTTTAATTATTTATTTTGAATTTTCCTTTTCATGTCCCTCTAATACTTAGACTTTGGTCCCCCCAATTGAACTATTTCTGACTTCAGTTGTTTTTCTGTAAGGATTCCTGGTAAAGAGTCAATTGCAATTGCCACCATTTAGAAAAATTAGTCATATAACAATGTTTATATTGTTCCAGGAGTTTCATTGTTTCCTCCTAAGTATACTGTACTCCATGCCTGACTTTCTTTAAGGCCTTTAAGGAAAACAATTATCTTTGACCCATTTTCTTGTTTTTCCAATTCTATGCCAGAGCCTCTTTCAGATACATTGATCAACACTTTACCAACACCAATTTTTACCTGAAAAGTAAACTTAGAGATTGGGACACCAAATGAAAGACAGAGAAAGACAAACATTATACAGAAAACCACATATTTCTGTAGCGTAGAGAGCCAAAGATTTTTCTAAAGCAGGGCCACATCGGACTTCAAGGAAGAGACAGCAGGGCTAGAACTATGTCAAGCAGCTCTTCAGCGCTTGATTTCTCGTGATCCTGAAATGGCATGCTTGCCATCTCTGGCACATAATTATTTCAATTGTTGCACAAAAAAGGCCTTTGACAAATGACAATAATACTTCATGATAAAATGCTGGCAAGCATAGACCCACTCATCTCATCATACACAAAAATCAAGTCCAGTTGAATTGAATACCTCAATATAAGACCTGAAACTCTTGTCCTACTAGAAGAAAAATAGGAGAACTGCTCCATGATATAGGAGTGGGGAAAGACTTCCTGAACAAAAACAAAGTAGTCCAGGAAATTAAACAAGCACTCAACTAATGGGATCTCATGAGGCTAAAATGTGTTTGCACAGACAAATATACCATAAGCAGAGCCAACATATTACCCATTGAATGGGAGAAAATTTTCACCAGCCATACCACTGACATAAACCTAATATCTAGAATCTACAAAGAACTCAAAAAACTAGACAATTACAAGTCAAATAACCCACTACAAATATGGGGCAGAGAACTGAAAGGGATTCTCAGAGGAAGAAATAAGTATATATGGCTAAAATACACTTAAGAAAATGTTTAACATCCCTAACCATTAGGTGAATGCAAACTAAATCAGCTATAAGATTCCACCTTACTACAATAAGAATGGCAATCATTAAAAAATCAAACTCAACAAATGTTGGTGAGAATGTGGAGAAAGAGGAACCTTCATCTACTTTTGGTGTGAATCTAAACTTGTACAACCAATATGGAAAATAATATTGAGATATCTGTAAAGGATGAATATACAGACCCAGTTATGCCCTTACTGGGCATTTATCCTAAATGATCCATGCTTCACTACAGAGGTATTTGCTCAAACATGTTTATAGCTGCTCAATTTATAATAGCTATGAACTATTATAGCATGGAACAGATAATGCTTAGTGAACTCACACTATCACAGAAAGATAAAAACCATATGGTCTCACTTATCAGCAGATAAGTGATATATTCCTAACCTGTACCAGCTCAATTTGCTAATATACCTGATATACAACTCCAGGCCCAGACAATAGGGATGGAAGGGTTTGGGGAGAGGAGACAGGAGGGTTGGGAAAAACAAATACAAAACTAAATCCAAAATGATCTGGCACCACAGAAATCTTTATCCTTGGAGATAGACTAAAAGATATAGCACTCAATAAGGAGTAAGGGAGCATCTGAAAGAAAGTCCCTGGAGTGGATGGGATGAAGCCTAACCTTATTATTATTTTATTTTATTTGGCTTTGGCCTGCAACTGCTAGTACCAGAAATAAGTTGCTACACACAATGAGCTGTTGATGGGCAAAACCTAACAGGTCCCCAAAGCAAGACATGTTTCTATCAAAGCATTTGATTACCTGCCTGAGGCAAAAGGTAAGACTCTATTGCTGAAGACACCATATGCTGCCAATACAGAGCATGGAGAGACCTGACTGGAATTCAGAATAGTTAGCCTGTCTTGTGCTGGAATGCATTACATGATCTACTGGATGAAAGTGGGCAACAATGGTCTGAACAACCAGAGATCTAAGCTACTGAGAAGAAAACATCCTGGCAGGATGTACACACCAGTGCAATAGTGGCACACAGACTTGGTGGGTAATCAATAGCTCTCTGATTGTCTAAGAGATCCATTCAGGATAAAGGATTCCATATCCAGAACTGGGAACAAGATCAGAATCTTATGGATGCAAAGACTATGTTCTCCAGTGTCATGCTATCACTGGTCTTTGGCTAAAAGAGGATTTATACATCAAATTCTCCCTAAATTAATAATGCTTATCCCATTTAAACTATCCTAACTTCACTCTGCATTGGTGAATCTGTTCATCTTTTTCAGAAGATAGTGAGACCAAAGGGGATAAAGTACCCCTCACACTTCAGCCAAGCCATAGATGAAACCATACAGAAATTGAGAAGAGGAGCTAGAATGCTGCTGCCATGGTGAACCTTACCATCAATGCCAGTGTGAAGAAGACAGGTTCTGAAGATACCCAACACTTACCAAAGCAGAGATCCAGAGACTCCTAAGAGCTCATCACTGAAGTACACTTAAAACTCACTGACCATGGCTCAGGGAATTTTGTAGAAGATGGGTTGGAAAGACTGTAAGAGCCACATGTTGAGACATCATGCCCAGAGACATTCCCTCCCCCTCAAAAAAAAAAAAAATGTCTACTGTTCCCACTTTGCATAAGGGTCCCCAGTGGAATGGGGCAGTGATGAAGGAAAAAAAGTGTACCAACCCATGGAATACCCATATAAAATATGTTTAATAAAAATAATAATAAAAAGAAATGTACCTACAACAAGGCCTGCTGATGCCTGACTATGGAGCACCACACCCTGGAGGTATAGCCAGGATCACTAGACATTCCAAGTTATCTTCAACTACATTGAAGCTATCCTGGGCTACATGAAACACTGTCTCGAAACAAATAACACCATATATGTATGTATGTATGTATGTATATATATATGTGTGTGTGTGTGTGTGTGTGTGTGTGTGTGTGTTTGTGTAAATCCATAAGTATGTATACAAGATGACACATATGTGTCATAAATAAAAATAACAGTTGAGTAAACAGGAAAGATTTTCTGTATGTTGATAGCTTATTTATTGACATTTTTAAATTAAATTTATTTATGAGAAAGAGGCAGATTGAGAGACAGAATGGGCATGTCATGGCCTTCAGCCACTACAAACAAGTTCCAGACACATGCACCACCTTGTGCATCTGGATTGAACCCAGCTCTTTAGCTTTGCAGGCAAGTGCCTTTACCTTTAAGCCATTCTTTCCAGCTCCCTCACTGACATTTATAATGTTATGCAAATGCACTCATATTTTTTGGTAATTTACAATGTGTGTACCTTGTTATTTGTGGGTGGATCTTAATATCATTCTTCAGTATAATAATTTAAACACCTGAGAAAGCTTAAATTTTCAAATTTTCAGTGAAGAAAGCCATTAATTACCACCATATCTTCATCTTGATATTATTTCCTATTCCCTATATGCTTGCTCACACGGTATTGAAGGTGTGGTTCACACAGACATCAGGAAACTGGGGATTTGAAAAAGGCTTATGTAGCTTGACTCACATCCAATCTCTGTTCACAGAATACATAGCCAAGTATGAGTCAGTAATATAAAGACTTTGGTAAGCTCTATGAGATTTCTCACATCATGGCAAAGAACATGTCATTATAAATACCAGAATAGAATAGCTGCAAACACATCTACTTCCTAAGAAAAAATATTGACCACACATATTTGGGTTTTATTTTTAATTTTAATTAGACATGTGATAAGCAATTTGGTCAAGAATTTGAGAAAAGCTTCTGAGACCTTCAGGATGCAGTGGAAAGTGCAACCGGAGGAGCATAGCTATAGAATGTACAAAGGAAAAATAAAGTGTGAAGATGAGCTTCCACTTTTGCAGAGAAATTAAACATGCTTTAGGAAATAACACATTTCTTGGCAGGTTTTAACAATAAAAAGTATAGGGCTGCAGTTGTAGCCCAGTAACATAACAAGTGCTGAGATTGTACAAGTCCCTGGTTCAATCTCCATCACCCCAAGCAAAGAAAATTCAACTGATTGGTTCTCAGTCTTCTATGAAATTCAGTTTTTGCCTCCCTTTTTTAGTAGGTGCACTGGAGTTACAGAAGCATACTATACCTTCTAGCTTTTACATGAGGTTTGGTATCTGAACTCAGCTATTCATTATTGCATGGCAAGATCTTTATCCACTAAGTCATACTCAACAGTATATATTTTTGTATAATATTATATATAAAGGCAATAATGATGTTCTTCCTTTGAATGAGAGGGATTATGTAAAATCAATTGAATTCACTTTACCTTAAAATCTTGGAATGTCCATAGCAGGTTCCATGCTGCATTGCCCATGACTTTTAGTTCAGGAGAGAGAAAGGCCCTCATTCTCCACCTGATATAAACATTGAATGTTCTCAGTTCACCGTTGAGGCCACCCTGATAAGTGTCTACTGCACAAAGACACTGCTTTGCTTATAATTGTACTCCTCTACCTAGAGTACCCTGTCCAAAGAAAAAATTATAACATAGAAATTAGACTAGCAAGAAAGAATGTATTCAGGCTAGAGAGATGGCTTAGCAGTAAAGTGCTTGCCTGTGAAGCCTAAGGACCCCGGTTCGAGACTCGATTCTCCAGGACCCATGTTAGCCAGATGCACAAGGGGGCGCATGCGTCTGGAGTTCATTTACAGTGGCTGGAAGCCCTGGAGTGCCCATTCTCTCTCTCTCTATCTGCCTCTTTCTCTCTGTCACTCTCAAATAAATAAATAAAAATGAACAAAAAAAATTATAAAGAAAGAATGTATTCAAGATTACTGTAATGATGGTTGAGAACATTATAACAAGGTAGAAAGATTGAACATAACTCTAGTACAATAGAAGGGAAGTAAGTTTTCAGACACTGGTTAGCTAGTCAAAAAGTGCTAGAGGGCTGGAGGGATGGCTTAAGTGCTTGCTTGAAAAACCAAAGGAAGGGCTAGAGAGGTGGCTTAGCAGTTAAGCGCTTGCCTGTGAAGCCTAAGGACCCTGGTTCGAGGCTCAGTTCCCCAGGTCCCACGTTAGCCAGATGCACAAGGGGGCGCATGCGTCTGGAGTTCGTTTGCAGAGGCTGGAAGCCCTGGCGCTCCCATTCTCTCTCTCTCCTTCTATCGGTCTTTCTCTCTGTGTCTGTCGCTCTCAAATAAATAAATAAATAAAAATTAAAAAGAAAAAGAAAAAGAAAAACCAAAGGAACCCAGGTTCAATTCCTCAGGGCCCATGTAACCCAGATGCACAAGGTAGCACATGCATCTGGAGTTTGTTTGCAGTGGCTAGAGGCCCTGGTGCTCTTTCTCTCTCTTTCTCTCCTTTCTCTCTGACAAATTAGAAAGAAAGCACTAGAGAAGGATCATGAAGAAGATGGCCCATGGAATTGTAATCTGTGTTTTCTAATGGGCACTGTTAGAAGTTAGAAGTTAGGTTCCTAGCCTCTCAGTCTGAAGTATGAGAACTGTATCTTTTGTGATCATCATATTAGAAAGGATGGTTTCCAAGTCTCTGAGAAAAGACATTTCTGAATTGTAGAACAGAGAAAAGACTGGGTGAGGATTTATATTGTAAGGTAGCTGAGACTTAACAATTATAGCTTTATAGAATAAGTACTCCAAGAAAAGAGACCCCTGAAGTCTATAATGAAGACATCTATCATTTAAACAATGCTCAGCATAAAGTCCACATGATCTTTGTCATTGACTCTATGACCTAGTTCTTATGGTAATGTGGGATACCTGTGAAGGGCAGTCCCAGACACCCTATGGCATCAGCTGAGCTCTCTGTAAAACTGCACATCATTATCTCCCCCTGTCACTTCATTTTCCCAATCCATTCCTCTGTCTCTTACCTAAATAGGTGGCTCATGATAACAATGGTCTACAGGCAACCTTCCTCAAAGTCTGCTTCTGAGGGCACCTTCCTGAAGAAAAAACATTTTCACTAAGAATTTAGGCATATAACACCTTCCCAGGAAAGGACTAAACCAACTATTCTCTATATTCACCTCATATTTTTGTTGTAAATTGATTTAACATCCCCTCTTCATTTCCGTAGAACCTATAAACTTCGACATTATTTTCTCATACTCCTTTTCTTACTCGCTAGCTTGAACCTTTATTTTTGACTGAAGTTAAGGAACATGCTGGGATAATCATTTAATTTTGATAATTACAGAAACTAAGTTATAACTAAGCCAGTAAAATGCAAACAGTAAATGGTTTAAATATAAATCCTGATTCCACTTATGATCTTCACCCTGAAGTTAACATAGTGATGTGGTTTCCTTTATGATTGAAAGGTTAAAAGAAAAGATTGTATTCATAAGGAGTTTTTTAAAGGCTGAGGAGATTGCTTAGTAGATAAAGATATTTGCAAAGTTTGTCCCCCCAAGTTTTATTCCCAAGCATCTATCCATAGCAGGACACAAAAGTGATATGAATGTCATTGATCCCAGTGTGCCTACAGCAATGGCAAGAAGAGTTAGGAGAATCCAAATCTCACGGGTTAAACTCATATTCAGTGGCAAAGGACTCTGTCTCAAAGAAAGGGAAGCACAACTTCTCTGACCTCTACATTAGTGCCATGATACATGCACACCTATACAATACAAATAATAATGCACACACACAAATAATAGTAAAAAATTGGTTTTAAAACTGGGGAGGGGGACTGGAGAGATGGCTTAGCGGTTAAGCGCTTGCCTGTGAAGCCTAAGGACCCCGGTTTGAGGCTCGGTTCCTCAGGTCCCACGTTAGCCAGATGCACAAGGGGGCGCACGCGTCTGGAGTTCGTTTGCAGAGGCTGGAAGCCCTGGCGCACCCATTCTCTCTCTCCCCCTCTGTCTTTCGCTCTGTGTCTGTCTCTCTCAAATAAATAAAATAAAAAATTAAAAGAATATATAATAAAATAAAATAAAATAAAATAAAATAAAATAAAATAAAATAAAATAAAACTGGGGAGGGCTGGAAAGATGGCTTAGTGGTTAAGTGCTTGCCTGTGAAGCCTAAGGACCCCAGTTTGAGGCTCAATTCCTCTCCCCAGGACCCACGTAAGCCAGATGCACATGGGACGCAGGCATCTGGAGTTCATTTGCAGTGGCTAGAGGCCCTGGCACGCCTCTCTTTCTCTCTCTCTCTCCTTCTTTCTCTGTCTATTGCTCTCAACTAAATAAATTTTAAAAATATTTTTTTAAACTGGGGAAATATATCTCATATGGTAAAATATTTGCTTCTTTTGGTTTGATCTCCATTGCCGCAGATAAAGGGTTCATTCTGTCATGAGTATATGAATTTCTGAATGAATTTCAGTATTTTAACTGAAGTACTGGGATGGGTCCATCTAAAAATAGTTCTATTCCTCAGTACACATGTAAAGCCAGGTGCATATGCATCCGGAGGTCATTTGCAGTGGCCTATTCTCTGTTTCTCTCTTTCTCTTTCTCATCTTCCTCTCTTTCTTCTTGAAAATAAAATATAAATATTTTTATAAGAAGATCTAAATCTCAGAGAGCTATTTAAAGCCATCGCCACACAGTTCACCAACCTGTTCACCAACTTTTGCACTCTTATTTTTATTAGTTTTTTAAAATAATTCAGTCTGCTTTGACATAATTTGGCTTAGCCCTTAGCAATTATGCTATAACAACAAGCATACAGTAAAAATTGATGTGCAAATGTAAATGTAGGTTCTTGGTAGGATTATAATACATGTTTGACATCATCAGAGCAGGGGGATGTTGCCTAGAAACAAGGATGCAGTGGGCAGTAACTAACATACATTTCAGATACAATGAAAGATCTGGTTACTCCCCTGAGACTTCATTGGAACTAAGTAAAAGGAAGTCCTGGTTTATTGGAACAGCTGCTACATGAGAATAAAATTTTATTTGTCCCAGAGACAGGAGTTTCTGATGAAATTTAGTGGAAGCAACTTTGCTCAGTATCAAGTATATATTTCTCACAAGTTCATTTTCTACTATAATCATAAACAGAGTGCACCACAGAAGCTATAACACATTCCAAGCAAGAGGCACTTTATAACTCAATCAGAATTCTTGGAGGGTAGTATTAGGAATGATTTTATTTCCCTCCCAAAATTAAAAGATGTGAAAATCCTACTATATTCCTCAGAAGAAGAATTGTATAGAATCCAAAGGAAACTCTCTTGGATTGTTCAAGGACAGATTATTGAATTACAGTTTTCCTGAGCCTATGATGAATTCTCCTTTCATTGGGGGAAATAGCTATGTATTCATGTCAAGGTAAGCAAACAAAACATACTTAACATTATCTCTTGTTAGAGAATCATTGCACAAAATACATAGGTGTCCTTGAGGTTGCCAAATCAAGGTAAGGCAGTATTTGGTATTTAGGGCATCTGGTCATATGGCCCTTTCTTATTTCCACCGGTATCATTACACTTCATCAAAATAAGGTGCTTCCATTTCCCACCCAGGCATCTTCCTGTTTTTTCTGAGCTGCCAGTTCCTTTCTACCCTCTTTTATTGACTTGCCATGACTATGTTTTTGTACCAACCCTTAGCATCTCTCTGGCATGAGAGAGCTTTTCTCTTCCATAGCAATATGCACAAGTTTCTATCATTATGTTTCCCAGAGACTGCTTCTGAACCACCAGTCCTCCATTGGGTCAGAATGTTTATATAGTGATGTTCATTGTGTCAAGTGAGACTTAGTGCCACACTAGAAAAAGTATTACTACTTGTCTTCTGATTTTATCAAGGCTCCAGGTTTTTTATTTATTATTTGAGACAGGGAGAGAGAGAGAGAGAGAGAGAGACAGAAACAGGCAAATAGAATGGGTATGCTAACCCAGGGCTCCAGGGTTTTAAGAAACCCAAAGTACTCCTAGGAGTGGCGGGTGACATGAGGAATCTTTAAGAGTGTCATTATATTTCAAAGATGATCTCTCTAACTCACCCCATGCTTGTAGCAAACAATGTTGATGTTACCCATTTCAGCTCCATCCAACAATCTAAGAACAAACATTCCCTTCCCAGTTTTACTACTTTGTTCAATTCAGATCAATGACTTTTTCTTTTGAATGTTTTGAGTAGATTTAATTTGTGTCTTTCTGCAGTTGCATATTCAAATATGTTGGATTACACAGAGAAAAATCAATGACTTTTTAATGGTGTTTTATTAAGTAGAAACTTTGTATGGGCACATCATATATTGATAACATCCTATTTCTCCTCCCTGTCTCCATTTCCTCAGTGAGATTGCTGGTATTCCCCATGGGGCTGTGGGTTATTAGTTGTGAGAGCAGTAGGCAGTCACTGGGGGGGGGGGGGCAATGCCTCTGGGTATCAGCTCCCACTTTGTGGCTCTTATAATCTTTCCTACCCTCCTCCTCAGATTTCCTTGAATTGTGCTGAGTATGTTTTATGTATACTTCAGTGTAAACTCTCAGTAACTTCTGGATTTCTGTGTTGATATGTTTTGAGTAATCCTCAGTGTCTGTCTCAATCATCATTAAGTCATTGTTGACTTAATATCCTTCTTCTTTTATGGAAACAATAATGAAAAGAAAAAATCTAAACTAGATATTTTTCATGTAAACAAAGTTTATATATCAGTCTCTTTATAGTTCTTTCTGATTTATTTATTTATTGCAAAGCTGAGTTTATTCTTTTTTTTTTTTTTTTTTTTTTTTTTTTTTTTTTTTTTTTTGGTTTTTCGAGGTAGGGTCTCACTCTGGTCCAGGTTGACCTGGAATTAACTCTGTAGTCTCAGGGTGGCCTTGAACTCATGGCGATCCTCCTACCTCTGCCTCCCGAGTGCTGGGATTAAAGGCGTGCGCCACCACGCCCGGCTTTTTTTTTTTTTTTAATTAGTTCTGTGCTCAGTGAATACAGTCAATTTGGTACCATTGTTAGGCTCATCCATGTCCTACCCCTTTCCCTGGCCCCTCCTTGTTGAGGTATATGGGTCATGCATTCTGGAGTTATCCTATAGTTATGGGTAGGATAGATGTCTCTGCATATCATGAGCCAACATATGGCTCTGACATTCTTTCTGCCCCCTCTTCCAGAAAATTTCCATGAACCATGTTGGGTTTATTTTTAGTCTGCTTCAGTGATGAGGTGTTGGGGGCCTCTGGGTCTCTGGAAATCTGATTTGGTAGGAGTTGATGTTTCTCTGTTGATCTCCTTCACCCTTGTGCTTGTACCCTGTTCACCAAGAAAACAGCACCCTTGCTTGTTTCGCCAAATGTTCTTAGTTTCAGTTGGGGCCATTTTGAGGTATGATGGGGGTGGTTCCCTTCTTAGGATGTGTGTCTATCTGAAAAAGAGAAGCAGATTCTCCAACAGAGAGTAAAGTTAGCACCAGACAAATGAGATAACCCTTACCTTTTTTTTATACAGAATTTAATAGGTGTAGGCACTCTTGTAGCCCACAATTGATAGTAGCTTGATAATGGAGAGTGGACTTATGTTTGGATATGGTTCTGACTTGTTTCCCAGCTCCAGCTATGGGTCCCTTACCACTGAGGGGATCAGTTAGCCTAATCGAGAGCAGGTGGCTCCCCACCATGGCTGTGTGCCACTATTGCACTTGTGTGGGCATCAGAACAGGTTATTTGCTGCTACATAGGTTAGACCCTGAGTTGCTTGGACAGATATTGGTCATTTTCCCCCAGTCACCCATGTAGCACCTTCTGGCACTAGATGCGTTGACTGGGGACTGACTCTCTTCTAGCTTCCAGCCATGCCATTCCATTTTACATGTCAACTGCATATGGTGGCTCCAGCAGTAGGATCTTACCACTAACCTTTGGTGGGTCATCAAATACTCTGACAGTCTTTCAGGTACTCATATGAGTAAGGAACAACAAAAACTAGTCAGCTCCTCTGTTGAACCACTGGGTAAGAGGAGTAGATAGAGTTCACAAATAAATATGTCTGTCAAGTTTCCACATTAGTGATCAGAGTTGTCAGATTCTCTAGAGCAGGAATAACACAAAAGAACCAGCTGCAGCTGACTCACCATGCCCCAGAAGCAAGTTACATGTGGAGGTCTAAGACAGGTACCAGAAAATCTGGCTAGATAAAATATACAAAACCATACAAAATAGCTAGATGGACTCTAATATATTAAGATACTGCATACACCATATGTTGAACTTTACATATTTTATTTGTAGGCAAAATTTAAACAAAGCATGAGATAAATAATGAAATACAAGATTATATAGTTTATGGATGAACTTAAATTACCCTAAGTAGATGTCTATAAAAATATAATGTGCATGGAAACTTTAAATATTCCTGCAATTGATGTTGAGAGATTTCACAAGGAATATAGTAAGCTTGTATCAAACCCCACCTTATTTCATATTAACTGAAGCTATGTTTATTGAAATCTCAAAATATAGCATAGCAAATATTTGGATTTAGTTTCTTTCAATTTCTTCCAATAAAGCACCGACTTAAACTAACCTACATTTTTTAAATTTAATTTATTAGTTTTCTTTTCAGCAAGTACAGGGAGTTTAGTACCATTGTTTAGGTTCATCCATGATCTACCCCCTCCCAATGGACCCTCCTTGTTGATGCAAATGGGTTGTGCATTGTGGAGTTAGTCCACAGTTATTGGTACGATAAATGTCTCTGCATATCATGACCCAACATGTGACTCTGACATTCTTTCCGCCCCCTCTTCCTCAAAATTTCCCTGAGCCATGTTGGGTTCATTTTTGGTCTGCTTCAGTGCTAAGGTGTTGGGTATATTTACCATGTACTACAATAAGAAGAATTGTTTGGGATGGTGTCCATAGAGAATTAGAACTTATTGCCGCATACAGATATTTTAAAACTTGTTAATATAAGCTGTCTCCTGGGAGAAAAAGGAAAACTATACCATTTGAAATATGTAACAAGGTGATGGCACTCACTCAACACATTATTATTGCTGACTGATTAGCTTTGAAGAAAACATATCGAAATAAACATAGGCTTAGCTATGTATAATACAAAGAACAAAATAGTAACCACCATGAAAACTATTGTTAAAACATAATAACTCAACCATATACAGCTCTCTGTTCATCACCTTGAATGAATAATAATTATGAAGATTATTTACTGTCATTTCCACAGCCATTTCTTCTCTCATATGTTATCTGTGTATGCACATTTTCTCTGTGCATAGCAAGAATATAAAAGAGTAATGTTGGGCTGGAGAGATGGCTTAGCAGTTAAGCACTTGCCTGTGAAGCCTAAGGACTCCAGTTCAAGGTTTTGTTCCTCAGAACCCATGTTCGCCAGATACACAAGGGGGCACATGCATCTGGAGTTCATTTGCAGTGGCTGAAGGCCTTGATGCATCAATTCTCTGTCTCTCTATCTGCCTCTTTCTCTGTCTGTCACTCTCAAATAAATAAATAATTTAAAAATAAATAAAATAAAAATAAAAGAGTAATGTGCTAAGAAATTTGTTTTTATGGTGCTACAAATTCACCATGGGATAGCTGTTGATTAGAACCAGCTGTAATGGTGTCATGGCAATAGCTTGAAGAGAGTGTCATGGGAGACAGAGGAAAGAGCACTGACTTCATCCAACATGGTAATGGTAGGCTTTCCTGAGGAAACTTCTCTTAAGTAGGTCATTGACCGATGAAAGACAGGCAAAGCCATAGGAAGTCACCATATAAAGATACATGGAAAGGAACCCACTTAAAAATTGGAATCAGCTGTGTGTAGTTGAAAAACAGAGATAATTGCATTTTACTTTGATCAAAATGTTAACATCATCTTTCTCCATGTAGTTGATGCTATGAGGTTGCTTTATCTCTTCCTATTGAAAATGGGGATTTCTGTGTAAGATGGTGGCATAGGAACCATACCAGAACAGCCTAGGGGAGAAAAAGCCAAAAACAAACAAACAACAAAATACACTCTTCTACTAAAACGTGAGATTTATAAAAAATTATCAACTATAGCAGAGAAGTAGGAGTGATCCAGAGTGTCTAGAGCCCAAAGAAGCAGGCAGAAGCAGCAGTGGCACCAGGTTTGGTCTGTATGGCCACAGCTTATGGCTCCACCTGAGCCACAGGAAAATCCAGGTGAGGGGACTTTCCACTCATACCAGAGCTTCTCACAAACTCAAGAAATGTGAAGGGAGGACAGCAGGGAAGAATGGAGAAGTGGCTACTGAGGAAAGGGATCAAGAGGACCAGTGGGAAAACATCAGCCGCCATCCACAGCCCTCCCCCCCCCCACACACCACCAGTGCAAGTACCAACAAGCACCAGAGGCCTGGGGATGGGAGCTCACCTACACAGCACCTGGCACCCAGCACAGGTGATTAGAGCAGCAATCCAGCAACCTAGCCAGCCTACCTGAGCCCACAGCACAGCAAATAGGGACCCAATTGGGATTACACCAGGTCAGTACCTTCCAAATAAGCCTTATATAGATGCTTGAATTGGAAGTGCTAATTGTACCTTCCATGTCAGGATAAATTATCTGTTAAATCTGATGAATGCTTGGATATGCTATTCTTAAATTAGCTATATTTGGGGCTTGTCATTTGTTGCTTTCTCATTTATAGTGCCTTTGTTTCCTCTTCTATTGTTCATTAGGGAAGGGACTCACTTGGTCACCAGCTGATTTGGCGCCCTCAACACAAGAAATCATAGCCTCCTAGTTGACAGGATTAAAGGTATGGGACAACACATATCCTAAGGGACTGTGACTTTGTTAGAGAATCTGGTTGTTATAATCCCTACGTGTGCATAAATACTCTGTGCTGTTTTACATTTAATGTGTATATAGTCTAGTTAAATTTTAGAATCTGCCTGTATTTTGCTCCACCCATCCTACTTGAATATTCTCATAATAGGCAAACCCAACATCTAGGGTCACCTTTGTAGATACTCTGAGAGTCTTAAAAGCCATGCCGAGCACCTTAATCTCCTACCCTGAAGATATGTAACATCAGATTGATAGATAGATCTAATAATACTGCAGATAATTAGAAAATCCAAGAACTTAATTAATCCAAGATACAAAAATATGTACATTATAACACAAGAAACACAAAAATCAAGACAATATAAATTTGCCAAAAAGCAATAGTGCATCAGAAAGACCTCCATTGAGACTGAGTTAGAGGAAATTAGCTGACTTGGAACCCTCAAGGACAACCAAAAATCAGTAGACAGGAAGAAATAATAAAGATTAAGGCAGAAATTGATGAAATTGAAAGAAAAAAAATCCAAGTAGTCAGTGAAACAAAGAGTTGGTTCTTTGAAAGGATAAACAAGATTGATAAACCCTTTGCAAATCTGACCAAAAGAGAAAAGAGACACAAATTAATAAAATTGGAGGTGAAAAAGGCACCATCACAACAGATACCAGAGAAATTCAAAAAATCATAGAGATGTACTACAAGAACATATACTTCACTAAGTTTGAAAATCTGAAAGAAATGGATGAATTCCTTGATTCATATGACCTACCTAAATTAAATCAAGAGGAGATTAACCACTTAAATAGACCTAAAGCAAGTATGGAGATCCAAGCAGTTATAAAAATACTCCCAACTAAAAAAATAGTACAGGCCCAGATGGATTCATTGGTGAGTTTTACCAGACCTCCATGGAAGAACTACAAACAATTCTCCTTAAGCTTTTCCATAAACCAGAAAACAAGGAATCCTAACAAACTCCTTATACAAAGCCAGCATCATCATGATATCAAAGCCATTCAAAGACAGAAAAATAAAAGTTACAAACCAGTCTTTGTCATGAACATGTATACAAAAATTCTTGACAAAATATTGGCAAACAGAACACAAAAATATGTCAGAAAGATCATTTACCCCAAACAAGTAGGCTTTAATCCCAGAGATTCAGGGATGGTTCAACATATGCAAATTAATAAATGTAATACATTATACAAATGGACTGAAGGACAAAAATCACATCTCATTAGATTCAGAAAAAGCATTTGACAAAATCCAATATCCCTTCATGATAAAAGTCCTACAGATACTGGGAATAGAAGGAGCATATCTCAACATAATATAGGCTATTTATGACAAGCTAACAGCCAACATATTACTAAATGGAGAAAAACTTGAAGCTTTTCCATTAAATTCAGGAACAAGACAAAGGTGTCCATTGACCTCACTTTTATTTAATATATTACTGGACGTCTTAGCCATAGCAATAAGGCAAGAGACACACATAAAAGAGATACAAATTGGAAAGGAAAAGGCCAAGTTAACATTATTTGCAGATGACATGATTCTGTGCATAAAGAACCCTACAGACTCTACCAGAAAACCACTAGATCTGATAAACACCTATACCCATGTAGAAGGATGCAAAATAAACACACAGAACTCAATATCCTACCTATATGCTAACAACAAACACACAGAGAATCACTCCCATTCACAAGTGCATAAAAAAAAAAAAAGTCCCTTGGAATAAAGTTAAGCAAGAAAGTTAAGGATCTCTACAAGGAAAACATTAAAACAGTCAAGTGAGAAATTACAGAAGACACTAGGAAATGGAAAAACATCCCTTGTTCTTGGATCAGAAGAATCAATATTGTGAAAATGGAAATCTTACCAAAAGCAATCTACATATTTAATGCAATCCCCATCAAAATTCCAATGGCATTCTTCACAGAAATAGAAAAATCAATCCAAAAATTTATTTGGAATCATAAAAAATCTCGAATATCTAAAACAATACTGAGCAACAAAAATAAGGCTGTGGTATCACCATACCTGATTTTAACCTATACTACAGAGCCATAGTAACAAAAACAGCATGGTACTGGCACAAAAGCAGGCATGTAGATCAATGGAACAGAATAGAGCTTCCAGATATAAGCCTGTGTAGCTATAGCCACCTGATATTTGACAAAAAGCCCAAAAATACTCACTGGAGTAAAGAAAGCCTCTTCAGCAAATGATGCTGGGAAAACTGGATATGTATCCATTGAAGGATGAAAATAGATCCTTATCTTTCTCCATGCACAAGAATTAAGTCCAAATGGATTAAAGACCTTAATATCATACCTGAAACTATGAAACTGCTACATGAAAAAGTAGAGGAAACCCTTGAACATATTGGTCTTGGCAAAGACTTTCGAAATATAACCCCAATTTCTCAGGAAATAAAACCACAGTTTAACCAATGGGGCCTCATGAAATTATGAAGCTTTTGTATGGCAAAGTACACTGTGAATACAGCAAAGAGGCCTACTACAGAATTGGAGAAAATCTTTGCCAGCTATGCATCTGATAGAGGATTAATATCTAGGATATACAAATGTAGCAGACAGATTCAGGTTCTCTGAGATGAACTTCCAGACCAGGCACAGTTAAGGAGGAAGGGATATTTATTGAAGCTTACAGATCCAGGGGAAGTTCCATAATGGCAGAAGAAGCTGGCCTGCCTTCACAAGCCCAAGCAGACACATAGAGAGAAGCACAAGCCTAAAGCCACAAAGCACAGGACACTTCAGGAACTCCAGCTAGGCACACTTTGCATATCTTTAGATTGAAATCTGAAACCCACCACCACACCTTAAGATCACCCAGTGATATTGCCTCCAGCAGGTGGCTGCAGATGCAAACTACAAACAAACAACTGAATATATTGGGGGCCATCTATTCTATTCAAACCACCACATTCCGCCCCTGGCCCCCAATAGATTTATAACCATCACACAGTGTAAATTGTACTCAGTTTAATTTCAAAGGACCCCACAGTCTTGACCAATTTAAGATATTAAGATCTGTAAAATCAAACAAGTTAAACATTTCTAACATATAAAGGCACGGACTAAACATTTTCAACTGGCATAAGGCATAGCAAGGAGAAACTAAAACATTGCAAACTCAACCACTCAACCACCATCAAACAAACATCAAACTTCTGCGGTTCAAGTCCAAGACTGACAGTTTCCAGATTTTCCAATTCTGCCCCTCCAGCTGGGCAGAGCAGAAGGGGAACACTTCCATCCCAGGCCAACAGTGCACTCCACAGTAGCCCTTGCACAGTCCTGGTATATCCAAAACTTCTTGAGGTCTTCATGCAAACCACGGTCCATCTTCCAAAAGCTCTTTCAGCCTATCAGGGCATCAGGTCCTACCTCATGCCACATCTCAGTAGTAGCTCCTGGAAGCATGTGCTATTTATGACCACTCCTTGCATTTTTCATGCTTCTGAAACCAATACCAGGTGTGTAGGACACAGCCATATTCTTAGTTCACAGACAAAATAAATCATAATCTTGAAAAGCAGGTTCCTTCTCCAGTCAACTCTTTCCAAAAGTATTTGCATTTCTATGATAGTCTTTCCTCAGGCATCCTTTCCATGGTAAAGCAATTGGACCATCTTCCTTAAGATTGCTAATGTGTTTGAAAATAGCAGACTCAGTAACCTAAAACCAGTCTCAGTGCCTGTAATTTTAACTTGCTTGAGGTTTTCCAGCTTAAAATCTTAAAATCTCTCAGTCCAATATCTTTAGCCAAGCACATCAGCCCATTACAAATTTAACCTTGGTCAAACTCTCTGAGCCTGGGCAGCAGGATGCAGCCAGCCCTTATGCCAGTAGCCCAGTTCCAACAAAGTCCTCTGCAGTCTTTCCTTCCCTTTAGAAAGCTCATAAGCCAAGCCTGAAAGTTCAATGCTGTCTTCACTTAGCATTCTCAAACTCTGATCCATAAAATTTGGCTTACCACTACAGAAGGCATCTTCAGTTGCAAGCACTATGTCCATGCCCATTCCTCCAAAACAAAGGTTCCAAAAGATCAACATCCACGTGGCCAGGTACATCTCAGCCCACTCCTCGGTACCAAATTCTGTAGCAGACAGATTCAGGTTTGCTGAGATTAACTTCCAGACCAGGCACAGTTATGGAGGAAGGGATATTTATTGAAGCTTACAGATCCAGGGGAAGGTCCACAATGGCAGAAGAAGCTGGCCCAAGCAGACACAGAGAGAGAAGCACAAGCCTAAAGCCACAAAGCACAGCACACTTCAGGAACTCCAGCTAGGCACACTTTGCATATCTTTGGATTGAAATCTGAAACCCACCACCACACCTTAAGATCACCCAGTGACATTGCCTCCAGCAGGTGGCTACAGATGCAAACTACAAACAAAAAACTGAATATATTGGGGGGCATCTATTCTACTCAAACCAACATACAAAGTACTCAAAAAATTAAATAATAGGAAATCAAACAATTTAATTAAAAATGGGCTATGGAAATAAATAGAGAGCTCTCAAAAGAAGAAATACAGATGTCATATAAACATCTAAAAAATATTCTGCATCCCTAGTCATCGGTGAAATGCAGATTGAAACTATGTTGAGATTCCATCTCACTCCTGTCAGATTGGCTACGATCATGAAAACCAATGACCATAAATACTGGCAAGGCAAGGATGTGGAAAAAGAGGAACCCTTCTACACTGTTGGTAGGAATGAAATCTGGTCTAGCCATTGTGGAAGTCAGTGTGGAGGTTCCTGAGACAACTAAAAATATGACCTAGCTATAGCACTGCAGGGCATATATCCTAAGGACTCTTCTCACTACCTTAGAGATACTTGCTCAACCATGTTAATTTCTGCTCTATTCAGAACATCTGGTAAATGAAACCAGCCTAGATGTCCCTTAACTGATCAGTGGATAATGAAGATATGGCACATTTACACAATGGAGTCCTACACAGCAGTAAAGAAAAACGAAGATATGAAATTTTCAGGAAAATAGATGAATCTGGAAAGGATTATACTTAGTGAGGTAACCCAAGCCTAGAAAGCCAAATGTTGCATGTTCTCTCTCATATGTGGATCCAAGCTACAAATGACTGGACTTCTGGTGTGTAGGAAGAAAACTCATTAGCAGAGTCCAGTAAACTAGAAAGGAGATATAAAGGGTATATAAAGAAAGGGAGAGGGGAACTTAATATGATAGTATTGTATACATGTAAGTAGAAGAACAGATTAATGGGGGTGAAAAGGCCTAAGTGAGGTAAGGGGAAGAGATTGAGTAAAGGAAAGGTGTAGGGAGGGATAATTAAAATCTAAGAAGATATAAATAAATAATATGGAAACCTACTTTTTTAGACAATGGAACACTCAGGAGCCATAGAATGTTACTAGAAAGTTTCCAGTTCCAGGAGTGGGATGCCTTCCAGTGAGTTGTTTGCAAAGGAGTTCCCTGATGCCCCCAAGCATTACAGGCCATTGCCATGCCCTTGGTTTCCCACCAGGAATAGATGGTAAGACCCTATTGCTGAAATCTCCACATATTTGAGCTACAAGGTCACTACCCTAAACCTGACCAAAAGTTGCTGTCATAGATTTTGTTAACCTCTTCTTTTATCTATCTGTTGTTGAATATTATTAGAATTGTCTGTAATGTTAAAGCAACACATTGTAGGGAATTATTGACAATTAATATGATGTTTTAATAATAAAAAACCAGTAGATGCTCTATTTTGTAATATTGAGGTTTGGGTTTCTTTCATTTCTTAGTTATATTCTGCCAGAACTCTTGCAGTAAGAATGGTGGATTTACTAAAGATGCAGGCCAACATACAGACTTCCTTATGTATACCTATCACAAGGCCTGGAATGGGCAAAATAAAGGCTGTTGTGATAGCTACCTGTTTGGGGGTCTAAGAGGATTAAATTTTCATCACAGTTGGAGGGCAGGCTCTAGGTAGTTCATGGAGGAGGAGTTAGGGATGGTAGTAAGGGGAGTATCCATCCAATTGAATAAATCCCAGAGAAGTTAGCAGGAAGGGCTTGAAAGGTTGTTTGATTGTAGAAGAAGACCCATCCCCTGAGTCACTGTTTGCTGGTGGGTAAAGAGAGTTCATTCAAGAGAAAATTGGGAGGTGGGGGGACTAAGTAGTGGTGGGGTACAATTAATGCATAACCAATGTTGTTAGACCACTAAGGAGAGTGGGAGTGCTGATTCAGTGCAAAGTGAAGGACAACTTTATTTTGTAATTATATATCCACTGACATTAACATCTTCATTATATTTAATGGATAGACCCATCAGATTATTAACTAATAGTTGGTGGACTGAGTTTCCCTCATGTATGCAAAAAGAATGTTTGTTCATGGTAGCAACAGCCAATTGCACTCAGCCATTTTGAGTATTCAGACTCTATGGGGCTCATAGAGACACTTACATTCAAGGTAGCTTTTGAATAAATTGTATCTTTGGGGTTTGATAGAAAAATATTGCCCTGAATCTTGAGGGTGGGCTGGAATTTTATAGATACCAAGGTTTATATTATCTCTTTTAGACTGATCTGTGAAATTCTTCTATGGTCCTTGTGTGAGACCCTGAGGAAATATTTCCTTATTGTCTTTATACCATCTAATAGGGCCAATTTTGACATTGGGGTATGAAAAAGTTCAGGTTAGCATTCAGGGAGATTCTTCAGTGGCAGGTCTTATTTGGGATATAGAGGGGGCACATACATTGGGTATAGTGAAAGCATGAGTGACAATAAGGAATAATAGGGATATGGCACTGGGTGAGAGGCAAAAAGCCTATTCATCTTTGGTAGGAGTTGGAAGTAGATAGAATGTGGTTAGAGAGAGTGAGGTTAGTAAAAATAGGGGTGATATTTTCTGATTCTGATGATGATGATATATGACCATAATGGGAGGGTGAAAGCTGCTCTTCAGTGCAGGACCTGCTGGGGATGAAAGCAAGGATAGAAAGGAGGATGGGGCAAAGCATCCCCTGTGAAGAGAAAAATGAAGGGTGAGGGTATAGAAATCAATCTGGTGGGGCTAAAAGACATGAAAGTGTCCTCTAACCAAAGAATCTCAGTGTCCTCAAGCACCTGACCAAAAGTGTGGATGGACAATGGCATTTAGACATATGCCCTCTAGCAAGCAGGTCAGTCAGCAAAAGTTGAAATTGATGAAGACTCAATGTCATTTGGTAGATCTGGAAAAAGAAGCATATGATTAATCATGTTTTTTTCAGGAAGTGATGGAACACAGAAGATTCTGAGTTTGGTAGGGTTTAGGAGGGTAGAGGAGTAGAAGAAGGGTTCCTTTTTGAGGCACAAGAGATAAAAAAGGGGTAAGATTTCAGAGCTTGGAAGCTTTGGTAATGAGAAGTATAACCTTATGAGGTCCTTGCCATTTAGGTTACAAAGAAGTTGGAAGAGATAAAGACTTGGTCACCAATTTGGAGCGAGGGGGAAGAGGAACATTAGGGAGGTTGGAATCAGCTGCCTTCCACAGTTGTGCCCTAAGAAAGAAGATAAAATCCTGGGCAAGGGTAGGGTATAGATGTGAGCTTGTGGGGGGAGAGTTGGCGGGGGGTGGGGGGGTGATCGGTCTGCCATACAGCAGTTCAAATGGGCCGATGTAGAGGAGAGCTAGAGGTTCGAGTTTGATCCAGTCTAATTTTAGTTTTATAGTTAACTTTAGTCAAAATTCCTTTGAGAGAGTGATTGGCCCTTTCAACTTTCCTGGAGGATTGGGGTGGTAGGGAATATGAAACTTCTGGGGTACATGAAGGGCTGTGGCTGCATGTCGTATAACAGCAGAAATATATTGTGATCCATTATAGTATTGTACAGAGGAGGGCAAACCAAACCAGGGGATCAGTTCAGTAAGAAATCTAGTGACTGTTGAGACCCTCTTGTTAGTAGTGGGGAAGGTTTCTATCCATCATGAAAAGTTATCAATAAAGATCAAAAGGTATTGGAAACATCTGACCTAGGGCATGTGAGTAGTCTGTTTGCCAATCCATAGCAGGAGAGGCTCCCTTCAATTGGTAGGGTGGGAATTGAGGTGGAAGTATGTTGGAGTTGGGATTAGAGTTTTGACAAATGGAGCAGGAAGCAGTCAGGTTTTGGAGACAAGGCTTATCTTCAGGGATGATCCATGAAGAAAGGAGAGCAATGTGATGGATGGAACATAAAGTATAGATATGAAAGCATCTCTTGAGTGGGTGGGTTAGAAGTGCTGTGAATTGCATTTTGGGCTAAGAGCAAAGGTCTAGTTCCAGAAGGCAGGAGAAGGGCATCAGTGCATTCCAATGAGTATTGTAAGTGAGAGACATCTTGCATGCTAGAGTGTCTGCTTGGTTACTCAGAAGAGAAATGTATTTTTTATTTTCTTGATGACCTTTGCAGTGAATAATAGCTGCTTGAGAGGGCAATAGAGCTGAGTTTAATAGTCCCTGGATAAGGTATGAGTTGAAGATGGGGGATCACTTTTGGTAAGGAAGCCCCTTTCCCTCCAGATTAGAATATTTACATGTATAATGTTGCATGCATATTTAGAATTTCCATAAATATATTGACATGGTATGCTGTTGCTCAAGTAAGTGCCTGGGTTAAAAGTAATGAATTGATCATGTTGTGTGGTGGTATGTGGAGGTAGAGACCTTACTCCTTTTGGTTGTGGTTGGTGTGGGTTCTGAGGGTCACCTTGAAGGATGGCATAGCCTCCTTTAAAGAGTTCTTGCTGGGCGTGGTGGCGCATGCCTTTAATCCCAGCACTCAGGAGGCAGAGGCCGGAGGATCGCCATGAGTTCAAGGCCACCCTGAGACTACAGAGTTAATTCCAGATCAGCCTGGACCAGAGTGAGACCCTACCTCAGAAAAAAAAAAAAAAAGAGAAAAGAGTTCTTGTTTAAGGGCACTGCCATCAATGAACCAGTCAGGGACATCAGGTAAGGGGGGGTGGCATGAATGTGTGTGAAAAGGTTCAGAGAGAAGGGGATTGTCAGAGGGCATGGGAGAGCATGTAGCAGGGAGGAAAGTAGCAGAATTTATAGGGGGGATTATTCAAAAAAGAGATTGGGATCCAGAAGATGAGCATGGAGAGCCTGACTGCTGGGATGGGGGAGAGAAAGAAAGGCTCAATTACTCAGGAGGTCCTTTAAAGAGTGAGAGGTGAGAACATGGAGAGAGCTTGGAGTCATACCTTGTTGGCTTCAGGGACAAGCAGGGACACTGCTAAAAGTTTTTGGAAGCAATGGGGTTATCCCTGTGTTACTATGTCCAACTATTTGAAGAGGTTGGCTAGGAGGCAAAAAGTGTGACCTCCTTTTTGACAAAATATGTCTAAAGCCTGTCCCTGGTTGACATGCAAAAGAAGGGAAAAAGGTTTGCTTGGGTTAGGTAAGGAAAGGGTGGTGACTATGGATAAATATATTTTGAGGAGGTCTATGGGCATCTGAACGGACATGGTGGATAGAAGTGGCCAATCAAGGGATTCCTTGGTAGCCTCATATAAAGGGTGAGTTATAGGAAAGAAATTTGGAATCCAGATACAGAAGAAATTGAGAAGGTCAAGTTATGCAAGGAGTTTGTGTTTAGTATGGGGTAAGGGATAATTGATGAGGTAATAATTCTGGAAGTAGAGATGGCTTTGTCTTCTTGTGGAAGTGAGAAGCTGAGCTAAAGAACAAAGGTTTTACAGATTTGAGCCTTATCCTTGGAAGCTCTGTATCTCCAGGATGCTAATGAATTGAGAAGTATAGTAAACATGTATTAAGTTTCAGTCCCTGGAGGGGCTGCATAATAGGAGAAAACTTGATCTGAGGTCCAAAGTGGCCAGATACTGTTGGAAGGTATGGCCAAAAAAGTGAGGGCTGTCCCTAAAGCCCTGGGGCAGGACAGTATAGGTTAATTATTGGGTATGTAGGGTATCAGGGTCTTCCCAGGTGAATGAAAAGAGTGGTCTTGACTTTGTGTATAAAGGTCCAGTGAAGATGGCATATTCAAGATCAAAGACAGAGAAATATTTTGAAGAGGGTAGAATAGAAGAAAGGAGCATGTAGGGGCTAATGACAAAGGAAAAAGTTGGGATATAGCACAATTTACTTTTTTGGAGCTCCTGGACTAAAGGGTAGGATCCATTATGTTTTTCTATGGCCAGGATGGGGATATTATGTGGTGAATGAATAGAGGTGAGCCAAGAGGCCAAGAGTAAGCACTGAATAATGGGTTTTAGTCTTCAGCAAGTGACATGGTATTGAAACTGAGAAATGTAGGTAGAAGGATCCTTAAGGTTTATGAGAACAGTAGGATGATGAGAGGGAGTGGCAGGATTGGAAGTGTCCCATATCAAAGAGTTCAGGGAGGGCAGCAGGGAGGGAGAGACAGCAGTTTGGAGCAGACTTGAGGTGAACTTGGATACATATATAGGAGGAAAATATTGGTTGTCTTTAAAGTGAATATATAAAGAGAAACCTTAAGTTTAGAGAGGACATCCCCGTGCAGCAGAGGGAGGAGACACTGAGGCATAACAATGAACTGTTGTGTTAGAGTTAGGTCCCCAAATTGGCATAGAACAGGTGGAGTACAGCAGGGGCTATGGGGGTTCCTGAGACTCCTGTAATAAGGACCATAGTGGACAGGGTTTGTACACACAAAGAAGTAAGAACAGAATAGGAAGACCCAGTATCCAAGATAAAAGAGATCTCTTCATCAGCCACTGTGCCTTTTACCCTGAGTTCCAATGAGCTGGGTGTTAATTCAGCTTGGGACCAGGCACTCAGGACCTATCACTGGAGTAAGCCATGTGAAGGAGAACTGGCATGATTGCCAAGGAGCTGCATGTACAGCTACTCAGACAATCCATTTTCTAGTGTCCCCACCATCCACAGACTAGACAGGCCCTTGGGTGGGGTTGGTTGGGGTGGGGTGGAGTGAGTGAGGATTAGGGCATTCCTTTGCCCAATGGCCAAGAGAGTGAAATTCTTGCAAGGAGAGAGAGACAGAGAGAAAGAGAAAGAGGGAGAGAGAGAAGGAGGGGCCATTCAGCCCCAAAGCCCCTGAGGGTTCTGATTTGAATTCCAGTACCAGAAATGCAAGAAAAGTGTGAAAGAAAAGCACAAGTAAGAACACCAGGCTTAATCTCAAAAGACAGAGACTGTTTATTGAAGCACAGCAAGGGGCTGAAAACTTCCTGTGGGACAGAGGCTGAAGCACTGACCTAAGATAGAGTTCAAGTTTATAAGAAGGATCCTGAGGAAAACAGGCTGGACAGGTACACATCTATAGGAAGTAGGTTATGAACTATAGTTATTTGTGCCTTTGCCCCAAATAAGCTTTTCAGCAAGATTGTCTAGGAAGGATGCCCCAGATGCTTCAAAGCCTCTGAGTTAAGGGAAGTACATCAATCAGGGCAGTTCTCAGGTTTTTCTGGGACTGAATGCCTCTGATGTTCCTAAACCCTCCCAAGTTTCAGGGACAGTCATTAACCCATCAGTTCCCTCAGGTTCCAGGAAAAGTAATTAACCCTTCAGTTAGATAACTCCCTTTATTATCATTCCCCCCCCCCCCTCTCTCTCTCGTCTCTCTGCTGGGAGCTGGAGATTAAGTCCAAAATGCAAAACTCCCTACAGTATTCCTGTTACTCCAAAAGCTGTGCAGCCATTTCCCTATATTGACCACTACTTCACTTTCCCCAGTGAAGAACTAATTAAAATCAAATCCCTTTGTATGACTGTCATCTTCCTTGGTTCACAGGATCTATAATTCAGTGGTTTGAATGTAAAATGCCTGACATAGTCTCAAGCACTTGTGAGTAAGTTTCCTACTTACTCCCCATTTGGTGGAACCTTTGGGAAATAGGAGGTGTGTTGCTGGGGGCAGGCCTTGACTTTCAGCCCTTGTTTGGCCTTGAAAGGCTTGGATGCATGGCCTAGTGAAACTTCCTGAGCCTACCTAAAGTTTGGTGATCTGCCTCTGGCCAGCTATGACTCAGCAAGACGCCTAATGGTGTCTGGCCTGTTACTTCTGCATAGGAGTTGGAATTCCTGCCACGTGCTTAGAACCAATCATTTCAAAAGTTGCGGTATGCTATTGGCCCTTACCTTTCCCCTCATCCTAGAATCCCCACCCTCATTCTCAATGATATATAGGCAACCGCCTGTAACAAGTGAATTCCTGCTTTGACAAGATTTGGTGGTGTGTTCTTGGCTGTTGACACCCATCCTCCTCCTCAACCCCTTGGGAGGAACCAGCGGTCCTGGTCCTTCCTCAGCACTACCTGCTGGGGGAGCCCAGCAGTCTGGCGCCTGACATGGGGCTACAGGAACCCGGCAGACTGGTGCCCTATGTGAGGCATTCTCGTTGAGGAGGTCAATCGGTGTGCGTGTGCGGGTGAGTGTACCCTCATAAGTTATGAGGCAGTCTTCATATTTAATGTGCTAAACTTTGCTTCTACAACCTGTACTTGCTTGTCAACATCTCTTCATTCTCTTTCTCTTTCCTTTCACTTTCAGCTCACTGACAAGCTGCATCTGTGGCTTTTGTATTTCTGAATGGGTCATACATCCCTAGTGGACACACTGTGTGGGCAAACCTGGAGGAGACTAAAGGTGTATTCCCCCCTCATTTGAGTGAGGGCTCTGTACCAGAAGACGAAGCAAATCTGCTGGGGAGACCTGCTCCCATCCACACTGTGTTTGGTATCATTGAGCCATTCCCTAAAGATGCAGACTCAGCTGGCCATCAAGGATCTAAATCTGAAATTAATTCTACAGCATGTTTACCTATCTTTTGGGTCCTTGTTTTTATGTTGTACTTGTGTGTCTGTGGGTTACTATTGTCCTAATTTTATGGACATTTCTCTCTTGACTTTACAATATGTGATGGTCTACTTCTAAATCCAATCCTGTCCTAGAATCTCTCGGGGCACTCCTAAAGAGTAGAGGACTTGATTTGACTGATAATCAGGCTCGACAGACCTGGGATTGCCTTCTTAAGCTGGTGCCATGGCTGCTGGAAGGAAATCTCTTTGATTAGGACCCTTGGGATAGAGTAGAGGCCCTTGTTCATAATGCACATGGGGAGAAGGGTCAGATACCCCCCTGATGTGTCCTCCCTACGATCTTGGCCCTTAAGGGCTGCTTCTCTCCAAGGCCAACCAAGCAAAAACAAAAGACAGAGGAAAAAGAAACAGATAGTATACAGCCTGATATGGCTACTCCTCCTGGAGATACAGCTTTAAAAACCCCAGAAAAGAGTGGATCCTTATACACCTCACTCAATCCCTTTGGGAGTGCTCCTTGGCCTCCTGGGGACCTCTCCCACATCCTCCATCAACTAATCCTTTCTGGACCCCCTTAGCCCCTCTCTCATATTCAGCCACCAAGCTGCCAGAAAATAAAGCTACTTTTTTATTTCCCAGCAATCTAAATCATGGGACAATCACCCTGTTGCCTGGTATCCGTGGGAAGCTCAGGACCTTAAGGATCTTGAAAAGGTGGTCTCGGAGGATGGACCTAACTTTCCTTGGGCTGAGCCCCTGTTACAGGGACTTGCCCATCAACTTTGTACAACCCGAGATTGGAAAAATCTAGTCAGGGCTGTCTTGTCGGGTCCCCTATACATTAAGTGGTTTGCCTTTTTTTAAAAGATGAGTATCATACACAGGCAGAGCAAAACCAAAGTTAACAGCCCCCTGTGCTGATAACTTTTGGGATGCTCTCCAGTACCTCTGATCAATATGCTACAGGCACTCAACAAGCAGCTATACCTGACCCATGTAGGGAACAGGTCAGGACCCTGGGCTTGGCGGCATGGAAAGGCTTGATGAGTGACCCTCTGAAACCCCCCCCCTTATGGATATTACTCAAAAAACATCTGAGGACTTGGCTACATTTATGGATAGGGTGGAAAAAAGTCTCCAAAGAAAATTTCCCCCAGGGGCATTATGGGATCAGTTTACTAAAATGTTGTTCTGGAAAGGGATGACAGCCAATCACTGCTTCGCCTGTGTGGGTCTCAAGGAAAACTCCATGAGTAGCTGGATTGTAGCCACCAAGGACATTGGCGCTATCTCCCATCAGGCTAGGGCCATGGCTGCCGCCCTTCAGGAAAATAAACAGAGAGATTTGGCAACTATGATCTGTGCATTACAGTTAAATCCTAAAAAAATCAATATGTTTCAGGTGCGGGGATGAGGGCCACTTTTAAAAGGAGTGCCCCAAAAACACAAAGCCTCCCCCGCCCTCTGGGGGGACGGCCAATGCCCCTCACACCTGCTGCCCTAAATGCAATAAGGGGTTTCATTGGGCTAAAGAGTGTTGGTTGAAGTTTGACATACAGGGAAAAGCCTTTAAACTCCTCCAGAGGCTCCCCAAAGTCCCATTAAATAAGGGGAAAGAGACCATCAAAGCCCATTGGACCATCCCACTGGTCCCTGGCCTTAGACCCAAGATTATTTTAAATATTGGCAATAAAAGATTCAAACTTCTCATCAACACTGGAGTGGACTGAATAGTCCTGAGAAAAGAGGAGGTGCTCCCCTCCTGGAAGCTTGTGCTTGGCCCTCCCCTACTGGGAGTTGGTGGGCAGTCCACCTCCTGGGAGACTGCCATGTGGCTCCCTTGGACTGACCCAGGTGGGGGCAGGGGAAAAGTCTGTCCTCTCGTGGTGACTGGTCTCACTGCAACCTTAGTGGGGCAAGACATCCTTGGAGATGCCAAGACTTTCATCACTACTGACCATAAGTACTTTTATAATGATTTGTTACATGAAGAAAAATATCAACAACAGTTTGAGGAAGGGAGGGAATGTCATCCCAATTATAGAGATGACCCTTACTTTGAGCAACTCAGACAAAAGTACTCCAATGAACACCCCTAATTCTAAGGGCCACTGACCAGCCCCCCGCCATTTAAAATCCAGTGGAGACTGGGGGATCCTATATGGGTTGATCAGTGGGCTCTCCCTTCTTCAGTTACACCAACTCCACATACTTATTGATCAACAGTTGGAGGCCAGACATATCCGTCCCTCCACTAGTCCCTGGAACTCTCCTGTCTTTGTCATAAAAAAAAGCCTAGTGGGTCCAGGAGAATTTTACATAATTTAAGGAAGATCAATGAATGCATGATCTCCTTTGGAACCCCCCAGAGGGGACTCCCATGGATCCCAGCTATTCCCAATATATACCATATTACTATCATTGACATTAAAGATTGCTTCTTCTCTATCCCTTTCCATCCAGAAGACATGGAAAAATTTGCATTCTCTGTACCCGCTGTTAATTTTTTGGCCCGGATAGGAGATTTAAGTGGACTGTCTTACCTCAGTGCATGGCTAATAGCTCACCCATTTGTCAGTATTACCTGTCATCCATTTTCTCTTCTTTTATCAATCTCCCAATACTCTGTTTTATATTTACATGAATGATATTATTCTTGGATGCCTAGATTCCTCCACACTCCAGGACCTTACCCATCAATGTCTAACTATCCTTCATACTCATGGCTTTAAAGTAGCTTCTGAGAAAGTTCAAACTGTTCCTCCCTTTAAAATCTTGGGTTTGATCCTTACCCCAGATACAGTTTCAACCACAACTTTATATTCAGGATTCTTATGCCTTGTCTCAACTCCAGAAGCTCTTGGGAGAAATTAACTGGATGAAGGCCTGGATACCTATAACCACTGAGGAATTATCCCCTTTGTTTGACCTACTAAGGGGCCTTGATCTTTTGTCCCAAGTAACCCTAGCACCTGAGCAGAGACAAGTCCTCCATAGAATCCAGGAGGCCATAGATAACTCTAATCTCAAACAATTTGACCCTGATCTCCCTCTTTCCCTCTACCTTTTCCCTGGGGAGACCCTGACCACTGTCCTGTTGGCTCAAAAGGGCGAGCCAATTCCGTGGATTCACCTCTCGATCAGTGGGGCCCCTAGGGTCTATTCTTTAAGTAACCAAGTAGCTGATTACATCATTAAAGGAAGGGAAACTGCCATTAGACTCTTTCGTATTGAGCCTCACTCCATTATTACCCTGTATAAGATAACTGATTTCACTTGACTCCAAAGAAATAATGTAAGGGTCGCTATGGCACTTGAAGGTTCCTGAGTACTATCGACTGCCATTATGGCCCTCATAAATGGATGAGCTCTTTATCCAGGATGGAGTGGATACCCCCCAGGCTTTTCCTACCTCAACCCAACCCTGACTTCCTCATTGCCTTTACAGATGGGGGAATCCTGGGGGCTTCCCTGGTTGTGTATCCCCCCTTTAAATTGGGGGTCAAATCTGAGCCCATCAAGTCTATCTCTCAGGAAATAGAGTGATCAGCACAGTACAAAGAGCTTTTTGCAGTTGTTCTGGCCCTATATACCATTAATGAGCCATTCAACTTATTTTCTGACAGCCTTTATGTGGTAAATCTATTGCCCAATCTCATTAAAGCTCACATTAGACTTGATTCCAACCCTATATCCTCCTTAGTGATCCAGGCTTGCACCCTACTCAAACAGAGAGTCCATCCTATCTTCATACAACATCTTCGAGGCCATCAAAATTTACCAGGTTTCCTGTCTGAAGGAAAGAGCTTGGATGATCAATTGGCCTCTGTGGCTCACTGTCACACTGTCTCAGAGGCTATCCAATTTCATTCCCTAACCCACACCAACTAGAGAGGCCTTAGAAAAAGATTCCCCCAAATACCAAATAAAGATCTTAAAAAGATTATTAGGATATGCAAGTCTTGCCAACCCTTCCTCCAGGTTTCTCCCCTCCAAACTTCCAGGAGTAATCCTTGGGGCCTTTGCCCCAACCATCTTTGACAAATAGATGTTACTCTTTATTCCCCCCTTTTGAAAACTTAAATATATCTTCTTATCAGTTGATAATTTCTCCCATGCCTGTTGGGCATCTGCACATGCCAGGGAGAAATCTAAACATGCATTAGTCATATGCTTCAATATTTTGCCACTCTCAAGCTGCCTGATCAAGTAAAAATAGATAATGGCCCCTGCTTTGTAAGTAAAAACTTTACAAGTTTCCTCCAGATGTGGCAAATTACACATGCCACATGCATTCCATATAACCCTAAAGGCCAACCCAACGTGGAAAGATGTAACCAAATACTTAAATCACAATTACAAAAACAAAAGGGAGAATCACTACCCAGCCCCCATGATCAGCTAAAGAAATCATTATTAACCTTAAATATTTTAAATTTTTCTAGAAATGAATAAATGTCTCCATTCCAAAAACATTGATCATCCTCTGTCACATACAGGTCAATTAAGGTCAGATGGAGAGACTCATTGACTGGGGCCTGGAGAGGACCAGACCCACTCCTCACAGCAGGGAGAAGGTTTTGATGCATCTTCCCTCAAGATGAAAAAGGACCCATTTGGATACCAGCAAGGGACCTAAAATATTTACTCCAACAAGGGGACACGGATAATCACCCATCCATGGAGTGTTTCACCCCTGAGGATTGTTCCTCTGTTTTTTCCCCAAAAACTACTGGAGATGTGGATGCTACTGCTCTTTCTGACCCTGGTGACATTCACTCTGCCCAGTGATAAAGGGTTGGAAACCCACATGATGCCAGAGCTATCTTGGCCAAACAGATGGGAAAACCTTGTGAATGTTGGGGAGGAACATATAAAACACTTCCTTTGAATGGATGCTGTTTCTATGCCAATAGATCGGGACTCATTCAAGACAAAATCAAAAGAGTTCAAGAAAACCTGGAGAAGAGAAGGTGGGACCTCCAGGACAACCCACTGTGGACAGGCCTACATGGCTTCTGACCTTACCTCCTCCCTCTTCTTGGGCTCCTCCTTCTCCTTCTTCTTATCCTCACTGTTGGGCCTTGTGTAATTAACAAAATTACACAATTCACTCACCAGAGGCTAGAGGCAATAAAAATACATCAGGTTGAGATACATTATCACAGGCTGGCAACTCAGGAATTAAGTTCCTCAGATGACCCATTGCCACCTCCTCTGCCCTCCATGTGACCAGTGATGGGTAAGATCTCAGACTGACTGAGACAACCTAAGACAGGCCATGGAGTGGGTTCTCAGCAAGCTAAACACCTGGTACCCAGTGACAGGTAAGATTCCCAGAGGGGGACAATCTAAGACAGAGGCCATGGTAATTAATGCTCTTACAAAACAAAAGGGGGAGATGTTGGACCTTGAAAGGCCCAGACATGAGACCTAGTGGAACTTCCTGAGCCTACCTAAAGTTTGGCGATCTGCCTCTGGCCAGCTATGACTCAGCATGATGCCTAATGGCTTCTGGCCTGTTACTTCCACATGGGAGTTGGAATTCCCATGTGTGCACTTAGAACCAATCATTTCAAAAGTCATGGTATGCTATTGGCCCTTACCTGTCCTTCCATCCTAGAATCCCCACCCTAGTTCTCAATGCTATATAGGCAACTGCCTGTAACAATAAAGTGAGTTCCTGCTTCGACAAGACTCCCGGCTTGGTGGTGTGTTCCTGGCCATCAACACCCATCCTCCTCCTCAACCCCTTGGGAGGAACCAGCGGGCCTGGTCCTTCCTCAGCACTACCTGCTGGGGGATCCCAGCAAGCCCTACTAAGTGTTGGGAGCTGGCTTACTCATAGAGATCTAGTTCATGCTGATGGATAAAAAGGTGAGCTGGTTTCCTCTACTATGATGATACCCTCAAAACTATGTCTGAAATAAATCTTTTCCTCTCATAAACTGCTTCTGGTTGGGTTGTTTTAACAGTGAGAATATGAATACTACATATTACTAGTACTTGTTAATAACAGAATGAATGACCTCATCTCTTCTTATTTAAAACAAGGAACACATAGAAGTTGAGTTAAGTTGTATGCTCTGTGTCATGAACAGTTAATTAGCAACCAAAATAAAAATGAATACAAAAGAATAAAAACAGAAATAATTGTTCCTAATTCAGCAAGAACTAGAAAAACATCAGATTATAGTGACAGAAGAATATAGAATCATACTTTAACAAAACCTTTTTTCAGAAATAAACACCCAAGAATGATGGCTTGGGCAGTCCATCTTTTAATTGCTCCCCAGTTAAGTGAATCATCTCTAAATAGGACATAAATTGAACTCAAAAGAACAACTTCTTAACACCTTATTTAGTTCAGGTGGATTTAGGAGAATTAGCATTAGAGACAATTGGGAATTGTAGTGATACAAGCTAAATGACTGAGCTTATTAAATGAAGAACCATTTATAATAGCAGAAATTATTCAAGGAAAATAAATTTCAAAAAATCTATGTGTATGAGCTTTCTATTGTTCAATGCCATTTTGCCATACAATTTATAGCTTAAACAAAATTATTATTTCAGTTTCTATGGTCAAGTTTTCAGACACATATCAACCAAATTCTCTGCCCCAATCTTACTAGGCTGAAAACAGTAACCTCTTCCAGGGTTGCTGCTTATTGGAACTACTAAGTGTCTTTTTTTTTTTTTTTAATTGACGGACTTTGAGTTATCAGAGGTCAATAACTTACTACTCACTGCCACATGACCTATTTAACAGTTATTATTACTTTAAAAGCTATATGTGTCAATAAGGATCCATACTATACATTAACATAACACAGCAGAAGGAATATTCAAACCATAGAATATTTTGCCTGCAAAACTTAGTACTTTCCACAGTATCAAACAATTTCTCAATAGATGTTATTAACCAAACTATCTTAAATGGCAGAAGGTTTGGCACATCTTAAAGGAAAAATGTTATCTTGAATCTTGGAAGCTTAGTAGGATTATGTAAAAATATAGACTACTAAAATGAATTTTTTTTCTTACCCTGAGAAAGGTCAAGTAGTAATAGAATGATATATCTCTGTAACTATATTCCCCAAGCATTATGTCTGCAGAAATAAAGTACCTGCAATACTAGATAGATACTGCCATGTCACAAGTTAGTACAGATTAAAGTTTTTAGAAATATTTTATTTAATTGTTTGAGAGAGCAAAAGAGACAGAAACAGAGACAGGAATAGAGACACAGAAGGCAGATAGAGAGAGAATGGGTGTTCCAGGGCCTCTAATCACTGCAGACAAACTCCAGATGTAAGTGGCACCTTGTGCATGTAGCTTTACATGGGTATTGGGGAATTGAAGTTGGGTCCTTTGATTTTGCAGCCAAGTGTCTTAACTGCTAAGCCATCTCTCTAACCCTAAAAAGTCTTTACAAACTCACATTGCTTTGGGGATGGAGAGAATGCTCAGTGGCTATTGATACTTTTATTGCAAAGTTTGAAGACCTGGATTCAATTTCCTAGTACCCACATAAAGCGAGATGCTCAATTTGCAATGGCAACTCCTGTCTCCCTCTCAAACATACACTCTCTCATAAATAACTATTTCTTTAAAAACTTATACTTAACAGGTTGGTGGTTCACACATGTAATGTTAGCACTTGGGAAATGGAAGCAGGTTGATCACTGTGAGTTTGAGGTAAAACAGGCCTATCGCAACAAAGAAAGACAGAAGAAAGGAAAGAAAGAGAGAAAGAAGAAAGAAAGAAAAAAGGGAGGGAAGAGGGAATAAGAAAAAGAGGAAAGAAAATAAGAAAGAAAGCAAGGAGGAAGGAAAGAAAGAAAAACAAAAATGAAAGAAAATTTATCTCACATCTCACAGTTTCTGTCATGGCTTAGGTTAGCCTGGAGTAGAGTAAAACCCATCTGCAAAACAAACAAAAAACAAAACCAAAAAAAAAAAAAAAAGAAACAGTTTCTGTTTTTTTTAATACTTATCTATTACCTATTAATTATGTTTATTGTCAATATGCTAATATGATAGCCTTCTTATAAATCTATTCAATGATTTTGCTAAAACCATGTCAAAATGTAAAATTGTTTTTTGGTACTATGTCTCAATATTTATTTTATATTTGTTATGGGTCTACATATTTTGTATAAGGCTGTAGTACACTTTTTAATGAACAGTGACTTCATGTGTCTTCTTGTTCTCTTCCTGATACTTAGAATGAAAGCTAAGATTTAGAAAATATTCAATACAGTTTCCAAGTGAGTTATTTTATGAAGGCATAAATGAAAAGATAAATGGGGATATAAGTAAATTAATAAATATTCTGTACCTTTATTGATTCCTATAAGGGAGGCAAATAATCATCTGAATTAAGCATTATGTTAATCCTTATTCAAACTTTTTGATACACTAATACATCAGTCTATTATATTTATATATGCCTATGAAAATAAGATTGAAATAAGAATGTTATCAAATAATTAGGCAAAATCTGGGAGCAAAGGGGATGTATAGGCTATATAGACACTGGAAATGTTCACCTTGGGGATGGAATATAGACAATTCTGGTCCCCCTTTACATGACATTAGTTATAATAAACAATAGTGTGGCTTTGGAGAAAGATAATATCTGATATTAATAAATGGTTTTACTTTGGCTTATTTACCCATTCTTTCTGTGTTAATGTTTTCTTGCTTATAAAATAATGATAAAAATGCTGTAAGTTTAGGAGAACATAAAGTAATTGAGGAAATATGTTGACTCGCTGGGACCAAAGTTCACTAAGTGACTTATGTGGATAATCATTGTCCAAATTTCTTAACTTAAAAAGTTGTTTCAAAAAAAAAAAAAATTGGGCTGGAGAGATGGCTTAGCGGTTAAGCGCTTGCCTGTGAAGCCTAAGGACCCCGGTTCAAGGCTCGGTTCCCCAGGTCCCACGTTAGCCAGATGCACAAGGGGGCGCACGCATCTGGAGTTTGTTTGCAGAGGCTGGAAGCCCTGGCGCGCCCATTCTCTCTCTCTCCCTCTCTCTGTCTTTCTCTCTGTCTATCGCTCTCAAATAAATAAATAAATAAATTAAAAAAAAAATTGAACTTTGTATACTTTTACAAGTATACATGACCTCCCAGTGCTTGACACTACCTACACAAGACCTCATAATAAGAGGAAAGCATGATGATTTCAATAGAGAGGAAAGACTAATTGGAAGGGGGAAAGGATTTGATGGTGGGTGGATTTAAGAGGGGAGGATTGGGGCAGAGGGAAGAAATTATCATGGTTTTATTGTCTATAATTATGGAAGCTGTCAATAGAAAAATTTTTTAAAACTTCCCTTTTCATATCAATTGAGCTGTATATATCTACCTATTCACTAGACTATCATCTGAATAAAGGTTCTCAATTTTGTCATTCATAGCTTAACACAGAGCTTGGTACATTCATTAAACAAAAGTGTATTTAAGTGCTGAAGAGATGGCTTAGAGGTTAATTCACTTCCCTGTGACACCTAAGAACCTATGTTCAACTATCCAAGTCCTACACAAGCCAGACCCACGAGGTGAAGCAACTGCATAATGTCACACATATGAAAATGATGGCACACATGTCTGGAGTTTGACTGTGGTGGCTGGCAGCCTTGGTGCGCCAGTTCTTTTTCTCTCCCTCAAAAAATAATTATAAAAATTACAAAAAAAGGGTTATTTCATGCAATTACATAGATACAATTACAATAAAGGCTTTCAAGTTAAAGCATTGCTATTTTTCTATAGCTTCTGCTTTGATGTTAACATATAAAAATAAATCTTGGCAATAGTTTAATAAGATAGAAACACGATGTCTTGAGAAGATTTTTTTTTTCTTAAAATCTGCTCACATTTCTCTGAGGTGTGCCATATATTATGCATCTCACAAATCTCACTTTAGGAAAGAAAAAATGACTTTTTGAGAAAATTCATACTAATATTTGTGCCATGTAAGTATATATTTTTACAATTGTCTTACAGCATTTGCTAAACTGTAGACATTTTATGAAAAGTTATTATTTGATTTTTTATTATAATACATACCCATCATCACTTTACTAAATCTATTTATTCCTGAATGGCTTAGCTTGTCTTTTCCATATTCCTGTCTAAACACATCACAGATTCAATTAACAGTTTAGTTTAAATCATCATTATATGTCCCTTATAACTTTAATCTAGACTGTAGTAAATAATTTGCCATGATCCAGGCAGATGCATATACACTCAGTATACATTTTAATTATAATAGAAATTATTTCTCAACAAAAATGTGTCAAGTATGTGCACAATGGTGATACTCTGAATTCGAACCTTATTTATATCCCCATTTTTGCATGTTTCATACAAAATCTAGTTATGTGAATCCTGGTAGCAGGTTCTACCAAATCAGCCCTACTCAACCATTATCCTGAAGCTAGGAGTTTCAAAGTCTGCAGAGGGTCCATTTCTGGTTCATGTATGGGCAACATCTTGAAGCTGAATTTTAATACCCACCACCACTAATTTTACAAATATATTGAAGAAGTAATTTCTCCTCTCTCTCTTTCTCCCTCCCTCTCTCTCTCTCTCTCTCTCTCTCTCTCTCTCTCTCTCTGTGTGTGTGTGTGTGTGTGTGTGTGTGTGTGTTCATGTGTCTCTGTGTGTTTTCTAGCCCAGGCTGAACAGAAACTATGTAGACCCAGGCTAACATCAAATTCATTGTGATCCTCATTATTAGCCCCCACAGTTCTGAGATTAAAGGTGCGGTCCACCCAAATGGCCTCAGTAACATCTTGTAATTGTACCAAGAACAATTTGGTCCAATGCTACTAATGTAAACAATCAAGAAACACTAAATGATACATTTTAAAATACATTTTAGAAGATAAGGAGAGGAACTTAGAAATAAAGATCTGTGGGGCATAAATCCAGAATAAGGACAAAATTCACAAGTAAACTGATTCTTTTTTAAATTTATTTTTTGACAACTTCCATAACTGTAGATAATAACCAATTCCTTCCCTCCCCTGACTTTCCCCTTTAAAATCCCATTCTCCATCATATCCCCTTACCCTCCCAATCAGTCTCTTTTATTCTGAAGTCATGATCTTTTCCTCCTATTATGATGGTCTTGTGTAGGTAGAGTCAGGCACTGTGAGGTCATTGATATCCAGGCTATTCTGTGTCTGGAAGACCACATTCTAAGGAGTCCTTCCCTTCATTTGGCTCTTACATTCTTTCTGCCACCTCTTCCACAATGGAACCTGAGCCTTGGAAGATGTGATAGAGGTATTTCAGTGCTGAGTACTCCTTTGTTACTTCTTCTCAGCACCATGGTGACTTCTTAGTAATCCCAAGATCACTGCCATCTGAAAAGAGAAGCTTCTCTAACCAAATTAAGAGTAGCATTAATATATGGGTATGAATATTAAGAGAGGTTATTAGGTAGTTTGGTGAACATAGCAATATGCATTTAGCCAGACACCAGGAGAGGCTACACCCCTAGGGGTCATGACTACCCTGGTTATAGGTTTTTAATACCAGAGATGTAATCCCTCTCTTGGAGCAGGCCTCCATTTCAATGAGGGAGCAATTGGTTTCCCCCATAGCAGACATACCACTATTGTACCCATTGGCTCATTTGGTCTGGCTGGCCAAATTTAAGACTTGCAGTGTCCATGGTTGAGTATTTCCACTAGTCATTTCTCTATCTCCCATTGAACTGAATGCAGTGTAGCTTTTGCTAGCTTTCTGTCAGCTGGTCTACATGGAGGAAGTTTTCAGCTTAGCACCGGCAGGAATTCTCAGTGACCTTGCAGCCTAAGTATGTAGAGTTTTCTGGAATAGGGTCTGACCATCTATTCCTGGTGGGAAACAAAGAGCCTCAGCAATGTCCTGTAATGTTTTGGGGGTATTAGTGACCTCCTTGGCCAATAACTCACTGGAATGTATCCCATCCCTGGCACTGACAATTTTCTTGTATCAATCTATGGCTTCTTAGTGTTCCATTGTCCAAAAAAGTAGGTTTCCATATGCCTTATTTATATCCTCTTAGATTTTGATTAACCCTCCCTTTACCTTTTCTTTCCTCAATCTGATTCTTAATGACTCTTTTCTTTAATGGTAATGAACAAATTAAAGTAAAAGCTTCTCAGGATAGAGAGATGGCTTAGGGGTAGGGTGCCTGCTGACAAAGCCAAAGGACCCAGGTTCAATTCCCCAGTACCCACATAAAGTCAAATGCACAAGGTGGCCCACATATCTAGAGTTCATTTTCAGTGGCTGGAGGCTCATTCTCTCTGTTTCTATCTCTCTCTATATATATCTTCCTCTCAAATAAAGTAAAATAAAATGTTTTTAAAAACAAGTTCCTAAAATATTAAGAAACAAAAGAGAAATATTGACAGGTTCTATTTTGTAAAATGTTTATATCCCACAAATCATATGTTGAAATTGTGACCCACAAAGTCATTTTGTTTAAAGTACAAGCTTTGTTAGACAATATGATTGTAACACTCATGAAAGTACTTGTGTCTTTGTATGTGACACTCTGGAGGCTTTGCTCACTCTAGTTTTGCTATATAAAGATAAGGGAGAAATCATCTTGTGTGGATCCTTGACCAGAATCCAACCATGCCAAGCCTGACCTCAGACTTACAGTTCCCACACTTGTGAGAGAGAAATGTCTGTTGTTTAACACACCTAGTCTTCTAGCCTGTTACTTCTAATAGCAGTATAAACTGACAAGTAGCTCCACAGGGCAGCAAGAAAGCAGGAGAGACTACAAAAAACAAAGGGTGTGGTAGAGAACTGAAAAATCTTCTGGGTTCTGGTTTTGGAGACAGAAAGGCTACAGCCAGGACTTAACATAAGGTGTACAATGACTTATAGAGAATGGAGCCCAACTTTCAACTGAATTTATTTCCACAAGTAGATGAAGTTGATGCTAGTGTTCTCATATTTATGTTCTATGAAAGTATGCAAATCTTCTGTGAGAAAATATTACAACACAGTTTACCTCAAGTTATCTCTAAGCAGGCATATAATATGAAACTTACAAAACAGTTAAAGAAATAATCATTGATAAACTGTAAGTCAAGCTAATAGATATATGCCCACAGAATATTGTAATAGCTGAAGAACAAACTGTAAGGATTGATCTCATTCTTTATAACCAACTAAGCAATTATTTGAAAAAACTGGTCATAGGTCAATGTTGACTAGTTCCTGCTAAAATATTTCCAAAGAAAATACACTAAGCTGCACAAGTAAATATGTTTTAGATCTTAGAGATGTTGAATATTTAGACCATGGAGATGTTGAATATGGGAAAGAATATTTGAAGTATAAGGTATACTGTTCCAAAAGAAAGAATATAGGAAATGAAAAAAAATGTTAATAGTTGAATAATTTGTATCTTGAGTGTCTGAAATTGGTGAAGACATCAAATAGCTCAGATGTAGGAGGCAATGAAAAAGTATCTGAATAGAATATCTTGTTAAGATGAATATATCCAAAGCAAACCCAACATGGGTATATAAAAGAAAATGCTTCTAAAAATAAAATTAAAAAAAAGTTAAACTCAGGAGGGCAATAAGCCACTAAGTAATCAAAAAGAAAAAGGACATATTTAGTACTTTGAAAGGAGTAAAATTAAGACTGATGACTAACTTCTCTTCAGTAATGAAGTTAAAGAATAGTGACATTGAAGCCATGTTGCATATTTTGGGCTAGAAGAAAGTCAAAACTACAAATCTCAATCCAGGGAAAATACCTTAGAATAAAGAAATGTAGAGGAAATTAAAATGCTTTTTAGCAAGTAAATACAACATAAAAACATTATTTCCAAATTCACACTGAATAAAGCACTAAAGGTTATTCTTTGCACAAACCAAGGTAAACTGGAGTGGAAGGCTGGAGACACAAGGAGACTCTATGACCAAGGGTAGAAGATGTACATTTGCATATGTAAGTGAACAAGTGAATAAGTGATAAGTGAGTGAATAGGAAGTCCCACAGCCTTTCAAATTTCTATAGAATTAAATTATATGATAACAGATACAATTCAGAGGATTAAATGAAAACTGAAAATCTAGTAAGATTAGGAGAGAAATGGAATGAAGAAAATATGTTATCTAATAGTAAACATACAATGAAGAAAACCTTGCAGGAAACATACAATGGTATGGCTTTCTTCATCACAACTACTTATGTGTGGATTTCAATAAGTGTAATCAATACAAGTACTATTATTTAAAACAATGGTCTAGGGCCTGGTGAGATGGCTTAGCAGTTATTGCCTGAAAAGCCTAAGGATAAAGATTAAACTTCCCAGTACCCAAATAAGCCAGATGCACAAGGTGGCACATGTGTCTAAAATTTGTTTGCAATGACTAGAGGCACTGGCATGCCTATTTTCTCTCTATCTGCCTCTCTTTCTCTCAAATAAATAAATAAAAATAAAAAAATAGTAATGATAATAATAAAAACCATGGTCTAAACTACCAACTCTCAAAAATATATATCTTCCTCTTACAGGGAAAAGATATTTAAGTTAGATAAAGCTAGAATCACTTTTAGTTTGTGGAACTTGTTTTGATCATGAAATGATTTTATGAAGACATTTTTCAAAAACTAGGAAAGTATCTTGATACTAGAAATTTCAATGAAGTAGTTTCTATGAGTGGAAAATTTTATTGCACATGGGTATACAACGAAGTAGGTTTCATGGTTTGTTGGAGGAAAGGCACATGTGATATGAAAGCAGATAGAAACAGTTTTCAATGTTGCTAATTGTAGTCTCCTGCACATCCTGAGTGTAGTGTAGTGCCCATACTACAGCTTACTCTAGAGCTTCAACATATGGAAAATTAAAAACAGCAAGCTCGGGTTGGAGAGATGGCTTAGCAGTTAAGCGCTTGCCTGTGAAGCCTAAGGACCTCGGTTCGAGGTTCGATTCCCCAGGACCCACGTTAGTCAGGTGCACAAGGGGGAGCCCACGTCTGGAGTTTGTTTGCAGTGGCTAGAGGCTCTAGAAGCCCTGGCATGCCCATTCTCTACCTATCTGCCTTTTTCTCTCTCTGTCACTCTTAAATAAATAAATAAACAAATAAATAAATAAATAAAATAGCAAGTTCTGCAAGGATTTACCTTTGTGTTTATTTCCTGGATGGAGTACTACTATAACCCCACTTGCACTCATTAGGTTTTTTTTTTTTTTCTTCTCATTAGATTCATGGTCATTTTGGATTTCTGGTATCTGTACACATTTCTAAAGTCTCCTATCCATCTAAAAGTTACAGAGATATATTCAGAATGAATATTTGGGGATGTTAATAAACATATTATGAGATGGTATAAAGATATCACCCATTTCTCAGGCAATGATTCTTAGGAATAACAATTGCTGGAGTTTCTCAAGGGGTGTGACCAGTTACTCACTGTGATGGCAGAATTAAGATACAACTAAAACTTAAATTACTTAGCTCAGGTTGCCATAAAAAAGTATGACAGACTGGGTGGCTTAAACAACCAGCATTTATTTTCTCCCAGTTCTTGAGCCAACTAGTTGATACCAATGTGTCAGCAGGTTGGTGAGATTGCTTCTCCCCCTGCATTACAGATTACTTCTTGTTCTATCCTTGTATAACCTTTCCACTGTGAACATTCATACACACACACACACACACACACACACACACACACATGTCCCACATAATAGCAGTAACAGCCAAGGATGTCTCTCTTTTTATGAGACAACCATCTTTATACAATTATGGCTCCATCATTTAGCTCTTTGAGCTTACCTCTTGGAGGGTCTAATATTCATATATAATCACACTGGGTACTAGAGTACCAACATATGAAATAAAGGGCACAGTCAGGGAATGCTATAATATACCCTTTACTAGGTGTCATAGTCAGCTTCACGTTGCTGGGATGAACTTCCAAACCAGACACAGTTCATAGGAGGAAGGGCTTATGTGAAGCTTACAGATACAAGGGAAGGTCAGCTTGCAGAAGAAGCTAGTCTCATTCACAGGTCTATACAGAGGGAAATACCACCAGCAGCACCATAAGTAGCACTCTGCATATCTTTAGGCTAAATTCCCAGATCCACCCACAGTGACATCTGTTCCAGCCAAGTAGCTGGAAATCCAAGAAGCTTTCATAAAACTAAATTTATTGGGCCACATCCATTCAAACTACCATTTTGCATCCCTGATCTCCAATAAACTCATAACCATCTCACATTGTAGATTTAATTCAGTTCAACTTCAAAGGTCCCCATAGTCTTTACCAACTTGAAATAGTTCCAAAGTCTAAAGTTTCATCTTAGATTCAAGACTCTCTTAAATGTGAGCCCTGTAAAATCAAACAAGTTACATAATTCCAACATATAATGAAACAGAATAAACATTTCCAACTGTTTTAGGCGTAACAAGGAGAGACTGTGCCAATGAAAACTCAATAACCATCAAGCAAAATAAAAATTCTGCAGTTCAAGACCTTATTATAACCAGTGACTGGAAATCCCTGGATTTTCCAATTCTTCCCCTCCAGCTGGGCAAAGTAGCCAGGGAAATTGTCCATCCTGAACAAACAGTCCTACATGATAGCCATTGTACAGTTCTGGCATATCTAAAACATCTCCAGGTATTCATGCAAACCACAGTCCATCTTCCAATGGCTTCACTGGACTCTTTTATGAGGGTCATTATGTCCTTCCTCATGTCACATCTCAGCAACAGCTCCTGGAACCATGCGTACTTCATGACCCACTCCATGCATTATTCATGTTTTTGAAACCAACACCAGGTGCACAAGACAAAGCCATATTCTTAATAATGAGATGAAGCAAATCTTGAAGAGCAGGTTGCACTTAGTCAACTCTTTTCAAGAAAATTTGCATTCTACCATTCTCTCTTTCCTCAGGCATTCTTTCTATTGTTTCAATGTGAAGTAGTTGGGCTATCTTCCTTCCAAATGTTAACATATTTGATAACAGCAGCTTAATTAACTTAAAACTAGTCTCTGTGCCAATAAATTTTAAACTTGTTTGAATTTCTCCAATTTTAAATCTTATATATCTCAGTTCCATATCTTTAGCCAAGCAGATCAGTCAACTACAAATTTAACTTTGATCAAACTTTCTGGGCCTGGGCAGAAGAAGGTAGCCAGCCCTTATTTCAGTAACCCAGTTCCACCAAAGATCTCTGCAATCTTTCCTTTCCCTTTGAAAACTCATAAGTAAAGCCTCCAAATATGGTTCTCTCTGCACTTAATATTTTCAAATTATCACCAGAAAAGTCCAAAAACTTTGGCTTATCACTCTGTAAGTCATCTTCAGTTGCAAGTACCAAGTCCATGCCCATTCTTCCAAAATAAAAGTTCAAAAAGGCCAAAACCCACATGTCCTGATTCATCATGCAGCAACACCCCACTGGTAGCAATTTTGTTGTGATCTGATTCAATGCTGCTGGGATGAACTTCCAATCTAGACACAGTTTATTAGAGAAGGGTTTATTTGAAGCTTATAGATCCAAGAGAAGTTCCAGACTTCACAGGTCTATGTAGGAAGAAATACCACCAGCAGCACCATAAACAAACACACTCCAGGAATCTCAAGCAGGGCTCCAGTACTCAGCACATCTTTAGTATGAAATTCCAGGTATGCTCAGAGTGACACCTCTTTCAGCCAGGCAGCTGGAAATCTAAGAAGTTTTTATAAACCCAAATCTATGTGGGACATCCACTGAAACTACCCCACTAGGCATCTTGCATTCCCTGTATCAGGAATTGAATCCCAGAGTCCTTCCCCCTGCCTAATAAAAGAAAATCATACTTTCACTAAAAATATTATAAGGGTGGGTGGCTATGGATAAAGTAGTCTAAGCCACTGGTCATAGATGATTAAAACACTAGGGTCAAGGCAGGGGTTTGACCATAAGAAAAATATGAGCACCTCACAAATGAGTGACTGAATACAGTATTTCTTGTTGTAACCTGACGTATTTTCTACCTATAACTATAGCTCTCTATTTTTCTATTATCTTTATTTATATCTGCACAGGGTACATTTTAGAAACATCAAAGCTACACTGAATTTTTCAAGATAGCTCTCTTCAAAAAGATTCTATGTAAATAAATTATAGGCAAGAGGCTGAAGTTTCCAGCTGGTATTAGGGCTCCATTTAGAGTAAGTTTGATTTTTTTTTTTTTTTCTGTTTGATTGCAGCACCTCAGCAGGGTTCCAAGACACTGGTGTTAGCAGAGCCAAATCATTATTCAGGAGCCAGGTTTACTCTGAAGGCACACCAAGAATCTGCAACCCTGAGCAGTGGCATGCCTTTCTCCAATTAGGGAAGGTAGAAGACTTATTTTTCTCATGACCATGAAGAGCCAGAATTATCCTAGAAATGAATGAAGAAAGGAGGTAGACAGCAAGTACATGGGTGGTGAGTTTCTGAGGAAACATTCTTCATGAATATTAAATGTACAATGGTAAAGTGATTTCTAATTAGTGTTAGGTTCATATGAATCTCATTAGGATACCCTAAGTCATAAAATTCTTAAGTTTTCAACAGTAAACATTGTAGAGAATCTATGAGGTACAACCCTAAAGAAATACATTTGAGGTATAAATATTCTGATAATGAATTATGTGAATATTAATCATTCATCTCTTGGGGCATCCATTTCCTTATTTGCAATTGAGACTATTTTTTTCACAAAAGTGGACTATGTAACATAATTTAATGCCCAGAGAAGGCTAAAAAGTGATGCACCAAAAGTCTATGCTTTACAAATTCTAGAACTGATATGGAGCTAATAAAATTGCTGATTATATTATCAGTGTGTACTATTATTTTCTGTCTGAAAGTTTATCTTACTAGAGAAAACCATCTCACCTCTGAAATATCATTTCTGGTAGTACTCAACCTAATGACCATATGGTCATTTCAGGCAAATACACATTGAGTTACATTCTTCACCCTGACCATCTCTAGCTCATGAAAGATAATAAAAGACTTAGAAAACTATCCCAGGTAGAGGATGAGGAATATAATTAAATGCTATCTGAGATTATAGAAAATATCCTGCCATATTAGAAGGCATTAATTAAAAATTTGGTCAAGGGCTGGAGAGATGGCTTAGCAGTTAAGTGCTTGCTTGTGAAGCCTAAGGACCCAGGTTCTAGGTTCAATTCCCCAGAACCCAAGTTAGCCAGATGCCTAAGGGGGTGCACGTGTCTGCAGTTCATTTGCAGTGGCTGGAGGTCCTAGGATGCCCATTCTCTCTCTGTCTGTCTGCCTCTTTCTCTCTGTCGCTCTCAAATAATAAATAAAAATAAACAAAAATTCATTTAAAAAAATTTGGTCAAGCTGGGCGTGGTGTTGCACACCTTTAATCCCAGCACTCTGGAGGCAGAGGTAGGAGGATTGTCATGAGTTCGAGGCCACCCTGAGACTCCATAGTGAATTCCAGGTCAGCCTGGGCTAGAGTGAGACCCTACCTCGAAAAACAAAACAAAAAAACAAACAAACAAAAATTTTGGTCAAATCAAGGTCTGGAGTGCTTGACAAAGGTCCTTGATTTTATCAGTAGTACCACAATATTCATAAATTGGGAGGGAGGAAGAGAGGTAGAAAAAGAAGAAGTGAAAGGAGAGATGGAGAGAGGGAGGAAAAGAAAAAAACTAATCACATGAGAATGAAGTCTCTATTTTTGGCTTCTTTTTTGAAGGAGCAATATAGAAACAAAGAGCATAATTAATTTTAACTTCTAAAGGTGCTGTTTCAACAGTTGTCAGGGTACTGTTGCTTTGTTCATAATTGCTATATACTTTTGGGCATGTTTTAAATTGTCATTAGAATTTCTGTGGGGTTTTTTTTGATGTGAGTATGCATTGGCTAATGTTAAATATGCATTAAATTTGATTCAAGAATTAACTATGACAAACTAATCAGAAACATCCTTTCCACCAAGATTCTTTTAATTATCACCAACAAAGATAAAAAAGTAATCTATCTCTGCTTTCTTTTCTTTTTTTTTTTTTTTTTAATTTTTATTAACATTTTCCATGATTATAAAATATATCCCATGGTAATTCCCTCCCTCCCCACCCCCACACTTTCCCGTTTGAAATTCCATTCTCAATCATATTACCTCCCCATTACAATCATTGTAATTACATATATACAATATCAACCTATTAAGTATCCTCCTCCCTTCCTTTCTCCACCCTTTATGTCTCCTTTTCAACTTACTGGCCTCTGCTACTAAGTATTTTCATTCTCACACAGAAGCCCAGTCATCTGTAGCTAGGATCCCCATATGAGGGAGAACATGTGGCACTTGGCTTTCTGGGCCTGGGTTACCTGACTTAGTATAATACTTTCCAGGTCCATCCATTTTTCTGCAAATTTCATAACTTCATTTTTCTTTACCGCTGAGTAGAACTCCATTGTATAAATGTACCACATCTTCATTATCCACTCATCTGTTGAGGGACATCTAGGCTGGTTCCATTTCCCAGCTATTATAAATTGAGCAGCAATAAACATGGTTGAGCATGTACTTCTAAGGAAATGAGATGAGTCCTTTGGATATATGCCTAGGAGTGCTATAGCTGGGTCATATGGTAGATCAATCTCTAGCTGCTTTAGGAACCTCCACACTGTTTTCCACAATGGCTGGACCAGATTGCATTCCCACCAGCAGTGCAGAAGGGTTCCTTTTTTTCCACATCCCCGCCAACATTTATGATCATTTGTTTTCATGATGGTGGCCAATCTGACAGGAGTGAGATGGAATCTCAATGTAGTTTTAATCTGCATTTCCCTGATGACTAGTGACGTAGAACATTTTTTCAGGTGCTTATATGCCATTCGTATTTCTTCCTTTGAGAACTCTCTATTTAGCTCCTTAGCCCATTTTTTGATTGGCCTGTTTGATTCCTTATTAGTTAACTTTTTGAGTTCTTTGTATATCCTAGATATTAATCCTCTATCAGATATATAGCTGGCGAAGATTTTTTCCCATTCTGTAGGTTGCCTCTTTGCTTTTTTCACTGTGTCCTTTGCGGTGCAAAATCTTTGTAATTTCATTAGGTCCCAGTGGTTAATCTGTGGTTTTATTGCCTGAGCAATTGGGGTTGTATTCAGAAAGTCTTTGCCAAGACCAATATGTTGAAGGGTTTCCCCTACTTTTTCCTCTAGCAGTTTCAAAGTTTCCGGTCTGATGTTAAGGTCTTTAATCCATTTGGACTTAATTCTTGTGCATGGCGAGAGAGAAGAATCTATTTTCATCCTTCTGCAGATATTTATCCAGTTTTCAAAACACCATTTGCTGAAGAGGCTGTCTCTTCTCCAATGGGTATTTTTGGCATTTTTATCGAATATCAGGTGGCTATAGCTACTTGGGCTTACATCTGGGTCCTCTATTCTGTTCCACTGATCTACATGTCTGTTTTTGTGCCAGTACCATGCTGTTTTTGTTACTATGGCTCTGTAGTATAGGTTAAAATCAGGTATGGTGATACCACCAGCCTCTTTTTTGTTGCTCAGTATTATTTTAGATATTCGAGGTTTTTTATGATTCCAAATGAATTTTTGGATTGTTTTTTCTATTTCCATGAAGAAAGCCTTTGGAATTTTGATAGGGATTGCATTAAATGTGTAGATTGCTTTAGGTAAGATTGCCATTTTCACGATATTGATTCTTCCAAGCCAGGAACAAGGGATGTTTCTCCACTTTCTAGTGTCTTCTGCAATTTCTCGCTTGAGTGTCTTAAAGTTCTCATTGTATAGATTCTTTACTTCCTTAGTTAGGTTTATTCCAAGGTATTTTATTTTTTTTGATGCAATTGTGAATGGGAGTGATTCTCTGATTTCATCCTCTGTGTGTTTGTTGTTAGCATATACGAAGGCTACTGATTTCTGTGTATTTATTTTGTATCCTGCTACATTGCTGTAGGTTTTGATCAGCTCTAACAGCTTGCTAGTAGAGTCTTTAGGGTCCTTTATGTATAGAATCATGTCATCTGCAAATAATGATAACTTGATTTCTTCCTTTCCAATTTGTATCCCTTTTATGTGTGTCTCTTGCCTTATTGCTATGGCTAAGACTTCCAAAACTATATTAAATAGAAGTGGAGACAGTGGACACCCTTGTCTTGTTCCTGATTTTAGTGGAAAAGCTTCCAATTTTTCCCCATTTAGTAATTTGTTGGCTGTAGGCTTGTCATAAATAGCCTTTATTATATTGAGATATGTTCCTTCTATTCCCAGTCTCTGTAGGACTTTTATCATGAAGGGATGTTGGATTTTGTCAAATGCTTTCTCTGCATCTAATGAGATGATCATGTGATTTTTGTCCTTCAACCCATTTATGTAATGTATTACATTTATAGATTTGCGTATGTTGAACCATCCCTGCATCTCTGGGATAAAGCCTACTTGGTCAGGGTGAATGATCTTTTTGATATACTCTTGTATTCTGTTTGCCAATATTTTGTTGAGAATTTTTGCATCTATGTTCATGAGGGAGATTGGTCTGTAATTTTCTTTTTTTGTTCTATCTTTGCCTGGTTTTGGTATCAGGGTGATGCTGGCCTCATAGAAGGAGTTTGGTAGGATTCCTTCTTTTTCTATTTCCTGGAAAAGCTTAAGAAGCAATGGTGTTAGCTCTTCCTTAAAAGTCTGGTAAAATTCAGCAGTGAATCCATCCGGGCCTGGGCTTGTTTTTAGTTGGGAGATTATTGATAACTGCTCGGATTGCCATGTTTGTTATAGGTCTATTTAAGTGATTAATCTCATTTTGATTTAATTTAGGTAGGTCATATAGATCAAGGAAATCATCCATTTCTTTCAGATTTTCATACTTTGTGGAGTATATGCTTTTATAGTATGTCCCTATAATTTTTTGAATTTCTCTGGAATCTGTTGTGATGTTACCTTGTTCATCTCTGATTTTATTAATTTGTGTCTCTTCTCTCTTTCTTTTGGTCAGATTTGCTAAGGGTTTATCAATCTTGTTTATCCTTTCAAAGAACCAACTCTTTGTTTCATTAATTCTTTGGATTGTTCTTTTTGTTTCTATTTCATTAATTTCTGCCCTAATCTTTATTATTTCTTCCCGTCTACTACTTTTTGGTTTGCCTTGTTCTTCTTTTTCCAAGGCTTTAAGGCGAAGCATTAGGTCGTTTACTTGCGACCTTTCTAATTTCTTAATATAGGCACTTAAGGCTATAAATTTACCTCTTAGAACTGCCTTCATTGTGTCCCAGAGATTTTGGTATGTTGTGTTCTCATTATCATTTGACTCTATAAATTTTTTGATTTCCTTTTTGATTTCTTCATTGACCCACTCATCATTTAGTAGTGTATTGTTTAGTTTCCATGATTTTGTGTATGCTCTATAGCCTTTTTTGCTACTGATTTGTAGTTTAATTCCATTGTGGTCAGATAGAATGCAAGGAATTATTTCAATTTTCCTGAATTTGTTAAGATTTGCTTTGTGTCCTAATATATGGTCTATTTTAGAGAATGTTCCATGTGCTGCTGAAAAGAATGTATATTCTTCAGCCTTTGGATGAAATGTCCTGTATATATCTGTTAGGTCCATTCCTTCTATGACCTCATTTAGTCCAGATGCCTCTCTGTTTATTCTTTCCCTGGATGACCTGTCAATTGATGAGAGTGGGGTGTTAAAGTCACCCACCACCACCGTGTTTGGTGTTATCTGTGACCTTAGTTCTAATAGTGTTTGTTTGACAAATTTGGGAGCCCCCATGTTAGGTGCATATATGTTTAGGATTGTAATGTCCTCCTGTTGTAGTGTGCCCTTAATCAATATAAAGTGACCTTCCTTATCTTTTTTGACTAACTTCGGACTAAAGTCCACCCTGTCTGATATTAGGATAGCAACCCCTGCTTGTTTCCTAGGCCCATTTGCTTGAAACACCGTCTTCCAACCTTTCACCCTAAGATAATGTCTATCCTTTGTAGAAAGGTGAGTTTCTTGAAGACAACAAATTGTAGGATCCTGCTTTTTAACCCAGTCTGCAAATCTATGTCTTTTCGTTGGGGCATTGAGACCATTGATATTAAGAGATATTATTGAAAGGTGTGTATTTATGTTTGCCATTTGTGTGTGTGTGTGTGTGTTACTTGTTCTACCTGTGCTCTCTTCTGTTAACTGGTATTTGAGTATGGCTGGTTTTTTCTAGGTTCCTTATATGTGTGCTTTTCCTTTTGTTCAGCATGGAGGATTCTATCAAGTATTTTCTGTAGAGCTGGTTTTGTCTTCAGATATTCCTTTAACCTGCTTTTGTCATGGAATGTCTTTATTTCTCCATCTATTTGGATGGATAACTTTGCAGGATAAAGTAACCTTGGTTGACAGTTGTTATCTTTCAGAACTTGGAATATATCACTCCAGGCCCTTCTGGCTTTAAAAGTTTGTGTTGAATAATCTGCTGTAATCCTGATGGGCTTGCTTTTGTAGGTAACTTGATTTTTCTCTCTAACTGCTTTCAATATTTTTTCTTTGGTTTATGTGTTTGGAAGTTTGAGTATAATGTGGCGAGGAGAGTTTCTTTCTGGGTTTTGTCTGGCTGGGGTTCTAAAGGCTTCCTGTATCTGTGTTGGCACCTATTTCCCAATTTGGGGAAAATTTTCCTCTATGATTTTGTTGAAGATGCCTACTATGCCTCTGGAGTGGAATTCTTCTCCTTCTACTATGCCCTGAATTCTTATATTGGATCTTTTCATAGTGTCCCGAATATCTTGAAATTCCCACTCATACTTTTCTATAAGTTTGTCTTTCTCTTTGTTGGACTGCATTAGGTCTGCCACCTGATCTTCTAGCTTAGATATTCTGTCCTCTCCCTCATCCATCCTACTGGTGAGATTTTCTACAGAGTTTTTTATTTCATTAACTGTGTTCTTCATTGCTAGTAATTCTGACTGGTTTTTCTTTATTATTTCTATTTCTCTATTTATGTCTTGTATTGCCTTCTTTATTTCATTAAATTGGTGTCCTGCCTCTTCTTTGATTCCTTTGATTTCCTCTTTGATTTCCTCTTTGATTTCTTCTTTGATTGTTTTCATGTGTTCTTTGACCTCTTTGAACATATTTATAATTATTCTTTTGAACTCTTTCTCAGGCATTTCCTCTAACTCTTTCTCACCGGAGGACATTTCTGATGCATTAATACTTTTAGGTGGATTTATATCGTCTTGCTTTTTAGTGTTTCTTGTGTTATAATGTATATATTTTTGCATCTTGGATTAAGTTAATGCTTGGATTTTCTAGCTAGCTGTGTATTCTTAGCTGTATCAATTGATTTGATGTAATATATTTTCAGGGTAGGACCTTAAGGTATTAGGTGTGGTTCTTAAGACTCTCAGAGTATCTACAAAGATGTTCTTAGGGGTTGAGTTTCCCTGCTATAGGAGTATTCAAGCAGGCTGAGTGGAATAATATACTGGTAGATTCTAAAATTTTGCTAAACACTGTACCCATTCCATCAAAAACAGCCCCGAGTATGTATGCAAGAGTAGTTATTATAATGACCAGATCCTCTATCAACAAAGAGGTTTAGATTTCTGGTCTGTTGAGGTATCCAAGTCAGCTTGTGACCAAGTGAGACCCTTCCCTGGTGCAATCCCAGTTACCTTGGGTGATTGTGGTCTCAGTCAAGTTGCTGCCTGGGTCGTCGGGCTGCTGTTCTGATTTCTGGAGCTGGGCACTTGCTTTTCCTACGGGGCAAACTGAGCCGCTGCTGCCGCCTCTGCAGCTGTTTTTGGTGCCACCCCCGGAGCCCCCACCGCTGCTGAAGCTGCCGTTGCCGTGTCCACCGCTGCTGCTCACCCCGAAGCCGCTGCTGCGGGATCTGTCACCGCTGCCGCTCCTGGGTCCGCTGCTGCTGGGGCCACTGGTACCAGTGCTGGAGCCGCTGAAGTTGCTGCCGAATTCTGCTCCTGCTTGGGTCCCGCCGTCAGCCCAAGTTGGCGTGGCCGGGTCCCGGGCCGCTGCTGTGTTCGCTGGAGCTGGGTTCAGGCAGCGGCGGGGGAGGGGAGGGAGCCGCGGCTGCTCTGGTTGTATCGCTTCTCCACGTGTGCTTTTACCTCGCGGTCTGCTCCTCCCTCCGTTGCTCGCTGCCGCTCTCCCCTCACGTTTCCCGAGTTGCGGAGAGCGCGGTGTGAGGGGAAATCCCGCACCTGGCTTGTCCTGCGGCTCGAGCCGAGAGTCCGGCGGCTTTCTGCCGCTCCGCGGTTGCGGCGGGTAGCCGAGCCACCCCGGAGCTGCTGTTCCCGCCTGTGCAGGCTCTGGATGCTCTATAACTCTTCCACTTCTCCGCTGCCGCCTCAACTTCCTATACACCTCACTTTTTAGTAAAAGTGTGTATTTTGCTGAGTTTTTTTTGGTCTTTCCCCCCCCAGGCTGCTTTGGCGTGGTACCTACGCCGCCATCTTAACCGGAAGTCCCTCAACTACCTGCTTTCTTTTCTTTATGTCCTTTACTCCCTATACTGATTGTAGAGAAGTAAGTGTCTAAATTAGTGTATACAAATTTTGTGTAATTTGGATATTATCCTTTATTAATTATGACATATCTAACTTGTGTGGCTATATCATGACCATTACCACTATCTTCAAAATTCCATGACTTTTAAAATTTCCAATTATAAGTTAATATATGAAATAAATATTTCTCTTTCTTGAAGTCATCTTTCCTTTAGAAATTAATTTGTCTCATCCCATCATATCCATGTGTAGTTTCTCAAATTCCAAACTATGTTGTATGAGAGAATGATTAGTCCCACTGAACACTAGGTCAGAGATTTGCTGCAATTTGAGCTATTGAATTCATAAGATGAATAGTAAAAGAGAGAAATAATGGCATCAAGAAATGCATCTGACAGGAGGGCTTCTGAGTAACATGGTAGCATAGTAACCATACCAAAGTAGCATCTGGAGAGAAATAAGCAGAAAAATAGGAAAATACCCTCTTATTTCCAAAAGTAAAGGTGTATAAGTTATTATACAGCACAGAAGGAGAGACTCAGATTATTTAGAAAGTATAAAACTGGCTAGGATCCTGCTGAGGCATCTGTGGCCTGACCCATACATCTGCCTGCCTGGCTGGTGCAGAGCTGTAGGAACAGAAACAAGGTGGAGTGATTTTTCACTCCCATCACCCTCCGTGCAAAGAAACCTGACTAGAAAGACAGCACAGGCCAGCTGAACAGCTGCTGAAGAACACAAACAGGACCAGCTGAGCAGCTCTGATATAACTCCAGGCATCTTGCACAGCCTCTCATCCCCCAACCACCAGTGCTGTGGTGAAGTACCAGAGAACCCATTCAGCCCCACGCCAGAGGGTATCAAGCACAGCTGATCATAATACCAGAACCACAGCACAACAAGGGAGGGGTTGAGGTGAGCATTCAGTATTTGTGAGATTGTAAGCCATCCAAAAGGTAACAGGACCTACTTTCACAAATTCAGGTACACAGCCCTGTACTGGAAGTGATAATATCAGGACAGGTTATATGTTGCATAGTCTTGGTTGGCATTAACATTTTCAAATAAGCTGTATTTTGGTGTTGACTATTATTGCCTTTGATACTTCCTGATTTATAGGGCCTTTGTTTTTTCCTTCTGTCATTATTGGGGTAGGGGTCTAATGCAGCTCTAGGCTGACTTGGAACCCATTTCAGACAACCATCCAATTAACAGGATTAAGAGTGTGGAAAAACACACACCCTTAGGGACTATGTCTTTATTAGATTATGTGTTTTAATTCCCACTCTTAAACCATAACTCTGTGATGGTTTTGATTAAATATGTATATTGCTCAATTGAATTTTAGAATTTTTCAATAAACTTCTCCAACAAGTCCACTAGAATACTTGAATAGCAGACAACCTCAACATGTAGGGTCACTTCTGCTATTTCTCTTGAAGTATAAGAGCTACACCTGGCACTTTAAACTTCTACCCTTAAGATATATAAAGTCACGGGCTGCAGAGATGGACCTCAGTTCAAGGCTCTATTCCCTAGGACCCATGTTAGCCAGATGCACAAAGGGGCGCACATGTCTGTTTGCAGTGGCTAGAGTCCCTGGCATACCCATGCTCTCTGTCTTTATTTGCTTCTTTTCTCTCTGTTTCTCTCAAATTGATAAATAAAAATAAACAAAAAATTTAAAAAGATATATAAAGTCAGATTTACATGGCTAAAAACACTGAAGATAATTAGAAAATCCGAGCATCAAATTATCTCAAGATGCAAAAATCTGTATATTATGACACACAAAGCACAAAAAATACGAGACAATAAGTTCCAGCAAAAATTATAAATCCATCAGAAATAACCTCCATTCAGACTGTATTAAATAAAATGCCTGACAACAATTTAAAAAAAAATGACTATATATTGAAATGAATCAAAGAAGAAAAGAACACAAGAAGCCAGCTTAATGAAATAAGGAGATCAATACAAGACATGAACAAGGAAATAGAAATAATGGAAAAATACCAATCAGAAATATCAGTAATTAAAAACAGAGTAAGTCAAATAAAAAACTCTGTAGAAAGTCTCACCAGTAGAATGGATCAAGGATGGGACAGCATGCCTAAACTAGAAGAACAGGTGGCAGATCTAATACAGTCCAACAAAGAGAAAGACAAGCTAATAGAAAGGCATGAGTGGGAATTTCAAGTTATTTGGAACACTATGAAGAGATCAAGAATAAGAATTCTGGGCATAGTAGAAGGAGAACTTCACATCAAAGGCTTAGTAGGTATTTTCAACTAAAATCACAGAAATAGGGCTGGAGAGATGGCTTAGCGGTTAAGCACTTGCCTGTGAAGCCTAAGGACCCTGGTTCAAGGCTCGACTCCCCAGGACCCACGTTAGCCAGATGCACAAGGGGGCACATGCATCTGGAGTTCGTTTGCAGTGGCTGGAGGCCCTGGCGCGCCCATTCTCTCTCTCTCTCCCTCTCTTCTCTCTCTCTCTCTCTCTCTCTCTCTCTCTCTCTCTGTCTGCCTCTTTGTCTGTCGCTCTCAAATAAATAAATTAAAATAACAAAAAAAAAAAAAATCACAGAAATAAACTTCCCCCAAGTAGGGAAAGTAATGCCATTCCAGATACAGCAAACCTATAGAACACCAAACAAAATCAGGAAAGAGCCTCTCACCATCAAATTATAATTAAATTACAAATTGCATAAACTGAGGAAATCATATTGAAAGCAGTTAGAGAAAAAAATAAAGTCACATACAAAGGCAAACCCAATCAGGATAACTGCAGATTACTCAACATAAACTTTAAAAGCCAGTAGGGCTTGGAATGATATATTTCAAGTTCTGAAAGAAAAGAACTGTTAACCAAGATTACTTTATGCAGCAAAGCTATGTATCCAAGTTGATGGAGAAATAAGTACACTCCACGGCAAAAACAGGCTAAAGGAATATATGATCACTAAATCAGCTCTACAGAAAATACTTGAAAGAATCCTCCATGCTTAAGGGGAACAAAGCACACACATAAGGAAATAGGAAAACATATACCATACTCAAATAATAATCTAAAAAGAGAGTAAATGAAAAAAAAAAACAAACGTAAGAACTACAAAACAGGAATGGAAAAAATAAATACATACTTTTCAATAATAACTCTTAATATCTGTGGCCTCAATGCCTCAGCCAAAAGGCACAGGTTTGCAGAGATCCTTCACCCCAACCAAGTAAGCTTTATCCAAGAGATACAGGCATAGTTCAACATACATAAATCAATAGATAGACTACAATATATAAATGGACTAAAGCACAAAAATCATGTCATCATCTCAATAGATACAGAAGAGGTATTTGATAAAATGTAATATCTCTTCATGATAAATGTTCTACAGAAACTGGGAATAGAAGGAACATATCTCAACATAAGGCTATTTATGACAAACCTACAGCTAACAAAATACTAAATGGGGAAAAACTTGAAACTTTTCTACTAAAATCAGGAACAAGATAAGTGTGTTCACTGTCCCCACTTTTATTTAATATAATACTGGAACTTTAGATATAGCAATAAGGCAAGAGACACATTATAAAATGATGCAAATAGGAAATGAAGAGATCAAATTAGCATTATTGGGCTGGAGAGATGGCTTAGCGGTTAAGCGCTTGCCTGTGAAGCCTAAGGACCCCGGTTCGAGGCTCGGTTCCCCAGGTCCCACGTTAGCCAGATGCACAAGGGGATGCATGTGTCTGGAGTTCGTTTGCAGAGGCTGGAAGCCCTGGCACTCCCATTCTCTCTCTCTCCCTCTATCTGTCTTTCTCTCTGTGTCTGTCGCTCTCAAATAAAAAAATTAAAAAAAAATTAGCATTATTTGCAGATGATATGATTCTATATGTAAAGGATCCTAAAGTCTCTACTAGCAAACTGTTAGAGATGATAAATACTTTTAGCAATGTGGCAGGATACAAAATATAAACACCAAAATCAGTAGCCTTGCTATACACTAATGACAACATGCTGGGGTGAAATCACTCCCATTCACAAAATGTCTGACAAAGTACTAATATCCAGAATATTCAAAGAACTCAACAAAGTAAATAATAAGAAACCAAACAACCCAGTTAAAAATGTGCTATAGAACTAAATAGAGAATTTGCAAAAGAATAAATTCCTATCCATATATACATCAAAAAAAAAGTGTTCTACATCCTTAGCCATCAGGGAAATACAAATTAAAACTGCTTTGGGATCCCATCTTACTCTTGTCAGATTGGCTATCATCAAGATAACAAATGCCAATAAATGCTGACAAGGTTGCAGAGAAAGAGGAATACTTCTACACTGTTGGTAGGAATGTACAGCTATTGTGGAAATCAGTGCAGAGGTTCCTGAGATAGCTAAATATAGATTTATCATATTATCCAGCTATAGCACTCTTAGACATATATCTTAAAGACTCATCGCAATACCATGTTTATTGTTGCTCTATTCACAATAGTTAGTAAACAGACCCAGCCTAGATGTCCCTCAACTGATGAGTGGATAATGAAGATGTGGTATGTTTATACAACATAGTTCTATTCAGTGGTAACTAGAAATAAAATCATGCAATTTTCAGGAAAATGGATGGGCCTAGAAAGAATTATACTTTGTGAAGTAACCTAGGTCCAGAAAGCCAGGCACTGCATGTCCTCTCTCATATGTGGATCCTAACTACAAATGTTTAGACTTATATGAGTTGGAATGAACACAGTAGCAGAAGCCAGTAAGGCATGAAGGGGCTATAGGGAGGGAGGAGAAGGGAGGACTTGGGGGGGATGGCATTGTATATATTTAAGTAGAAGAACATATTACTGGGGGATAGAAAGGCCTAAGTCATGTCAGGGAAAGAGATTGAGTCAAGGATGGGTGGGTAGAGGTTTAATCAAAATCTAAGAGGGCATGAACAATTCATGTGGAAACCTACTAGTTTGGACAATGGCACACTCAGAAGCCATAGATTTTTACTAGAAAATTTTCAGTGCCAGGACTGGGATACCTTCCAGTGGGTTGTTGGCCATGGAGGTTCTCTGATGTTCCCACAACATTACAGGCAATTGCCAGGACTCTTAGTTTCCCACCTGGCTCTTAGTTTCCCACTATTGATGAAGACTCCACATGCTTGCACTCCAAGGTCACTGGAAAATCTTGCTGCTGCTGAGCTGAAACATTCCTGTGTATAGACCAGCTAACAGAAAGTTGGAAAAAAGATATGCTGCATGCAGCTTCATGAGAGAAAGAGAAGTCCTCAGTGAAGATAACCAACAATGGACACTGCAAGCCTTAAATTTGGCCAGCCAGGCCAAATGAGTCAATGGGTGCAATAGTGGCATGTCTGTTATGTAGGAAGACAACTGTTCTCCAATTGGATGGAGGACCACTCCACAGGACAGAATACATGCGTGATACTGAAAAACCTATGATGGGGGAAGTCATGAGCCCTAGGGGTATAACACCTGCTAGTATCTGGCTGAATGCATATATTATGCTCACCAAAGTGCCCAATAAGCACTTCTCTTAATGCTCATACCCATATGTTAATGCTACTCAAATTTTTGGTTATATAAGCTTTGTTTTTCAGATAGTAATGACCTCTGGGATAACTCAGAGGGCACCATATTTGGACAAGAAGTGACAGAGGAGTACTCAGCACTGAAACATCTCTATCACACCTTCCAAAGCTCAGGGTCCATTGTGGAAGAGGTGGCAGAAACAAGGTAAGAGCCAAAGGAAGGGTAGGACTGCTTACAAAGCACTGTTCCAGACACAAAATGACCTGAATATCTATGACCTCACAGTGCCTGGTACTACCTACACAAGACCATCATAATAGGAGGAAAAGATGATGCCATCAAAATAAAAGAGAGACTGATGGAGAGTGGGAGGGGATATGATGGAGAGTGGAGTTGTGATGGGGAAAATGGAGGCAGGGAATTATCATAAATTATTGTCTATACTTATGGAAGTTGTCAATAATAAAAAAATTAAAAGAAAAAATGAAAAACATCATCTAGGACATAGATTCCTTAAATGTTTTCACTTCAGCTCATTTCCTATTTGAAATTATAATTCATATAACCTTTCAAAATCAGTTTTCAGTGTCTGTGTCCTAAATGGTACTATTCAGGTCTGTGAAGATATAGAAATATCTCAGTTAGCTTAAGGATATAGCTATAGAAAACTCAGCAGAAAAAATATAAGTGAAGACATCTGCTTTACCAGATGGTTTTATTTTACTTTTAAGGCAGCCATGGATCTCAGTGAAAAAAAGTTTGGTATGTGTCAGAACTCACTTTTTAAAATAGCTATGTTTCCACTCTATATTAGGAACACAGCAGGCTTTTTGTCATCTAAATGAGATTTTCATACTATTAAAAAAAAAACTAGCAGTGAAAAGGAGAAAATACAGAATATGTGTAAGTGTGTGGTACCTCAGAAATGAATATACTTTATTTAGAAAACATAGATTTTCCATGAGGGTTGTAAAAATAAATGCTCTGATTCTAAAATCTCAAAACTATGCTGGCCATAAGCTTATTTTACAGTTTCTTTCTGTTTTTTTTTTCTTTCTTCCTACTTGTATACAAATTACATATATATGACCACAACTCACTTCATCTGTTTTTGCACAGAGTATTTATATGATTTTTGCTTTTTATTTCATGCATGCTACAGTAAGCTGTTGTTTTTGCTCAGTGAATGTCCATCAAGAACATTATCTTCAACTGAAGGAAAGGTTCTTCTAAAAATGAAAACTTGTTGTTTATGATAACAGTACAAAAACTAAGAGAGATGCAAAGGAATGAACATTAATGAATAAAATTTGAACTTAAGCAGTGATTTAAACAATATAGAAACAGGGAATAAAAACAAATTTACCACAGGATTGTGATCCAAACAGAGTCTCAGAGTTTATAAGCTAGTGATTAAAATATATTATTTTTAAAAAGTGTCTTTTCCTGACTCAAATCTAGTTGGCAGAGTGAGAAAAGAACAGAGAAAAACCCAGGAACTTCAGTGGAAATCACACTTTCTTAACACCCAGGTTACTTTGGAAAAAGTATATAACCACTTCATCTTAGAAAGAAAGAATGGCCAAAGTAGGTAAGGAAACAAAAACAATTCTTAAATACTTTTTCCTCCTTCACTTTAATTATAAACTTAAACACTTCCTTACGAAGCCTGGAAAACTGCCAATTTACATGCTGTGAGTTCTGATATGAGCTGGACAAAATATGATGGATTTTAAAATTGTACTCACTGTGTGACCCTATAATGAGTACACCAAATGAACCATCAACTTTTTAAACAGCTACATTGATTCATGAGACATGAGCACATAATCTTTCCAAGACACTGTTCTAAATGGAAACAATCTGCAATGTAGTTTATAATGTATATCTGCAGTATAATGCAGAATATGCAGTATCTAATCTGATAATTTGAATTCTGGCTAAGAGGTAGCAAAATAGTAATCACAACATTAAGATACACATATTATCAGTTTTTAAATATCTTGAAGAAAAGCTCACACATCTGGCTAAGAGAATAATAATCCTCTACTGAATGCTTAAAATGTGAACACACTTCTTTATTAATATACTGGTCAAGGACAGATGACATTTATATTTTACAGACTATGAAACCAAGACTTCTAAACTGTATACTGTTATTTCTAAAAATAGGGAGTTCATATAGATCTGACCACAATAATCCAAATTTTCTTATGCAAAATATTTTTCTTAACTCCATTTGCTTCACAATGGAATTAAACATTATAGCAGATACTTCTCTGGGAGCTAAAATTTGTTTTTAAAATCATACTCCTAAATCATCTAAATCTCTAAATCACAGATAACACCATATAGAGAGAAAGACTACTCTATGTTACATTTAGCACACAGAAACCCCAATTCTAGGCACTTCCCAAGACACTTTAGGAGCTACCCTGCTGTCATAATAGTCCTTGTCCTTTATTGTTCGGGGAATGTAAAACTTTAACATTGTGACCAGAAAAAAATAAAAAATTATGGAAGGAAGTATGGACATATGAAAAAATATGAGAACTATGCTCAACCTGGATCTGGAGATCCTCACCATAAGGATTAAATTTCACTGAATTCATGTGTGATTTATAAAACAGTCATCTTTTAAAAAATATTTTATTTTTATTTACTTATTTATTTGATAGAGAAAGAAAAAAAAATAAACCCAATGGATTTTAAAGAGTACTTTACCTGGCTGTGGAATGAGTAAATATTTTCTTTAAATCATAAGTTCTTCACTTATTTTATGAAAGTAAAAAAATATCACATGTAGCTTTATGGGAAGATATATTGGTGGAATGGATGTGGAAAAAGAAAATTATCACACACAAATTTTTAATCAGCTATAAGGATTATCAGGTACTATAATAAAGAAAAATAGCACACACACAAAAAAAGGACAAGGGATGTTCAGTGCCAGAGTGCTTATCTAGCATGCATGGGTTGAGTTGATGTACTGAACATCTGTACTTTCTAAGGTTTGGAACTCAGATCTCTTGCTTATAAGCTGTGTGACTTTAATAAATTAAGTAATTACCTTGAAAAATTCTAATTTCTTTTTTCAAAGGAGGGAAAGAAACAGATAGACAGAGTATGGGTGTGCTAGACTCTCCTTCCACTGCAAAGAAACTCCAGATATATGTGACATTGTGCATCTTACTTTAAATGGGTTCTGGGGAACAGAAATCTAGGCCACAGAGCTTTGAACACAAGTACCCCCCCAAACACTAAACCATCTCTCTAGCTCATAACTACTTTCTTTGAATGCTAGATTCCTTATTTGTAAAGTTGGGGTAAAATTAATAAAGGATCAATCTAACATAAATATGAATGAGGAAAAAAAAAATCTAGTCATGTAAGTCATTACATGTGTTCTGTTGCTGAGGTAGTTACATGAGAAAAATCAATTTGTATAATGAATGGTTTCTTTTGGTTCATAGTTTCAGAAGTTTCAGCCCATGGTGACTCCTCCATTGCTTGTAAGCCTATGAAACCTAGTATTCAAAGATAGAGGATGCAGATGAAAAACAAGGTATATCTTTCAGGGCATATCCTCTGTGATGTACTTAAGTGACCAACTCTTAACAGTTGTAGTTTTAATCCTGCTTTTGAGGTAAGGAGTATACAGCTTGATGCCTTTGTAGTCATAACAGCCTCAGTAGCCTGCTGAATCCCATCAAAGAAAATCAGATTCTGATAGTTCAAATTTGGACAGTCATGCCCATAAACTATAACAGCAAAGTTATATTATTATATCATAAATGTTCATAACCCCATGAAACCAGCATCAATGTCACCCAAATTCATGAATGAGGAATTCAGCTATTCAAATAAATTAATCTACTCAATGGCATACAGCTGATAAGCAAGACATTTTGAATAATAAACCCTAGAGTTTATAGAAGTTCACTTTTACAACTAAACTCAAGCACTCCATCACTAAGCTACATCCTTAGTTCTTTCTCTTTCTCTTTATATACCCAGGATCCCTTGAACTGTCTGTGAAACCTAGAACTGGTTATCTGTAGCTTCCAGAGTAAACGGTATTACAGGCCTGCAATACCAGTTCTAGTCTGATCTCAACTTTTCAGGATTTGATTAGGTCACACCAGTACAATCATCATGAATGGAATTGGTTCCTTTTTAAGAGACTGGGACTTCTGGTAAAAAATAGCCAAATTGTAACCATGTTAGAGCTGTGGGGGTAAAATCAGGCAAAAATTGTAGGACTCCAGAGCACACCTGCTCTGGGTGGGTGTATGGGGTGCATACTCTGGAAATTTTCTATTCCTATGCTCTCAGAAATGGTGCTAGCCACCACTCCTGCCAGCACTCTTCTGCACCACCCCATGCCAACCCTCACTGCCTGAAAGTGCCCTGATGCCTGGCACTTCCCCTAACCATGCTTCAAGTGTGGGCACCAAAGACACCCCCATAACCAACACCTTCCTGAGCCATTCCACACGTCTGAAGGACTCCTCACACCTGAAACCACCCTGCAATACCCCTTGCCACTACATACAAAGTCCCCCATGCCCCACACCATACCACTGTGCCAGAAAGACCCCACAAGCCCTGCACACATCCCAGGGGTACCTCCATGTCCTCCATTCATGCTGCCCCACACTCCATGCCCACCTTGTGCCACCAGCCTTAGCAGATCTTTCTGGCCTCAGTGATATCCTCTGATGGCTAGCCACCTCCATGCACCAAAAACCTCACACCAGTCAACTCTATGGACCTTGTATTTGGTCTTCTCCATAGACCAGGTCCTGGGCCTCCAACCACAGCTTCCATATCAACCACCAACCCAGAGCTGCTGGTGTACCTGCAATCTCCACAACTTGTGCATCTGTGGTTGGTTACAATGCTATCCATTTCCAATCTTGTTCAAACCCCAAAACAGAGAACTCACTAAATATACTACAAGGACAAATACTTGCTTCCTCCTTGGTATAATAAGACTTTTATCCCTACATGGGTAGACTTGGATGCAATAAAAACAATGAAACCCAACAAGCTGAGAGATCTCCACCAAGGTTGCCTACTCCCAAAATGGAAGTCTCCAATGAAAACATAGAGGAGGCAAAGGTCAGGACCAAACTGTCAAATGGAACAACAAAGAAAGGTTATAGAGAGACAATTAAATCAGTATTGGATTAGAAACAGAGAAACATACTGTTATTTAGGCCACAAGATAATGTTATGTAGAGAGAGGCTAACACAGTCCTTTCTGAGGTTAAAAAAAAAGTCTATCATCTTATAGCCACAAGAGCTACCTGCCAGGGCACTTGGCTAGTTTCCATGAGCTTAGGTAAGATATTAAGCAGCTTTCAATCTTTGACTTTCTTGTTTAGGATGTTACCAGAATGTCTATGAGACAAGAGGTTTTTGTGAGTTAAGCAGAAGAAGGGAAAACCAAGGGAAAAGAGGAATATTATGCAAGATTTCTTAGAGAATAGAAGCTACATGAAAAAGTTGCTATGTCTTGCTTGCAAAAAAAATAATGTATTGTAAAAGTATAAATAAAGAAGCTGTTTTTCTCTGTGTCCAGTATGCTTCACCTGAACTACTGGTCCAAATCATTTCCTCACAATGCTGATTCCACACATCCCCTCCAAGTTCTACAACACCACTGAGGTTGGACCTTAGCATAAAGTAAAACCTACTTGACAACAAACCAGAAATAAAACACAGTATCATCATACTAGGGAACATCAATATTCTGATATTATCAATAATCATCCAAGCCAAAAATTAACAAGGGAATAGACATTACAATACCATAGGTCAATTAGACCTAACAGACATGTATAGAACATTCCACCCCAGTTCTACAGAATACACATTATTCTCTACAGCCCTTGGAACTTACTCCCAAGTAGAGCATATATTATGTTATAAAGCATGCCTCCATAAATTCAGGGAATTTTATGTAAATTCCTGCATCAAGCATCTTGGACCAACCACAATGTATTAAAGCAAGAAATTAACAACAAAAGAACCAGTAGAAATAACATAAGCTCCTAAAGACCGAACAACACCAGAAAGTCACCAGGCTTGGCCTAAGCCACAGGAAAAACCAGGTGAGGGGAACTTCTACTCACACTGGAGCTCTCCGCAAACTCTAGAAACGTGAAGGGAGAGCGCCAGTGAACAATGGAGGAGCAGATCACAAGGTAGAAAAACACGTGAAGCAGCATCGGCTCCCTCCCCTCCACAATGCCTGTGCCCAGATCCAGTGAACAGGGCAGTGGTCCTGGGACACGGACTCGCCAACTTGAGCTGACAGTGGGACCCAGGCAGGAGCAGAGTCCAGCAGCAACATCAGCAGCTCTGGCACCAGTAACAGAGGCCCCAGCAGCAGCAGATCCAGTAGCAGCAGCAGCAGCAAGCCCACCAGGATTACAGCAGATTACTCAACACAAACTTTAAAAGCTAGAAGGGCTTGGAGTGATATATTCCAAGTTCTGAAGGATAACAACTGTCAACCAAAGTTTCTTTATCCTACAAAGCTATCCATTCAGATAGATGGAAGAATAAGGACATCCCATGACAAAAGCAGGTTAAAGGACTACTTGAAGACAAAACCAGTGGCAGCAATTCCAGCAGCAGCAACAGCAGCAGATCCAGCAGCAGCAGCTTCAGTGGTAGCAGCAGCAGTTCCAGCAGTGGCAGCTTCAGAGTCAGCAGCGGCAATTCCAGAAGCAGCAGTTTCAGAGGCAGCAGTGGCAGATGCAGCAGTGGCAGCTGCAGCAGCAGCAGCAGTGGCGAAGGATCCAGCAGCAGCAGCTTCAGCAGCAGCAGTTCCATCACCGGGGGTGCTGCTCTGCAGCGCCAGAGTTGCCAGGATTGGTTTGCCCCGCAGGAAAAGCCGGTGCCCAGCAACAGAAATCAGAACAGTGGCCCAATGACTTAGCCGGCAACTTGCCTGGGACAAAAATCATCCAAAACAGTAACTGGGAGTGCACCAGGGAAGGGTCTCACTTGCTCACAAGCACACTTGGATCCCTCAACAGACCAGAAATCTTAATCTCTTTGTTGATAGGGGATCTGGTTGTTATAATACCTACTGTTACATAAATACTCAGTGCTGTTTTTGATTGAATGTGTACAGTGTTTAGTTAAATTTTAGAATCTACCTATATTTTATTCCACTCAGCCTACTTGAATACTCCCATAGCAGCCAAACTCAAACCCTAGGAACACCTTTGTAGATACTCTGAGAGTCTTAAGAGCCACATTAACACCTTAAGCTCCTACCATGAAGATATATAACATCAGATCAATTGATACAACTAAGAATACCAACATAGCTAGAAAATCCAAGCATTAACTAAATCCAAGATGCAAAAATATATACATTATAACACAAGAAACACTAAAAAGCAAGACAATATAAATCCACCTAAAAGCATTAATGCATCAGAAATGACCTCCAGTGAGACCGAGTTAAAGGAAATGCCTGAGAAAGATTTCAGAAGAATGATTGTAAATATGTTCAAAGAGGTCAAAGAAGAAATCAAAGAAGAAATCAAAGAGGAAATCAAAGGAATCAAACAAGATGCAGGACACCAATTTCATGAAATAAAGAAGGCAATACAAGACATGAATAATGAAGAAAACCAGTCATAATTACTAGCAATGAAGAACACAGTTAATGAAATAAAAAACTCTGTAGAAAATCTCACCAGTAGAATGGATGAAGGAGAGGACAGAATATCTAAGCTGGAAGACCAGGTGGCAGATCTAATACAGTCCAACAAAGAGAAGGACAAACTTATAGAAAAGTATGATTGGGAATTTGAAGATATTTGGGACACTATGAAAAGATCAAATATAAAATTCAGGGCATAGTAGAAGGAGAAGAATTCCACTCCAAAGGCATAGTAGGCATCTTCAAAAAAATCGTAGAAGAAAACTTCCCCCAAATTGGTAAAGAGGTGCCAATGCAGACACAGGAAGCCTTTAGAACACCAGCCAGACAAAAGCTGGAAAGAACCTCTCCTTGCCATATTATAATCAAACTACCAAGCACAATCCAAAGAAAAAAATATTGAAAGCAGTTAGAGAGAAAAATATAGTTACCTACAAAGGCAAGCCCATCAGAATTATAGCAGATTACTCAATGTTAAGAGCCAGAAGGGCTTAGAGTGATGTATTCTAAGTGCTGAAAGATAACAACTGTCAACCAAGGTTACTTAATCCTGCAAAGCTATCCATTCAGATAGATGGAGGAATATGGACATTCCATGACAAAAGCAAGTTAAAGGACTACTTGAAGACAAAACCACCTCTACAGAAAATGCTGGAAAAAACGCTCCATGCTGCAGAACAGGAAAAGCACACTTATAAGGAACCTGGAATAAACAAGCAATACTCAAATACTAGTTAACAAAAGAGAGCAAAGGTAGAACCGGAACCACAAAAAAAAAAAAAAAAAAAAAAGGCAAACATAAATACAGACCTTTCAATAATATCTCTTAATATCATCGTCCTCAATGCCCCAACCAGAAGACATAGGTTTGCAGACTGGGTTAAAAAGCAGGATCCTACAATTTGTTGTCTCCAAGAAACTCACCTTTCCACAAAGGATAGACATTATCTTAGAATGAAAGGCTGGAAAACAGTGTTTCAAGCAAATGGGCCTAGAAAACAAGCAGGGGTTGCTATCCTAATATCTGACAAGGTAGACTTCAGTCCAACATTAGTCAAGAAAGATAAGGAAGTTCACATTATATTGATAAGGGCCCACTCCAACAGGAGGACATTACAATTCTAAACATATATGCATCTAACATGGGGGCTCCCAATTCATCAAACAAACACTATTAGACCTAAGGTCACAGATAACACCAAATACAGTGGTGGTGGGTGACATTAACACCCCACTCTCATCAATTGACAGGTCATCCTGGGAAAAAATAAACAGAGAGACATCTGGACTAAATGAGGTCATAGAAGGAATGGACATAACAGATATCTCCAGGACATTTCATCCAAATGCTGCACAATATCTTTTCAATATCTTTTTTCAATATCTTTTCAGCACCACATGGAACATTCTCTAAAATAGACCATATATTAGGACACAAAGCATATCTTAACAAATTCGGGAAAATTGAAATAATTCCTTGCATTCTATCTGACCACAATGGAAATAAACTACAAATCAATATCAAGAAAGGCTATAGAGCATACACAAAATCATGGAAACTAAACAATACACTACTAAATGATGAATGGGTCAGTGAAGAAATCAAAAAGGAAATCAAAAAAATTATACAGTCAAATGATATGAGAACACAATGTACCAAAATCTCTGGGACACAATGAAGGCAGTCCTAAGAGGTAAATTTATAGCTTTAAGTGCCTATATTAAGAAATTAGAAAGGTCACAAGTAAATGACTTAATGCTTCAACTAATGCTTTGGAAAAAGAATAACAAGGCAAACCAAAAATCAATAGATGGGAAGAAATAATAAAGATTAGAGCAGAAATTAATGAAATAGAAACAAAAAAGCAATACAAAAAATTAAGGAAACAAAGAGTTGGTTCTTTGAAAGGATAAACAAGATTGATAAACCCTTAGCAATTCTGACCAAAAGAAAGCGAGAAGAGACACGAATTAGAGATGAAAAAGGTAGCATCACAACATATTTCAGAGAAATTAAAAAATCATAGGGACATAGTATAAAAACATATACTCTAACAAGGTATGAAAATCTGAAAGAAATAGATGATTTCCTTGATTTATATGACCTACCTAAGTTAAATCAAGATGAAATTAATCAATTAAAGAGACCTATAACAAGCATGGAGATCCAAACAGTTATCAATAATCTCACAACTATAAAAAGCCCAGGCCCAGACGGATTCCCTGCTGAATTTTACCAGATCTTCAAGGAACAGCTAACACCATTGCTTCTTAAGCTTTTCCAGGAAATAGAAAAATAAGGAATTCTACAAAATTCCTTCTATGAAGCAAGCATGACCTTGATACCAAACCCAGGCAAAGATAGAACAAAAAAAAAAAAAGAATATTACACACAAATCTCCCTCATGAACATAGATGCAAAAATTCTCAACAAAATATTGGAAAACAGAATGCAAGAATATATCAGAAAGATCATTCACCCTGACCTTTATCCCAGAGATGCAGGGATGGTTCAATATACGCAAATCTATAAATGTAATACATTATATAAATGGGTGAAGGGAACATATCACATGATCATCTCATTAGATGCAGAGAAAGCATTAAAAAAATCCAACATCCCTTCATGATAAAAGTCCTAAAGAGACTGGGAATAGAAGGAACATATCTCAATATAGTAAAGGCTATTTATGACAAGCCTACAGCCAACATATTTCTAAATGAGGAAAAACTGGAAGCTTTTCCACTAAAATCAGGAATAAGACAAGAGTGTCCATGTCCCAATTTTATTTAATATAGTTTTGGAAGTCTTAGCCATAGCAATAAGGCAAGAGTCACACATAAAAGGGATAAAAATGGAAAGTAAGAGATCAAGTGATCATTATTTGCAGATGACATGATTCTATACATAAAGGACGCTAAAGACTCTACTAGCAAACTGCTAGAGCTGATCAAAACCTACAGCCATGTACCAGGATACAAAATAAAAACACAGAAATCAGTAGCCTTCATATATGTAAAGAACAAACACACAGAGGATGAAATCAGAGAATCACTCCCATTCATAATTGCATCAAATAAATAAATAAATAAAGTACCTTGGAAGAAACCTAACCAAGTTGGTCAAGAATCTCTACAATGAGAACTTTAACACTATCAAGTGAGAAATTGCAAAAGACACTAGTAAGTGGAAAAACATCCCTTGTTTCTGGATTGGAAAAATCAATATTGTGAAAATGGCAATCTTACCTAAAGCAATCTACACATTTAATGCAATCCCTATCAAAATTCCAAAGGCATTCTTCATGGAAATAGAAAAAACAATCCAAAAATTCATTTGGAATCACAAAAAACCTTGAAATCTAAAATACTACTGAGCCACAGAAATAAGGCTGGTGGTATCATCATACCTGATTTTAACCTATACTACAGAACCATAGTAACAAAAACAGTATGGTACTGGCACAAAAGCAGACATGTAGATCAATGGAACAGAATAGAGGACCCAGATGTAAGCCCAAGTAGCTATAGCCACCTCATATTTGATAAAAATGTCAAAAATACTCATTGGAGAAGAGACAACTTCTTCAGCAATGGTGTTGGGAAAACTGGATATATATCTGCAGAAGGATGAAAATAGATTCTTCTCTCTCACCATGCACAAGAATTAAGTCCAAATGGATTAAAGACCTTATCATCAGACCTGAAGCTCTGAAACTGTTAGAGGAAAAAGTAGGGGAAACCCTTCAACATATTGGTCTTGGCAAAGACTCTCTGAATACAACCCTAATTGCTGAGGCAATAAAACCACAGATTAATCACTGGGACCTCATGAATTACAAAGATTTTGCACTGCAAAGGACTCAGTGAAAAAGCAAAGAGGTAACCTACAGAATGGCAAAAAATCTTTGCCAGCTATACATCTGACAGAGGATTAGTATATGGGATATATAAAGAACTCAAAAAGTTAAATAATAAGGAATCAAATAAGCCAATCAAAAAATGGGCTGTGGGGCTGGAGAGATGGCTTAGCAGTTAAGCGCTTGCCTATGAAGCCTAAGGACCCCGGTTCGAGGCTCGGTTCCCCAGGTCCCACGTTAGCCAGATGCACAAGGGGGCGCACGCGTCTGGAGTTCGTTTGCAGTGGCTGGAGGCCCTGGCGCGCCCATTCTCTCTCCCTCCCTCTATCTGTCTTTTTCATGTGTCTGTTGCTCTCATATAAATAAATAAATTAAAAAAAAATAAAAAATGGGCTGTGGAGCTAAATAGAGCATTCTCAAAGAAAGACATATGAATGACATATAAGCATCTAAAAAAATGTTCTACGTCACTAGTCATCAGGGAAATGCAGATTAAAACTATATTGAGATTCCATCTCACTCTTGTCTGATTGGCTGCCAGCATGAAAACAAAGGATCATAAATGTTAGCGGGGATGTGGAAAAAGAGGAACACTTCTACACTGCTGGTGGGAATACAATGTGGTCCAACTATTATGGAAATCAGTGTGGAGGTTCCTAAAATAGCTAAAGATTGATCTACCATATGACCCAGCTATAGCACTCCTAGGCATATATCCTAAGGACTCATCTCAATTCCTTAGAAGTACATGCTCAACCATGTTTATTGCTGCTTAATTTATAATAGCTGGGAAATGGAACCAGCCTAGATGTCCCTCAACTGATGAGTGGATAATGAAGATGTGGCACATTTATACAATGGAGTTCTACTCAGCGGTAAAGAAAAATGAAGTTATGAAATTTGCAGAAAAAATAGATGGACCTGGAAAGGATTATACCAAGTGAGGTAACCCAGGCCCAGAAATCCAAGTGCCACATGTTCTCCCTTATATGTGGATCCTAGCTACAGATGATTGAGCTTCTGTGTGAGAAGGAAAATACTTAGTAGCAGAGGCCAGTAAGTTAAAAAGGAGATATAAAGGGAAGAGAAAGGAAGGGAGGAGGGTTCTAAAATAGGTTGGTATTGTATATACATAAGCAGAATGACTGAGATAGGGAGGTAATATGATGGAGAATGGAATTGCAAAGGGGAAAGTGTGGGTGGGGATGGTATTACCATGGGATATTTTTTACAATCATTGAAAATGAATAAAAATTGTGAAGAGATAAAAACTAAAATAAAATAAATTTTAAAAAAAAATTGGGGAGTACTTGAGAAAATGGAAAGACTTCCCATGCTCCTGGATATGAAGAACTAACATTGTGAAGATGGCAATCCTACCAGAAGCAATATACAGATTTAATGCTATTCCAATTAAAATCCCAACAATGTTCTTCACAAAGAAAGAAAAAAATGATCTCAAGTTTCATATGGAAAGGCAGAAGGCCTCGCATATCGAAGCATATCCTCAGCAAAAGAAATACCTCTGGAGGCATCACCATACCTGATCTAAAGCTATCTTACAAGCCCATAGTAATAAAAATAGCATTGTATGCATAAAAACAGGAGTATAGACCAATGGAATAGACTTGAGGTTTTGGACTTTGGGTTAAGCAACTATAGCTACTTGATATTTGTCAAAGTCCCTAACAATACAGGCTGGAAGAAAGACAGCATCTTCAACAAATAGTGCTGGACAAGCTGGATAACAATCTGCAAGAAATTGAAACTAGATCCACACATTTGGCCATGCATGACACTGAGGTCCAAATGAATCAAAGACCTCAATATAAGACTAGAAACTCGGCTACTACTAAAAGAAAATATAGGAAGAACTTTCCTTGATATAGGAATGGAAAAAGACTTCCTGAAAACAAAACCCCACTAGCTCACAAACTTAAACAGTCATTCAACCAATGGGATCACGTAAGCTGAAGAGTTTCTTTACAGACAAGCCAACAGATTACCCACAGAATGGGAGAAAATATTTGTTGGTTATCCAACTGACAGGGGCCTAATCTCTAGAATCTACAAAGAAGTCAAAAACCTAAACAATAAAACGTCAAACACCCCACTCACAAAATGGGTCAAAGAGCTAGACAGCAAGTTCACAGAGGAAGAAATACAAATGGCAAACACATGCTTAAGGAAATTTTCATTATCCCTAATAATCAGGGAAATTCAAATTAAAACAACTATGAGATTCCTCTTTACCCCAGTAAGGATAGCAAACATCAAAAACTCAAATGAAAATACATGCTGGCGAGGATGTGGAGAAGTAGGAGCACTCATCCACTGTTGGTGGGTTTGTAAGATGGTACAACCACTTCGGAAAACAATATGGAGACTCCTGAAAAAGCTGACTATAGAGATACCAACAGACCCAGTTATTCCCTTACTGGGAATCTACCCTAAAACCTTTAAACCACAGGCCAGAGAGATTTGCTCAACCATGTTTGTAGTGGCTCAATTCATATTAAGTAAGAGCTGGAATCAACCCAGATGTCCATCAATAGAAGAATGGATAACTAAGGTGTGGTATATCTACACAATGATTCTACACAGCAGTAAGGAAGAATGACACAATGAAATTTGAGGGAAAATGGTTGAACCTGGAACTGGTCATTCTTGGTGAACTTACCCAATCACAGAAAGAAAATTACCACATCGTCTCACTCATCTACAGCACCTAACCTGAATCTGCTCAAGATGCCAACATACCCAGCAAACATCTTGAGGACTAGACAATAGGCTGGGTGGGGAGAGAAGGAAGGGAAAGGAAGGGTATGGGAGACATAAATGTAGACCCAAACGGCAATGGTACAATAAAATTCTACATCCTAAAAAGCAGACCAAATGGTTGAACCTTCACCAGGCCTTTAGAGGGAACACCTGAGCCACAATACACTGAGAGGGTATGATGAAGACTGACCTTAATATTCTACAGCTTCTTTCCCTCTCTCTCTCACTCACTCTCTCTTCTCTCTAATTCTTTTATATAAGTTGTCTTTTTCTTCCTTTTCTTAGTGGGCACTGTTCTGCAACTCCCAGTAGCAGCAGGTGGCTATCATCCACAATAAGCATTTGATCAGAGAGACCTACAAGGTTTCCTAAAAGAAAGACAGATTTCTGTCAGAGTACTTGATGATGCACCAAAGGTTAGTGGTAAGACCCTACTGCTGAAGACACCATATGCAGTCACCATGTAAAATGGAATGGCATAGCTGGAAGGTGGAAGAGAGTCAGTCCCCAGACAGTCAGCACATCTAGTGCCAGAAGGTGCTACATGGGTGACTGGGGGAAAATCACCAATATATGTCCAAACGACTCATGGTCTAAACTACTTAGCAGCAAATAACCTGTTGTGGTGCTCACAGAAGTGCAATACTGGTGCATACCATGGTGGGAAACCAACTGATCTTTATTTGGCTAACTGATCCCCTCAGTGGTGCAGGACCCATAGCTGGAACTGGGAAACAAGTCAGAACCATATCCAAACATAATCCCACTCTCCATCATCATGCTACCACCAAATGTGGGCTACATGAGGACCTACACCTATTAAATTCTCTATAAAGAAAAGTAAGTGTTATCTAATTTGTTGGGTGCTAACTTTACTCTCTGTTGGAGAATTTGCTTCTCTTTTTAGATAGATGTAGATCCTAAGGAGAGAGCCACCCCATCATACCTCAAAAGGGCCCCAACTGAAACTAAGAACAATTGACATCATACCCAGAGGCATTGCCTGCCCCAATAACTGAATGCTACTCCCACAATGCATCACCCATATCTTCATGGAGAATATGAACAAGCTCACTGTGAAGGGTCCTCAGTGGAATAGGGCCATGGAGGAGGGAAAAAAATGGTACCAACACATGATGTATCCATACAAAGTATGTACTAAATTAAAAAAAAAATTAAAGTCACAACAACAAATAATAGGACAAAAGGAATGTACAGAATAGGGTAAAGGAGAGTACCCAGGGGACCATGGGTTGGAGCAAGCATTTGGGGAGGGCCAAAAAAATGTGTAATAGGACAGGAATACAATTGAGTTACAGTCTGTTCATGTGTTAAATTCTCAATTTAAAAAGTCAAGGAAAAAAAATGTGGCTCTGGCTCATAACCCCCAGTATCAGAAATTGGCTACAACCCACATTGAGCTGTTGATTGGAGAGACCTATGATGTCCCCAAAATAAAATGCCTGTCTTGTCTCTGTCAAAGCCCTTGATTACCTGCCTGAGGTAAATTGTAAGATCCTATTGCTTAAGATACTACAAGTTGCCATCACAGAACACTGAGTGATCCATCTGAATTCTCAGAGGAAGCCATCTCTCAGATGGTTAGTCCTATAGTTCTGGATAGCACTACATGAGCTGCTGGGGGAAATTGGCAACAATATTGTGAGAAAGCAGGAGATGCTGGTATATGAAAGCAGCTAGCCTGACAAGATATACACACCTGTGTAATGGTGTTACTCAACCTAGGTGGGTAACCAGTGGCTCTCCTACTGGCTAAGATATCTGTTCTATGTAAAGGATCCCAAATCTAGAAATGAGATTTGAGTCAGAATCTTATGGAGCCCAAAATTATAGACTACAACAAGAAACTTCTACTAGTCTTTGGCCAAATAAGAGGTTACATCCATGGAATCTTCTCTAAATTAACAATGCTTATCCCCTTTAACCTATGCTGATGTCACTCTCATTGGAGAATCTGTTTCTCTTTTTCAGAAGGCAGCAAAAACCAAAGACAACCAAATTCTAACAATAGAACAAGAAAAGATAGTTGATTTCTTGGCAAGAGATAGACTACCACTCACACATTAGCTATACCCAGGTGAAACTATAAAGGAACTGGTGAAATGAATGAGAGTGCTGCTTCCATTGGCAACCTGTGCCTGAGTGATAGAGATACACACTGAGAATACTCAAATGTACCAAAGCAGAAATCAAGAAGTTACTAAGAGCTAAACACTAAAGTAGACTTAAAATGCACCCATCATGGCTCAGGGAATTTTGTAGAAGAGGGGATAGAAAGATTATCAGAGCCACAGGGTGGCAGGGAATATCTAGAGGCATTGCACACCCCCAATGACTGACTGCTGCTCCTACAACTCATATCCTAAAACCCCAGGGCAAATACCAGCAATCCAACTAAAGAGGACCCTCAGTGGAAAGGAAGCAGAGATATAGGAAATGGTGGTTACCAACACATGATTTGTCCATACCAAGTTTTTACTTAATAAAAAGGAAAAAAAGAAAGAAAATACATCTGAAGTTACTTACATCAAAGTGTAGTCAGATTAACAAATGTAGAATATGAACTTAAAGAATAAGCATTGCATAATGCAATATACTTTAACATGATTTCAAGAAGCAAATAAAAATATGAATTCAGAAGAAATACTAATTACAATGTTATTGGCTGATAATAAATGACAATGCCCCCATCCCAAAATAAGAAGGGTCTGGAGAGTTTCTGTGACTTTTCTGCCATGTGAGGACACAGCAAGAAGATGACTGTCTATGAAGACTGAAGAAGGCCCTGACCTAATATAAGTTCTCAGTAATTTGACCTTAGATTTTCCAGATCTGTATGGAATATGTTTTTGTTGGTTACATACCAATGACAAAGTAAATTGTGATAGTATTTCCAAGTAGTTAAAGTAGGTAGCATAGTCATAATATCCCAGACTATTTTGGGGTTTAACGTAGACCAACTCCATGGAGACTGTAAGGATAGGTAAGAGACACATGCTGATGTGTAAAGAGCCAGAGGAAATGAACATTCTTATTTTCCATACTCTATTTCATAGGATTTGTATATTTTCTAGCACAATTATATTGAGCATGAAGACCAACAAAGCATTTTTTCTAGGGATCGGGAATTAAACAGGGAATTGAGAAGCTAAACTCCTTGCATACCTAGACTATATATTCTTGGAAAAAAATAGTTCCTAACACTTTCCCCAATTTTGCTAACTAGATTTCTAGGTGCTATCATCCAAAGCAAATAAAATTCTCTATTGAATGAATGGGCAAAGAAGTCACAGAATTCTTTTGTAAAGAACTATTGTTACCTTCAAATAAGATAAAGTAATATGATTTTGCTTTCATATACCATGTTAGTTAAAAAATGAAATATTTAGTTAGTTCAACAAAGCAAACTAATAAGACAAATTGGCCAGAAAATATCTCAGAGGTTTAATAAGATCTACTCTTTCTTATTTATCTGACTTGATTTATTTGTTTGAGATAAGGTCTTGCTATGTAACTCAGGCTATCCTCAAACTTAAAATTGTCTTGTGTCCTTGCATTAGATGTATATATCATCAGACCTGGCTTAGATTTTCTGGTAAATTTCCCATAGTAGGTCTCCAATGATCACTAATTCCATACCTTCTGAGTCAATTCAGCTAATAATTATTTCTTAAATATTCATATTACAGATTTTATATAACCTGTATTCAAATACAACATTAATTCCTACTTAAGATGGTAAGAAAAACCTATAGCTTTTGATAAGAATTATATGCTTTCCTTTAAAAAATGTAGGACATTTTTTCACCTTTATATTTCCTGGCACGTTTCCCTTTTTCTAGGATTTCTAAGTGTATATTGATAGTTGCTCATGAGTAGATTTCTTTAGCTTCCTGAGAAGTGCCTGTTCACTGGGCTGCCAGAGTTTAACGTATGAGTACAGACATCCTGTGGGTATGCCATTCAGAACCCATCATCTCAGTGACATTGCCTATCATTGCCTACTGATGAATTTAATCAGTAGTGTCTCCTTAATAACTTTGCTTCATCCAAGACAGACTTTTTAAATAATCACTCATAGGACAGCCTCCTAAGTCTCTCATTCCCCATCATGTCCATGACATTTATCTGGGCTTAATTTCTGTAGCTGGGAAGTGACAACCAGACAAGTAAAGTATAATTCTTATGTGACAAGCTGAACTAGGTGGTCAAAAGAGTTACTAGGATACTGTCAAACATAATGGGAGGTAATGTGACAGAACTCTTGGTTCTAGAGAATTGTCATCTACAAAGAGGCAATATGAAGCCAGGTAATTCTGCTACAAGAGGAAAAGAAAATCTATCTAATCAAAATGGCAAAGTTTTTAAAGGATGGAGATACCTGGGAAGCCACAGGAAATTGCTGGTGACAAATAGTAAAATATGTAGGGTCATGTGTTTTCCATATCTATGGACATAGATATTACCATGTCTGTGACATCAGAATGATAAGATGAGCATTTATGAGTAAAATTTAGCCATGCTTATACACTTGGGCATGCATATGAGTCTTTTGTATATGAACTATGGATAATTATTGGGAAAACTGAACAATATTCTGAAATATTCTATTCAGAAAAAATACCTTAGTTCTTTCCCTGTATTTTATACAGTGATATGTTGTGTAAATTTTGCTAATTTATATATTAGCCTCTTCATTGAGAAAAGAATAAATTGGTTGCAGTGTTTAAATGAAGCATCTAAAACTTCATAAACATTGAAATACTTTATTGATTTAAGTGATATCTTATAGGTATAAGATATATTAAATGATAGAATGAAACAAGTTTAAAAGTAGAATGTGTTTTATGCTAAATGCAGAATAGAGTGTTTAGTTTTAAATTAAATGAAATTAAAGTAGCAATAGTTCAAGATTTGTTCAAAGATGGATGAAATTGTCTCTAGTTTGTTATTGTTCCTGGTAAAATTGAGTTTTTAAGTTTTTAAGGATGAGCCTCAGTGGAGTAGGGCAGGGAGGAGGGAAATGATGGTACTAACACATGATATATCCATACAAAGTTTATACTTAATAAAATACATTACCTTTTGCTTCCAAGTAGCTATATTCAGTGTCACAAACACTAGGCTGAAATTCTGTGTCAACAGTGCCTTTGGGATACATAATTGCACAAGCTCCAAGCATGGAATGGAGGAAGGAAGGAAAAGTGTGGTTGCAGACAAGGAGGTAAGATAGGTGGGCTGAAAGTGGATACAGGGCTAATTTCCATGAAATGGTTTAAAGCCCAATCAGTGATCAGATGTCAACTGATTATAGTTTCCCACGGAGATGTGATCAACCCAACACTCAGTCACAGTGCACTTAATTTAGGTTGATTCATTACTTAAAACCAAACCCAAGTACTTCTGTTTCTTGAACATTTCCATTCTGTAGATATCTATCTGTTTTTTCAATATTCATTTTAAAAATGGCTGTGATTCATTCCAGTTTTCCAGTATGTCAAAATCCTTCATACTTTTGAACCTGTGGTTGTGTAAGCTTCATCACTATTATCTTCAAGAATTATTTGTTCTATGTGCCTTTCTTTGTATATGTGTATGTGTATATGGCATGCATACTTGTGTGCCAGTGGTACATGTAGAGGCCAGAAGTTGATTTAGGGTGTCTTCCTCAATCACTCTCCTTTTCATTACCTGAGGCAAGGCTTTTTGCTTGAATCAACATCTTGCTGTTCAGCTAGTCTAACTAAACTGCTTAATCCAGGATGCTCTATCTCTCCCTCCCAAACACTGAGGTTAGAGGTGGACTGCCACACCCACCCAGATTTATATTTGTGCTAAAGACCTTAACTCTAGTCCCCATGCTTGAGCAGCAAGTTTATATCTACTGAACTATCTCCCAACCTTCTAGATTAAAAGAAGACAATTCTAGAATAAAACAAAAATGATACACAAATGTATGCATTTAATAAAAGAGATACCAAGTTATACATGACAAGGAAATTATGTTTAGTTGTGCTAATGTTACTGAATGGACAGAAAGGCCAGGCTATAGGAATTAGGCATTGTCATCTCAGTGTGAAAGATTAGAGTAGACCTGAGCAGGTATGCAAACATATCACAAATAAAAACTGATTTAAATTGTTATTCATTAAGATTGCAGTTATGTCTTCCTTTCTAAAGCATTCAGTACTTACATAATTTAAGTTCTTAAATTTTAAATTCCTTTTCTTTTTTTTCTCTCTTTGTGCCCTCTATCCCTATTTCCTCTGCATCACTAGAGCCAGGTTAACAATTCTGATAGCTTTATAAACATTTGTCATGATTGACAAGAAAAGACACATGTTTATTTTCACAGAAGTTTTATAGTAACAATTTTAAAAATAAAGTATCATTTTATATATGGTGAGTTGATAATATCTGTAATGTAATAAAAGTATACATACGAATTATAAGTATGAGAAGGTAATTTTAGGATGTTTAAAATAAACATCTCTGTTCATATAAAATATTTATTGTAGATATGTGAATGGAATGTGTATATATATATACATTATATATATATGAATGTGTATATAGATAGATAGATAGATAGATATGTGGCCTAAAGCTAAGAGAGAATGCTGGGTATTCTCACTTCATTTTATTAATGAAATAGGCAATTTCACTAATTCAGGGTAGAAGTAACTCATTTTCAGTTGAAAAAAATGTTAACTGGAGCTGGAGAAATGGTTTAGCAGTTAAACACTTGCCTGTGAAGCCTAAGGACCCTGGTTGGAGGCTCGATTCCCCAGGACCCACTTTCCATAATAATTTTCTGGAGAGTTTTCAGTTTTAGTAAAAGAACCCTGTTGGTAAATTTTGATTGTTGGTCTTTGATTTAAAAAAAAAATGCTTAGCGGATTAATAAAACACACATGTGTCCACTGTGTGATGGTGTTTCCAGCAACAGATCATGAAAACTATGGCCTTATTTTTTTATCTTATTCATTTTTAATAGCAACTTTTTTTATTAATTAGTTTTGTACTCAGCGAAGACAGTCAATTTGGTACCATTGTTAGCCTCCTCCATGTCCTACCCCCTCTTCCTGGCCTGCCAGAGCCTGCCAGCTGAAAGGGTTAGAGCCTGATGAGGAGTGAGGATTAAGGAAAGATTGGAGAAAGCCTGAAAGCAAGGACTCCAGTCCAGGGCTGAAGCAAGGACCAAAGCCAGGACTGAAGCAAGGTTTATTTTACAGCATTCCTTTTTATATCTTCTTACAAACAGTTTTTCCATGGACAAAAGTTCCATGAGTCTCACACAAGTTTCTATCAAAAAAACAAAACAAAACAAAACAAAACCTTCCATTTATAGTTTTTGCACTTCAATCACTTCTCAGTACAAAAGACTATTAAGGCCAGCCAAATGGCTTTGGACACTGAATATACATAATTTTGCTTACATGTAGGCTGCTATAGTTTTGCTAATGTCTTGCTGCCAAACAGCTCCTGACACTGGCCCCTACTTGTTGAGGTATGTGGAGTTAGTCCACAGTTAGGGGTAGGAGGAAATGTCTCTGCATATCATGACCCAACATATGTATTAATTTTGTGATGGACTCAATGTGATTGGTATTGAGGTGACATGACCCTGAATTTAAGGAAAACTAACATCTGGAACCTTTCAATTAAGAAGTGGGTAAACTGCTTCTAGGAGGAGAGTCTAAGAAGAGGAAGAGCAAACTCCTGATATGCCCAGCCCAGAACTGGGATAACTGCCTCTAGCAGTAGCCTGAGGAAAAAAGAGAAACTGAAGAGAAGTTTAGTTTGAGCCATGAGCAAATGCTCTGATTATGCTGCCACTGATATTCTGGTGTTAACAGCTTCTTCTACATGCAGGTACTCAATGGCACTTTTATTGAACAGCAAAAATCACTCATATGTGAACATGTAGTATATTGTAGGAATAAAAGTAAAGAACTTTTGACTTTGGGTAATTATTTAACATCTGTTAAAGGGATTTGGTGGGTATAACCTGCAGGACTCTACTGATCCATAACATATATTCATTTTGATCACAAATGCAACCACATTAAGGACATCTATTTTCTTCAACATGCTTGTAAAAACTTAGTTATTGACTCATTGTCTTCAACATTATAATCAGTATTTATTACACATGTATGTTTGCTCTGAGTTGAGAATTCATCAAGACCACTGAGAAAACTGGGCAAAGAGAATAGCTTAAGATTAGTCAGCATCTTTGTAGCAGTTTGAATGCATGGCCCCATAGACTCAGGCATTCCACTAAAATTGAGTCTGCAGTTTTGTCACCTAGTAGGTAGAATCTTACTACTGACTACTGTGTGTTGGGGTGAGGAGTGAAGATCACTGGGGTTGGATCCTGGGGTCCATCCCATAGGTGTGTTTGAGGATGAATCTGATTCCAGCACAAAGGTTTATATAGCAGTCTTAGTTCTGGGGGGGCGGGGGGCGGGGGACTTTTTCTGGTGTTTGCTGGCTGGTGGTGGTTTCTCTGTGTTTAAATTTATGAATGGGAGCCAGCTTCTTCCACCCCAGATGTAACTTCCCTTGAATCTGTAAGCCTGAAATAAATCACTCTCTCACATAAAACCATGATTGGTTGGATGTTCATTACAGAAACATAGAAACTGTTGTAAAGTGAGTCAAATGTTATATTTCTCCAGACTTCTTTATACCTAGCTTAGAGAAAAACAGAAGTCACTTCCTAGTAGGAGCTCATAAAAGAATGGAATGAAATACTTATTTAAGCAGATGGGGATGGTAGATAAATAGAAGGCTCCTCTGATAGTAGATACAGGAGATTCTGCTGGAAAATCTTTAAGGGAAGATAAGCTAGACATTGGGAAACTCCTGGTCGCAGGCCTACCTCACACCCCCCAGGAACTTCCTGTAATTGATCAACAGACCTGTTTACAAGTTCCTTTTTTCCCCTTCCCTATCATCTTCTAAGATGCACCAGACTCCCCACTATGTTTAAAACTACTTTTATGGCTGTAACTATAACATGATTTATGGTTTAACTCCCATCCTGTTTTTTTAAAATTATTTTTCTATAAACATCATGTGGTTATTTCCAAAAAAAGCTGACACTGAACAGATTGGGGATGCATCCTGAGATCCCAACCTCTGGGGTGCAGACTTGATATACCAGACTTTCTTCTTTTCCTTTTTTTTTTTTACCCAACAAAACGTTGCCTCACATTCCATGGGTCTTACTTGTGTGACACCTGACCCCATAACATTGCATAAAGCAGAATTTTGTTCCAAAAGACTGAGATATTGCTGAGATGAATCTGGCCATGTAGATTTTGATCTTTTGAAACTCATGTACTTGAGGAATGTTAATGGAATTAGTATTTGGGATTGATGACTCCTTCCAAAGTGATAAGCCAAATTTTATGGGCTATTCTGATCACAATTTGAAAATTCTAAGTACAGAGATAATTGTGTTGGCATATGAGCTTTCCAAGGAGAAGGAAAGGTAGTAGAGAACTCTGGTGGATTTGAACTACTGATATAATATCTGGCTGCATTCTGTTGCCCATGACCAGAGAGTTTAATCAAGGTTAAATTTAAAACTTATAAACTGCTCTGTTTGGCAGAAGATCTACAACTGAAAGATGTATGGTTTATCATGGGAAAAATTCAACCAAGTCTAAAATTACTACAACAGAGGAAGTTTTTAGATTACTGAATCTTCTATTGTCAAGCAGATTACCATCATTAAGGATGATGCAACTATTTTACATTGATGCAATGGAAAAGATGTCTGAGGTAAATTCCACCCAGGAAGGAGATGACTGAAGGAAAGAAAGAAACATGCTCTTTGAGTTTGTGATTTATTTCCTCCATGGATTAACAAGATGGCTATGCTGCTAAATGCCTAGTATTGATTTGGAAGCATGAAAAATGCATGGAAGTGGGTCATAGAGTCCACACAGTTCCAAGAGCCACTGCTCAAATGTGGCATAGGAAATAGGGCAACATCCCCATATTAAAGGCTAGTTAGGCCATTGTAATTTTGATCATGATTTTCAATAGAAACCTGAATATGTTTTGGATCTACTAGGACTATGCAAAGGCTACCAAGGAACACTGTTGACATGGGATGGAAGTTTACTCTGGCTGTTTAGTCCAGGTGGAGGGATACAAATTAGAGAACTGGAGAACCAGACTTTTGTCACTGTTATGGATGTTGGATTTGAAGTGAAGATGATTAATAGTTCCCTGATAAGTTTCAACTTTGCATTGGTCCAGTCTCTCATTGTTATGTCTTATAACAATGGAAATGTTTATTCTGTACCATTCTATGTTGAAAGTATGTAACTTGTTTGGAATTTACAGGACTCACAGTTATGGGACAATCTTAAAGTTGTTAAAGACTATGGGTACTTTTGAATTTGAGCTAAACACAATTTGCAGTGACAGATAATTATGAATGTATAGATGGAGAGGGGTGGAATGTGTTCATTTGAATGTATGGTTCCATAGACACATGTGTTTTATTAAATTGAGCTTGCAGCTTCAGTTCCTAGAAGGCAGACTCCTGTTATGGGGGTGTTAAAGGAAGGGGATCCTGGGGTCCAGCTCAAAGGTGTGTTTGTGGACATATCTGATTCCAGCCCCAAAGCATACAGAATAGTCTGAGCTCTAAGGGTGAATACTTGCTGCTTTTTGGTGTTTACTGGCTGGTGATGGTTTCTCTCTCTGCTTGGATTAAAGAATGGGAGCCAGCTTCTTCTGCCATTGATAGAACTTCACCTGTATTTGTAAGCTTTGAATGAATATCTTCATACTATAAAAGTGTGTTTGGTTGGATGTTTGTCCTAGCAACATAGAAGCTATCTACAATAATCTCTAAACATTGCTTGTCAATCTGCATTATTCAAGCCAAAGGTAAACCAAGATGGAGGAACCCTAAGCACATTATTTTAAGCATATGGATTACATACTTATTAGATTAACTTTTTATAACTTTTTAAGTTATAAGTAATTAATTTAGCATCTCACAGCAATAATCTTAGAAAAATTATTTGTAAAGTCCATAGGTAGTATTTCCACAGTCATTCCCCATAGTTCATTCATATATTTCATTCTCATTCTCACAGCTTTTTCTTGTTGTTCATCCTCACAGTGACTTCTAATAGGATTGTCTCATGGGGAGGTGACCTAATCCATGTTTTTGATTCCAAAAGATATCTTTAATCAATGGTGAACCCTTCTATAAAGAGTAAAGATGGTAGGGATTGCATATGGGTGCTTCTGCTTCCTCATATTCTGGGCTTCTCCATAGAAATGACACCACAAATTTATGAAATTTTCAGAAAAATAAATGAAATTCATAACCTAATCCCAGAAAGACAAAGATCCTATGCTTTCTCTCATATGTAGACTCTAAATTTTAACATTTGTATATACATAAACAAGTGAATGTGATACTGAGGATAGGTTAGGTTGCAGTCAGCTTCACTTACTGGGACAAGCACCAACCAAAAGTAGCTTACAGGAGGAAAGGATTAATTTCAGCCTTACAAATTCCAGGCGAATACCATCAATGGTGGAAGAAGCTGGCTCACTTTCACATGTATCATAGCAGAGAGAAACCACCAATAGCCAGGACCACAAAATTATCAAAACTAACACTCCCCACACACCTTAGAGCTGGACTTCAAATTCTACCACTAGTGACACACCCCCTGTATCAGGGATCTGCCTGCTAGGGGTTCAGATTATAAGTTTAATTTTTATAAAACACCTGAGTTTGGATGAAGGAGAGAACAGAATATCTAAGCTAGAAGACCAGGTGGCAGATCTAATACAGGCGAACAAAGAGAAAGACAAACTTATAGAAAAGTATGAGAGGGAATTTCAAGACATTCGGGACACTATGAAAAGATCAAATATCAAATATTCATGGCATAGTAGAAGGAGAAGAATTCCAATCCAAAAACATAGTAGGCATCTTCAACAAAATCATAGAAGAAAATTTCCCCCAAATTGGGAAAGAGGTGCCAATGCAGATACAGGAAACCTTTAGAACCCCAGCCAGACAAAACCTGGAAAAAACGTCTCCTCACCATATTATAACCAAACTTCAAAACACACACACCAAAGAAAAAATATTGAAGGCAGTTAGAGAGAAAAATCAAGTTACCTACAAAAGTAAGCCCATCAGGATTACAGCAGATTTTTCAACACAAACTTTTAAAGCCAGAAGGGCTTGGAGTAATATATTCCAAGTTCTGAAAGATAACAACTGTCAACCAAGGTTACTTTATCCTGCAAAGCTATCCATTCAGATAGATGGAGGAATAAGGACATTCCATGACAAAAGCAGGTTAAAGGAGTATTTGAGGGCAAAACCAGCTATACAGAAAATACTTGATAGAATCCTCCATTTCGAAGAAAAGGAAAAGCACACATATAAGGAACCTAGAAAAAACAAACAATACTCAAATACTAGTTAAGAGAGCACAGGTAGAACTGGAATCACAAGGAAAAAAAAAATGGCAAACATAAATACAGACCTTTCAATAATATCTCTTAATATCAATGGCCTCAATGCCCCAATGAAAAGACATAGGTTTGCAGACTGGGTTAAAAAGCAGGATCCTACAATTTGTTGTCTCCAAGAAACTCACCTTTCTACAAAGGATAGACATTATCTTAGGGTGAAAGGTTGGAAGATGGTGTTTCAAGCAAATGGGCCTAGAAAATAAGCAGCGGGTGCTATCCTAATATCTGACTAGGTAGACTTTAGTCCAACGTTAGTCAAGAAAGATAAGGAAGGTCACTTTATATTGATTAAGGGCACACTCCAACAGGAGGACATTACAATCCTAAACATGTATGCACCTAACATGGGGGCTCCCAAATTCATCAAACAAACACTATTAGAACTAAGGTCACAGATAACACCAAACACAGTGGTAGTGGGTGACTTTAATACCCTACTTTCATCAACTGACAGGTCATCCCGGGAAAAAATAAAGAGAGAGGCATCTGGACTAAATGAGGTCATAGAAGAAATGGACCTAACAGATATCTCCAGGACATTTCATCCAAAGGCGGCAGAATATACATTCTTTTGAGCAGCACATGGAACATTCTCTAAAATAGACCATATATTAGGACACAAAGCAAATCTTAACAAATACAGGAAAACTGAAATAATTCCTCATATTCTATCTGACCACAATGGAATTAAACTACAAATCAGTAGCAAGAAAGGCTATAGAGCATACACAAAATTATGGAAACTAAGCAATACACTACTAAATGATGAATGGGTCAATGAAGAAATCAAGAAGGAAATCGAAAAATTCATAGTTAAATGATAATGAGAACACAACATATCAAAATCTCTGGGACACAATGAAGGCAGTTCTAAGAGGTAAATTTATAGCCTTAAGTGCCTATATTAAGAAATTAGAAAGGTCACAAGTAAACGACCTAATGCTTCACCTTAAAGCCTTGGAAAAAGAAGAACAAGGCAAACCAACCATCAGTAGGCAGGAAGACATAATAAAGATTTGGGCAGAAATTAATGAAATAGAAAAAAACAAACAAAAAAACAATCCAAAGAATTAATGAAACAAAGAGTTGGTTCTTTGAAAGGGTAAACAAGATTGATAAACCGTTAGCAAATCTGACCAAAAGAAAGAGAAAAGAGAAACAAATTAATAAAATCAGAGATGAACAAGGTAACATCACAACAGATTCCAAGAAATTCAAAAAATCATAGGGATGTACTATAAAAGCATATACTCCAGAAAGTATGAAAATCTGAAAGAAATGGATAATTTCCTTGATTTATATGACCTACCTAAATTAAATCAGAATGCAATTAATCACTTCAATAGACCTATAACAAACATGGCGATCCGTACAGTTCTCAATATCTCCCAACTAAAAAAATCCCTGGCCCGGATGGATTCACTGCTGAATTTTACCAGACATTTAAGGAAGAGCTAACACTATTGCTTCTTAAGCTTTTCCAGGAAATAGAAAAAGAAGAAATTCGTGCAAACTCCTTCTATGAGGCCAGCATCACCCTGATATCAAAACCAGGCAAAGATAGAACAAAAAAAGAAAATTACAGACCAATCTCCCTCATGAACATAGATGCAAAAATTCTCAACAAAATATTGGCAAACAGAATACAAGATTATATAAGAAAGATCATTCACCGTGACCAAGTAGGCTTTATCCCTGCGATGCAGGGATGGTTCAAAATATGCAAATCTCTAAATGTAATACATTATATAAATGGGTTGAAGGAGAAAAATCACATGATCATCTCATTGGACACAGAGAAAGCATTGACAAAATCCAACATCCCTTCTTGATAAAAGTCCTACAGAGACTGGGAATAGAAGAAACATATCTCAATATAATAAAAGCTATTTATGACAAGCCTACAGCCAACATATTACTAAATGGGGAAAATTGGAAGCTTTCCCACTAAAATCAGGAACAAGACAAGGGTGTCCACTGTCCCCACTTTTATTTAATATAGTTCTGGAAGTCTTAGCCATAGCAATAAGGCAAGAGACACACATAAAAGGGATACAAATTGGAAAGGAAGAGATCAAGTTATCATTATTTGCAGATGTCATGATTCTATACATAAGGGATGCTAAAGACTCTACTAGCAAACAGTTAGAGCTGATCAAAAGCTACAGCCGTGTAGCAGGATACAAAATAAATACACATAAATCAGTAGCCTTCATATATGCTAACAACAAACACACAGAGGACTAAATCAGAGAATCACTCCCATTCACAATTGCATCAAAAAATAAATAAATAAAAAAGTACCTTGGACTAAACCTAACCAAGGAAGTAAAGATTCTCTACAATGAGAACTTTAAAACACTAAAGCGAGAAATTGCAGAAGACACTAGAAAGTGGAAAAACATCCCCTGTTCCTGGATTGGAATAATCAATATTGTGAAAATGGCAATTTTACCAAAAGCAATCTACACATTTAATGCAATCCCTATCAAAATTCCAAAAGCATTCTTCATGGAAATAGAAAAAACAATCCAAACATTCATCACAAAAAACCTTGAATATCTAAAATAATACTGAGCAACAAAAATAATACTGGTGGTATCACCATACCTGATTTTAACCTATACTACAGAGCCATAGTAACAAAAACAGCATGGTACTGGCACAAAAACAGACATGTATATCAGTGGGACAGAATAGAGGACCCAGATGTAAACCCAAGTCCCTATAGCCACCTGATATTCAATAAAAATGCCAAAAATACTCATTGGAGAAAAGACAGGCTCTTCAGCAAATGGTGTTGGGAAAACTGGATATATATCTTCAGAAGGATGAAAATAGATTCTTCTCTCTCACCATGCACAAGAATTAAGTCCAAATGGATTAAAGACCTTAACATCAGACCTGAAACTCTGAAACTGCTAGAGGAAAAAGTAGGGGAAACTCTTCAACATGTTGGTCTTGGCAAAGACTTTCTGAATACAACCCCAATTGCTCAGGCAGTAAAATCACAGATAAACCACTGGGACCTCATGAAATTACAAAGATCTTGCTCTGCAAAGGACACAGTGAAAAGAGCAAAGAGGCAACCTACAGAATGGGAAAAAATCTTCGCCAGCTATATATCTGATAGAGGATTAATATCTAGGATATACAAAGAACTCAAAAATTAAATAATAAGGAATCAAACAAGCCAATCAAGAAATGGGCTATCCAGCTAAATAGTGCATTCTCAAAGGAAGAAATATGAATGGCATATAAGCATCTAAAAAAATGTTCCACATCATTAGTCATCAGGGAAATGCAGATTAAAACTGCATTGCGATACCATCTCACTCCTGTCAGATTGGCCACCATCATGAAAACAAATGATCATAAATGTTGGGAGGGATGTGGAAAAAGAGGAACTCCTCTACATTGCTGGTGGGAATGCAATCTGGTCCAACCATTGTGGAAATCACTGTGGAGGTTCCTAAAACAGCTAAAGATTGATCTACCTTATGACCTAGCTATAGCACTCCTAGGCATATATCCAAAGGACTCATCTCATTTCCTTAGAAGTGCATGCTCATCTATGTTTATTGCTGCTTAATTTATAATAGCTGGGAAATGGAACCAGTCTAAATGCCCCTCAACTGATGAGTGGATAAAGAAGATGTGGCACATTTATACAATGGAGTTCTACTCAGTGGTAAAGAAAAATGAAGTTATGAAATTTGCAGAAAAATGGATGGATCTGGAAAGGATTATACTAAGTGAGGTAACCCAGGCCCAGAAAGCCAAGCACCACATGTTCTCTCTCATATGTGGATACAGATGATTGGGCTTCTGCGTGAGAATGAAAATACTTAGTAGCAGAGGCCAGTAAGTTAAAAATAGACATAAAGGGAAGAGAAAGGAAGGGAGGAGGGTACTTAATAGGTTGATATTGTATATATGTAAGTACAATGATTGTGACGGGGTGGTAATATGATGGAGAATGGAATTTCAAAGGGGAAAGTGTGGGGGGTGGGGAGGGAGGGAATTGCCATGGGATTTTTTTTATAATCATGGAAAATGCAAATAAAAATTTAAATAATTTTAAAAAAAGATAAGATTCTGTAAGCAGTCTGCTGACTGACATTCCAGAAGTACCTAACAGAAAGCTGGATGGACCAGGTTTCTGAGTAATGAGTCAGTTTATGAGCAGGTCCAGGCAAAATGGAGAGGCTCTATGGCTCCTGATAAGTAGAAGCATGAAATGGTAAATAAATCAAATACATAGATGAGTGATGATGACTCTAAAGATGGGCTCCTAATGAACAGTAAGCAGTAGTCTTCTTCAACAAAGGAATTAATGTTGAGCAGTTTGAATGAGAAAGCTTTGTTCCATACTTCCAGAAGTTAGAGATGCAAAGCCAAGGTATGAGCAGGGTCATTCTCCCTGAGCAAGAGCTCAGAAAGGGTTTGCTGTCTGCTATTTTTTATAGATCTTTGTGGCTTCTGAGTGCTCTTTTGTCTTCTTAGGTTTGAAGATGTATTAATCATTCTGTGTCTGTCATCATGCTGTCTTTGTTCTTATCCAATGTCCTCTCTTTTTCAGCACACCACTCCAATAGAGTAGGGACTTATCAACTAATTTAAATTTCAACAACCCATTAACCAGATAAGTTCACATTCTGTGATTCTAGAAGTTGCAATTATACCATATGATGTGAGAAGAGGAGACAATTTAACCTATGAAAAATGTATCCCATAACAGATGTCTAGTGAGGACTGGCAATCTTGGGTTTTCTTATTCTCTAAGGGGAAAAAAAGAGACAAAAAGAAGATAATGAAAGGAAGGAAAGGAGAGAAAAAGAAAGGAGTGAAAGAAGGAGAGAAGGGAGGAAAAGAAAGAGATGGAGAGGTGATAAAAGTGAATACTAACCAGTGAAAAATCATTATGTGATATAAGATGGGAAAGGGAATCAAAATGCATATATATGCATAGGCACATTCATTTATGCATGCATTCATATATACGCACATATACATATACTCATACTCTTTTCCACAGGCATGACCATATTGCTTTTGAGAATGAGCCTTGCCATTGAGGCCCCTCTGATGGCTTCTACCATCTGTACTTATGCAAAACAGAGGCTAGGCCTGCTGACCTGGAAGCTGAATACAGTGCCAATGACTTACTGCAGATCCCAGGGCCTCACTTTCTCAGAGCACTTTATTTCCCATTGAAGAGCACCTGTAACCCAAACCCCAACTCTCAAGAAGAGACCAACAAGAAAGGATAAAGGCAACAAGCTACAGAGCTCTCTCTCTCTCTCTCGCTCTCTCTCTCTCTCTCTCTCTCTCTCTCTCTCTCTCTCTCTCTGTGTGTGTGTGTGTGTGTGTGTGTGTGTGTGTGTGTGTGTGTATACTCCCCAAGGCCACCCTACACTTTCCATGCTGGCTCATTGCAAATGAATTGTGTCACAAGACCCTATCTTCTTGAGAATAGGTGCTTACTTAGGAAGCATTTTCTTTCCTCATATGCTAGGAAAGTAATTTCTCCCAAAGGCTCTTAGAAATTATTCTAGACTCTTAAAAGTAACTTAGAAAAGAAAATCACTTCATAATTCATAGTAGGTATTTTAAAGTAAGACAAGCTTGGAATTCAAGTCTAATCTATGTGTTCGTTAACTGTGTGCTTTAAAGTGGAAAAATACATAAGAAATGCAATAATGTTATATACCCACAAATATGACTATTATCTAAATAATATATCATGCGTCTGCTCTTTTTATCATTAAGTAGAATTTATTAGCTTGATAGTCTAGTCCTAGTATCATATACTTTGGCATTAGTGGTCCAGGGTCAATAGCTTGCCTTCAGTTGAGAGCAGGAGGTCAAGGATAATGCATAAGTAAGAGAGAAACTACAGTATAAATGAAAGCCACAAGAACTGTGGTCTTTATTGTCATTTCTGCCATGTCATAATGAGGGTGCACATTAAGAAGATGGTAATTTTGATATCAAAGGTATATACCTAAAGTCAAGATACTAAATTGCAAAACTGCTATAAGAAAATATAGAGAAAATATTTCAGGGCACTGTAGTAGGAAAGAGATCTGTAGACAAGATCCTTTAAAGATACAAAATAAAAAGTCAAGATTGGTAAGTGAGATTACATTAAATTGCTTCTGTGTAATAAGTGACATAACAGCAGAGTGAAGAGAAAACCAACATACTGGGAGACAATGTTGGCATATTATACATCTCATAAAGGGTTAATATCCAGAATATATTGGAAACTAGAAAAAAATCTCATTACAAAAGAAAATAAAGTAACTTAATTTTTAAATATGGTACTGAATATGGGTAAATACATCTCAAAAGAAGACATTCAAATGACTTCATCTACCACATACCAACAAGTATATTAAAAAAAATAAAAAAATATTCAACACTAGTAATTATAAGCAAAATGCAAATTAAAACCAAAACATATTATCATCTGTCTAGAAGTACTACCTATTATCAAAAGGGTTAATGATAACAAATATGAGTTGGAATATAGATAAAAGAGAACTCTTGCACACTATCAGAAGGTAAATTAGTACAGGCCTATAGAAAACAATATGTGATTCCACAGAAATTAAAAAATAGGACTACCATATAAACTTCCATTCCTACTAGTGGAATTATATCAAAAGAGGTTACAATAGTATGCCAAAGAGACATTTGCAACCCATGTTCATTGCAGAACTGTGTAAAATGTGTGACAACTTGAGTCAACCTAATGGTCCATCTCCCAGTGAAAACATTAAAATTGGTATATATGGTTCCTAAACATGGAACAGCTTGAATTACAAGCATACCTGACAGGCAATTCAAGGAACAGATAGTGGGGATGGAAGTATTTCGGGCAAGCAGAATGGGAGGGTGGGGAAAGATACACACAAAACTAAATCCAAAATGAATTGGTACCATACAAACCTTTCTCCTTAATAGCAGACTAAAAGATAACAACTATCAACAGGAGTATGCATGAACTGTCTGGAAAGAAGGGCCCTGGAGAGGTTAGGAGGAAGCCTAACCCTCTCCCACTCCTTTATAAGATCTGAACAAAATGTAGTGTTTGAAAAATCATTTTCTTGAATCTGGAATTGCCAATTCGTTTGTCAGGGCTTGGTGTTCTGAAAAGCATAGCTCAATACTTCAGCAGTTTCTGGGAGGAATCTACTCCCAAGGAAGAAATAAGTTTACTCATTTCTTGCAGCCTCACACTGAGGAAGGTAGAAATTGAAGAGAAATCAGATTTATGGTTTTCATTTTTCTCTGTCTCTCTATGAACTAACTCAGCTATTCTCTGTGACTATATAAGTAATTCTGGAACTGTCCTGACTCCCTTTTCCTCTCTCTCAAATTTTAAATTAAAATGTATGTATTTCCTCTGACATATTAAAATGTGTGTTTTAACAAGTACCAGCAAGCAATCCTCCATGTGTCTTTTCCCTAGTTAAAAACAGTGTCAACCACATGACATTTCCCCAATAAAAGATGGTGTCTTCCTGGATCAATTCTTCTTCTTTACTCGAAATTACTTATTGCTATAACTGATTTAAGTTGATCTATACAAAATTTCTCCACTCCAATAGTGATTAATAGCTGAAATTTAAAAAGAGGGGGATATTTGTCTTCTTATGTTTAGACTTTTGAGTTCTTTGTAAATTCTAGAGATAAGGCCTCTATCACTTGGATAACCTGCAAATATTTTATCCCATTCTGTGGGTATTCTATTGGCTTTGCTAATTATATGCTTGTCTGTAAAGAAACTCTTCAGCTTCATATGATCACAATGGTTGAGTGACTATTTAAGAACTTGAACAACTGGAGTTTTGTTCAGGAAGTCTTTTTCCATTCCTATATCATGGAAAGTACTTCCTAAATTTTCTTCCAGTAGTTTTTGAGTTTCTGGTCTTATGTTGAGGTCTTGGATCCATTTGGATTTGAGTGTAGTGCATGGTGAAATGTGTGGATCAAGTTTTAGTTTCCTGCATGTGGTTATCCAGTTTGTCCAGCACCATTTGCTGAAGATGCTATCTTTTTTGCAGCCTATATTGTTTGGGCCTTTGTCAAATATCAAGTAGCTATAGTTGCTTGACCCAAAATCCGGTTCCTCAAGTCTATTCCATTGGTCTATACCCCTGTTTTTATGCCAGTACCATGCAGTTTTTATTACTATGGCTTTGTAATATAGCTTTATATCAGGTATGATGATGCCACCAGAGGTATTTCTTTTGCTGAGGATATGTTTGGATATGCGAGGCCTTCTGCCTTTCCATATGAAATTTGAGATCATTTTTTCTATCTCTGTGAAGAACACTGTAGGGATTTTAATTGGAATTGCAGTAAATCTATATATTGCCTTTGGTAGGATTGCTATCTTCACAATGTTAATTCTGCCTATCCAGGAGCATGGGAGGTCTTTCCATCTTTTCAAGTCCTCCTCAATTCCTTTTTTGAGAGTTTTTATATTTTCGTTGTATAGATCTTTTACTTCCTTGGTTAATGTGATCCCCACACAAGTGCAATAGTGGTACACAGCCATGGTGAGGAACCAATTGCTCTTGATTTGGCTAACTGATCCACTCAGTGGTACTAGACCCATAGCTGGAACTGGGAAACAAGTCAGAACCATACCCAAACACAAGCCCACTCTACAATATCAAGCTACCATCAATCACGGGGTATAAGAGGGCCTACACCTATCACACTGTCTATCAAAAAAGTAAGTGTTATCTCAATTCTTAGGGTGCTAACTTACTCTCTGTTGGAGAATCTGCTTCTCTTTTCCAGATAGATGCAGATCATAAGAAGAGAGCTGCCCCAACATACCTCAAAAGGGGTCGAACTGAAACTAACGACAACTGGCAAAAAAAGCAAGGGTGATGTTTTCCTGTGAACCAGATATCAGCACAAAGGGGAAGGAGACCAATGCAGAGACAAATCAACTCCTACCAAATCAGAGAGCCAGAGCCTCACAGGCCCCCAACACCTCAGCACTGAAGCAGACCAAAAATGAACCCAACATGGCTCAGGGAAATTTTGCGGAAGAGGGGGCGGAAAGAGTGTCAGAGTCACATGTTAGGTCATGATTTGCAGAGACATTTAGCATACCAATAACTGGGGACTAACTCCACAATGCACGACCCATTTTCATCAACAAGGAGGGTCCAATGGGAGGGGGTAGATTACAGATAAGCCTAAACAATGGTACCAAACTGCCTGTATTTACTGAAAAGAAAACTAATAAATTAATTTTTTTTAAAAAAAAGATATAGCATAAAAAAATAAAATAAAACAAAAATAAAAATAAAAATAGGGGGAGTAACCAGCTATGCTGAAGAGGACAGAGCCACTGAGCTAGCTCGAAATTTGTTTTCACAGTACCAACAAACAACAAAGCCATCACTTAACAACTAGCATTAGTGTTCACTATGCTTCTGATTTCAGGTGACACACCTGACATATGACAACTATTCTTAATATTCATAATTATTATTTTTCCCTAGACTATTGTGTATTAAGGAAGGTTTTTGGTGCCGTAGATCACAATGGCCAAAAACATTAAGAGGACATAAAGAAAAATAAATAAACAATTTTTTTTCTCCTTTCCCGCTTTACATTATTTTCCTTTAAATTGAGGTCTTAATATGTGTTTTGCATAAAGCAGATAAAAGGAAATTGTAAAAGTTGGATGTCATAGGATTAATAAGAAGAAATTATTTCAATGGTACTTAGATTTAAGGACAATAGCAAGTGTTATATTGATAGAAGGTACTAAGAACAGAGATTAATTGGGTGTGGTTATTCTTAATGATCCTAATTTACAGGATTATACAATAAATCTAGGCTGGAAGTTTATAAAAGGACATCAGAAAGATGACAGGAAAGCATTGAGTAAGTGATAAAGAAGGTCTTGAGAAAGTTGGGAAAATGTTTTTAATTTCCTTTTTGGGAATGCTAATAAAATTAGTTCAAACTTGTCATCCCAAGTCCCTAACTTAGATATTAAGCCTCTAAAGGGAAATGATAAGATCTTTCTGGGTGTGTTGTCTTACTTTTTTTCCCCTACAGTTATAAAAATATCCCATGGTAATACCCTCCCTCCCCTCACCACTTTCCCCTTTGAAATTCCATTCTCCATCATATCCCATCCGCATCTCAATAAGTCTCTCTTTTATTTTGATATCATGATCTTTCCCTCCTCTTATGATGGTCTTGTGTAGGTAGTGTCAGGCACTATGAGCTCATGGACATCTAGGCCATTTTATGGCTGGAGGGGGCACATTATAAAGACTCCTACCCTTCCTTTGGCTCTTACATTCTTTCCACCACCTCTTCTGCATTAGACCCTGAGCCTTGAAAGGTGTAATTGAGATGTTACTCGGTACTGTAGTCACATCTTTACAGCACCATAATACCTTCTGAGTTATCCAAAGGTCACTGCCATCTGAAAAGAGAAGATTCTCTATCCAAAGTGAGAGTAGCATTAATATAAGGGTATGAATATTAAGAGAAGTGCTTGCTGGGCAATTTGATAAGCATAGTAAATACACTTATCCAGACATCAGCAGATGCTACCCCCCCTAGGGCTCATAATTACTGCTGTTTTAAGTTTTCACTATCAGGGATGTATTCCCTCCCATGGAGCAGGCTTCCAGTCCAATTGGAAGGCAGCTGGTTTCCACCATGACACTATTGCACTTGTTGGCTCATTTGGACTGGCTGGCCAATTATAAGGCTTGCAATGTCCACCATTGCTATCTTCACTGGTGGTGTATCTTTCTCCCATTGAACTGCATGTAGAATGGCTCCTTCTAGCTTTCTGTCAGCTGGTCTACATGGAGGAGGTTATCAACTCAGTTCCAGCAGGATTTCTCAGTGGCCTTGAAGCCCAAGTATGTGGAGTCTTCAGCAATATGGTCTTACTATTGATTCCTGGTGGGAAACAAAGAGCCTCGGTAATGTCCTATAATGTTTTGGGGGTATCAGGGACTTCCCTGGCCAACAACTCCCTGGAAGGTAAATCATCCGTGGCACTGAAAATTTTCTAGCAACAATCTATGGCTCCTGAGTGTTCCATTGTCCATAACTGGAGGATTCCATAGGATTTATTTATATCCTCTTAGATTTTGATAAACCCTCCATCCACCTTTCCTTTACTCAATCTCCTCCCCTGACCTCACTTGGGGCCTTTTCACCCCTGTTAATATATTCTTCTACTTATGTATATACAATACCAACCTACTAAGTACCCTTCTACCTTCCTTTCTCTTCCCTTTCTATCTCTCTTTTAGCTAACTGGCCTCCACTGAGTTTTTTCCTTCTCACACAGAAACCCAATCATCTGTAGCTAGGATCCACATATGAAAGAGAACATGCACTGCTTGGCTTTCTGGGCCTGGTTTACCTCAATTAGTATAATCCTTTCAAGATCCATCCATTTTTCTGCAAATTTAATGACTTCATTTTTCTTTACTACTGAGTAGAACTCCATTGTATAAATGTGGCATATCTTCATTAGCCACTCATAAGTTGAGGGACATCTAGCCTGGTTCCATTTCCCAGCTATTGTGAATTGAGCAGCAATAAACTTGGTAGAGCATGTATTTCTAAGGAAATGAGATGAGTCCTTAGGATATATGCCTAGGAGTGCTATAGCTGGGTCATATGTTAGATCAATTTTTAGCTGTCTTAGGAACCTCCACACTGATTTCCACAATGGCTGGACCAGATTGCATTCCCACCAACAGTGTAGAAGGGTTCCTCTTTTTCCATATCCTAGCCAGCATTTATGGTCATTTGTTTTCATGATGGTAGCTGATCTCATAGGAGTCAGATGAATTTCTGAACATAGTTTTAATCTGCATTTCCCTGATGACTAGAGATGTAGACAATTTTTAGATGCTTATACACCATTGGTATTTCTGTTTTTTGAGAACTCTCTATTTGCTTCCATAGTCCATTTTTAATTGGCTTGTTTGACTTCTTATTATTTCATTTTGAGTTCTCTGTATATCCTAGATATTAATCCTCTATCAGATGTATAGCTGGCAAAGATATTTTCCCATTCTGTAAGTTGCCTATTTGCTTTATTCAGTGTCCTTTACAGTACAAAATATTTGTAATTTCATGAGGTCTGAGGAGTGAATATGTGGCTTTATTGCCTGAGCAATTAGGGGTTATATTCAGAAAGTCTTTGCCAAGACCAATATGTTGAAGGGTTTCCCCTACTTTTTCCTCTAGCAGTTTCAGAGTTTAAGGTCTGATGTTAAGGTTTTTAATCCATTTGGACTTAATTCTTGTGCATGGAGAGAGAGAAGAATCTATTTTCATCTTCCTACAGATACATACCAATTTTCCAAGCACCATTTACTGAAGAGGCTGTCTTTTCTCCAATGAGTATATTTGGCATTTTTTATTGAATATCAGATGGCTATAGCTACCTCAACTTGCATCTAGGTCCTCTGTTCTGTTCCATTGATCTACATGTCTGCTTTTGTGCCAGTACCATGCTGTTTTTGTTACTATGGCTCTGTAGTATAGGTTAAAATCAGGTATTGTGTTATCACAAGCCTCATTTTTGTTTTAGATATTTATTATTTTAGATATTCAAGGTTTTTTGTGATTCCAAATGGATTTTTGGATTGTTTTTCTATTTCTTTGAAGAATGCCATTGGAATTTTTATGGGGATTGCATTAAATGTGTAGATTGATTTTGTTAAGATTGCCATTTTCACAATATTGGTTCTTCTGATCCAGGAACAAGGGACATTTTTCCATTTCTTAGTGTGCTATCCAATTTCTCACTTGAGTGTTTTGTAGTTTTCATTGTAGGGTTGGTTAGGTTTATTCCAAGGTACTTTATCTTCTTTGATGCAATGGGGAATGGGAGTTATTCTCTGATTTAATTCTCTGTGTGGTTGTTATTAGCATATAGGAATGCTACTGATTTCTGTGTATTTATTTTGTATCCTGCTACATGGCTGTAGGTGTTTATCAACTCTAATAGTTTGCTGGCAATGTCTTTAGGGTCCTTTATATACAGAATCATATCACCTGTAAATAATGATAACTTGATCTCTTCCCTTCCAATTTGAATTCCTTTTATGTGCATCTGTTGCCTTGTTACTATAGCTAAGAATTCCAGTACTATATTAAATAAAAGAGGGGACAATGGACACCCTTGTCTTGTTCCTGATTTTAGTGGAAAAGCTTCCAGTTTTTCCCCATTTAGTAATATGTTGGCTGTAGGCTTGTCATAAGTAGCCTTTATTATATATGATATCATATGATCCTTCTATTCCTAGTCTCTGTAGGGCTTTTATCATGAAGCGTTATTGGACTTTGCGAAATGTTTTTTCTGTGTCTAATCAGATGATCATATGATTGTAGTCCTCCAGTCTATTTATATAATATATTACATTTATCAATTTGTGTATGTTGAACCATCCCTGCATCTCAGGGATAAAATGCACTTGGTCTGGGTGAATGATCTTTCTGATATATTCTTGTATTCTGTTTGCCAATATTTGGTTGAGAATTTTTACATCTATATTCATGAGGGAGATTGATCTGTAATTTTCTTTTTTTGTTCTATCTTTCCCTGGTTTTGGTATCAGGGTGATGCTGGCTCATAGAAGGAGTTTGGTAGAATTCCTTCTTTTTCTATTTTATGGAAAAGCTTAAGAAGCAATGGTGTTAGTTCTTCCCTAAAGGTCTGGTAAAATTCAGCAGTGAATCCATCTGGGCCTGGACTTTTTTCAGATGGAGATTTTTGATACGTGCTCAGATCTCCATACTTGTCTATTTAAGTTAATAAACTCATCTTGATTTAATTTGGGTAGGTCATATAAATCAAGGAAATCATCCATTTCTTTCAGATTTTCATACTTTGTGGAGTATATGTTTTTATAGTCTGTCCCTATGATTTTTTGAATTTCTCTGGTGTCTATTGTGATGTTGCATTTTTCATCTCTAATTTTATTAATTTGTGCCTCTTCTCTCTTTCTTTTGGTCATATTTGCTAAGGGTTTATCAATCTTGTTTATCCTCTCAAAGCACCAACTCTTTGTTTCATTGATTCTTTGGATTGTTTTTGTTGTTTCTATTTCATTAATTTCTGCCCAAATCTTTATTATTTCTTCCCATCTACTGATTTTTCGTTTGCCTTGTTCTTATTTTTCCAAGGCTTTAAGGTGAAGCATCAGGACGTTTACTTGCAACCTTTTTAATTTCTAAATATATCACATAAAGCTATAAATTTACCTCTTCAGATATCCTTCACTGTGTCCCAGAGATTTTGGTATGCTGTGTTCTAATTATCGTTTGACTCTACAAATTTTTTCATTTCCTTCTTGATTTATTCATTGATCCATTCATCATTTAGTAGTGTATTGTTTAGTTTCATGATTTTGTGTTTGATCTATAGCTTTTCTTGCTATTGGTTTGTAGTTTGATTCCATTGTGGTCAGATAGAATGCAAGGAATTATTTCAATTTTCCTGTATTTGTTAAGATTTTCTTTGTGTCCTAATATATGGTCTATTTTAGAGAATGTTCCATGTGCTGCTGAAAAGAATGTACATCCTGCAGCATTTGCATGAAATGTCCTGCGTATATCTGTTAGGTCCATTCCTTCTACTACCTAATTTAGTCCAGATGCCTCTCTGCTTATTTTTTCCCAGGATGACTTGTGAATTGATGAAAGTGTGGTGTTGAAATCCCCCACTACTACTGTGTTTGGTGTTATTTGTGACCTTTGTTCTAATAGCGTTTGTTTGATGAATTTGGGAGTCCCCATGATAGGTGCTTATATGTTTAGGATTGTAATGCCCTCCTATTGGTGGGCGATCTTAATCAATATAAAGTGACCTTCCTTGTCTTTCTTGACTAACGTTGGACTGAAGTCTACCTTGTCAGATATTAGGATAGCAATATCTGCTTGTTTTCTAGGCCCATTTGTTTGAAACACCATTTTCCAACCTTTCACCCTAAGATAAACTCCATCCTTTGTAGACAGTTGAGTTCTTGGAGACAACTAATTGTAGGATCCTGCTTTTTATCCCAGTCTGCAAACCTGTGTCTTTGTTGGGGCATTGAGGCTGTTGATATTAAGAGATATTATTGACAGGTGTGTATTTATGTTTGCCATTTTTTTTTTTTTGTGGTATTTGAGTATTGCTTGTTTATTCCAGGTTCCTTTTTGATTGCTTTCCCTTTTCTTCAGCATGGAGGATTTTATCAAGAATTTTCTGTAGAGCTTGTTTTGTATTCAAGTACTCCCTTAACATGCTTTTGTCATGGAATGTCCTCATTTCTCCATCTATTTGAATGGATAGCTTTGTAGGATAAAGTAACCTTGGTTGACAGTTGTTATCTTTCAGAACTTGGAATACATCACTCCAAGCCCATCTGGTTTTTAAAGCTTATGTTGAGTAATCTGCTGTAATCCTGATTGGTTTGACTTTGTAGGTAACTTGATTTTTCTCTCAAACTGCTTTCAATATTTTTTCTTTGTAATGTGTGTTTGGTAGTTTGATTATAATATGGCAAGGAGAGATTCTTTCCAGGTTTTGTCTGGCTGGTGTTCTAAAGAATTCCTGTATCTGCATTGGCACCTCTTTCCCAATTTGGGGGATGTTTTCTTCTATGATTTTGTTGAAGATACCTACTATGCCTTTGGAGTGAAGTTCTTCTCCTCTACTATGCCCTGAATTCTTATATTTCATCTTTTAATAGTGTCCCGAATATCTTGAAATTCCCATTCATACTTTTCTATTAGTTTGTCTTTCTCTTTGTGGGACTGTATTAGATCTGTCACCTGGTCTTCTATCTTAGATATTCTGTCCTCTCCTTCATCCATTCTACTGGTGAGATTTTCTACACAGGTTTTTTATTTCATTAACTGTGCTCTTCATTGCTAGTAATACTGTCTGTTTTTTCTTTATTATTTCTATTTCCTTATTTATATCTTGTATTGACTTCTTTATTTCATTAAATGTCCTGCATTTTCTTTGATTCCTTTTATTTCCTCTTTGATTCCTTTGATTTGTTCTTTGACTTCTTTGAATATATTTACAATCATTCTTTTGAAATCTTTCTCAGGCATTTTCTCTAACTCATTCTCACTGGTGGTCATATCTGATGCAATAATACTTTTTGGTAGACTTACATTGTCTTGATTTTTAGTGTTTCTTGTGTTATAATGTATATATTTTTGCATCTTGGATTAAGTTCACGCTTGGATTTTCTAGCTAGCTGGGTAATCTTAGCTGTAACAATTGATCTTATTTTATGCATCTTCAGGGTTGGAGCTTAAGGTGTCAGGTATGGCTCTTAAGACTCTCACAGTATCTACAAAGGTGTTCCTAGGGGTTGGGTTTGCCTGTTATGGTAGTATTCAAGTAGGCTGAGTGTCACAAAGTACAGATAGATTCTAAAATATAAGTAAATAATGTACACATTCAATGAAAGACAACACTGAGTATGTATAACATCTCTGTCCATTTCCCTATTTTTCTACAAAAGCCATCAAGTTGTAATATTGTATTTTCTTAACACTACCCTGTGGTGGCCTTTTCTCTCCATCCCCTAGGAGGTATTTTGGCCATGCCTTTTGGCAATAAAAGATTAAAGGTTCTTTTCCAAAACTTTGTGAATCTAAATGATGCCAGTTCTCAAGGAGACTGTTGGGGCATCTTGAAAGCCACTTATCCCATCTAAATTAAATGCAAAAAGAAAATAGAAGAATCTAGTGTCAGGTTATACCCCAATCCTTTCTTGCATCTTCTTGTTGGAGGGGGGCATTCCCCCAGTTGTATTTGGGAAAAAGAATTATGGGTGGATTTTTGTTGTTGTTGTTTTTTCTTGTAGTTGTCAAGGCTGACCTGGAATTCACTATGTAATCTCGAGGTGGCCTCAAACTCATGGTAATCTGCCTACTTTAGCCTTCTGAGTGCTGGGATCAAAGGTGTGCTCCACTACACCTGGCTGAAATTAGTTTATTTTTTAATATCCCTATTTTCTTTCCAATCAAAAGGTGTCACATAGCATGGTCTATGTTCTTCCTAGAGCGAGGGAGGTCCAGGATAAGATATCTGTGCTCATCCTACAAGGCATGCTTCCAAGCTCAGGTTCTTGCAGACCTTTCTCTCAACCCCTTGCACGTGCCCTACATTATGGCATATAAGGACTGAGACAGGCCATTCTAAGCCTAATTATGAAGATTTCTTTCCTTACTCCCATCTTGGCAGATTAGATGCCCTGTCTGTGGGATTCTGGGGTATGCATACCCCAGTATGTGAATATTTGGGGATAAAGGGTTGTTATTATTGTTTTGAGGGTGATCTCTGGTTTTGTTGTCTTAAGTGTAGGGATTAGAAGTATAATTGATCATATCCAGAATCCTTAAGGTTATCAACCTTTTAAAATAGTAAGACAGGACTTCCAGTTACAAACCATGCCAGAGCAACCTAGTGGAGAAAAAGCTGAAGAATACTCAGCAAAATACACAATTTTACTAAAACGTGAGGTGTATAAGAAATTAAAACAGCAGCAGAGAAGTAGCAGAGATCCAGGACATCCAGAGCCCACACAGGCAAGCCTAAGAGGTTTCGGTGGCTCTGGGTACAAATCCAGAAGTGGTGGCTTCAGCTCTGGCAGCGGCTTCTCCGCAATGACTGTGGCAGCGAAGCAGCGGCTCCAGCTCCGGCTCTGGCTCCAGCTCCTGCATTGGCAGTGCCAGCTCTGGCAGCGGCAGCAGCCCCTCTGGCAGTAGCCCAACCAGATAAGAGCTTAAATCAATTGCTCCTGGCTACAACTTCTGTTTATTATAATTGGGAAGCCAAGAGGGAAAAAAATGGAAGCAGAAAACAAAAAACAAAACAAAACAAAACAAACAAAAGGAAACAGAAAGGTAAACAAAAAAGGAGAAAAATAAAGATAACCATTACCAGGAGATCATAGTGATAATGAAGGTTGCTCAGAAAAAGGCCTCTTCAAAAGCCACCCCCATGGCCTCCTTTCTCTGAGGACAGAAGGGACATTTTGTCAGCACTGTCCCAAGAGAGGCTATGTCAGGTCCCTGCCAGAACCCTGTACTAAATTCCAAGAGAACCGCCAGAAAAGCCTCTGAGTCAAAGAAACTTGAGGTTGTCACCTTCAACAATTGTTAAAAGGCCTTGGGGCTTCCCATATAGGTTTCTGTAATTCCTGTCCACCTTGAGGTGCCCCAGGTAATTGTACAAGTGGCACAATATACCATGGATCTTCTCATTGACTCAGGAGCTTGGTTTTCAGTGCTTTGATTTTTGTCCTGGGGATAAGTCTACCAAAGACAGCTTCCTTTAGCAGCATCTCAGGCCAGGTTTAGAAAAGGTTCTTTACAGAGCCTTTGGCTTGTTCCTGGGGAGACTATCTTTTGCCATTTTCTTTTTTTTTTTTTCCTGTGGTTCCGGTTCTGCCTGTGCTCTCTTCTGTTAACTAGTATTTGAGTTTTGCTTGTTTTTTCTAGGTTCCTTATATGTGTGCTTTAACTTTTCTTCAGCATGGAGGATTCTATCAAGTATTTTCTGTAGAGCTGGTTTTGTCTTCAAATACTCCTTTAACCTGCTTTTGTCATGGAATGTCCTTATTTCTCCATCTATTTGAATGGATAACTTTGCAGGATAAAGTAACCTTGGTTGACAGTTGTTATCTTTCAGAACTTGGAATATATCACTCCAAGCCCTTCTGGCTCTAAAAGCTTATGTTGAATAATCTGCTGTAATCCTGATGGGCTTGCTTTTGTAGGTAACTTGATTTTTCTCTCAAACTGCTTTCAATATTTTTTCTTTGGTGTGTGTGTTTGGAAGTTTGATTATAATATGGCGAGGATAGGTTCTTTCCGGGTTTTGTCTGGCTGGGGTTCTAAAGGCTTCTTGTATCTGCATTGGCACCTCTTTACCAATTTGGGGGAAATTTTCTTCTATGAAGATGCCTACTATGCCTTTGGAGTGGAATTCTTCTCCTTCTACTATGCCCTGAATTCTTATATTGGATCTTTTCATAGTGTCCCAAATATCTTGAAATTCCCACTCATACTTTTCTATAAGTTTGTCTTTCTCTTTGTGGGACTGTATTAGATCTGCCACCTGGTCTTCTAGCTTAGATATTCTGTCCTCTCCCTCATCCATCGTACTGGTGAGATTTTCTACAGAGTTTTTTATTTCATTAACTGTGTTCTTCATTGCTAGTAATTCTGACTGGTTTTTCTTTATTATTTCTGTTTCCTTATTTATGTCTTGTATTGCCTTCTTTATTTCATGAAATTGGTGTCCTGCATCTTATGTGATTCCTTTGATTTCCTCTTTGATTTCTTCTTTGATTTGTTCTTTGACCTCTTTGAACATATTTATAATCATTCTTTTGAAATCTTTCTCAGGCATTTCCTGTGACTCGTTCTCACTGGAGGTCATTTCTGATGCATTAATGCTTTTAGGTGGATTTATATCATCTTTTTAGTGTTTCTTGTGTCATAATGTATATATTTTTGCATCTTGGATTAAGTTAATGCTTGAATTTTCTAGCTAGCTGGGTATTCTTAGCTGTATCAATTGATTTGATGTAATATATTTTTAGGGTAGGAGCTTAAGGTGTTAGGTGTGGCTCTTAAGACTCTCAGAGTATCTACAAAGATGTTCTTAGGGGTTGAGTTTCCCTGGTATGGGAGTATTAAAGCAGGCTGAGTGGAATAAAATGCAGGTAGATTCTAAAATTTAACTAAACACTGTACACATTCAATCAAAAACAGCCCCGAGTATGTATGCAAGAGTAGTTATTATAATGACCAGATCCTCTATCAATAAAGAGGTTAAGATTTCTGGTCTGTTGAGGGATCCAAGTCAGCTTCCGACCAAGTGAGACCCTTCCCTGGTGCAATCCCAGTTACCTTGGATGATTTTGGTCTCAGTCAAGTTGCTGCCTGAGTCGTTGGGCTGCTGTTCTGATTTCTGGAGCTGGGCACTGGCTTTTCCTGCTGGACAAACTGAGCCTGGCAAGTGTGGCCCTGCAGATCAGCACCCCTGCTGCCGGAACTGCTGCTCAAGCTGCTGCTGTTGGGTCTTTAGCTGCTGCTGCTGAAGGTGCTGCTGCTGGACCCACCGCTGCTGCTGCCTCTGCTGCTGCTGTAGCTGCCACTGCTGGAGCCACCACTGCTGCTGAAGCTGCTGCTGCTGTGTCCACTGCCACTGCTGCCACTGAGGCTGCTGCTGCTGGGTCTGCCGCTGCTGCCGCTCCGGTGTCTGCTGCTGCTGGGTCTGCCGCTGCTGCCGCGACTGGAGCTGCTACTGCTGGGGCCGCTGTTACCGGTGCCAGAGCCACTGATGTTGCTGCCAAACTCTGCTCCTGCTTGGGTCCTGCTGTTGGCTCAAGTTGGCGTGGCTGGGTCCCAGGACTGCTGCTCTGTTCGCCGGAGCTGGGCTCAGGAAGTGGGGGAGGGGAGGGAGCCGCAGCTGCTCTGGTTCTCTCACTGCTCCGTGTGTTCTTCTACTTCGTGGTCTGCTCCTCCATTGCTCACTGCCACTCTCCCTTCACGTTTGCTGAGTTGCAGAGAGTGCCAGTATGAGGGGAAGCTCCTGCACCTGGCTTTTCCTGTGAGCCTGGCAGCTTTCTTGTGCGCCGCCATGGCGGTGGTTGGCAGAGCTGTCGGAGCTGCTTTTGCCAGCCTGTGCAGGCTCTGGATGCTCTGGATCTCTTCTACTTCTCCGCTGCTGCTTCAATTTCCTATACACCTCCCTTTTTAGTAAAAGTTTGTATTTTGCTGAGGTTTTTTTTTTTTTTTTTGGTCTTTTTTCCCCCTAGGCTGCTTTGGCATGGTACCTATGCTTCCATCTTAACTGGAAGTCTCCCCAGGAGACTATCTTTTTCCCCATCCCTTCCTTATAGTCCCAGAGACAACAACTCCTTTGCTGGGCAGAGGTATCCTTTCTAAATGTCATGTAGAAATGATTTTACCTTCAGGAAAAAACTTATGTCTTCCTTTGATAGAGGAAAATGTAGACCCATCAGTTTGGAGAGATGGTGAAACTATAGAGTGAGCTGTTACCACCACTCCTGTCCAACTACATCTTAGGGATCCCATTTTCTTTCTTCACCAAAACAGTATCCACTGAAGCCAGAAACAATTGAGAGACTTAAACCCATAGTTGTAGCTATAATGTTCAGGAGTGACCAAGACCACAGAGACCACTCTGATGCAAAGATGGAAACTTTTGTTCAGGAAAAACATGAGCTGCCAGGACTGACTCTCAAGAGTGAAGCACAGTCAACTTATATAGAGTTCTTCAGATGGGGGAAGGTGAGGAAGGAAAATAGCTAGGGTGTTAGACCAGAAGAGTGACCAGGAGAGAGATAAGGGGGCAGGAAACCTAGACATGGGGTATTTTGAGGCTAGGAAGGGATAATGGCTGAGTGGTTCTCTGAAGAATGTGGATGACCCACTTCCTTATATCTCTGTTGCCCTCCTGCTGTCTTCTGTGACCATTTTGTCCTGACCATAAAGAAATAGGGACTCTTGAAAGAGTATTCTAGTCCATATATTTATCCTATTCTTGGGGTAAAAAAGAGCCCTAATAAATGGAGGCTAGTCTAGGACCTCCAGTTAATTAATAGTACAGTGGTCCCCCTTCATCCTGTGGTACCAAATCCCTACATGCTCTTAACCCATATTCCTTCTAACACTACTCATTATTCAGTCTTTTGACCTAAAGGATGATTTTTCTTTTCTGTATCCCTCTAAATCCAGATAGCCAGTCTCTATTTGCCTTTTAAGACTCAACTTGCAGAACAGGAAAAGTTATTTGGACAATATTGCCCAAAGCTTTAGGAACAGCCCCTATGTGTTCAGCTTGGCCTTGGAACGAGATCTATTAGACCAGAAAAGTTCTAACTGCTACAGTATGTCAATGAGCTTTTTGCTTTATGGGCTTTCCGAGAAAGCAGTCTTTCAGGAAACCAAAGCCCTTCTTCACCCTCTAACCATAAGAATACTCTGCTACTGAATGGATCTTGAAGCTAAATGTAGACTGGGAAGCTCCTAATAAGCACTCACTCATTCTGTGGTACCAATCTTTGGCCCTGACTATCTCCAGGACCTATTCCAAAATGTGCCCTGGGGTTTTCCTGGATGTAAGGATGACAAGTAAAAACTTTATAGCTCCCAGTCAATTTACAGGTGTTCAACTTTTTAAATATTTATTTATTTATTTGACAGAGAAAGAGAGAGACAGAAAGAGACAATGATCATGCCAGGGCCTCCAGCCACTGTGGGTGAACTTCAGATATGTGTGTCTCCTCGTGTAACTGGCTAACATGGGTCCTGGAGAATCACACCTGGGACCTTCAGCTTTGCAGGGAAATGTCCTAACCACTAAGCCATCTCTCCAGCCCAATTTACAGGTTTTTAGACCCTGATGGACCAGAAATGTTTCTCAATAGTATGGTCACTTAGTCTCAATCCTTTGTTCCATCTATCATATTGGAAAATGTCATCTGGCACATAGAAACCCTCACAAAGTATACCTAAAAGCATTTAAATGAACAGTGGAGGGAGTCTCTCTTCTTAATTATGAGGTTCAAATGATGAGAAAAAATCATCATACAGAAGTGCATGACTCTAGACATACTCGGTGCAGCCCAAGAAGGCATACATGCCATTAACAAGGTATAATGTTGTGTATACATTCCTGATAACTGTGCAAATGTTTCTTCTGTTTTACAAAATCTGCATAAACACATCCAGACAATGCTTAATGCTACAGTGCTATGTGGCAAACAGCTCTGGAAGTGGATCTCAAGTTTTCCATAGCAGAGATCATGTCCATTATAATTTTCATAGTTACTCTGTTAATCTTTGGCCCTTGTATACTCAACTGCTGTTTTAAACTTATCACTGCTCATTTTGAGGCAGATTATACCCAGATGGCTATATATCAATCCAATGCCTCCATTTACATGGGCCTACTTGAACACCCATTCAGAGCAGAACACTCCACTTCTAATGGGGGTATCTAGTCCCTCTACCTTATAATGCTAAACACCTCCATCTCTGAGATAGGCCCCGATACTTATGCTACTAGTGTTTATAGTTTTTTATCAGGCCAAAGAGATCTAAGTGATATGTCATCTGTCTGGTAGACTGCTCTATTGAGCCCTTAGAATAGTTTCCCTCTCTGGGAAACACTGTAACTGCTACATCTCCTTTCCCCATTCAGCAGGAAGTAGTTCATGATCTGACATCATCATCATCCCTTTTCCTCTAACAGCAGTTAGAATGTCTTTTTATGAGAAGAGGAGTGCCAGAGTAGACAGATTAATTAGGCAGGACTAGGGAAGCCCTTGAAGGAAGGGCCTTACGACTCCACACTCTCGCCATGCCTACCTCAACTTGCCCTGCCTGTACCAGTCTTGGGATTTAATATTTGCCCATTTCACCCAATTATCTCTTTCCAGTGCACAACCTGCCCAGGTTTGGGTGGATTTCCTCTCCAAGCCCAGGATGATTGGCTGGGACACTTGATATAGGTACGTCCAGGTGGGATGGCACAAGTCCTATGTCCCCCTGAATCCATGGTGACAGTGGGCCACTTTCCTAGCTGCCAGCAATATTTTTGGAGTCTTCAGATGGGTAAGAGCTCTCTCCCACTCTGGCAGACATGCTAGGGTGGGAAGAGGCATTTGTTTTTTTCCTTTTATTACTGTCTTCACTTTTGATCCTTCTTGGAAGCACACATTCACACATTTTTTTTGAAAATCCCTTTTCATATTTTTCCCTAATATCCATGTTAGCTAATTTTCCCTTATCACATAATTTTCTCCCTTTCCCACTCCTTTGTAAGAACTGAATAAAATGTTTTCAAAGTTATTTTCTTGACTTTGGAATTTCCATTTCTTTGACTAGTTTGCAGATATGAACCCAGGGCTTGGGGTTCTGGAAACAACACCGAAACCCCAATTCCCTGTTATAGAACCAGCCTGAAAATATGTACACACCTGTGTAATAGTGGCACCTAGCCTAGGTGAGTAACCAACTATTGTAGTTTATGTTTCAATAAGCTGTGATTAACCTCCAGAGCAGACAGTTAATGGGAAGAAGGGATTTATTAAACCTTACTGATGAATGGTAAGTTCCATTATGGCAGAAGAAGCTGACCTCTTTTACAGGTCAACACAGAGAGGGAACTATCACCTCAGCTCCATAAGAAAGCACATTCCAGGAACCCCAGGCAGAGCTCAAGCATTCTACATACCATGAGATTGGAAATTCCAGATCTGCCCTCAAACATAACTTAGAGCTGGACCCTAGGATCTGCCCAAAGTGACACCTCTTCCAGCTAGGCAACTGGAAATCCAAGAAGCTTTAATAAACTTTTGAATCTATTGAGGACATACATTCAAACTCAAATATTCTTCTCTTAACCCCTGTCAATGCAAAAAACAAAAACAAAAAAACAAGCAAACAAAGAAAACTCCACAGCTTTCACCTCAAAGGGGATAAGAAATAGTTTATTCTGGAGCCAGATATAAATGACCACCACCTGGGAACAAAGGTTTAGGTTACCACAAATTCCTTGGTTTAACATATTAACAATTACATGAAGGTTTTATAGTTACAGAACAAATGAAAGTCATAAACCAAGGCACTTTTCAAATATATTGGCTGGCCATCAGCTAGGAAGTTATAGCAAATGGAGAAAATCTCTACCATGGGCTTCAGATGCTATCTGAAGTCATTCTTAGCCCTTGGACTGGGAGAAACTAGGCGGTCTATATTTTCATTCCAATAAGTATCCACCTTGTTGCAGTCAGTTCTGCATTGCTGGTAGAAATCACCCTACCAAGAGCAGATTGTGGGAGAAAAAGAGGTTTATTTTGGCTTACAGGCTCAAAGGGGAAGCTCCACAATGGCAGGAAAAGTAACGACATGAGCAGAGGGTGGCCGCCACCCACTGACCAACAGAAGGTGGACAACAGGAACAGGAGAGTGTGCCAAACTCTGGCATGGGAAAATTGCATATAACACCCATAAGCCTGGTCCCAACAATACATTGCCTCCAGAAGGAGTTAATTCCCAAATCTCCATCAGCTGGGTACCTAGCACTCAGAACATCTAAGTTTATGGGGGACACCTGAATCAAACCACCATACACCTGATCACCTGAGAGTCACATGGAGATTAAGTCAAACACACGTGGGCTGTTGCTATTGACTATTAAGGGGCTAAAGTTATTCCAAAGTAATTTGGCTCTGACTTAAAATATTGTTTCTTTCTGTTATCTCAGGGGCTTCATTAGTCCATTTAGACATATCTGGGGAAGATGCAGAACTTCTAGAAAGTCTATTCAGCCTTATCTGAGGTAGATGATGCCCTTTCTGGGAACTTCAGTTCACACCCCCCATAGATTCATAACCATCCCACATTTTATATTGCATTTGGTCCAGCTCTAATGGTTCCCATAGTCTTTACCATGTTAAGATAGTTACAAAGTCCCAAGTCTCATCTGCTATTTAAGATTGTTTCTTAGCTGTGAGTCCTTTAAAATCAAAACAAGTTACATATTTTCAACATGTAAAGGCACAAGGTAAACATTTCCAACTGGTATAAGGCATAACAAGGAGAAATTGCAACAATTTAAACTCAAACATCAAGAAAAGATTGGCAGTTAAAGGGTGATATTATAACCAGTGACTGATAGTTCAGAATTTTCAGTTCTGCCGATCAACTGGAATGAGTAGCTAGGGTAAACATCTATGCTGAGTCAACAGCACTCCATTATATCCCTTACATTGTCCTGGTATTTCCAGAACATCTTCTTGTCTCCATGTAAACCATGGTCCCACTTCCAATAACCTTCACCAGCCACCTTATCAGGGTCATCATGTCCTGCCTCACACCACATTTCATCAGTGCTGTCTGGAACCATGGTGCACTTCATGTCTCATTCCATGAATTTTTCTTGCTTCCTCCTGAAACCAATACCAGCTGTGGTAGTTTGAATAAATGTCCCCCCCCCTCAATAAATTCAAAAGTTTATTAAAACTTCTTGGATGGAGGAGGTGTCACTTGGCCATCTAGCCATATGGTGTGGTGGTGGATTTTACATTCCAATCTAAAGATATGTCAAATGCCTGCCTGGAGTTTCTGAAGTGTGCTTGTTTCCTGGTATTGTTTTAGGGATTTGACATGTTACACCCCCACCCTGGTTCTTAAAGAGGGGGCCAACTTCTTCTGCCATTATGGACTTCCCCTGGATCTGTAAGCTTCAATAAATATCCCTTCCTCCATAACAGTGTCTGGTCTGGAAGCTCATCTCAGTGAACCTGAAGCTGTCTGTTATACCAGGTATGCAGGACATGGTCATATTCTTAATTCAGGGACCAAATAAACCATATCTTGAAGAGCAAGTCCCTTCTTTTCGGTCAACTCCCTATAAAAGAGTTTGCATTCTTATCATTTAGTTTTTCTGTCATGGGATCATGTCAGGCATTTTCTCCATTGTTTTAATGTGAAGCAATCTTCCTTAAGATTGCTAATGTCTTTGATAATAACCTAAAACAAGTCTTTGTGCTAATAATATTAAACTTGTTCAAAGTTCATCAATTTAAAATATTATACCTATCAGTTTCATATATTTAGCCAAGCACATCAGTCCACTATCATTTTAACCTTTATCAAACTCACTGTGCATGTGCAATAGAATGCAGTCAGCATTTATGCCAGTAGCCCAGTTCCAGTGAAGTCCTTTGCAGACTTTCCTTCCCTTTAGAAAGTTCATAAGCAATGCTTCCAAATATAATTTTCTCTGCATTTAGCATTTTCAAATTCTCACCAGAATAGTCAATAATCTTGGCTTACTACTCTGGAAAGCATCTTTACTTGCAAGTACCAACTCCATGCCCATCCCTCCAAAGCAAAAGTTACAAAAGAACAAGATCTACATGGTCAGATTCATTGCAGCAATAGTCTATTCTCTGATATAAATTCTATTACAGTCAGCATTGTTTCTGGGATGAACCTCCAGACAAAACACAGTTTATGGGAGGAAGAAGAGATTTATTGAAGTTTACAGATCAAGGAGAAGTTCCATAATGGCAGAAGATAGAGTTCACCTTTCACAGGTCCATACAGAGAGAAATACCACCAGCAGCACCATAAGCAAACAGACTCCACAAATCCCAGGCAGAACTCAAGCACTCTGATGTCTTTGGATTGGAAATTTTAGATCCACCCACAAACAAATTTCAGGACATGGCCCTTGGATCTGCCAACAGTGACACCTCTTCCAGTCAGACAGTAGGAAATCTAAGAAGTTTTAATAAAGCTCCAGAATCTACGGGAGTACATCCATTCAAACCACCACACCAAATTATTTTTGGTGGACCATAAGAGTTGTTTGATTTGTTATTGTTTAGATTTTTGCATTCTTTGTGGATTCTAGATATTTGGCCTCTGTCAGTAGTATAGCCAGCAAACTTTTTCTCCCATTCTGTGGGTAATCTATTGGCTCTGCTTATGGTACATTTGTGACAACACACAATCTCAGAAGAAGTGGAGGGCCTGTGAAGCTGTGCATAGAATACAATCTCATTTGCAGAATGAGGGATGTAGATTAAATAATCAGCAACCATTTTTTGATGCAAATATGGGAGTGATGTAAGACCTTTTCTTTTGTTTACCTGCCAGGTGGCCTCATAGCTCCTGAGATCAGATATTTGAGTTGTGAGCTTGGTTTTTAACAAATGTCTCTAATCATGCTATGTTCTGGAAGGTTTTATGGTCCACCAAGGTCAGTGATCTGAGGACAGTGAGTCATTTACCCTTCATTCCAGACCCTGATCCTTAGAGTTTGGAGTGAGCAGAAATCCTGGTTGGGTTGATGTTGGAAATAGGCAGGGCCCTGGGTTAAAGCAAACCTAAGCTGTCTGACATGAAGGCCCCAGGCTATGAAGAGGTCACAGCAGCCTGAACCTCCAGTCATATCTTGGGGACCAGACCAGCAGGAGCCCTCTCTCCCCCCATTCTCAAGGGTCACAATGAGCCTAGACCCCAGGATAAAATCTCAGACCCCTAGATCAGCAGGAATTAAGGCCACTTCCTCTCCAAGAATGGGATACCTGGACATTCAGAAAAGACTTAGGCTTTGCCCATAACCCTGTGACCTTTGGCCAGTTGCCTTTGAAACTCCTTATATGGTATCAGCCAGCAACCTTTGTACAGCCCATTCCCATGTACCATATATCTTCCCTTTACCATTGCCTATGTGCTGGAATGTATGTACTTATATGCGAATTAGCCATCAGCAAGAAACCTTGTATATCCAGTCCCCTTAGGACCCTCAACTGCTTATAAACCCATTTCCCTATTGATTAAACTGAGCTGTTCACAGAGACTGTCTCCCAAGAGTGATTCTTTCTCCATCGTGTGCTCACCATGGTTGCCTGGGCCCCTTCAGGGGAACCACAGCCAGACCCTGGAGGATCCAGGGACCCACAGGTTGGCAGTTGTTAAGCAGCATGGTGATTTTTGGTGTGGGTTTTTCTTTGGTCAGTCCTGAGGAAGGGGACACAGACATGAGAAGAAACAAGTTGTACCCATGGGGAAGAGGCAGGTAATTGTGGAAGGTGAGGGGCAAAGCAAGGGTCCCCCAGTAGTACTATCAAGCCAATTTGTTTGAACTCCTTTCTTTTGAAATGGCAGCCAGATAGCAGAGGACATTATCTGGACAGACTTTTTGGTATTTAGCTGTAGGACATTGAATTTATTAAAGTTGCTGTATTTCGGGCTCATTTATATATATGGAATCTGGGAAGAAGAGCTCAGTCTCTGGAAGGAGTAGCAGTGCATCTGAAGGAGAGGCACAGAGAGTGCATGAATTGAAAGGGTCCAGGAATATCTTTCAGCCCCCAAACCTAAGCTTGTTTCTAATTGTAATCATTGATTTGAATTAAAAAAGACTGAGAAAGATAATTATTAAACTACTATATTTATTGAGGGAAGCACAGAGCCAAAGAAAGGCACCCATGTGGCTAGAGATCCCACATGGAGGGTCTGGAAAATCCATGGAAAGAAAAGAGAGAAGAAAGTTCAAGGATCTCCTGCCATGTGTGGAGCTAGAGGGAGAAAGGAGCCATGTGGAGAGTAAGGGCTAGGAGGCTCTCCTGGCTGGGCACTGACCTGGACTCAGTCACCTCAAGCCCAACCAAGAAAAATCTCACCTACAAGTGGTCAGAGAGCTGAAAACATATTTATAATATTATAGTGGTGGGCTGTCTTCCAGCTCATGTGAACCAGAGGTACAGTTGATTGGCAAGGGGTAGGAGCTGCATCATGAAGAAGATAGCTCTGACACCAGGTTCCAGGGGCTGAACTTGATCAACCACAATGTTTAAATCTATGAAAGACCTCCCTCCCAAGAGGGGTCCTGGTTGTTTGTAGAAAAGCAAATCTAGGGAAGTAGACAAGAGATAAGAAGTTAGATCATCTTTAATTTCCAGAAAGTGCAGACTTTCCTGCCTTATTCTTACTTCCAGGGGTATAGTCACTAACTGTACCCCTTGTAAGGTAGGCATTTCTGAAATCATTTGGAGTAGGAGCTGTTGAAACAAACTGTATAACTACACAGATCAAAGAATTTACTTATGTGATTGGAAAATGAAAAGTACATTGAAGGAAATAATTAGGGTTTTAAGATTTCACATACAGGTGTATACCTATTAATATTAGCCCCAGGATTTCTGACCAGAGTCTGAGTTTGTTTTTTTTTGAGGGCTGTGGAAGCAACTTAGAAACTTTAATCTCATCTTGTTACTTTGGGAGAAGTGTTCTAGCAACATACTAAAGGGAGAAAACAGGGAGAAGGACTATCAAGAAGACTTATGACACATTGGCACCCTGAGATGGAGCTGTGTTGAAGAGCTTTAGGATCTGTGTCCTCTGAGGATATAGAAATCCAGATCTGGAAACACAGGGGGCTACAGAGGGGCCTATGAATACAAAATGATTATCAAGGAAAAATTGAGTCTGTTGCGCTATATGCAAAGAAGAGGCTAAACTGTCACTGCAAATAGGGATAAATTGACCTTTTTCCAATTTCTAACCCTTTTATTTTTTCTCCTAGTTTATTGTTTGGGCTAGGATTTCTAGTGTTATGTTGAAGAGCAATGGTAAGAGTGGGCAACCCTGTCTTGTTCCTAATCTCAATGTGTACTCCTTGAGTCTTTCCCCATTAAGTATTATTTGGGCTTTAGGTGCTTTATACATATAGCCTTTATTGTGTTGAGATGTAAACCCTCCATGCTTATTCTATCCAGTGTTTTGATCATGGAGCAATATTGTGTTTTGTCAAAGGGTTTCTCTGCATCTTTTGAAATGTGGTTCATGTGATTAAATATATTTAAGTGTTGTATTATGTTGACTGATTTCCATACATTGAACCATCCTTACATCATGGAGGTGAAGTCCATTTGATCAAGGTGGATAATGCTTTTGATGTGTTGAATTCAGTTTTTGAGGAGGTGAAAGACCTAGATAATAAAAATCTAAAAATTTTTTCAAAAGAGAAAGTGAGGAGGACTCAAGAAAATGAAAAGGCCTCCAGTGTTCCTGGATAGGTAGAATTAAGATTATAGAAATAGCAATTCTACCAAAAGCAATGTACAGATGTAATGTAATACCAATAAAAATTCTAGCATCTTTCTTCATAAAGGTAGAAAAAATGATCTCAGAATTCATATGGAATGGCAGCAGGCCTCAGATATCCAAACATAATTCTCAGCAAAAATATACCTCTGGAGGTATCATACCTGATCTAAAGCTATATTACAAAAACATAGTAACAAAAATAGAATGGTACTGGTATAAAAACAGACATATAGACCAAGGGAACAGAACTGAAGACCCAGACTTAAGGTCAAGTAGTTATAACTACTTGATCTTTGACAAAGGTGCCAATCACATACACTGGCGAAAAGATAGGATCTTCAACAAATGATGCTGGACAAAGTGGATAAGCATATGTAGAAAAATAAAACTAGACCCACTAATTTACCATAAATTAAAAATTATGTCCAAATGGATTAACGACCTCAACATAAGATCTAAAACTCTTCTTCTACTATAAGAAAATATAGAATGAACTCTCCATGATATAGGAGTAGGAAAGACTCCCTGAACAAAACCCAGTAGCCCAGAAAATTAAATAATCATTCAACCAGTAGAATCAAATGAAGGTAAAAATCTTTTGCATGACAAACATACCATAATCATACCTAATAGAATACCCATAGAATTGGAGAAAATTTTCACCACCTATACTACTGGCAGAGGATTGATATCTATAAACTACAAAGAAGTCAAATATCTATGCAATAAGAAATCAGACAACCCACTCAAAAATGGGGCAGAGAGCTGAATAGTTATATTTCAGAGGAAGAAATACAAATAGTTAACACACACTTAAGAAAATATTCGAGATCTTCCAGTTAAGGTGGTGGCATAGGTACCACACCAAAGCAGCCTGGAGGGTTGGGGGGGAGCCAAAAAAAAAAAAAAACCCAGCAAAATACATACTTCTACTAAAAAGTGAAGTGTATAGGAAATTGAAATGGCAGCATAAAAGTAAGAGAGGTCCAGAGCATCCAGAGCCCACACAGGCTGGCAGGAGCAGCTCTAGCAGGTCCACGGGACTGCAGCAGTGGCATGCCAGCCAGCTGCCAGGCTCAACTTGAGCCGAAGGAAAAGCCAGGTAAGGGGATTTTCCACTCACACTGGAGCTCTCTGCAAACTCAAGAAATGTGAAAGGAGAACGGCAGTTAACAATGGAGGAACAGATCACAAGGTAGAAGAACACGTGGAATAGCAAGAGAACTAGAGCAGCATAGGCAATCTCCCTTCCCCCACTGGCAGTGCCCAGCACCAGGGAACAGAGCAGCAGTCCACAGACCTAGCCATGCCTACTTGAACCAACAGTGGGACCCAAGCAGGAGCAGCATAACTGACACCAAAATTATCCCAAAAGGTAACTGGGATTGCACCAGGTCAGTACCCACCTAATAAGCCTGGTATATAGGCCTGAACCAGAAGTGCTAATTGCACATTCCATATCAGGATAAATTTTATGTAAAATCTGGTGGATGGTCAGATTTTCCATTCTTAAATGAGCTGTATTTTGGGCTTGTTATTTGTTGCTTCTTGATTTATAGTGTCTTAGTTTCCTCTTCTTTTATACATTAGGGAAGGGTCTCACCTGGTCACAAGCTGATTTGGAACCCACAACAGACCAGAAATCTTAACCTCTTTGTTGTAAGGACTAAGGGAGTGGGTGAGGCACCACACAGCCTAAGGGACAGACAGAGGATCTTGTTGTCTTAATACCTACTCTTGGAAATACTCTGGGCTGTTTTTCATTGAAAGTATATATTGTCTAGTTAAATTTTAGAAACTATCTGTATTTGGTTCCACCCAGCCTACTTGAATACTCTCATAGCAGACAAATACAACACCTTTTGTAGATACTCTGAAAGTCTTCAGAACCACACCTAGCACCTTAAGCTCCTACCCTAAAGATATATAACATCAGATTGATTGATACATCTAATAATACCCAGCTAACTAGAAAATCAAATCATTAAATATTCCAGGATGCAATGTTATACATTATAACAAAAGAAACACCAAATATAAAGAAAATGTAAATTCACCAAAAAGTATTAATGTGGGCTGGAGAGATGGCTTAGTGGTTAAGCGCTTGCCTGTGAAGCCTAAGGACCCCGGTTCAAGGCTCGGTTCCCCAGGTCCCACGTTAGCCAGATGCACAAGGGGGCGCACATGTCTGGAGTTCGTTTGCAGTGGCTGGAAGCCCTGGCACGCCCATTCTCTCTCTCTCCCTCCATCTGTCTTTCTCTCTATGTCTGTCACTCTCAAATAAATAAATAAAAAATGAACAAAATTATAAAAAAAAAAGCATTAATGCATCAGAAATGACCTCCAGTGAGAATGAGCTAGAGGAAATGCCTGGGAAAGATTCCAAAAGAATGATTATAAATATGTTCAAAGAAGTCAAAGAAGAAATCAAAGGAATGAAAGAGGAAATCAAAGGAATCAAAGAAAACACAGGACATCAATTTAATGAAATAAAGAGGTCAATACTAGACATATAAAAGGAAATAGAAATAATAAAGAAAAACCAGTCAGAATTACTAGCAATGAAGAGCACAGTTAATGAAATAAACAACTCTGGAGAAAAATCTCACCAGTAGAATGGATGAAGGAGAGGACAGAATATCTAAGCTATAAGACCAGGTGGCAGATATAATACAATCCAACAAAGAGAAAGACAAACTAATAGAAAAGTATGAGTGGGGATTTCAAGATATTTGGGACACTATGAAGATATCAAACATAAGAAATCAGAGCATAATATAAGGAGAATAATTTCACTTCAAAGGCATAATTGGCATCTTCAACAAAATCATAGAAACAAACTTCCCCCAAATTGGCAAAGAGTTGCCAATGCAGATACAGGAATCCTTTAGAACACCAGCAAGACAAAACCTGGAAAGAACCTCTGCTCAACATATTATAGTCAAACTGCCAAACACATAAACTAAAGGAAAAATATTGAAAACAGTCAGAGAGAAAAATCAAGTTACTACAAAGGCAAGCCCATCAGGATTACAGCAGATTACTCAAAACAAACTTTAAAAGCCAGAAGGGCATGGTGTGATATATTCCAAATTCTGAAAGATAACAACTGTCAACCAAGGTTACTTTATCCTTAAAAGCTAGCCATTCAAATAGAAGGACAAATAAGGATATTCCACAACAAAAGCAAGCTAAAGGAGTATTTGAAGACAAAACCAGTACTTGAAAGAATCCTCCATGCTGAAGAAATAGAAAAGCACACATATACGGAACTGGGAAAAAACAAACAGTACTCAAATACTAGTTAACACAAGGGAGCAAAGGTAAAATTAGAAGAACTACAAAAAAATGGCAAAAATGAATACACATTTTTCAATAATATATCTTAATAATAATGGCCTTAATGCCCAAACCAAAAGATATAGGTTTGCAGACTGGGTTAAAAAGCAGGATCCTACAATTTGTTGTCTCCAAGAAACCCACCTCTCTATCTTAGGGTAAAAGGTTGGAAAATGGTGTTTCAAGCAAATGGACCTAGAAAACAAGCAGGGGTTGCTCTCCTAATATCTGACAAGGTAGACTTCAGTCTAACATTAGTCAAGAAAGAGAGGGAAGGTAACTTTATATTGATTAAGGGCACACTCCAACAGGAAGAATTTACAATCCTAAACGAATATGCACCTAACATGGGTGCCCCCAAATTCATCAAACAAACACTATTAGAACTAAGTTCACAGAAAACACCAAACAAAGGGGTGGTAGGTGACTTTAACACCCCACTGTCATCAATTGACAGGTCATCTTGGGAAAAAAATAAACAGAGAGGCATCTGGACTAAATGAGGTCATAAAAGGAATGGACCTAACAGATACATAAAGTACATGTCATGCAAATGCTGCAGGATGTACATTCTTTTCAGCAGCACATGGAACATTCTCTAAAATAGACCATATATTAGATAACAAAGCAAATCTTAACAAATTCAGGAAAATTGAAATAATTCCTTGCATTCTATCTGACTACAATGGAATAGAACTACAAAGCAATAGTAAGAATGGTTATAGAGCATACACAAAATCATGGAAATTAAACAACACACTACTAAATGATGAATGGGTCAATGAAGAAATCAAGAAGGCAATCAAAAAATGTATAGAGTCAAATGATAATGAGAACCCAACATACCAAAATCTCTGGGACACAATGAAGGATGTCTGAAGAGGTAAATTTATAGCTTTAAATGTCTATATTAAGAATTAGAAAGGTCACAAATAAAAGACCTAATACTTCACCTTAAAGCCTTGGAAAAAGAAGAACAAGGCAAACCAAAAATATGTAGATGGGAAGAAATAATAAAGATTAGTGCAGAAATTAATGAAATACAAACAACAACAAGAAAAACAATCCAAATAATCAATGAAGCCTAGTTTGTTCTTTGAAAGGATAAACAAATTGATAAACCCTTAGCGAATCTGACCAAAAGAAATTGAGAAGAGACACAAATTAATAAAATTAGAGATGAAAAAGGTAACATCACAACAGATTCCAGAGAAATTCAAAAATCATCAGTACATACTATAAAAACATATACTCTACAAATTATGAAAATCTGAAAGAAATGGATGATTTCCTTGATTTATATGACCTACCTAAATTAAATCAAGATGACATTAATCACTTAAATAGAGCTATACCAAGCTTGGAGATACAAGCCGTTATCAAAAATCTTCCAACTTAAAAAAGTCCAGGCCCAGTGGACTTGCTGCTGAATTTTACCAGACCTTCAGGGAAGAATTAACACCATTGCTTCTTAAGCTTTTCCATAAAACAGAAAAAGAAGGAATCCTTCCAAACGCCTTCTATGAAGCCAGCATCACCCTGATACCAAAACCAGGAAAAGATGGAACAATAAAATAAAATTACAGACCAATTTACCTCATGAACATAGATGCAAAAATTCTCAACAAAATATTGGCAAACAGAATACAGGAATAAATCAGAAAGATCATTCACTTTGAATGATCACCAATATGGCTTAATCCCAGAGATGCAGTGATGGTTCAACATATGCAAATTGACAAATGTAATACATCATATAACGCATTAAATGACAAAAAACACATGATCATCTCATTAGATGCAGAGAAAAAAAAATTTAAAAAATCCAACATCCCTGGGCTGGAGAGATGGCTTAGCGGTTAAGTGCTTGCCTGTGAAGCCTAAATACCCCAGTTCGAGGCTCAGTTCCCCAGGTCCCACGTTAGCCAGATGCACAAGGGGGCGCATGCGTCTGGAGTTCTTTTGCAGAGGCTGGAAGCCCTGGCACGCCCATTCTCTCTCTCCCTCTATCTGTCTTTCTCTCTGTGTCTGTCGCGCTCAAATAAATAAATTAATTAATTTAAAAAATATGTTAAAAAAATCCAACATCCCTTCATGATAAAAGTATTACAGAGCCTAGAAATAGAAGGAACATATCTTGACATAATAAAGGCTGCTTATGAAAAACCTAAAGCCAACATACTACTAAATGGGTGAAAACTGGAAGCTTTTCCACTAAAATCAGGAACAAGACAAGGGTGTCCACTGTCCCCACTTTTATATAATATAGTACTGGAAGTCTTAGTCATAGTAATAAGGCAAGAGATACACATAAAAGAGACACAAATTGGAAAGGAAGAGATCAAGTTATCATTACTTGAAGATGACATGATTCTATATATAAAGGACCCTAAAGACTCTACCAGCAAACTGTTAGAGCTGATAAACACCTACAGCCATGAAGTAAGATACAAAATAAATACACAGAAATCAGTAGCATTCCTATATGCTAACAACAAACACACAGAGGATGAAATCAGAGAATCACTCCCATTCACAACTGCATCAAAGAAAATAAAGTACCTTGGAATAAACCTATCCAAGGTAGTTAAGGATGTCTACAATGAAAACTACAAAACACTCAAGCAAGAAATTGCAGAAGACACTAAAAAATGAAAAAACATCCCTTGTTCCTGGATTGGAAGACTCAATATTGTGAAAATGGCAATCTTACCAAAAGCAATCTACACATTTAATGCAACGCCCATCAAAATTCCAATGGCATTCTTCACAAAATAGAAGAAACAATCCAAAAATTCATTTGGAAGCACAAAAATCCTCAAATATCTAAAGTAATACTGAGCAACAAAAATAAGGCTGGTGGTATCACCAAACTTGATTGTAACCTATAACACAGAGCCACAGTAACAAAAACAGCATGGTTTTGGCACAAAAGCAGACATGTAGATCAGTGGAACAGAATAGAGGACCCAGATATAAGTCCAGGTAGCTATAGCCATCTGATACTCAATAAAAATACCAAAAATACTCATTGGAGAAAAGACAGCCTCTTCAGTAAATGTTGCTTGGAAAACTGTAGAAGAATGAAAATAGATTCTTCTCTCTCTCCATGCACAAGAATTAAGTCCAAATGAACTAGAGACCTTAACATCAGACCCTAAACTCTAAAACTCCTAGAGTAAAAAGTATAGGAAACCCTTCAACATATTGGTCTTGGCAAAGGCTTTCTGAATATAACCCCAATTGTTCAAGCAATAATATCACAGATTAACCACTGGGACCTCATTAAATTACAAATATTTTGTACTGTAAAGGATACTGTGAATAAAGCAAAGAGGCAACTTACAGAATGGGAAAAAATCTTTGGCAGCTATATATCTGATAGAGGATTATTATCTTTGATATAAAAATAACTCAGAAAGTTAAATAATAAGAAATCAAAGAAGCCAGTTAAAAAAATGGGTTATGGATGTAAATACAGAGTTCTCAAAAGAAGAAATATGGATTGCATATAAGCATCTAAAAAATGTCTACATTCCTAGTAATCATGGAAATGCAGATTAACACTACATTGAGGGCTGGAGAGATGGCTTAGTGGTTAACTGCTTGCCTGAGAAGCCTAAGGACCCCAGTTCGAAGCTTGATTCTCCAGGACCCACGTTATCCAGATGCACCAGGGGGCACATGCATGTGGAGTTCATTTCCAGTGGCTGATGGCCCTGTCACACCCATTCTCTTTCTCTCTCCTTCTCTCTCTATAGCTCTCAAATAAATAAAAATAAATTAATTAATTAAAAAAACTACATTGAGATCCCATGTCTCTCCTGTCAGATTGGCTACCATCATGAAAACAAATGATCATAAATGCTGGTGGGGATGTAGAAAAAGAGGAACCCTTCTACACTCTTGGTGGGAATGCAATCTGGTCCAGCCATTTTGGAAATCAGAGTGGAGGTTCCTAACACAACTAAAAATTGATCTACCATATGACCCAGCTATAGCACTCTTAGGCATATATCCTAAGGATTCATCTCATTTCCTTAGAAGTACGCTCAATTCATAGTAGCTGCAAAATGGAACTAGCCTAGATGTACTTCAACTGGTGAGTGGATAATGTAGATATGGCAGATTTATACAATGGAGTTCTACTCAGTGATAGAGAAAAATCAATTTATGAAATTTGCAGGACAAAAGGGTGGATCTTGAAAGGATCATACTAAGTGAGGTAACCCAGGCCCAGACAGCCAAGTGCTGCATGTTCCCTCTCATATGTGGATCTTAGCTACAGATGATTGGGCTTCTGTATGAGAAGGAAAAAACTCAGTAGCAGAGGCCAGTAAGCTAAAAAAGAGATAGAAAGGGAAGAGAGGAGGGTATTGTATATACGTAAGTAGAAGAATAGATTAACAGGGGTGAAAAGGCCCAAACTGAGGTCAAGGGAAGAGAATGAGTAAAGGGAAGGTGGATGGAGGGCTAATCAAATCTAAGAGGATATAAATAAATCATATGGAATCCTCCATTTTTGGAAAATGGAACACTCAGGAGCCATAGATTGTTGCTAGAAAACGTTCAGTGCCAGAAATGGGATACCTTCCAGTGAGTTGTTGGCCAGGGAGGTCCCTGATGCCTAAAAAATCATTTTAGGCTATTGCTGAGGCCCTTGGTTTCCCACCAGGCATCGATAGTAAGACCCTATTGCTGAAGACTCCACATACTTGGGCTACAAGGCCAATGAGAAATCCTGCTGGAACTGAGCAGAGAACCTCCTCCATGTAGACCAGCTGACAGAAAGCTGGAAGAAGCCATTCTACATGTAGTTCAGTGGGGGAAAGATATACCACCAATGAAGAAACTCAACAGTGGAGACTGCAAGCCTTATAATTGGCCAGCCAGGCCAAATGAGCGAATAGGTGCAATAGTGGCACATCTATCATGGTGGAAATCAACTGCCTTCCATTGGACTGGAGGCCTGCTCCATGGGAAGGAATACATCCCTGATACTGAAAACTTAAAACAGGGGTGGTCATGAGCCCTAGGGGTGTAACATTTGCTGATGTCTGGATAAATGTATATACTATGCTTATCAAACTGCCCAGTAAGTACTTCTCTTAATATTCATACCCTTATATTAATGCTACTCTCACTTTGGGTAGAGAATCTTTTCAGATGGCAGTTATTTTAGGTTGACTCAGTAGGTACCATAGTGGTGGAAAGAAGTGACTGGAATACTGAGTAACATCTTGATCATAGCTTCCAAGTCTCAGGGTCTAATGCGGAAGAGGTGGCAGAAAGAATGTAAGAGCCAAAGGAAGTGTAGGACTCCTTACAACAGGCTCCCTCCAGACATAAAATGGCCTGGATATCCATGATCTCATAGTGCTTGACACTACATACACAAGACCATCATAAGAGGAGGAAAAGACCATGACATCAAAATAAAAGAGAGACTGATTTAGATGGGGAGGGGATATGATGGAGAATGGAATTTCAAAGGGGAAAGGGGGGGGGCAGGGAGGGTACTACTATGGGATAATTTTTATAATCATGGAGAATGTTAATAAAAATTGAGAAAAAAAAATTCAACATCCCTAACCATCAGGAAAATGCAAATTAAAAGCAACTATGAGATTCCACCTTATTCTAGTAAGGATGGTAATCATTAAAAAATCAAATGACAACATATGTTGGTAAGGATGTGGAGAAAGAGATACCCTCATTCACTGCTGGTTGGAATGTAAACTTTTGCAACCACTGTGGAAATCAATATGGAGACTCACAGCGAGAACATGAAACACAGAGAGAACAGATAGAACACAGAACCTGGAGAGTCTTGACTAGAATCCAGAAGAGAGCCAGACTCTAGACAGTAAGTCCATTAGCTACCTGGGAAAAGTGACCAAAATGGTCTAGCCAGGGGTCAGAAGTAAACACCCTGAAAACATGTATACACCAGTGTAATAATGGCACAAGCATTGGTGGGTAACCAATAGTTTTCTGACTGGCTAAGACAGCCACTCATTGGAAAGGACACAATATCTGGAATTGGGAACCAGGTCAGAATCATCTCCAATGTCAACTTCCCAGTAGTCTTTGGCTAAAAGTAGGGCTGTATCCATCAAATTCTCACTAAATTATTAACATTTATCCCATTTGACCTATGTTGACTTCACTTTCCATTGGTGAAATCTGATTTTCTTTTTCAGAAGGTAGAAAGACCTAAGGAGATAAACTACCCTTCACACTTCAACCAAGCCCCAGCTGAAACCACAGAGGAATTGGAGAGATGAGCAAGAATGCAGCTTCCATGGTGAGCCTGACTATCAGCACTAGGGTGAAGGTGATAGACTGAGGATACTCAACATTTAACAAGGCAGAAATCCAGAGTCTTCTAAGAGCTCGTCACTGAAGTAGACTTGAATCACTCCCACAAGCTCACAATCTCAGAGAAATTTGCAGAAGAAGGGCAGAAAAATTGTAAGAGCCACAGATTAGTACATAATTCACAGAGGCATTGCAACAACAATTGACTGCTGCTCCCACAAAGCATAACCCACAATCCCAAGGGGAATAACTACAACCCACTGAGGAGGGCTCCCAATAGAATGGTAGCATAGAAGAGAGAAAGGATGGTACCAACACATGATGTATCCATGCTCAGTGTGTTTAAAAAAAGGAAAAAGAAGAGGCCTAAGTGTAGGTGTGAAGTAGCCCTATCATAGAGGGGAATAAATTATATGTCACAGACTGGATAGGTTTAACTTAAAGGAAGTAGAGCTGTAAGATTTTTTTGACTTGCAGCCACAGATATCCTAGCTTGTCACAGCAAAATGTCAGTCATATACAGAAAAATAATATTATTGGCCATTAAATAGACTAATATAGCCCAAAATATCATTAGCTCGGGACTGGTAATGTTTATTTTTTTCCAGTTGTTGCAGTCTATCATTGAAATTCTAATCACAAGGTGTGGCTTCTGCAAGCCTCAGTCTTTGGTTCTTATTTGTGCATATGGCAGGCTGTGGTCCCACATGGCTTTTATGAACAGGCAAGGTGGTAGCTCTTCAGGAGAGTGATATTTATCTGAGTCATTAGGAAAGAAACACCTCGGTCATATCAAATGTTAGCCATTATGATCTAGTTAATATCTATGTATGAATTTTTTCTATGTGTCATGACATCTACAGGTGACATGAAGATTATATCTAAGGTTGAAAAATAATAACATAGATGGTAGCTAAGGAAGAAGGAATTGTTAACTTGGCAGGAAGTTAATTGGAATTTTTGGAAATATAAAAATTTGGCTCAGGTAAGATAGAAAGTATAAGAATCTTGCTGGGCGTGGTGGCGCACGCCTTTAATCCCAGCACTCTGGAGGCAGAGGTAGAAGGGTTGCCATGAGTTCAAGGCCACCCTGATATGACAGAGTTAGTTCCAGAGGTCAGCCTGGACCAGAGTGAGACCCTACCTCGAAAAACCAAAAATAAATAAATAAATAAATAAAAAGAATCTTGTATTGAAGCAATATTTGAAATATGTTAAACAATTTTAAACTTAAACACAATAGATCTTACTAAATTAACTAATTTTTAAGTTCAATTATCAGGTTCAAAAGTTTTTTTTGTAAGTCCTTAATATAGAAAGCTTATAGTTTTTCCTTTCTTGGTTAAGAGATCAAAAGATCTTAGTTTTAGAGGAACCAATGACAGTTTGTTAGGCTGAAAAACCTTAAAGTCTGATTAATTCTACAGGCACAGTAAATTTTTATATAATTAAACCAAGTTTTTTAGAATAAATTCATAGCAAACAAATAAAAGTTTTACCCAATACGAGAACATATAAAATTAGAACACTTAAGAAACCAATTGTTGTAAACATGTGTTTTATTAACAATATACAGGCTTTATCAGATGGAAAACATAGAAGCTCAGCATTTGGACATAACTTAGTTATCTCAGTCAGAGATTAAACAACTTTTTGCAATCCTATTAATCTATGAGCACATATTATATGTCTCTACTTAGGATCAGACTTATCATCAAGAGGCAATGGCCTGTTTTTTTTTTTTAAGGTTTCCAGGAACACAGAAAATTGGGCCTGTATTTTAATGTAAGTACAAAAAGAACCCAAGTTTTTGGAAGATAGATTGTGAGTTCAAGTCTGACTTTTTTAAGCTGAAGTAGGACAGTGAAAGAAAAAATTGTGGGGTGGTCTCTAGTCATGTTCACTTTTAGGCCTTAGAGAACAATAAAAAAGGGGGCCAGATAGACAGATTTAGTCTGTTATAGTACCCTTTGAGGTAAATAGGTGGATCTGTAAAGGTCCAGAAGAAAAACTTTCAGATAGAACCCACTTCAGAGAGAGAGAGAGAGAGAGAGAAAGAGAGAGAGAAAGGGAGAGAGAGAGAGAGAAGGGAGAGAGAGAGAGAGAGAACCTCCACTAAAGCTTCATAAATGGAGTGTATGGGTTGGAAAAACACTGATTGTGCTGAAGTACTCCATTCTTTACAATCCTCTGTTTGAAGTTTCCTGTGCTTGTAGAAGAAAGATATTTATGGTCTGTGAGCATTAAAGCATTCCTTTCTGTCAATAAAACAGGTTTCTGTCTCCCAAGATAAGGTAGTTATACATTGTCTAAAAAAAGGACAGGCTGAGACTTCCGGTTAAGATGGTGGCTTAGGTACAAGCCAAAGCAGCCTAGGGGGGAAAAAGGCCGAAAAAAACTCAGCAAAATACACACTTTTACTAAAAAGTAAGGTGTAGAGGAAATCAAAATGTCAGTGGAGAAGTAGAAGAGATCCAGAACCCACATAGGCCAACAAAAGCGACCCTGGTAGGTCCACCGACCATGGTGGTGGCAGCACACCAGAAAACTGCCAGGCTCGGCTCCAGCTGCAGGAAAAGCCAGGTGAGGGGAGCTTCCACTCACACCGGCGCTCTCCCAAAACTCAAGAAGCAACTCAAGAAGGGAGAGTGGCAGTGAGCAATGGAAGAGCAGATCAGATCACAAGGTAGAAGAACACGTGGAACAGTGAGAGAACCAGAGCAGCATCAGCTCCCTCCTCTCCCCCACCACCTGTGCCCAGTTCCAGTGAACAGAGCAGCGGTCCCAGGACCCAGCCATGCCAACTTGAGCCGACAGCGGGACCCAAGCAGGAGCAGAGTCCTGCAGCAACATCAGCAGCTCTGGCACCAGCAGCAATGGCCCCAGCAGTGGCAGATCCAGTAGTGGCAGGAGCAGCAGCTTCAGAGGCAGCAGTTGCAGATCCAGCAGCAGCAGCAGCAGAGGATCCAGCAGTGGCAGCTAAAGCAGCAGCAGCAGTGGAAGCGTTAGAAGCAGTGGTGACAGATCCAGCAGCAGCAGCTTCAGGAGCAACAGTGGCGGTTCCAGCAGTGGGGGTGCTGATCTGCAGGGCCACAGTTGCCAGGCTCGGTTTGCCCCGCATGACAGCCAGTGGCTAGCTTCATAAATCAGAACAGCAGCCCAATGACCCAGCCAGCAACTTGACTGAGACCGAAATCATCCAAAAAGGTAACTGGGATTGCACCAGGGAAGGGTCTTACTTGGTCACAAGCTGACTTGGATCCCTCAACAGACCAGAAATCTTAACCTCTTTGTTGATAGAGGAGCTGGTTGTTATAATAACTACTCTTGCATAAAAAGGACAGGCTGGCAGTCAGTTCCTATTTGTTTAACTTTGGTTGTAAATTGATACAGAAATTTTGTTATCTATTAGCTACCATAAAGGAATCTTCCTTGCTGCAGTTTCAGAAGAGGGAAGTGCAATATCTGTTGCTTCACAGAAAGTCTTAGATGCATTCATACATTTTATAGGTACATTGATTATACTCTATCCAGACTGATACAGGCTAGGAACAGTAGAAATATGACATGTTTTTAATAATTTGGTTCAACATAAATCACATATGTCATATCTTAACATTGATAAATATAGTCAAAACAGAAAATGTTTTGTGTTTTGTGAGTAAAGCCAAATTAATCAGTTTTCTAAAGATTTAAGTCTTAATAAATGTTCACAAGGCATTGTTAGAAGCAGGATTAAACTCTGGCATATAAACAAGTCTATGGTTATAGTAAGCATGAGCAAACATAAAGTCAGAAATATATCATAAACCTGGTTTTAGTAACTTCACATCATCTTAAGATCAGAACAATTAATGACCATGAATTTAGGCACAAATAAGGTCAGACCAGACTACATGAAACATAGAACACATAACATAACATGGCTGGCCAAAAAATAAAATAAACATGACAAATAACATGAAACATGAAGTAACATATTTTTCTGAAGATTTTAGTTTAATTTTTTCTTTGAGAAGTCTCTAACATGTGAGAGAGGCCTGTATGCCTTCTGGGGAAGCATGGAGTTGATGAGCAGATCTTAATGACTCCACTTGGAATCATAAGGAACAATCTATGTGGCCATTCTTTATGACTAGTAAAGGAAGGTCTACAAAGAAGAGAACAGAGTCTCCATCTCATTATATGGCTGTGGATTATAGGCAGATTTCTCTGGGAAAGCAAGTCATATTAGAGATCTTTAAGGAAGAAAAAGAGGCGGAAAAGAGGAAACCAGTGGAATCTGGAGAATAGGCTAGAGGCCATTCTCAAAGGCCAGTTTTACAGCTGCATTTTCAAGAGAAATAGGTTAATCACACTTAACTGCAGTTTAGGACTACACAGAGAGAGTGAGAGAGATTTGTCATTTGCATAGTAAAGTAGAGCTTTTGGTCATCTTCTTGTGGTAGAGCAAGACAGGCCACTAATAAGATCTGTTTAACAGGGTGTAAAGAAGGTTGTTCCCCCAGGAGAGCCTGGGTTGGAGAACAGAACTGACAGAGAAGAGGTCAGGGCTAGAAGAATGGAGCCAGTTGCCATTATAGTTTATGAAGCTATCAAGAATTTTAAGAATTTTGAAGCCAAGTGTTTCATTTTCAGGACAGAGGGAATAATCATTGTCCAATGTGTTTTGTGACCAAGCTGTATTGCGGTAAAAAATGAGGTACTTGGGTTATATTTCTCCATTTAGGCCAATAATTTTAAGATTTATAAAAGACAGCCCAACTGGTTGGTGGAGTTTTGGAAATTTGGGAACCCATGGAGAGTGACTGGAGCCAGGACATTTGTCTGAGAATCTGATCTGAAGACAAGGGGATTCAGAAGGAAAGCAAGTGTCCCCAAGCAATTGCTTCTGACCAGAGGCTCCCAGGGTAGTCATCCTAGGACAAAACAATGAAGTATGTCTGTCTTCCTAGGTACCTTATGAAGACAGACAACAGAGGCTTACTTGCCCCCTTCTTGGGCTAAAGATGGAGGGAAATAGTAAAGTGAATAAAGGGTGAAATGGGAGAACAAAAGAATGGAAACTTAGTTTAGTTTAATGAAAGCATCAATAAAGGGAGAAAGGTCACTCAGGGAACCAAGTTTTAGCACCACATGTTAGAATTTGGGATTGGCTAGTGTTGCAGTCAGGTTAGCATTGCTGATAGAAATCACCCAACCAAGAGCAGCTTGTGGGAAAAAGAGTTTTATTTTTGGCTTACAGTCTCGAGAGGGAAGCTCCATGATGGCAGGGACAATGATGGTATGAGCATAGGGTGGAGATCACCCCCTGGCCAACATAAGGTGGACAATAATAACAGGAGAGTTTGCCCAACACTGGCATGGGGAAACTGGCTATAAGTCTGCCACCAGCAATACACTCCCTCCAGGAGGGGTTAATTCCCAAATCTCCATCAGTTGGGGACCTAGCATTCAGAACACCTAAGTTTATGGGGGACACCTGAATCAAACCACCACAGCTAGAGTGACATGAGAAATTCTACAGCGAAAGAAAACCATCACAGACTGCTTTTTTTTTTTTTAATTTTTATTTATTTATTTGAGAGCGACAGACATAGAGAGAAAGACAGATAGAGGGAGAGAGAGAATGGGCGCGCCAGGGCTTCCAGCCTCTGCAAACGAACTCCAGACGCGTGCGCCCCCTTGTGCATCTGGCTAACGTGGGACCTGGGGAACCGAGCCTCGAACCGGGGTCCTTAGGCTTCACAGGCAAGCACTTAACCGCTAAGCCATCTCTCCAGCCCCAGACTGCTTTTTGCTGGAGTGACAGCAGCTCTTCTGGGATGAAACTACTGCTGCTGCTGAGTTTGAATATGGAAGAGAGTAGCAATATTTAGGGTGAGAGATGGGGGTGGGGCTTGGGGAGAGAAGAATGGGGGAAAGGAAGGCCTTTCCTTTTGTTTACTAATTGTCTGTCCTGTCCAGTTGGCCTGACAGCTCTTGAGGCCAGATCTTTGAGTTATGAGCTTGCTTTTTTTATTTATTTTATTTTTCTTTTCTTTTCTTTTCTTTTTTTTTAATTTGAGAGCAACAGACACAGAGAGAAAGACAGATAGAGGGAGAGAGAGAGAATGGGCGCGCCAGGGCTTCCAGCCTCTGCAAACGAACTCCAGATGTGTGCGCCCCCTTGTGCATCTGGCTAACATGGGACCTGGGGAACCGAGCCTCGAACTGGGGTCCTTAGGCTTCACAGGCAAGCGCTTAACCGCTAAGCCATCTCTCCAGCCCATGAGCTTGCTTTTTAACAGAAGACCCTTATTATGCTAAGGTCTGGAAAGTGTTATCATCCACTGAGGTCAGTGATTCATTAACCTTTCAATTATTATTTTATTTTAAGTTTACAGTAGAGAAGAAAGTAAAAGAAATTCTGCAGCATAAAGACACAGAACTAATATAGTGAGCACCTGTTGTTTGAAATGAGTTTTGTCTGAATTAGAGCCTGGGTCTGCTGCCTGTCCCTTTGCCTCTCAAATGTGACTCAGAGGCAATATGACTCCATTTTAGAAAAATAAGCAGGAGAATGGAAATTTTCTTCAATGGCTTAAATATAAACATAAAAACTGGCAAATATATCAGGGTATCTATTTCTCTCTTTCTATTTTCCCTCACTCTCTCTTTCCTTCCCTCCCATGATCTTAGAGAATAAAGTCATTCTATTAACTCTGTGTAGACATAGAGAGGACAGACTCTGATGGGCAAAGCCAACAGACTGAAGAATAGAAATTTAGAATAATCTGAAGCTCTAGTCTAAAGGCAGTCTGCTCGTGAGTTTGGAAGAGCTGCTTGTAGGATCCCTAATGGCAATTTCTTAATATGTATACCTCCATAAAAATTTCAACACATAGACCAATTGTGACAACACTTTGGGCCAGTTGATCTGGTACTCATTTTACCCCTTCTTTTAAAAGTTGACTCATTCCCATGTAGGATTTTATTTTTCTATCTCTACTAAGAACTTGGTATATAATGTTACTGTGTTAGTCATGATACTGGGTGGGTATATAAATTTTATTGTGTTAGAATCATAGTAATGGCTTGGTTAGAAGCCATGTGGCAACAGATGTAAGACAATATTCCCATCACCTTTAGTTGTAAGAAAGGTGATATTTAATTCATTTTCTCTTGAATGTATCCAAATTTTTATAGAACATTTTACACTTAGGTGTATTGAGATTAGCACTTTAAGGATTGGGACTAAATTTATGCATATAAAACCTAGAGACATTGTGGTTTTTAGCTCACAGCCTGAATGAGGTGATTGGGATTTAAGCATCCTTATTATATATTGGGAAAGTGATATAGCATAGCAAGCCCTAGTTATACTTGGTTACAGACATTGAACTACTTAAAGGTGAGGGCTTGAGTTTGTTAAGTACACTCAAGTTACCTATGTACCCAGCTCCTATAGTTAACCCTAAGATTACATAGTGAGAGAATGTGTGCTAGAGGATGTCTTGAGCCAAATTAAAAGGAAGATATTTTTCAGTCTTTGGAAGATGTGGTTGTTTGTGCTTGCTCACATTATCAATTTTTGTTTTTTCTACCCCCTTCACAGTTCCCAGCAAAAAAAAAAAAAAAGATCCCCAGGGCTGGAGAGATGGCTTAGCAGTTAAGCACTTGCCTGTGAAACCTAAGGACCCTGGTTCAAGGCTTGATTCCCCAGGACCCACGTTAGCCAGATGCACAAGAGGGTGCACGTGTCTGGAGTTCTTTTGCAGTGGCTGGAGGCCCTGGTGTGCCCGTTCTCTCTCTCTTTCTCTCTATCTGTCACTCTCAAATAAATAAATAAAAATTAAAAAAAATAAAAAAGAACCTCAGGAAGCAATTGAATGTTATGAATATGTAAATATTCATAACTTAGGCTTATCATGTTTTATACAACAAAGGCCAAAATTTTGTAGATCTGGAGAACAAAGACACATATTGTGAATAAGGACATTAGATTAAAAAAGAGTAGATTCAAAGTTAAAGCACAGATGATTTTACTAATTGTTGAACTAGAAAAATAAATGAAGTTCTAACTGTACAGAAATGTGCTTGGACTGAAGTATAAAGCAACTCAACACTCAGTTTACAAAGTAAGAAAAAGGTATGCAAACAGCCTATACCTGTAATAGCCATCCCACATCTAGGAACTGAATAATTAGTTGGTTCAAAAGTATGCTTCTGTCTTTCCACTGTAGTGGTTAATGAATAAAAGCAGACCTGCTAAGCAAAGCAATGTAGTCATGCAGGAAGAAGGAAGCCCTTCCTTCAGATTTGGATAACTGAGGCCAGGAGGGACATATGTGCAAAGCGGATGAAGTGGATACAGTCAGTCATGTGTTCTTAAAGAAAATTAAGTGAAGCCATCATTGTCTCAGTTCACAAAGATCCCTGAAGGCGGGGGGCGGGGTAGGGGGGCTCTCAGTTCCTAATCACACAAAAGAAGATGGCTTTCTTGTAGAGATCAAATGGCTATCTTTCTGTTCTGTTCTGTACATTGTTGTGTCTATAACTTTAGACAGAACTTGGCCACAATAGGCAATCATATGTTTATAAAGAGAGTGATTGAATGATTGTTAGCTTTTTTTTTCTTTTGTTTTTGAAGGTAGGGTCTTGCTTTAACCCAGACTGACCTGAAATTCGCTATGTGGTGTCAGGCTGGCCTTGAACTCATGGTGGTCCTCCTACCCCTGGCTCTCAAGTACTAGAATTAAAGACATGTGCCCCCATGCCTGGCCAACATTATCAACTGCTTGTGATGTATAATGTTTTCAGCTGGGCATAAGGAAATCTCAAATGTCACATTTGCATCTCAGCTCTCAAAGGTGAGGAACGTAGTTGAGTTTCTGATTAATTAACCTACATTTAGACACTGGAAGGCAGTTTCTCTCATTCTGGAGATCTGAGTAAGTGTGAAAATGATGGAGTGGATAAATAAGGACTTTATTGAGCTGAAGAGTTGAATTAGTGGTTAAAGCACTTGCCTGTGAAGGCGGAGACCCATGTTTGACTCCCCATATCCCATATAAGCTAGTCATACATGGTGACACATGCCCAACATCGCACATGAACATAAGGTGGCACATGTGTCTGGAGTTTAATTACAGTGGTTGAAGGCCCTGGCATGTCAATTCTCCTTCTCTCTTGCTTGCTCTCCTTCTCTCATTCTTTCAAAATTAAAAAAAAAAAAAAGCCAGATTGTTGGGCTTGCATCAAAAAAATGTCATTATTGATTTCTTCTATAAGAAAAGGTATAGACCTTCATGCTTTTTTCCCCTTCTCTGAGAATCTGATACTAGAACTGAGAATTTGAAACTAGAACGATGTTTTTATGAACAATTAGAAAACTCTTGCATTGAAAACAATTGTGCTACATGACTGCCTTTAAGATGTCAAGTACTGGTAAGATAACTCAGTAAATAAAGTGCTAGACATAGAAGTATAAGGACCTGAGTTCAGATCCCCAACACCATGTAAAAACACCAAGCATAGTAGCATGTACTTTCAGCTCTAATTAGCTGAATCTGTGAGATGTGAGCTTAGTCAATGGCCCTGTCTCAAATAAAAAAGGTAGAGAACAACTAAGGAAGATACCTGTCATTACCCTCCATGTGCATGCTCACACATATGTGTCATGTACATACAAACATCACATATACATCATACATACATATATACATGAAAGAAAAAAGAAAGAACAAAAGAAAGAAAGAAAGAGAGAGAGAGAGGAAGAAAGAAAGAAAGAAAGAAAGAAAGAGAGAGAGAAAGAAAGAGAAAATGTCATTTGAAGTTGCTTTGTTTGAATTTTATTTGTTTTGAGATAGGTCTCCATTATATTCCAGGATGACCATGAACTTTTCATCATCTTGCCTCAGCCTTCCTGGGATGAAAGTATATACTTCTCTTACTGTCTAGGAATTTGTATTCACTTTCCCTTCCCTGATTAAAGAATTAATATGTAGGAAAAGTTAACAGATAAAGCAGGGCAAAGTTTATACAAAAACAAAAGTAAAGAGGCAAAGAGAAACAGACTCCGAGTTAGAGGAAAGGATCCTGACACCGGAATCTACCATCCCAGTGGGAGATGGACTTTTATTGAGGGAAGCCTTCTGCCCATAATAATGATCCAACAGCTTAAACAAAGACAAAGTTTTCCACATGCATCCAACATTACACAGGTCTCAAAGAGTCGGTCAGTTGAGCCAGAAAGTGGGAATATCCACCCACACATGTCAGAAGAACTAGAAAGTGAGCTGTCCTCTCTTACATCTTTAGTCACCATTTTGGAACACTTCAGAATAGACCTGCCTACCAAGAGCCTTTTCCCCTGTCTGTCTACCTAGTCAGAGACACTTTTTATCTCCTATAGTCTTTCACTAATAATGTTGGCTTGCAGTTAATTTCTAACTGCTACAGCATTATTTAATTAATAGACATTGTGGATGAGCATGTATTAACACACTTGGAGACTTGTGTATTCAAGGGCATAAATACTCCTTTAAATACACCTGCCCTACTTAGCCCTGTCAGAGAAGGTGGAAGTTAAACTGCCCACTTCCCAAAAGAAAAAGAAAGGAATAATGCTTATAATGGAAGAAAACACTCATGAAGAAAGATGAGTAGTCCTGTCAAACCCACTGCCTTCTAAAGACAGCCAGTGTCTCAGCAGCCAAGACTTCATTGATAATATCATAGTTTAGGAAGCAAACCTGGGATGCTACATTACAAAGGAACACTCTTCTCTTTTTCCTGTTGTTTTGAAAGGCCCAAGAATTCAGAAGCGCAGAAATACTATCACGCTCCAAAGGGAGCTTAAGAGGGCCCCTGCATACCTCAAACTCCAGGCTTTACTCTCTGTTGGAAGCAAGTAAAGAATCCCTCTTCTCATTATATCAGAGCCCGCTCCTAATATAAAACTAGGTAAAAAGGGTATGAGATGGCCCTCAAGGATGGGAAATGAGTAATGAAGTGAACCACTTATTTGGTTTCTGTAAATAGCCTGCACAATAAGCCCTAATAGCCTGCACTGTAAGCCTTAGTAGCCCACACCATAAGCTGTAGCAGCCTGCCTCAGACCACCAAGGTCATAGGAGACTGATACCACACTCCGCTACCCCCACCCAAGCACCTGCACAAATGCTAACCACCAAGGTCACAGGAGACTGATAACACACTCTCTACCCCCACCCAAGGACCCACGCAAATGCTGACCACCAAGGTCATAGGAGACTGATTGGTCCACAAGGGGCTTGAACAAGTTAAACTAATTGGCTTAGAAACTATGGAGTGGCACAAACTGACTGGCTCGCACCCGGATGGCTCCTGATGTTAAAAAAATGGTCTAATGCACAGGCTTTGTTAGAAACCCTATAAAAACTGTCCCGTTCCTGCATTCGGGGCTCTGCAGTCCTCTACCCCTGCGTGGTGTACGACTGTGGGCCCCAGCGCACTTGGAATAAAAATCCTCTTGCTGTTTGCATCAAGACCATTTCTCGTGAGTGATTTGGGGTGTCGCCATTTCCGGGCAGAGCATGGGGTTCTCGTTCTGGGGGTCTTACAGTTTATACATGAAGCAAAGTATGCATCCTCAGGAGCAGTAAGAAACCAGCACTCTCACTTGTCCTCATGTTTTGTTGCCTTCCCTGCCACACTGTGGTCTATCTTGTCCAATGGTTGGAGGGAGGAATAGACAATGTCAGCTCAGTTCTTTCTTTGCTGTTTCTCATAAGTTTGTCAAATGTCACACACTTCCCTAATGAATCAGGAGGGGAAGCATCTCTGAAAATTTGCAGTATGGAAAATGTTTGATTTGCAGCGAAGAGTCCTTATCAGGGGATTTAATGTGGTCATGCATGGGTCAAAGAGAATTAGCATCAATATTTAGTAGTAACAAAATCTTAAGGTCCATACTTACCTCTATTTTTCAATTAACTTACAAAATACAGAAAAATGGAATTGATTGACTTCCTAAAATTCTAGCATATTCCAAAATAAGTTCTAACTTAATATGAGAAAATTCTTACTGTATAATTTGGGAGGTATTTGCAAAGAAAGAAGAAGTTTCTTTGTCAGTTATTGAGATAATCTGTCAGTTATTGAGATATACTATATTAAGCTAGCCCCACTAAGTACTGCTGAGAAAGTCTTTTCCGTGGGGAAATGTTGACCTTATTATAAGATATAATAACATAATCTAATATAATTAATATTGGTTTGTCCATTGGTTAAGAACCTTAGCATTTACAAGGGGATTTAAGATGCAGCATAACCCTTGCTGTATCCCCTAGCACAAAAGTGTATTTTAATGTTAATTTACTCTTTTCATATAAGATTATTTAGATAACTAAATGAGTCATCATTAAAGGACTTTTGAGAATGTATTTGACTTTATGAAACAAGTTTGATTATACAGCCAAATCATTTTAACATCATGTCTGACACTCAGCAAAGAGCAGTTTGCAATAAGATAGGTGTTCAGAGCACCACATACTTATAACCACAGTCTCCAATCACTTGAGGAAAGGTATTTAAAAATTTCAAAAGAAGCTGAGATTTCAAATACAAGTTAGAGGATCAAATTTACCTGTAGGTACACTTTTTCTCTTACTGGGTCTTTCTTGTCAACTTTCCCTTTGTTCCTCTCTATCAATTTTTCTTTGAGTTATACAATACAATACTGGGAGCAATTCAAATGTGAAGATAATAGTCTATGGCTATTCACCTTTACCCTTTTCACTGGAGGATTTTAGTTATTGCTTAGCTCTGGGTTCACTGCTATCTCTTCAGGAGTGACAAAGTGGAGAATAAGCTCTCTGTGTTTTACACATTTACATTCATGGTAAAGTGAGCTTTCAAAAGGAGTACTGCTCTTATTCTAACCTCATTAACCCAGAATTTTGACCAGCATTCTCTCCATATGTTTGGCTTCATCATGGAGAAAAGGTGCTAAAATTTTGGAACTCATCAAAGAAGAAGCTCTTAAAAATATGTAGGGCATGACCTTTTCAAGAATGGTTAGAGAAATGTTTATGGTAACAAACCTAGAGTAGGAGCCCAAGAGATATTATAGGGATATTCTTCATGAGAAAACCCATGGATAAGGAGGACCAACACACTAAGCAGAAACCACATTAAGTCCAAGATGTAGACACAAGTGTTCCACATGTTATACAATAACAAGCAAATATAAAACACCTCCTGAAGCAATGACCACTTCCTGAAACTTCTTTGCCAAGAGGACCTGCCCACATTTTAAAATTCTGATACACAGTGATAGAAAAGAACAAGTAAGTAAAGAGCTTCTTATCAAGAATTTTGCTTAAGCATATTTGTCTGGTGATTCATTACAAAAGGAACACGTTGCTGCTAATAAAACTAAGAGTAGCAATGCTTTCTGCATAAAATGCATTGTATTGTGAGCAATTAAGTTTGTTACAAACAGCTTGTTAACAAACAAGGGCTCCGTGTTAGACTATTTGCTTAGCAAGTATGAGGCCTTTGGTGTGTTGACATAAAAGAAAGAAAGAAAAGGAGTGGAAAGGGTGAGAGAGAGAGAAAGGAAGGAAGAAAGAAGGAGGGAGGGAAGGAAGGAAGTAAGGAGGAAAGAAAGGAAGGAAGAGAGGGAGAAAAAAAGAAAGAAATGATATTAGAAGGCTGTTGCAGTCAATTTCTCATTGTTGGCAGTAAATACCCAATCAAGAGCAGCTTGTGGGAGGAAAGTATTTAGTTTGGATTACAGACTTGAGGGAAAGTTCAATGATGGCGGGGGGGGGGGGAACAATGGCATGAGCAGAAGGGGAACATCATTTCCTGGCCAACATCAGGTAAACAATAGCAGGAGGAGAATCTGTGCTAAATACTGGCAAGGGGAAGGGGGCTATAACATTCATAAGCCTGCCCCTAACAATATATCACCTCTAGGAGGCTTCAATTCCCAAACCTGCCAGCTGGGGACCGAGGCATTCAGATCACATACATTTATGGGGGACACCTGAATCAAACCACCACCAAGATGTTAAAGGAATTTATGTTATTTAATATTTAACAATAATGTAGAGCTATTATATTTTGTGTTGGAGAACATATTCTTAATGTTCTCATTAATGACAGGTAGAATTAATAATATTGATTGGGTGTCTGAGAGACATGGGATCAAATAAATGGATAGGAGAATAAGGGTGATAGAAGTATGGTTATACACTTATAAAGCTCAGAGTTAACTTCCTGAGTGTTCTAACTCCTAGCTTCTCTAATGTTTTTATATGCTCATCTATAAATTACATGTAGTACGACTTACATCTAGCACTATAAATATAAGATAATGCAGGTAGCCAACTTATATAGTACTAGAACAATTTCCAAGGAACATGATTAAGCATAGGTCTCATCATATATGCTCATCTCTCTATTTCTGCCTACCTATGCATCTATAATGATGATAGTCACCAACTTCAATATCTTTGAGATCGTTTTTCAGTGACAGTAAAAGCAATAGTACTAGATCTGAGCTCTACCCTAGATTTGCTGTATGATTCCAGTCAAGGCAGCCAGTCATCTGGTTGTAAATGGTTTTCTTCCTTTATAATGGTGGGCCAGTGACATTACTCACAATATACAAACCTTTCCAAATCATGTTAGTCACTCTTCTCTATACCCAGTCTACTAATAGCTAGATATCATTTGGTCTTGGAGATTTAGACTTCTCCCAATTTAACTTTCTCTCTAATGCAGCCATTTAAATGACCCAAAAAAACCCAAAGTGTACACATTTAAAATGGTATATACTCTCACTAAATCATTCCCCAAATCCACATTTTTCTTACTTTTCTTCATTCTCAATTTTAGTTAATAGTTTCCCCCCATTTAATCAGAAAATTAAGATGAAAGCCCACAACACAGAACATATTTCTCCATACTTTTTATTACACACATCCTATAAATCATGAACTCATTACTGCCAGAATTTCTGCATTAATACTTTTAGTACCTGAGGGTATAGTGTAGAATTTAGCTTTTTATTGATTATTTAAACAGTTCAGTTATTTTTCCTAAATGCATATTTAGAAACAAATGTCAGAAAAATTAACTTCTATCACCCTTCATATTGGTCAAATATTCTATCAAGCAGCACTGCCATTCAGCAATGAGACTTTGAGCTCAAGAAAGGCTTAGCTTCTGTGTGATTTGCTCATCACATTATCCCCAATGCCAAATGCAGTAAGTAAAACATGTACAACATCTTTGAAAACATCTTTTCTCATATTAGTTGAGAACGTTATAATATGAACATATTAAATATTGGTCATATTGCAATTGGGCTATACACTTGTTTCCTTTTCTATGCCCCCTTTCCACTGAGGGTCCTCCTCAGGGATTATTGCTATTTATTGTGGGGTCATGAATGTACCAATCAGTCTCAGGGAGAGAGGCAATGCTGCTGGATACTCCTTACCACCCTTTGACTCATAAAATCTTTGTGCCCTTCTTCAACAATGCTCCTTGAGCTTTGGAGGGCCTGTTGTAAATCTCTTTTAGTGTTCAGCTTTCATCAAACTCTGATTTTCTGCTTTGATAAGTTTTGAGTCTCCTCAGTGTCTACCTCCATCTTCCTGTAGGAGGGTTTCAGGCTAGTAATAAGAGAAGCACTAATCTTTAATCTTCTGCTTTCTCTGTAACGTTTCCTAGGTCCTGGCAGATGTGATAGAGATGACTCATTTGTTCATAGGCAAGCAGCTTTCTTTCACTGTCATTCTGATGGGTCTTGGGTATATTTGGTACTCAATATCATCGGTAAAAAATCATATTCTTTAGCCGGGTGTGGTGGCACACACCTTTAATCCCAGCACTTGGGAGGCAGAGGTAGGAGAATTGCCGTGACTTTGAGGCCATCTTGAGACTTCATAGTGAATTCCAGGTCAGCCTGGGCTGGAGTGAGTCCCTTCCATGAAAAACAAATTTCATATATATATATATATATATATATATATATATATATATATACACACACATACACATACATATACATATACACATGCACACACACACATACATATATTCTTTAACTAATAGTAAAATCAGAATGAATAAAATGGCATAAGCAGAATCATTTAGAAGTCATTTTTAATAGGCATAACATCTCCTGTTAGCAAAAGAACAGTGGAGGCTTTCCTCTAGGGTCTATGACTTTCCAATCCATAGGCTTCTGACTTAGTTCTCAATATGACTTCTCTCTCACTGAGAGGTTATCATGCCCAATCAAAGAGCAGATGAATGTTCCCATAGCATCTGTGACATTCTTTCACAGGTGTGTACATCTTGCCTATCTGGTTGATTTTGTAGTTTTCAGGATGGATCCCCTACTTATTGATACTGTTGGAGACCATTATCCACCAACAGCTCACATAGCACTCTCCAGCACAATAAGGACTAGTCAGCAAAAAACTGACTTCCTTTGCTGTTCTAGCATGATCTTTCCATGTCCTATGACCACAGATTGTGGTGTCTTTAGTACTAGTGTCTTACCATTTACATATGGTGGGAAACCAAGTACTTTGACAATGGCCAGCATTATCTGGGGGTCTCTCTGACCAACATGTCACTATGGGACTAGCTCAGTTCTGGCATGGGATGTTATGTACCACATCTTGATAGGCAAAGAGGAATAAATTTATAGGCAGACAGATCCAATAGGTGCCAGCTCAGGTGCCATCCCCTACCTGTCTGTCACCACCCATCCCCCACTCCCCTGTGGAGGGGAGCTCAGAGTGTTTGCAGGTCCCAGTGATCCCAGCCAGAGTTTGGGCAGCTCAGGGCTTGCTACCTCAGTCCCCCTCCAAGCTCAAAGGCAGGCAGCTATGGTGCATTACTGAGTGAGAATTTAGACAACATTGGCACCCCTGTCAGATAGTAGATAAGCGGCTTTGGCAAGAGAGAGCAAAAACCCAGGCTGCTTGGCAACTGCCCCAGGCTGCCTTGGAGTCCCACTGAGCTAGAGCCCAGGCTGCTCCACCCATCTACCTGCCCATACACTGTCATGGGTAGACCACAGCACAAAAGAAATAACATGAAAAATAAAATGCAAAAAAATCCAGATAGATCACCCAGTCAAACAAGGATTACATCTAACCAAAACATATAAGAGTTTTTAGGATCAGAACATCAAGTGGAAGCTATGAGCAATGCAACCCTGACCATCCTACTGGTAGAACTTGCAGGAAAGCATCAAAGGACCAATAATCATGTGGATGCTACCATAACTAAGCTAGAGAAATATGATAAGACATTGGAAAGAATTCAAAGAGAGCTAAGAGACTTGAGGGAGAGTGAAAAAAACGAGGACCTTAAAAATCCGCTGGCCACACTAAATGAAGACATAAAGAAATGCAAGAATGAATTCCAAGAATTATCAAGAAAATCAGAAAACGAGGTGAAAAGGGAGCTGGACAGAGGGATAGAAGTGATACATAGGAAAGTAGTAGAAAATGCAAACTTAATTGAACAAGTCCAAAACTCTCTAGAGGCTCTCAAGAATAGAGTCAGTGAAGGGGAGGATAGAAACGCTGATCTGGAAGACAGGATGGAAGAAACAGTTTGAGATTTCAAAAATGTCAGTAAGTTCAAAAGTTCCTGTGAACAGAACATGAGAGAACTATGGGATACACTTAAACGTCCTAATATCAGAATCATTGGAATACCAGAAGGAGAAGAATTTAAGACCAAAGGATGGGGAACTTATTTAACAAAATAATTGAAGAAAACTTCCCCAGTCTCTTAAAAGAAAGGCCCATCAAGATATAAGAAACAAACAGAACTCCAAACAGACTGGACCAAAGGAGAAACTCCCCAAGACATATTCTCATTAAGACCCTAAACATAGACACCAAAGAGAAAATCCTAAAAGCAGCTAGGGAAAAACAGCACACCACTTTCAAAGGAAACCCCATTCGAATTACTTCAGACTTCTCAATGGAAACTCTGAAAGCTAGATGGGTCTGGAATGAAACTATCCAAATTCTAAGAAACTATGACTTCAAACCCAAACTACTCTACCTGGCAAAAGTCTCCCTCATAATAGATGGTGAAAGAAAAACTTTCCATGACAAAACTCAGCTTTACAATTATATGAACATAAAACCAAACCTACAGAAAGTATTCCAGGAAATTCTCTACAGAGAAGAAACAAATAGCCAAACTCAAATGCCTACAAGAAGCAGATCACAACAACCAAACACAGAGTAGATAGAGAAAATTTCAAATTCCATGGAAATACCAACACACATCTACCACCACAACATGGCAGGGATCAAATCAAATCTCATAGTCATTACCCTAAATATTAATGGCCTTAATTCATCCATCAAGAGACACAGGCTAACAGGGTGGATCAAAAAATTAGACCCCTCAATCTGCTGCCTTCAAGAAACCCACCTTACTACTAAAAGCAGAAACCTCCTCAGGGTGAAAGGGTGGAAAACAATATTCCAAGCAAATGGGAATAAGAAACAAGCAGGTGTAGCTATATTAATATTGGATAAAATAGACTTCAAACCAAAAATAACCAAAAAAGACAAAGAAGGCCACTTCCTACTTATCAAGGGAACAATCAATCAAGAGGATATTACAATCATATATCTGTATGCACCAAACACAGGGGCACCACAGTTCATAAAACAAAACCTACTTGACAATAAAACAGAAATAACCACCAACACCATCATAGCTGGGGACTTCAACACACCATTATCAGTAATAGACAGATCATCCAAACAGAAACTCAGCAGAGAAGTAAGAGAGCTCAACAAAACCATAGAACACTTAGACCTAACAGACATCTACAGAACATTCCATCCCAAATCTACAGACTACACATTCTTCTCAGCAGCCCATGGAACATTCTCTAAAATAGACCATATACTGGGTCACAAAGACTGCCTCCACATATTTAGGAAAATTGACATAATTCCCTGCATGATATCAGATCACAATAATATATTGCTAGAAATTAACAACAAATGGCCCACCAAGAATCCCAATGGCACCTGGAAACTGAACAGCAAACTCTTAAACAATAAATGAATAGTGGATGAAATAAAAAAATGAAATTGCAAAATTCCTGGAATTGAATGACAATGAGAACACATCATACCAAAACTTATGGGACACAATGAAGGCAGTCCTCAGGGGAAAATTCATAGCACTCAATGCTTTCATAAGAAAGACAGAAAGATCCCAAATCAATAGCCTAACCATCCACCTAAAGGCATTGGAAAAACAAGAAGAATCTAACCCAAAGAGCTCCAGAAGGAAAGAAATAATTAAAATCAGAGCAGAAATTAATGAATTGGAAACCAAGGAAACAATTAAGGCAATTGACAAAACAAAGAGCTGGTTCTTTGAAAAAATAAACAAGATTGACAAACCTCTGGCCAATTTGATCAAGCAAAAAAAGAGAGGCCCCAAATTAACAAAATTCAAAATGAAAAAGGAGAGATTTCAACAGACATAAGTGAAATCGGCAGAAACATCAGGATTTATTTCAAAAACCTCTACTCCACAAAACTGGAAAATATGGAGGAGATGGATAAATTCCTGGACATATATCATCTACCAAAGCTAAACTCAGAGCAGATTAATCACCTCAATGAACCCATCACATTCATGGAGATTGAAAAAGTAATAAAAAGCCTCCCCCAAAAGAAGAGTCCAGGACCAAATGGACTCTCAGCCGAATTTTATCAAACCTTCAAGGATGAACTCAAACCAATCTTCCTAAAACTGTGCCACACAATTGAAGAACAAGGAAAGCTACCCAACTCCTTCTATGAAGCTAGTATCACCCTAATCCCAAAACCAGGCAGAGATGCCACCAAAAAAGAAAACTACCGGCCTATTTCCCAATGAACATAGATGCAAAGATCCTGAGCAAAATACTCACAAACCGAATCCAACACATCAAAAGCATTATCCACCTTGACCAAGTGGGATTTATCCCAGGAACACAAGGGTGGTTCAACATATGAAAATCTGTTATTGTAATACACCACATAAACAAGCTTAAACATAAAAACCACATGATCATTTTAATACATGCAGAAAAGGCCTTTGACAAGATATAACATCATTTCATGATCAAAACATTGGAGAGAATAGGCATAGCCAGTTCAAATCTTAACATAATAAAGGCAATATACAAAGCTCCAAAGGCCCAAATAATACTTAATTGAGAGAGACTGGAAGAATTCCCATTAAGATCAGGAACAAGACAGGGAATTCCTCTCTCACCTCTGCTTTTCAATATAGTTCTGGAAGTCCTAGTTCAAGCAATAAGACAGGAGAAGGAAATAAAAGTGATACAATTTGGAAAGGAAGAAGTTAATTTAGCTCTATTCACTGATGACATGATTGTATATGTAAGAGACCCAAGAGACTCCATCCCAAAACTCCTGAAGGTGATTAACTCCTATAGCAAAGTAGCAGGATACAAAATCAATGCACAAAAATCAGTAGCATTTCTGTATGCAAATGACAAAGATACAGAAAAAGAAATAAAAGACATAGTCCCATTTTCAATAGCAACAAAAAAAAAATAAAATATCTTGGAATAACATTAACCAAGGAAGTAAAAGATTTATACAACGGAAATATAAAAAACACTCAAAAAAGAATTTGAGGAGGACTTGAGAAGATGGAAAGACCTCCCATGCTCCTGGATAGGCAGAACTAACATTGTGAAGTTGTCAATCCTACCAAAGACAATATATAGAGTTAACACAATTCCAATTAAAATCCTTACAGTGTTCTTCAAAAAGATAGAAAAAATGATCTGAAATTTTATATGGAAAAGCAGAAGGCCTCACATATTCAAACATATCCTCAGCAAAAGAAAAACCTCTAAAGGCATCACCATACTTGATCTAAAGCTATACTACAAAGCCATAGTAATAAAAAAAAGCATGGTACTGGCATAAAAATGGGAGTATAGACCAATGGAATAGACTTGAGGACCCGGATTTTGGGTCAAGAAACTATAGCTACTTGATATTTGACAAAGGCCCAAACAATATAGGCTCGAAAAAAGATAGCCTCTTCAACAAATGGTGCTGGACAAACTGGATAACCACATGCAGGAAACTGAAACTTAATCCACACATTTCACCATGCACTACACTAAAATACAAATGGTTCAAAGACCTCAACATAAGACCAGAAACTCGATTACTACTGGAAGAAAATTTAGGAAGTACTTTCCATGATATAGGAATGTAAAAAGACTTCCTAAACAAAACCCCAGTGGCTCACGATCTTAAACAGTCACTCAACCAATGGGATCAGATGAAGCTGAAGAGTTTCTTTACAGACAAGCATATAATAAGCAAAGCCAGTAGATTACCCAAAGAATGGGAGAAAATATTTGCAAGTTATCTAACTGATAGAGGCCTAACCTCTAGAATCTACATAGATCTCAAAAATCTACACAATAAGAAGACAAACACCCCACTCACAAAATGGGGCAAAGAGATGAACAGGCAGTTCACAGAGGAAGATATACAAATGGCAAACACACACTTAAGAAAATGTTCATCATCCCTAATCCTCAGAGAAATGCAAATTAAACAACTATGAGATTCCACCTTACCACAATACGGATAGCAAACATCAAAAAATCAAAGGAAAATAATGCTGGCGAGGATGTGGAGAAGCAGGAACACTCATTCACTGTTGGTGGGAATGTAGGATGGTACAACCACTATGGAAAGTAATATGGAGACTCCTGTAAAAGCTGACTATAGAGATACCAACAGACCCAGTTATACCCTTACTGGGCATCTACCCTAAAACCTTCAAACCACAGGCCAGAGTGATTTGCTCAACCCTGTTTGTAACTGCTCAATTCGTAATAGCTAAGAGCTGGAATCAACCCAGATGTCCATCACTAGAAGAATGGATAACTAAGATGTGGTATATCTACACAGTGGAATTCTATACAGCAGTAAGAAAAAATGACACAAATAAATTTGAGGCAAAATTGTTGAACCTGGAACAGATCATTCTCAGTGAACTTATCCAATCACAGAAAAAAAAAATCAACACATAGTCTACTAATCTACAACCCCTAACCTGAATCCACCTAAGATACATTACATACCCAGCAAGCACCTCATGGATTAGACACTAGGATGGATGGGGAGGGAGGGATGGGCATCGAAGGGATGGGAAACACTAATCTGGACTGAAATGGCAATGGTACCAGAAAATTCTACTTCCTAAAAGGCAGACCAAATGGCTGAACCTTCACCAGGCCTTACAGGAAACACCTGAACCACAAGACACTGGAGAGGGTAGGATCAAGTCTAACCTAACTCTTCTACATCTTCCCTCCCCCCTTCTTCCTCTCCCTCTCTCTCTCTCGTCTGTCTAACTCTTATATATTAGTTATCTTTTTCCTCATTTTCTTAGTGGGCACTGGCCTGTAACCCACACTACTAGCATGGGGCTATCATCCACAGCGAGCTTTTGATCAGAGAAACCTATAAGGTTTCCTAAAGGAATGACAGACTTCTGTCAGAGTACTTGATGACCCACCAAAGGTCAGTGGTAGGACCCTATTGCTGAAGACTCCATATGCAGCTGACACGTAAAATGGAATGGCATCGCTGGAAGCCAGGAGAGAGTCAGTCCCCAGACAGTCAACGTGTCTAGTGCCAGAAGGTGCTATATGGGTGACTGGGTGAAATGAAGAATATCTGTCCAAGCAACTCATGGTCTAACCTACTTAGCAACAAATAGCCTGGTGTGATGCCCACACAAGTGCAATAGTGGCACACAACCATGGTTTGGAACCAACTGCTCTTGATTTGGCTAACTGATCCCCTCAGTGGTATGGGCCCCATAGCTGGAGGTGGGAAACAAGTCAGAACCATATCCAAACATAAGCCCACTCTCCAATATCAAGCTACCATCAATCATTGGGTACAAGAGGGCCTACACCCTAAACTCTCTATCAAAAAAGCAAGTGCTATCTCTTATTTTCTGGGTGCTAACTTACTCTCTGTTGGAGAATCTGCTTCTCTTTTTCAGGTAAATACAGATCCTAAGGAGAGAGCTGCCCCATCATACCTCAAAAGGGGCCCGACTGAAATTAAGGAAAATTGGTGAAACAAGCAAGGGTGCTGTTTTCCTGATGAACTGGATACCAGCACAAAGGGGAAGGAGACTTAACACAGAGAAAAATCAACTCCTACCAAATCAGAGAGCCAGAGCCTCACAGGCCCCCAACACCTCAGCACTGAAGCCGACCAAAAATGAACCCAACATGGCTCAGGGAAATTTTGCAGAAGAGGGGGCAGAAAGAATGTCAGAGTCACATGTTGGGTCATGATATGCAGAGACATTTATTGTACCAATAACTGTGGGCTAACTCCATAGTGCATGACCCATTTACATCAACAAGGAGGGGCCATTGGGAGGGGGTAGGTCATGGATGAGCCTAAACAATGGTACCAAACTGCCTGTATTTGCTGAAAAGAATACTAATAAATTCAAATTTTAAAAAGAGCCTTCTCTTTTCAGATGGCATTGACCTTGGTATGACTCAGAAAGCACCGTGGTATTGATAAGTGACAGAGAAGAGCTCAGCACTGAACTATCTCTATCACACCTTCTAAGGCTCAGGGTCCATTGAGGAAGAGGTGGCAGAAAGAATGTAAGAGCCAAAGGAAGGATAGAACTCCTTACAGTGTGCTCCTCCAGACACAAAATGGCCTGGATATGCATGACCTCACAGTGCCTGACATTACCTACACAAGATCATCATAATAGGAGGAAAATGTCATGACATCAAAATAAAGAGAGACTGATTGGGGGGAGGGGATGTGATAGAGAGTGAAGTTTCAAAGGGGAAGGTGGAGGGAAGGAAGGAATTACCTTGGGATATTGTATATTATCATGGAAGTTGTCAAATAAATAAATAAATAAATAATAAAAAAAAAATAAATGTCAAATAACTAAGGTAATCTGAAGGTATAAGATAATTAGCAAACGTTTGGAATGAAAATTTTTTACCGCTTCAAAAAGGCCAACATCTGGAATTTGTGGTACAGGTGAGAACACTCCCCTCCCCCTTTCCTCCCCCACACACATAGAGAGAGAGAGACAGAGACAGAGAATTAGTCATTACTATGTATTTCAGTGAGGTAAAAGAAATTAGAATTCAAAATGTTCACTAAAGATGATATAATTCTTTGGGTTAAATATCACTCATAGAACATACCAACTAATAATGTGAGATAATTTTAGAGAAAGTTAAAACAAGGAAAATAAAATGAAGATTTTTTAATTTTGTTTATTACTTTTATGATCAGTTAAAAGAAGATAATTCACACACAATTGTATTAGGTCAGAGTCTAAGATGTGGCAATGGTCCTAGGATTTCAGGTTTCTCTCCTGCCATATTGATTATGGAAGGAAAAGAACTATGGGAACAAGGTTTAAAAAAGTACAAGAAAATACGTAAAGTAGATATATAATTTGAAAACTTTTGCCTGAAACTGAATAAACTGAGTAAATAAGCAAGGTTCTCCTTCATCACCGACTTTGTAAAATGATGTTCTATGCTGAACTAAAATAGTTCAGCTTGATATTCCATTTGTGGAAGCATGATGCAAAAGGTTTAAAGGAGATGCATTTCCTCCAACAAGCTCCTCACTCACATAAACAACTCTGAGTAACATTAAGAAACTCCAGCAAGTTTAGATATATTTAGACATAGTGTAGACCACATGTTCTCACAAAGACAATGATGAATCCACACCCTTGTATGTTGGTACTACTTTGCAACTGAAAATGAGAATTCAAAAATAAGGATTCTACAAAACACTGGCTCCTGTACACATGATCATCATGGGTATCTCTTTTTTTCAAATTTTAAACATGAATTAAAGAGGATAAATGAACATTGAATTCATTAACTTTACTTTCCAATAAAAACAAATTTTTAGGGGAGGGGGTTGGTCACGGATGAGCCTAATAATGGTACCAAACTGCCTGTACTTGCAGAATAGAAAAATAATCGAAAATAAATTAAAAAAAAAAAAAGAATATCTGAGGCAGGCTGGAGAGATGGATTAGTGGTTAAGAAACTTGGCTGTGAAGCGTAAAGCCCCAGATTCAATTCCCCAGCACCAATGTAAGCCAGATGCACATGGTGGTGCATGTATCTGCAGTTCATTTAAAGTGGCTAGAGGCCTTGGTGTGCCCATTCTCTTTCATTCTGTCTCCCTTCTCTCTCTCTCTCTCTTTTTGCAAACATGCAATGTGTGACTTTCTGCACCTGGGTTACCTCACTTAGTATAATCCTTTCCAGATCCATCCATTTTCCTGCAAATTTCATAACTTCATTTTTCTTTACCACTGAATAGAACTCCATTGTGTAAACGTGCCACATCTTCATTATCCACTCATCATTTGAGGAACATCTAGGCAGGTTCCATTTCCTAGCTATTGTGAATAGAGCAGCAATAAGTAGCAGAGGCCAGTAAGCTAGTAAGGAGATATAAAAAGCAAATAGAAAGGAAAAGGGGCACTTAATAGTATGGTATTGTATATATGTAAGTAGAAGAACAGATACGGAGGGTGTATTAATCAGGATTCTCTAGAGGAACAGAACTGATTTGATGCACTGTATTAAAAGGGAATTTATTGAATTAGCTTATGACAGTCCAACATTAGCAGTTTTCAGGCCTGAGAGTCAGGGAATCCGGTAGCTGCTCAGTCCATGAGGCTGGATGCCTCAGTAGTCCCAATCCAGCACTGAAGGCTTGGAGGCTTCCTGGAGAGCCACTGGTTTTCAGTCCATGCTGGTCTTCAGTCGGTGCTGGAAGGCAGCAAGAAGCACTGACAGTCAAGTGGGAGGAGGGGATCTTTTTTTTCCAGAGCTTCCTTAAATAAAAGCCCCCTCTGAGAGGGGCTGCCAACTCTGGATTAAGGGTTCACCTTGGGAAAAGGACTTATTCCTTCAGATAATCTTGCCTGGAAGCAACCTCAGAGACCAACTCATTAGAAATGTTGTGGATTCATAAACAGATCAAGTAGACACAAAAACTTAACCATCACAGGTCCAGCCCTTGTCAAGTTGACACCAAACCATACATGTCTCCCTATATCACAATTAATTTAACAATGAAGACAGTAATGGAGCTTGGGGGATAGCTTAGCAATTAAGGCATTTGCCTAATATTGTTGTACATATGTACAAAAACTCCTTAACAAGGTAGAAACAAAAACATTCATGACAATTACAGTTCTCATTTATGTAACGGGTCACATTCCTTCAGCTGACATTTATAACAACTTTCTCCTACTACCCATTCTGCATTTCCTCCACTTTCAGCAAGTGCCTCATCAGGTCTTAGTTCTTTACCTGGAGGGGTAACCTATACCTTCATTCCTGAATGATTTGGGCCATTAATCACACTACCTTGATTGGGTTGTTGCAGTTGTCCATTGGCTTTGATAACAGAGCATGGTAACACCAAGAGACACTATATAGGATCTCGTTCACTCCAGACATATTCTTTCTTACTTCCATTATGGAGGAACAGTCCAGTTTCCCCCTGGTAGTATGGATCAATCACCCCCACAACAACTGAAATTCTTTCTTAGCCTGTTCCCTCTAGGGTATCAGGATCCCAAAGTGGCTGGGGAGAAGTCTTAGCTTCTAGTTCAATGGAATATTTTTTGTGCCTCCTGATATGCCCCCTGTGGAACCAAGACCTCTGGGCCAGTGGAGCATAAGGTTGCCAGAACAGGAAGTAGAAAATTAGCTAATGGATCATTTGGGTTTATGGTAAGTGGTGCAATTCCCATTTTCACTCCTTGATTCCTGAACCCATAAATATGGACTATAGGGAAGACAGTAAAATACCCAGGATACTGATTCAGAGCATATACAGCCACTCCCCTTCCATCCAAGTTATTTTCACCTCTTTGGTGCTATAACTGTTTCTTTAAAAGGCCATTCCACCATTCTATCAAACCAGCTGCTTCATGGTGGCAGGAAACATGGTAAGACCAGTGGATTCCATGGTCATGAGCCCACTGCCACATTTCTTTAGCTGTGAAGTGATTTCCTTGATAAAGAGAAATGTTATGTGAAAAAAGCATGATGGTAGATAAGGCATTCTGTAAACCCATGGATGGTAGTTTTGACAGAAGCACTACAGGCAAAATAAAAGCAAATCCATACCCAGAATAAATATCTATTACAGTAAGGACAAAATGTTGCCCTTTCTTAATGGAAGTGGTCCAATGTAGTCAACCTGCCACAAAGTTGCTGGCTGGTCACCCCAAGAAATGCTACCATATTGGGGACTCAGTGTTGGTCTCTTCTGCTTGCAGATTTGGCATTCAACAGCAGCCATATCCAGGTCAGCATTAGCGGAAGTCCATGTTGTTGGGCACATGCAACCTCCATGCCTGTCATCATGGCCATTTTGTTCATGGGTCCATTGGGCAATGACAAGGATAGCTAAGGAAAGAGGTTGATCACAGAATGGGTTAGCTTATCTACCTGATTATAAAAGTCATCCTCTGATGAGGTCACCATCTGATGAGCATTAACATGAGATACAAGTATCCTTTGACCATTCAGAGTGGTCTAGCCACATACACTTTCCACAAACGACCTTCTCACCAATTTTACAATTGTGCTCCTTCCAAGTCTTAGACTATCCAGCCAAACCATTGGCCACAGGCCATGAATCAATGTATAACCACACATTTGGCCATTTTTCCTTCAATCAAGGGCCTCAGGATCTGCAAACTGGCTCAAGTCTGGAAACTGGTGAACAGGCCTTGATTCTCTGTTGCTGTAATTTAAAGTGGCCTTTTGTGCCTTGGCTCTAGAACTTTTCTGCTTATACAGATCAAGCAGGATCTTAGTAGGCTTCTTATCTATTTCACTTCAGGGAACACTATGATTAATCAGCCAGTACCAAAGTTCTACTATCGGACAAAGGCAGGGCCCTGGGTTAAAGCAAGCCTGAACTATCAGACACAACTAGAGTCCCAAAGCTACAGAGAGGTCACAGCAGCCTGAACACCAGACAAATCTCAGGTCCCAGACTGGCAGGAGTAAGGCTCCTTTCCCCATTCTTGGGGGAGGATATCACAGTGAGCCTGGACCCTCTGACAAATCTGGGGCCTGGCAGGAAGTAGCCACCACCCCCCACCAGGGACACCTGGACATCGTGATAACACAAAGGCTGCAGAGCAGCGGTAGGCTGGAGTGAGGATCATTGCCAGTTCCTCAAAGAAGGATTAATTCCCTCAGGAAAGGGTGGAGTTAATAATACTTCAGTATAGGGATGGGGATGCAACTACTGCTAATGGATGGGAGATAACATTTTCAATCAAAACAACTTCTTCAGATCCTGAGAGTTCAATGTCCCCACATTCTTCAGGGTCTTCCACATATCCCCATACCAAGTCATAGGATCCCACTATTTTCTGATCAATGTCCTCACATTAACTTCTGATACCCTGTGAGACAGGAATTTGACCTTTCATTGCAAGTTAGCCAATCTTATAATGAGAGTTTTGGTTTGGTTTTGTGCAATTTGAGCCCTATTCTGGCTAAAGAATAGATTCTCTTCCAGGGCACACTTAGAAACCTTTAGATCACGTATGTGGATTTCTCCAGATGTGCTGGAAGCAACAAACTAGCATTATGATTCATATTTCTTTTCACAAATATTCAATAGTTTGAGATACAGAGTCACTAAATTCCTCACTCTTCACAAGATATGACTCAGGATCACCAAACACATCTGTCATGGAGTTCTTTTAGTAGTTACACTGCAGATTATTAGCACCCTCCTTATTACCAGCAAAAGAGCTCTCCTTGTTACCAATAGAGTCTTTAATAGCACTGAAGTTGGAAAACCACCTCCACATACTAGGAAGCCCACTAGCGAAATCCCTTCTTACAATTCTGTTACTCTAGAACCACTTCAGGTATCACAATCTGCAAGGAAAGTGTAAGAGAAAAGCAAAACAGTGACTTCATCATAACAGTCAGTTTATTGAGAGAAACAGTGAGGGAGAGCAGCCTTCCCATAGGATAAAGGCTGAAGCACTGAGCCAGGCTGGGGTGCAAACTTATAAGGAGGATCCTAAGACAAACAGACTGAATCAGCTGTAGGTCCAAGGGAAGTAGATAAGGAATCAAAGTTAGTTGTGTCCTTGCTCAGAGTAGGCTTTTTGAAGATTGTCTAGGGAGCACTAGATGTTTCCATTCTTTATAGTCTTCTAATCTTAAGGTTAGTTATTATTAACTCTTTAGTTCCCTCTAGTTTTCAGGTAAGGCTATTAAACCTTTAGTCAAGACTCTGGAAGGATAAAAAAGATTGGGGGGGGGGTGCTAGAGAGGTGATCTAGCAGTTAAAGCCAACTCTCCAGGATCCATGTAAGCCAGATGCACAAGGAGGAGCATGCATCTGGAATTTGTTTGCAGTGGCTGGAGGCCCTGGTGTGCCCATTCTCTCTCTCTCTCTCTCTCTCTCTCTCTCTCTCTCTCTCCCCCTCCCTCCCTTCCTCCCTCCCCCCTCAAATAAATGAAAAATATATTTAAAAAAATGATTGGGGAGAACTGGGGATGAGTGGGACACTGAGGGGAGGACTGTGTGGGCCAGAATGGGAATGAAGAACTCTCTCTGCTGGGCAGTGGCAGTAAATGTCTCAGGGTGTCATGCACAGTCCTGTGGAGGTTAGATGTCCAGTGGCTGATATTCAATGCCCATGAAAAATTCAGTGACTCACTGTGAAGTGAAGGCATGTATTTAGTCTTGGAAGAATTCAGTGAGGCATCTGAGTATGCAAAGACCAAAAGAAAGGGTGAATATTATCATAATCAGGGGAAGAAAGTACATGTCAGAAACAGGATAGGTTTAACTTGAAGGTAGTAGAGCTGTGAGATTTTCTTTTTAACTTAAAACAATAGATGTTCACAGAGAGATGTCAGGTCAAATGCAGAGAAATATTGGCTATTGAAAAGGCTAATACAGTTCAAAATACTATTGGGTCTGGATTGGTACCATTTATTTCTCAACAATTGCTACAGTCCAACATTGAAATTCTAGTTACAAAGTGTGGCTTCTGAGAACCCCAGCTTTTGGTTCTCTGGTTGATTTTGTATCCTGTTTACATAGCAGGCTGTGGTTCCATATGGCATTTATGAACAGGCAAGGTGGCAGCTCTTCAGGAGAGTTATAATTATCCAAGCCATTAGGAAAGAAACTCCTAGATCATATTAACTTTATTAGCCATTATGATCTGGTTAATATCTATGTATGAATTTTCTTGTATGTGACATGACATTTGTAGGTGACATAAGTATTATATCTAAGGTTGAAAAACAATAACATAGGTGGTAGAAAAGAAAACAGGGTGCTGTCTGTAAGAAAGAAGGGACTGTCAACTTGGATGGGGAGTTAATTGGAATTTTTAGAAATATAAAGAAAGATTTGGCTTAGGTAAGGTAGGAAGTATAAGAGACTAATATTGAAGCAATATTTGAAACATATTAAAAATTTTTAAATTTAAATATGTGAGAGATTTTGAAATTAAGTAATTTTGCAGCTTAGTTATCATGTTTAAAGGTTTCTATAATTTTTTAAAAAAATATTTGATTTATTTATTTGAGAGAGAGAGACAGAAGTAGGGGAGAGAATGGGTGTGCAGTGGTCTTCAGCAGCTGGAAATGAACTCCAGATGAATGTGCCACCTTGTGCTTATATGGGTACTGGAGAACTGAGCCTGTGTCCTTTGGCTTTGCAGGCAAGTACCTTAACGACTAAGTCATCTCTCCAGCCCTTTTGTAAGTTCTTAATATAGAAAGCATATAGTTTTTACTACTTAGTCCAGAGATCAAAAGGTCTGACTTAGCTTTAGAGGAAGTAATGGGTGCATGTTAGGCTAAAAACTTTAAAGGTTGATTAATTTTACAGGCACAAAAATTTTAAGTAATTAGGTCTAGTTTTTTTTTTTTTTTTTTTAAGTTCATAGCAAACAAATAAAAGTTTTACCTAATAGGAAAATATATAAGAGTAGAACACTTAAGAAACATATTGATGTAAACAGATGTTTATGCAACAAAATATAGGCTTTGTCAGATGGAAAACATACAAGCTCAACATTTGAATATATTGCAGTCAGGTTCACATTGCTGGCAGAAATCATCTAACCAGGAGAAGTTTTAGTTTTTGTTTTTTTTTTTAAAAAGGGTGGGGGCATTAGTTTGGCTTACAGACTCAAGGGGAAACTCCATGGTAGCATGGAAAATGATGGCATGAGCAGAGGGTCAGAGGGTGGACATCACCTCCTGGCCAACATCCGATGGACAACAGGAGAGTGTGCCAAACACTGGCAATAAAAAACTGGCTATAGTATTCATAAGCCCGCCCCCAACAATACACTGCCTCCAGGAGGTATTAATTCCCAAATCTCCATCAGCTGGGAACCTAGCATTCAGAACACCTAAGTTTATGGGTGACGCCTGAACCAAACCACCACATTCTGCCCCTGGCCCCCATAAACTAATAACCATACATGATACAAAATGCAATGCATTCAACCAGTGACTTCTACAAGCTCATCACTAAAAGTTATGGAAGAGGGACAAAAAGTTTGAAATAGTCACAGGTTGGGATGCCTTCCCCCAATAGCTGACTGCTGCTTCCATAACACATAACCCACAACCCCATGGGAAATACCAACAACCCCACTGAGGAGGACCCCAGATGGAATAGGGGCAGGGAGGAGGTAAAAGATGTTACCAACACATGATGTAACCATAAAAATTAAAAATAAATAAATAAATAATTTACTTAGGAAACATGGGATGTCTCTGTGAGGGTGTTTGCAGAGAGGAAGACCTTGAAAATTAACAATATCTCCTCATGGGTTGTGATTTTTGTCATTGTTAGCTTCGTGTTGCTGGGATGAACTTCCAAACTGAGCATAGCTTGTGGAAGTAAGGGGTTTATTTTAGGCTTACATATCCAGGAAAAGTTCTGTCAAATAGTGGAAGAAGCTGGCCTCCTTTCACAGATACAAGCAGAGAGACACAAACAGCCAGCACCACAATCAAGCAAGCATGAACCTACAGCAGTAGGACCCCCAAGAGCTCACATTTCTCTGCATACCTTAGGCTTTCATTCATATCATCCCCCAGTGACACACCCTCGTTTAACAAGAGTCTGAAAACTCAATTTTAATATACCTTAGTCTATGGCAGGACAGACATTGAAACTACCATATTATGCTCCAGACCCCTAGTAGATTTATATCCATCTCACATTGTGAATTGTATTCAGTTCAAGTTCAAAGGTCCCCATATCTTTACCAACTTTAATTGTGAGACCTGTAAAATCAAAGAAGTTACTTACTTCTAACATATAATAGCACAGAGTCAACATTTCCATTGCTATAAGGCATAATAAGGAGAGATTAGAATAACACAAACTCATATATAACTATAAATAACTATTAAGCACACATCAAACATCTGCAGTTCAAGTCCAATGTCCATTAAAAGTGACTGACAGTCTTTGGATTTTCCAATTCTGCCACTCCAGTTCGTCTGAGTATCCAGGGAAAACTTCCATCCCAAGCCAACAGCACTCCATGGCATCTCTTGCACAGACCTGGTATATCCAAAACATCTTCAGGATTCCATTGCAAACCACAGTCCATCTTCCAATGGCTTTACTGGTCTCTTTATCAGAGATTTCATGCCCTATTGTATATGGTGTGTCTCAGCAGTGGCTTCTGGAATTATGTACACTTCACAACTCATTTCCGTTCATTTTTATGCTTCTAAAATCAATACCATATGTGAAGGACAGAGCCTTATCATTAATTCAGAGATAAAATTAACCATGACCTTAAAAAGCAGCTTCCATCTTTTCAGTCATCTCCTTTCTAAACAGTTTATATTTCTACCATTCAATCCTTCCAAGATGGAATCACCTTAAGCATCTTTCCATTGTTTCAATGTTGAGCCATTTTCCTTAAGATTGCTAATATGTGGGCTGGAGAGATGGCTTAGCGGTTAAGCGCTTGCCTGTGAAGCCTAAGGACCCCGGTTCGAGGCTCGGTTCCCCAGGTCCCACGTTAGCCAGATGCACAAGGGGGCGCACGTGTCTGGAGTTCGGTTGCAGTGGCTGGAAGCCCTGGCGTGCCCATTCTCTCTCTCTCTCTCTACCTGTCTTTCTCTCTCTGTCTGTCGCTCTCAAATAAATAAATAAATAAAAATATTAAAAAAAAAATAAAAAAAAAAGATTGCTAATATGTTTTACAATAGCAGCTTCAGTAACATAAAAGCAGTATCTGTGCTTGCAATTTTATTTTATTTTTTTTCTCTACTTATTAACATTTTCCATGATATATCCCATGGTAATACCCTCCCATCCCCCACTTTTCCCTTTGAAATTCCATTCTCCATCATATCCCCTCCCCATCTCAATCAGTCTTTCTTTTATTTTGATGTCATGATCTTTTCCTCCTCTTATGATGGTCTTGTGTAGTTAGTGTCAGGCACTATGAGGTTATGGATATCCAGGCCATTTTATGTCTGGAGGGAGCACGTTGTAAGGAGTCTTACCCTTCCTTTGGCTCTTACATTCTTTCCACCACCTCTTCCACATTATACCCTGAGCCTTGAAAGGTGTGATCAAGATGTTACTCAGTACTCCAGTCACTTCTTTCCAGTACCATGATACCTTCTGAGTCATCCCAAAGTCACTGCCATCTGATAAGGGAAAATTCTCTACCCAAAGCAAGAGTAGCATTAATATAAGGGTATGAGTATTAAGAGAAATGCTTACTGGGCAGTTTGATAAGCATAGTATATACACTTATCCAGACATCAGCAGATGTTACACCCCTAGGGCTCATGACTACCCCTGTTTTAAATTTTCAGTATCAGGTATGTATTCTCTCCCATGGAGTGGGCCTCCAGTCCAATTGAAGGGCAGTTGGTTTCCACCATGATAGACATGCCATTATTGTACCCGTTGGCTCATTTGGCCTGGCTGGCCAATTATAAGGCTTGCAGTGTCCATTGCTGAGTATCTTCACTGGTGGTATCTCTTTCTCCCATTGAACTGCATGTAGAATGGCTCCTTCCAGCTTTTTGTCAGTTGGTCTACATGGAGGAGGTTATCAGCTTGGTTCAAGCAGGATTTCAGTGGCCTTGCAGCCCAAGTATGTGGAGTCTTCAGCAATAAGGTCTTACCATCTATTCCTGGTGGGAAACCAAGGGCCTTGGCAATGGCCTATAATGTTTTGGGGGCATCAGGGACCTCCCTGGCCAATAACTCACTGGAAGGTATCCCATCCCTGGCACTATAATTTTAAATTTGCTTAAATTTTGCCAACTTTAAATCTTAAATTTCTCAGTCCCATATCTTTAGCCAAGCACATCTGTCCACAAATTTAACCTTGATCATACTGTCTGGACATGGGCAGCAGAATGCAGCCAGCACTTATTACAGAAGCAAAGTTCCAACAATGTTCTCTGTGGTATTTTGTCCCATTTTGGAAGTTCATAAGCAAAGGCCCCACATACAATCATCTCTTCATTTAGTATTTTGAAAATCTGACCATAATAGTCCCCAAAATTTTGCTTGCCACCTTGGAAGATGTTTTTATGTCTTCAGTTGCAAATAATAAGTTCTGTCCCATTCCTCCAGCAAAAAATGTTCCAAAAGACTAAAATCTATATGGTCAGATTCATTTTGTACCAACAAAATGAATGTTGTATCAACCCACTTCTCAGCACAAATTTCTGTTGTCTGCTTCATAATACTGGGATGAACTTTCAAACCATAAACAATTTGTAGGAGTGAACAGTTTATTACCAGCTTACAGATCCAGGGGATGTTCCATCAAATGACAGAAGAAGCTGGCCCCCTTTCACAGATCCAAGCAGAGAGACACTATCAAACATCCATAATCAAAAACAAGCAATCCCAAACCTATAGCAGGACACCTACAGGTTGCATTTCTCTGAATACCTAAGGCTGGAATTCAGACTCACCCCCAGTGGAAGCTGAAAAATCAATTTTCATAACACCTGAGTATATGTGGGGGCATAATTCAAAATATCACAGTCCCAGAGTAAAAGGGACAAGAAAGAAATGTAACAGGTCACCATAATTCTACTTTCTCTACTTCCTGGTCTATTGAAATGACTAGCTGCCTTGTCCCACTCCTGATATACCTACCCATTTATGACAGAATACATTATGAAACTGTGGGCAAAATGAACCCTTATTTCCTTAATAAAAGAAAGAAAAGTTAAATGTAATAGATGCATAAGGTTTGATGATCATAAAACATTATTAATTTAAAATTTTACAAAAGAAGAAGGAAATCACACAATTTTGATTAACAGTTGTAAACATACCACTAATAGTCAGCTATTTAAAAAATTGCATGACAAAACTGAAATCGAATAAATACCTCAAGTTCATTTTAGGGTTCTATGTCTAAAATATACCTCATGCTAGCAGATATAAAATTACTCCAACAAGCAGTCAGAAATGCTAGTATGCATAAAAAGCATAAGAAACATGGTACAGAAATACATGTAAGACATTACTTAAATACAGTAACTGTGAGAATATACTAACATCTCTTCATCCTTGACATTTACAATATAAATAATTATTACTTTATAAATACAACAGATGGAGTAATATAAACATACATATAATTTTAGTTAAATACATATGTAACATCTATCTATATACATATATATTTGAAAATTAAGAATGATTCACAAAAAATGTATAAAGCCACTTATGTATTAAGTTAAAAAGATAAAATACAATGTGGTACTTTGAATATATTTTGGCCAATAGACACAGATGTTTTTTCAAAGCTTATAACTTTGATTTGAAGATGCCTATCTGTCTGGAAGAGGTGACTCTGGGGCCAGATCCTGGTGTTACTAGGGACAAATCTGAATCCCAAGCCATAGGTTTGCAGAATAGTCTGAGTTATACCTGGGTCCCTGCTGCTTGCTAAGGGTGCCTACTGTTTGCTGTTGATTTTGTGCTTCCTTGTTTGTATGCTGGCTATTTAACTATCTCTCTCTGCTTGAATCTATATAAAGGGGCCAGCTTCTGTTATTTGATGGAACTTCCCCTTCTTCCCATAAACTGTGTGTGACTTGGAAGTTTATCCAGGCAAAATGGAGCTGACTACAACAGAAAATTGGTACCAGAGAGTAGGGTGTTAATGTGACAAATTAGACCTTGTAGATTTTGGTCTTTTGGAAATTTTGTGATGGGGGAATGGAAAAGATCTTGGTACTTGCAACTGATGATGCCCTCCCGAGTGGTTAGCTGAGTTTTATGAGTTAATCTGGTGAGAGTTTGAAAGTGCTAAGTGCAGAGATTGTGTTTGCTTATCATCTTTCAAAGGGGAAGGAAAGACAGTCGAGAACTTTGTTAGAACTGGCCTACTGGTATAAAGACTGGCTGTGTTCTTCTGTGAAAGCCCAAAGATTTTCATCAGGGTTGAATTTAAAAGTAATTTGTTGTGCTTTTGAGATATCTAAAATTGAAATTGGAGTAATTCAAAAAAGTTTAAAATTACAGACATAGAGACTGGTTTGGTGCTATTGAAGCTACTATTGTCAAACACATTAACAATCTTAAAGATGATGGCCCAATTGCTTTACAGTGAAATAATGGTAAGAATGCAATTTTTTTTGAAAGTAGAAAACCTGCTTTTCAAGATTAAGATTTATTTCCTCCCTGTATTAACAACATGACTTCCTCCTACATACCTGGTATTGGTTTCAGAAGCATGAAAAATGAGTACAGTGGGTATTGGTTTCAGAAGCATGAAAAATGAGTACAGTGGGAAGTGTGCATGGTTTGAGGAACCACTATTGAGATACTGCATATAGAATAGGACTTGAAGTCCCTCATAGAGAGACCAGTAAAGCCATTAGAAGATGGAGCTTGGTTTGCAATGGAAAGCAGAAGTTGTTTTGGATATACCAGGAGTGTGTAATGGCTACCATGGGGTGCTACTAGCTCAGGATAGAAGTTTTCTCTGGTGACTCAGCCCAGCTGAAGGGTTAGAATTGGAATATCCACACTGTTGGATATTGGACTTGAACTGCAGGTGTTTGATGTTTGATAATAGCTATTGATTTCACATCAGTTAAGTCTCTCTTTAATTATTCCTTATAGCAATAGAAATGTTGACTCTGTGTTGTTATATGTTGGAAGTTTATAACTTGTTTGATTTTAGATTTATAATTAAGAGATAGTCTAAAATCTCAGACGAGATTTGGAACTTTGAAACAGTCTTAAAGTTGGTAAAGACTATGGGGACCATTGAAGTTGAAATGAATACAATGTAAAATGTGAGAAAATTATGAGTCTATTAGGAACCATGGCTGGAATGTGGTAGTTTAGCTGTATTTTCCCCAATGGACTAATATGTTTTATTAAAGCTTGTAACTTGGATTTCCAAACACTTGGTTGGAAGAGCTGTCATTAGGAGTGGATCTGAATTCCAACCCATAGGTTTATAGAATCTGAGCTCTTCTTGGGTCCCTGCTGCTTGCTAAGAGTCCCAGCTGCTGTTTCCTGCCTGATTTGTGTTTGGTTTTCTGTGGGACTAGCTATTTGGTGTATTTCCCTGCTTGGATTTGTGAAAAAGCACAGTGTCTTCTGCCATTTGATAAAACTTCCCCTGGATCAGTAAGCTGAAATAAACTCCTTCCTCCCATAAACTTGAAACTTCATCCAAGCAAAGTAGAACTGACTACATTATTTGATTATTACATGAAATAGAAATAGCACTACCTATGTTTTCTATTCTTTTATCAACAAAATAATAATTTAAAAATGATAACATAACCTGCTATACAATAATGATTTTAAAACAAGCAGAAACATATAACTCTCCATCTCTTTGGTGCAAAAAGAAAGACATGATTTTATATGTCTAGATACCATAAAAAGTGTTGATATAGAAAGGGTACCATCAAATGATTCCAAGATAAATTCCTAGTCATTGTTTAAATGAAAAAAGTCAAAATTTGACATCAAGCATCTGTGTGTATATGGAAAATGGTGATATAAGGTAAGCAAGAAAAAAGTAATAAAGATCAAAACCATGTGAACAAGAAGAAATCAAGCAGACCAATAGTTAAATGAGAATAGAGTGCTGTAGGATAAAATAGATAAATCACTTGTTATTTTAAGTGTACATTTGATCAAATGGAAGAAGAATTATATATAATATATAATTTTCACAAAGAACCTAAAAAATAGTTTGAAAATATAAATGCAGGGCTGGAGAAATGGCTCAGTGGCTTAGGCACTTGCCTGCAAAGCTGATGACCTTTGATTCCCCAGTATCTACATAATGTCAGATGGCACATGCATCTGGAGTTCATTTCAGTTGCTAGAGGCCCTGACGTACTCATTCCATGTCTCTGTCTCTCTTCTCTCTTTCTGTTTGCAAATAAATAAACCAAACTATTTTCAAAAATATAAGTTCATAAATTTGTAGAAAAATTTACCATGTACCAAAAGCCACTAGTTCAACTGAGACTATCAATAAAATATTAGATGAAACTCATGTTAATTAAAATTAAACTCTGGACAGAGACATGTACCCAGTTATCTCTATAACATTTAACAACAGTGGCGAAGATGGCACATAAAAGAAATTTTGTTTATGACCTTACTTTTGAAAACTAATTCAAAAAAAATCTATATAAGCAGTCTCATTTACAAAAGCCACCAAATCTTTAAAGATCTTACAATATCCCTAACCAAGGAAGTGAAAGACCGATTACAATGAAAACATAAAAACTCTGAAGAAAGAAATGGAAGAAGTTAGAGAGAGCTACCCCCACCCACACCAACATGCTCATGGGTCAGAATGAATATCATGAAAATGTCCAACCAATCAAAATCAATATACACAATCAATGCAATTCCAATCAAAATTCTAGCACCATTCCTCAAAGAATTAGAAAAAAAATCTCAAAATTTATATGGATGCACAAAAAGCTACAAATAGCCAAAAGTGTCATCAGCAAAAAGAATACTTCTAGTGGCATCACCAACCCTATTTCAAGATATGCTATAAAGCCATAGCAATAAAAATAACTTGGCATTTGCACACACACACAACTAAAAACAGGCACATTAGAACAATGGATGAGCCAGATATACATCCCTCCAACTACAGCTGCCTGATCTTTAAGAAAGGCACCAAAAATACCTACTGGAGTAACAACAGCATTTTCAACAAATATTGTTGGGAAAACTCAATAGCTACATGTAAAAAAAAAAGAACCTGGACCTTCTTCTTCTCTCAGTCTGCAGAAATCAACACCAAATGAATTAAGGACCTCAAAATATTACCTTAAAATATGTCAAACATTAATTAAATTAAAGTTAATTAAAATTAGGCAGAACACTCCAAGATATATACATAGGGAAGGAGTTTCTGTGTAAGTTCCCAGTAGCCCAGGGAAATTAACACTCAACCACTAGAATCTCATGAAACTTACAGGCTATTGTAAAGATAAGGGAACCATCATCAGAGTCAATAGACAACTCACATAATGGAGAAAATATTTTCCAGTTATACAGCTTACAGTGTTCTAATATCCAGAATTTATAAGAACTCAAAAAGCTACTTGATAAAAAGTCAAGCAACCCACTGGAAAAAAAATGGTTCTTTTTTTTTTTTCATCATTCAGAAGTTTTTAATAAACCACTTCATTATAAAAACTTTTTTTGAAAATGTAATTCTGTAAAAATTGGTTCTTAAAGGGAGAGATTCAAATGGATAATAAACACATACAAAGTTCTTCAAAATCTCTAGCAATCACAGAAACATGAATTAAAAAGATATTGAGATTTTATCTCTCCCAATAGGAATGATAACCATCAAAAAAAATCAAATGACAACAAATCTTTCAGGGATGTGGAGAAAAGAACCATCATCCACTGGTGGTGGGAGTAGAAGCTGCTGCATCCACTATGAAAATCAATATGAAGACTCCTCATAAAGCTAGAAATTGGACCTACCATTTGTCTACCTATACAGTTCTTGGTCATATACCCTAAAGACACTTACTCAGACATGTTCATAGCTGCTCTACCCACAGTATCTAACTCCTGGAATCAGCCCAGATGCTCATCAACAGATGAATGGTTAAATTATACGGTAGATATGCTCAATGGAATTTTACTCATTGGTAAGGAAAAATGAAATAATTAAATTGCAAGAAAATTGATGGATTTAGGGAAAAATCATATTAAACAAAGTCACACAAGCACAAAAGACACATGCCATATGTTCTCTCTTATACTTATTTCTTTACTTAGAACAGCTTCAGTTGTTGTGGGTATACTTGACAGGAAACTTGAGGGACAGATAATAGAAGGTTGACCTGTCTTGGGGGTAGGGGAAAGGAGGGAGGGAGAATAATTACACAAAACTAAAGTTAACATGAATTAGTACCATAGAAAATTTTTTCCTGGATAGCAGCTAAAATATATAACCCTCAGTAGACAGTTATGTGGGATCTTTTGGAGAGAAGGACTGCAGAGAAGGTAGGAGGAATCCTAATCCTAAAACCATGGGTTCTGGCTTGTAATTCCCAGTGCCAGAAATGGGTTGCATTTCCCAAAGAGCTGTTGCTCATAGAGACCTATGACCGTCTCTCCTCCCCCACCGAAAAGCAGGCAGGCTTCTGCTAAAGCATTTAATTCTCCACTAACAGTAAAAGGAAAGATCCTCTTGTTAAAGATACTAAAACCTGATGACATAGGACATTAAGAAATCATGCTGGAACTTAGAAGGAAGCAAGTTCCCTGATGGCTAATCCTTATAGTGCTACATGAGCTGCTGGATGAAAATGGCCACCAACTTTGTGAAAAAGCAAGGAACCCTGATACATATATGAAATCAACCAGTAGGGCAAGATATATGCACCTGTGCAATAGTGACACTTAGCCTGTGGCTTTCTGATTATACTAAAGTCCCACTTAGTGGAATGAATTCAAAGCTGCTACCAGGAACCAAGACTCCTATGGAGATGATGGTCATATATTCCAGACAATAGCTCCCATTAATCTTTGGCCAAAAATAGTGGTAACACCCATCAAAATGTTTTTCATTTAACTATGCTCATCCCTTTTAATCCATGTTGCTCTCAAAGAATCTGTTTCCTTTTTTACAGAATACAACAAAAGACAGAAAGAACCAAACTCCATCAACATGATAAAAGATTGCTGTCTGCTTATTATGAGATGAACTAACCTTTTGTCACATCAGTGAGGTTTCAGATGACAACATAAAGAAAATGGCAAATTAAACATGAATGCTACTCTCCTGGAAAGCCTGCCAATCTGTACCAGGGAGATGGTGCTAGACACTGAGGATACTCAAAACATATCAAAGTAGAAAGCCAGAAGGTAACTGAGATCTCAACACTAAAATAGACTTATAACATTAACCAAGGTTCAGGGCACATTGTGAAAGAGGGTGCAGAAAGATTACAAAAACCACAGGGTGGGAAGGAATAATCAGAGGCGTGGGTGTGTATATCTTGCCCTGTTAGTTGATTTCATATATCTAGAAAAAATAAATGGGAGAAGAGTGGATCAAAAAGGATAAACATAAAAGACATTTTGATGGACATAACCTCTCCTGATAGCCAAAAACAGTAGAAGCCATACTGGAATTTTTTTTTTTAATTTTTATTTATTTATTTGAGAGCGACAGACACAGAGAGAAAGACAGATAGAGGGAGAGAGAGAGAATGGGCACGCCAGGGCTTCCAGCCTCTGCAAACGAACTCCAGACGCGTGCGCCCCCTTGTGCATCTGGCTAACGTGGGACCTGGGGAACCGAGCCTCGAACCGGGGTCCTTAGGCTTCACAGGCAAGCGCTTAATCGCTAAGCCATCTCTCCAGCCCCATACTGGAATTTTTGACCTTCCAAGCCACAGGCTTCTAACTCAGTTCTCAAAACCAGGCAAGAATTTCACCACACTGAGTAGACCTCATATCCAATCAGAGAGCAGTTGGTACAACAAAAGCTTGTGTACTAATATATAACTTGTTTATACATCTTACCTGTATGATTGATTTTATAGAGAGCAGAAATTCCTACTTTTCCACACTGTTGGTAACTATTCCCCAGCAGATCACATAGCACTCTAATTTTTAGGTTTGTGAGGAACCTCTATACTGATATCCATAATGACTGGACGAGTATGCACTCCCACCAACAGTGGATGAGTGATGATAATTAGCACCACCTACAAGCACTGTATTTCTGGGGGCAAGCTTATGGGTATTATAGCCACTTTCCCCTTGCCAGTGTTTGACACAATCTCCTGTTGCTATTGTCCACCTTATGTTGACCAGAGGGTGATATCCACCCTCTGCTCATGCCAGCATTTTCCCCTCTATCATGGAACCTCCCCTCAAGCTAGTAATCTAAAATAAACCCTTTTTGCCCCAAATCTGCTCTTGGTTGGATGATTTCTGACAGCAATGTGAACCTGACAGCAACAGCAATGTTAGTATCAAGAGAGGCATTGCTATTAGACACTTGACTGTGGTTTCAGCTTTTTGAAGCTGATTTTCAACTAACCTTTGGTGGGTCATCAAGTACTCTGACAGAAATCTGTCATTCTTTTAGGAAACCTTGTAGGTTTCTCTAATCAAAAGCTCATTGTGGATGATAGCCCCCATGCTTGTACTGGGAGTTACAGGTCAGTGCCCACTAAAAAAATGAGGAAAAAGATAACTAATATACAAGAGTTAGACAGATGAGAGAGAGAGGGAGAGGAAGAAAGGGGGAGGGAAGATGTAGAAGATTTAGGTTAGAGTTGATCCTACCCTCTCCAGTGTCTTGTGTTTCAGGTGTTTCCTGTAAGGGCCTGGTGAAGGTTCAGCCATTTGGTCTGCCTTTTAGGAAGTAGAATTTTATGGTACCATTGCCGTTAGGGTCTACATTAGTGTTTCCCACCCCTTCTATGCCCTCCTCTCCCTCCCCATCCATCCTAGTGTCTAGTCCATGTGATGCTTGCTGGGGATTTAAAGTATCTTGGGTAGATTCAAGTTAGGTGCTGTAGATGAGTGAGACTATGTGGCGATTTTTTTTTCTGTGATTGGGTAAGTTCACTGAGAATGATCTGTTCCAGGTTCAACCATTATTCCTCAAATTTCTTTGTGTCATTTTTTTCTTACTGCTGTATAGAATTCCATTGTGCAGATATACCACATCTTAGTTATCCATTCTTCTAGTGATGGACATCTGGATTGATTCCAGCTCTTAGCTATTACAAATTGAGCAGCTACAAACAGGGTTGAGCAAATCTCTCTGGCCTGTGGTTTGAAGGTCTTATGGCAGATGCCCAGTAAGGGAATAACTGGGTCTGTTGGTATCTCTATAGTTAACCTTTTCAGGAGTCTCCATATTGCTTTCAAAAGTGGTTATAACATCCTACATTCCCACCAACAGTGGATGAGTGTCCCTACTTCTCCACATCCTCGCCAGCATTTATTTTCCTTTGATTTTTTTTTTAAATTTTTATTAACATTTTCCATGATTACAAAATATATCCCATGGTAATTCCCTCCCTCCCCACCCCCACACTTTCCCATTTGAAATTCCATTGTCCATCATATTGCCTCCCATTACAATCATTGTAATTACATATATACAATATCAACCTATTAAGTATCCTCCTCCCTTCCTTTCTCTTCCCTTTATGTCTCCTCCTTTGATTTTTTGATGTTTGCTATCCTTATTGGGGTAAGGTGGAATCTCATAGTTGTTTTAATTTGCATTTCTCTGATGATTAGGGATGATGAATATTTTCTTAAGTGTGTGTTTACCATTTGTATTTCTTCCTCTGTGAACTGCCTGTTCAAGTCTGCCCCATTTTGTAAGTGTGGTGTTTGACTTCTTACTGTTTAGATCTTTGAGTTCTTTGTAGATTCTAGAGATTAGGCCCCTGTCAGTTGGATAACCTGCAAATATTTTCTCCCATTCTGTGGGTAATATATTGGCTTTGCTTATTATATACTTGTCTATAAAGAAACTCTTCAGCTTCATGTGATTCCATTGGTTGAGTGTTTAAGATTGTGAGCTACTGGGGTTTTGGTCAGGAAGTCTTTTTCCATTCCTATATCATAGAAAGTGCTTCCTAAATTTTCTTCCAGTAGTATTCGGCTTTTTGATCCTATATTGACTTCTTTGATCCATTTGGATTTGAGTGTAGTGCATGGTGAAATGTTTGGATCAAGTTTCAGTTTCCTGCATGTGGTTATCCAGTTTGTCCAGCACCATTTGTTGAAGATGCTGTCTCTTTACCAGCTTATATTGTTCAGGCCTTTGTCGAATATCAAGTAGCTATACTTGCTTGACCCAAAGTCCAGGTCCTCAATTCTATTCCATTCATCTATACTCCTGTTTTTATGCCAGTACCATACTGTTTTTATTACTATGGCTTTGTAATATAGCTTTAGATCAGGTATGGTGATCCCACCAGAGGTATTTCTTTTGCTGAGAATATGTTTGGATATGTGAGGCCTTCTGCCTTTCCATATGAAATTTCAGATCATTTTTTCTATCTCTGTGAAGAGCACTATAGGGATTTTAATTGGAATTGCATTAAATCTATATATTGCCTTTGGTAGGATTGCCATCTTCACAATGTTAATTCTGCCTATCCAGGATCATGGCAGGTCTTTCCATTTTCTCAAGTCCTCCTCAATTTCTTTTTTGAATGTTTTTATGTTTTCATTGTATAGATCTTTTACTTCCTTGGTTAACGTTATTCTAAGGTATTTTACTTTTTTTTGTTGCTATTGAAAATGGGACTATGTCCCTTATTTCTTTCACTGTATCTTTGTCATTTACATATAGAAAGGCTACTGATTTTTGTGCACTGATTTTGTATCCTGCTACTTTGCTATAGGAGTTGATCACCTTCAGGAGTTTTGGGATGGAATCTCTCAGGTCTCTTACATATACAATCATGTCATCAGCGAATATAGCTAACTTAACTTCTTCCTTTCCCAATTGTATCCCTTTGATTGTTAAGAAGAATGTGGAAGGATTTGAAACCTTGGCCTAAGAGATGCACTGCAATACTTTGTGCATTTGGCTTTACATGGGTACTAGGGAATCAAACTTGCATCATTAGGCTTTGCAGGCAAGTGCCTTAACTGCTAAAGCATCTCTCCAGCCCTATATATACTTCTTAATATGGATTTTATTATGTCTGATAAGTTTTGGTATACCATGATTTTTATTGTCATTCAATTTAGGAATGTTTGGATTTCCTTTTAAATATATTTAATGTTCAATAGTGTGTTGGTTAAACTCCAGTAGTTGATGTATTTACTGTTGTTTCTCTTATGTTTTTATAACTTTATTGCATTGTGAATAGATTCAATATAGGTAGTTATGTCAATTTTCCTGAATTTTTGCAGACTTGTTTTGTGTACATAATCTATTTATGAAGTTGCATGAGTGGCTGAGGAAAGTTAGTATTCTTTAGGGCTTGGACAGAATGTGCTCTTGATTTGCATTAAGTTCATTTGATCTATGGTGCAATTTAGCTCAGTTGTTTCTTTTTTTGTTTGTTTCTTCTCATGATCTATTGATTATAATTGTGTATTAGAGTTCCCCATTTGATTATTTTATGATTCCTATTTTAAAAAAATATTTTATCCATTTATTTATTTGAAAGAAAGAGAGAGAGAGGGAGGAAGAGGGAGATACACAAAATGAGTGTGACAGGGCCTGTAGCCACTGCAAACAAAATCCAGACACAGGTGCCACCTTGCGCATTGACTTATATGGGTACTGGGGTATTGAACCTGAGTCATTTTGGGCTTTGTAGGCAAGTGCTTTATCTGCTAAGCCATATTTTTTAAAAAAATATTTATTTATTTATTTATTTATTTATTTATTTATTTATTTATTTGAGAGAGAGAGAGAGAGAGAGGCAGAGGGCCTCCAGCCACTGTAAACAAACACCAGATGCATGCACCTCCTTGTGCTTACATGGGTCCTGGGGAATTGGCATTGCAGGCAAGCACTTTAACTACTAAGACGTCCCTCCAGACCTCTTTTTTTGGTTTAATGTCTTATAGATTTTGCTTTATAAAATTTGATGCATCTGTGTTTGGTACATTTGTTTCTTTTATTGGAACATCATCTTCCTGAATAATTCTTTTAATAAAAATAAAACGTCCTTGTTTTCAAAATAAAACCACATATGCTTGTTTCCTATTTCCATTTGCTTGGGATACTTTTTTTTTTTTTTTCAGGGTGGAGAAATGGCTATCCTTTCACCTTAATGTGGTGTGATGGTTTGATTCAGGTGCCCCCCATAAACTTAGGTGTTCTGAATGCTAAGTTCCCAGCTGATGGAGATTTGGGAATTAATGCTTCCTGGAGGCAGTGTATTATTGGTGGCAGGCATAGAGGTATTATAGCCAGTTTCCCATGCCAATGTTTGGCACACTTTCCTGTTGCTATGTTCCACCTTATGTTGGCCAGGAGGTGATGTCCACCATCGTGGAGCTTCCCCCTTGAGCCTGCAAGCCAAAATAAACCTCTTTTGTTTTCCCACAAGCTGCTGTTGGTTGGGTGATTTCTACCAGCATTGAGGACCTGACTGCAATAGGTGGTATATATCTTTAATAGTAAGGTCGATTTTTTTTTAAGACAGCAGGTGGATAGATCCAGTTTTCTGATTCATTCTCTTAATCCATGTCTTTTGATTGGGAAGTTGAGTCAATTAATATTCAGAGTCATACTTGTGAGGTGTGAGCTAACCCCTGTCAAATTGAAGTCTCTGTGGCATTTGGTGTTTTCTTTCTTTAAATTTTTTTTAAATGTTATTTATTTATTTGAGAGAGAGAGAATGGGTATGCCAGGGACTTCAGCTGCTGCAAACAAACTCAGACACATGAGCTACCTTGTGCATCTGGTTCACTGGGGTTCTGGCCAATTGAACTTAGGTCCTTTGGCTTTACCAGCAAGTGACTTAACCACTAAGCCATCTCTCCAGTCTGTTTGGTGGTCTTCGCAAAGATAGAAAAAATGATCTCAAATTTCATATGGAAAGGCAGAAGGCCTCAGATATCCAAGCATATCCTCAGCAACAGAAATACCTCTAAAGGCATCACCATACCTGATCTAAAGCTATCTTACAAAGCCATAGTAATAAAAATAGCATGTTACTCACATAAAAATAGTAGTACAGACCAATGGAATAGACTTGAGGACCTGGACTTTGGGTCAAGCGACTATAGCTACTTGATATTTGACAAAGGCCCTAACAGTGTAGGCTGGAAAAAATATAGCATCTTCAACAAATGGTGCTGGACAAACTGGATAACCGTATGCAGGAAATTAAAGCTTGATCCACACATCTTGCCATGCACTACAATCAAGTCCAAATGGATCAAAGACCTCAATATAAGAACAGAAACTTGGCTACTACTGGAAGAAAATATAGGAGGAACTTTTCATGATATAGGAATGGAAAAAGACTTACTGAACAAAATCCCAGTAGCACAGGTTCTTAAACAGTCACTCAACCAATGGGATCACATTAAGCTGAAGAGTTTCTTTATAGACAAGCATACAATAAGCAAAGCCAATAGATTACCCACAGAATGGGAGAAAGTATTTGCTGAATATTGAACTGACAGAGGCCTAATCTCTAGAATCTACAAAGAACTCAAAAGCCTAAACAATAAAAAGTCAAACAAACCACTCACAAAATGGGGCAAAGAGCTGGACAGGTAGTTCACAAAGGAAGAAATACAAATGGTAAACACACATTTAAGAAAATGTTCATCATCCCTAATCATCAGGGAAATGCAAATTAAAATAATTAAGATTCCACCCTACCCAGTAAGGATAAACATCAGAAAATCAAATGAAAATAAATGCTCGTGACGATGTGGAAAAATAGGACCCTCATCCACTGTTGGTAGGAATATAAGATAGTACAACCACTTTGGAAAGCAATCTGGAGACTCTTAAAAAAGCTAGTTATACAGACCCAGTTATTCCCTTCTTGGCCATGTACCCTAAAACCGTCAAGCCTCATTCCAGACAGATTTGTTCAACCATGTTTATAGCGACTCAATTCATAATAGCTAAGAGCTGGAATCAAACCAGATGTCCATCACTAGAAGAATGGATAACTAAGATGTGGTATATCTACACAATAGAATTCTATATGTAGTAAGAAAAAAATGACACAATGAAACTTGAAGAAAAACGGTTGAACCTGGAACAGATCATTCTCAGTGAACTCATCCAATCACAGAAAGATAATCACTGCATAGTCTCATTCATCTATAGTACCTAACCTGAATCTACCCAAGATGCAGACATTCCCAGCAAGCATCTCTAGGACTAGACAATAGGGTGGGTGGGGAGCGAGGGGAGGCCAAGGAAGGGGATGGGGGACACAAATCTAGACCCAAATGACAATGGTATCATAAAATTCTACATCCTAAAAGGCAAATCAAATGCTTGAACTTTCACCAGGCCCTTAAAAGGAACACCTGACTCACAAGGCACTGGAGAGGGTACAATGAAGATTGACCTTAATCTTCTATAGCTCCTCCCCCCCCTTCTCTTTTCTCTCTAACTCTTTTATATTAATTATCTTTTTCTTCCTTCTCTTAGTGGGCACTGTCCTGTAACTCCCAGTACCAGCAGGTGTCTATCATCCACAATGAGCTTTTGATCAGAGAGACCTACAAGTTTTCCTGAAAGAATTACAGATTTCTGTCAGAGTACTTGATGACCTACCAAAGGTTAGTGGTAAGACCCTACTTCTGAAGACACCATATGCAGTTGACAAATAACATGGAGTGACATGGCTGGAAGCTGGAAGAGAGTCAGACCCAAGACAGTCAGCAGTCTAGTGCCAGAAGGTGCTGCATGGGTGAATGGGGTAAAATGACCAATATCTGCCCAAGAACCTCATGGTCTAACCTACTTAGCCGCAAATAACCTGTTGTGATGCTCACACAAGTACAATAGTGCCGCACAACCATGGTGGGAAACCAACTGCTCTTGATTTGGCTAACTGATCCACTGAGTGGAACAGGACCCATAGCTGAAGCTGTGAAACATGTCAGAACCATATCCAAACATGAGCCACTCTTCATTATCAAGCTACCACCAATCATGGGCTATAAGAGGGCCTACACCTATTAAATTCTCTATTAAAAAATAAGGGTTATCCCATTTATATAGTGCTAACTTTACTCTCTGTTGGAGAATCTGCTTCTCTTTTTCAGATAGACACATATCCTAAGGAGGGAACCCCCCCCATCATACCTCAAAAGGGCCCCAGCTGAAACTAAGAATAACTGGTGAGGCAAGCAAGGGTGCTGTTTTCTTGGTGAACCAGGTACCAGCACAAGGATGAAGGAGATGGACACAATGAACAATCAGCTCCTACCAAAGACACAGAGGCTCCCAAGACCTCATCACTGAAGCAGACCCAAAATGAACCCAACATGGCTCAGGGAAATTTTGTGGAAGAGGGGGTGGAAACAATGTCAGAACCACAAGTTGGGTCATGATATGCAGAGACATTTCCTCCTACCCATAACTATGGGCTAACTCCACAATGCATGACCCATATACCTCAACAAGGAAAGGCCAGGGGGAGGGGGCAGGACATGGATAAGCCTAACAATGGTACCAACTTGACTGTATTCACTGAGTACAAAACTAATTAATAAAAAAACAAGTAAAATTTGTATATTTTAAAAGCATATTAACAATATGTTTACCCAGGAAATATTTTACTTTATTTGATATTTAGAATATTTATACATATTTTACACTCCTCCCTTTGCCCAGTATGCTTCCATAGCTATAACCTCTTATGGAGTACCTAGCTCTAATTGCAGGAAATATTAGTCATTAATTTACAAATTATTTAACACTTATTTGTAGATAATACTTTTTCTGTATTATTATCTTAGTATTATACTCTAGTTTGTATTGTATTCTAGTGTGTGGAAGTTAATTGATATGCATATTACAAGAGAAATCAGATAAAATACAATATTATATAACAAATTATCTTTCATCAAATACCACCACAATGAAAAACAAAAAGCTCTGTGAACACAACCAAATGCTATTTCTTATTTTATAGTCAGAAAGGAAAATGTAACTGTAGTAGAAGTCACTCTAAGGAGAATATGAGTATTGCTTATGTTTTATATCACAGCTAACTGTACTATAGGATATCCTTAATAATAATTGAGAAATATCAGCTCTTAAATTATAAAGCACCATGAATATTGTTAGTAGTACAGATTGATATATTTTATATAATTTGGATAAAACAGTTTACCCAAATGTTTGGGTATCTCTAAGATTAAATAAGTTAAAAGGACATTAAAGTTGTGAGGAGTTCTATTATGACATAGGACTCTGTAGAGCACTTAATGTGTTATCTCTTAACATTTATAAACAGTAACTTACTTTGTTGGACATAAATAATACATTTTAATAATAACATGGTTATTTTATTTGTGGCTTTAAAAGTTTGGATTTGGGCTGGAGAGATTGCTTAGTGGTTAAGGCATTTGGCTGCAAAGCCAAAAGACCAAAGTTCAATTCCCTAGGACCCACATAAGCCAGATACACAAGGAGGTACATGTGTCCAGAGTTTGTTTGCAGTGGCTGGAGGCCCTGGAACACATCTATTTTCTCTCTCCCTCTCTCTTTCTCTCTCTACCTCTTTCTGTCTCTCTCTCAAATAAATAAATAAATAAAATAAAAATTTTTAAATAGAAGTTTGAATATAATAATAGAGACACATACCCAAGAATATGATACTTCTACAAAGATTTAAAATAAATCTTTGGCAATTGTTGCAGTAAAGTTTGCATTGCTGACAGAAAACACCTAACCAAGAACATATTCTGTGAAAAATGGTTTATTTTGGCTTACAGACTTGAGGGGAAGCTCTATGATGGTAGGGGAAAACCATGGCATGAGCAGAGGGTGGACATCACTTTCTGGCCAACATCAGATGGACAACAGCAACAGGAAAGTGTGCCAAACGCTGGCAAGAGAAAGGTAGCTATAACACCCATAAGGCCACCCGTAACAATACACTGCCTCCAGGAGGCTTTAAGTCCCAAAGTGCCATCAGCTGGGGACATAGAATTTAGCACATCTAAGTTTATGAGGGACACCTGAATCAAACCACCATAGCAACTAAAAATAATTTATTTTGTATCCAAAATATAATGAATAATGAGAGAGAAAAAAGTTGTCTTCTTTGAAATATGAACTCTTGGTTTAAGTAAGATAGAGGTCTGGATAAGCAAACAGTTTTAATACAAACATGTGGTTAATTAAAGAAAATGCTATGAATATCATTTGAAGAATAAAAGTATTTATAAATATGAAAATATAAATTATAAATATTGTTACTTGAAGTACTTAATAGTTGATGTAGCTAAAGATGAATCATCTAGCATTTTTGAAATACATGTAGGTGTATGCTCAGTTATTTTAAAAGGGAAATAGGAATCTTACCCATGAAGGTCTGTAGCATAGGAGTTGTTCAGAAGTACTTGAGAAAGTCCTTAGTCTCTAGGCAGAAGAAGTCTTTGATATAATCTTTTTTTCCTTTATCTCCAAGTAGCTCATAATGAAAAAGCTGTGAGCAATTCTGACTTTTTAATATACAATTATTATACTTAAATTCTCTCATAACAGTGTATTATTTTCTTGTCATGTTTGGTGTTCTCAATAGAGGACTTAAGACAGTTTCTTGGGGCCCAGGTTTTATTCAACACTATTGAGCAAATGTTGGAGTTTGGAGTGAAAGGGAAGGGGACTTAAAGTATGAGCAAAGATGAAGGTGAAAGAGTCTTCCTACTAAACCTAGATCAAATGGAACAGGCGGAAGGAAATGCCAAACCAGGAGCCAAGGGGAAATGGGGAGAGCAAGGTGAAAAGAATAAGGAAATTCTGAAACACCCTTTTTGGGGGAAAGGAAGGGAAGGAATAATCCCATATTGTGTGTATAGAGTGTATGGGAGGACTGATGTCTATAGGAAGCAGGCTGGTTTAATATCATCCCCACATTCACACACGGAACTCTTTGGAGCAAGTGAGACTTTGAGTCAACAAGTAATGTCTGGGAGGAAGTTGTTTGTACTTTTAACTCAGGTGCAGGAAATCTCAGTCAATTACCATAGCCAGGGTCTTCTAAGAACTCGGATTTAGTCTGAGCATACAGGGAGAGGGAAAGACAACTATCTATAAGCTCTCAATTATTGTAACAGGCAATAACTTCAGAATTCCAGACCAGGTTAGAGCATGGCCACTTAGTAGGGGGAAGAGAAGGAAATGAGTAGAGAGTTCTGAGAATTTTACTTCATTAATAGAGATGGCACATATATTATATGTCTATTAATTTTATAGGATACTCAGTATTTATTTTATGTGAAGATAATGCATGTTTTAAGTCTTAGATTTAGAAGCACTAAATGGGAGTGTTTTAAGTCAAGGAAACCAAATGCTTTAGTAAATTTTTTTAAATTTATTTATTTATTAGAGAGAGACAGACAGAAGGAGAGAGAGAATGGGCATGCCAGGGCCTCCAGCCACTGCAAACGAACTCCAGATGCATGCGCCCCCTTGTGCATCTGGCTAACGTGGGTCCTGGGGAACAGAGCCTCAAACCGGGGTCTTTAGGCTTCACAGGCCAAGCGCTTAACCGCTAAGCCATCTCTTCAGCCTCTTTAGTAAATTTTTGCAACCTACTAGTATCATTTATTTAATCAGCTCACTAGAGGATTAAAAGCATAGGCACAATGATTTTTTTTATATAATAGGCCAAATTTTGTAGATAACTTTTGATATCTATGTGTTAATATATGTGTGTGTATAATAGACTATACATATATATGTATGTATATATATAACATATATATGTATATATCTATGTATATATCTATATGCATATAGATATATACATATATTAAAGGCTTTATAAACTTGGTTAGCATTTGGATAAAAGTCTAACCACAGGTTTTAAATGGCTCATTTTCTAAACAATTTTAAGGCCAGAACTATATTTAAGACACCTTATTGTTACAAGAAGAGAATTGGATATTACTTTTATTATAGAATACTTCATTAATGTAACTGAAGCTGGATGAAGTCTTGGCACCTCTATTTTAAAACTGTTACAACCATGGTTAACGTGTATACCTCTGTAGACAAGTATATTATTTATTCAAGTAAGTATGTAATTACTCAAGAAAAGCAGAGAGAAGTCATTTTCTCAATATTTACATTGTGAAAATAGTAAAGCATAGAACATAACCACCCCACAATGTCAGGTAAATTGTTCATGAATGACAGCTTGAACTTTGGAACCAGATCCCTCTTGTCCTTTGGTCCAATGAAAGTAACAAAGACTTCCTGTGAACTTAGATGTGAGACAGTGGCTTATCAAATAAAAACTTGATTGAGATTATGTGTGTGTGTGTGATATATATATATATATATATATATATATATATATATATATATATATAAAATTTAAAAATAGTTCATTAAAACATAATACAAAAGGAATCTGGGATGACTTAAAAGTGTTAATATATATTACCATTTACTTGTTAGTCAATTTGATATTATTTAAGCATTATAAAAATATAAGCATATATAGACATAGATGATAGATGGATAGATAGATACATAGATAAAATAAAAACTGAAGGCTAGGTAGGTTATATTAAGATATATCATTGTTAGTTTTTAGTTTAAATTATTAATCTGGCTATTTAAATAATATTAAGTAATCTTTAATCTTAAACCTATACTTTAAAATATATTGATGCATTATACCATAAAGACTCCATTCTTTACTTCAGAGATTCTTGCTCAGGCACAGTTGTCACTGAAATATTCACAATAGCTAGGAATTGGAATCAGCCCAGATGTTCATCAGCTAAGAAATGGATAATAAAGATGTGGTACATATACACAATGGAATTCTACTCAGTGGTAAGAAAAAAATGAAATAATGATACTTTCATGAAAATAGATGGATTTAGAAAAAAATTAATTTAAGTGAGGTCACACAGGCACAAACAACCATGTTTTCTCTTATATGCAGTTCCTTGCTGGGATGAATTGGATATGAGTGTAAAGAGTAGTTGGCATCTGGAATATAGACATAAAACTAGCAGGAGACCAGAAGAAAGCAGAAGTAGATGAAGAAAGGAGTAAACACTTAACAGGTTAGGTAGGGGGCAGAATGTAGGGTGTGGAAAGGTCAGGAGGTATAGAGGGTAGGGAGGGTGGGGAAGGGAATTACACAAAACTTGAGACAACAATAAAAACCCTTCTTCAGATACCATTCTTCAAGATATACATAGCAATGAAAAGAGAGGAGAATGGTCTACACAGAAGTATCCTGTAGAAGGTAGAAAAATTTTAATCCTAAAACTATGGGCACTCGTGGCAAATATCAGTCCACAAATTGGATTATGCCTCATATGGCCAGGGAAAACCATGAGGTCCCCAAAATAATGACCTGCAGACACTTGACTACCTGACAGAGCTAAAAGATAAGACCCTGAGGACACCATAAGTTGTGGTTGTAGGACACTAAGACACATGCCAGAACTGAAAGGATGCTGGTTACCTCCTAGCTTGCCCTCAAAGTGCTGGAAAGTGCTAGGGGAGCTACTGAGTAATAATACTCACCAAAAGCATAAATATGCAGGGAGCTCTGCAAGCTATGCAAACAGACAAGAAGTATATACTTGTTCAATAGTGGTCACACGTTCTTTGTGATCAACCAACTGCTCTCTCATTGCATATGAGGCCTGTACAGTAAGAGAGCAATCATAGCTAGTACTAGGAACCAAGTCAGAATCCAAAGGCCAGGAAAATCTCAGTCCTCAGAGAAAAGCCTCCACTACTCCCTGGATAAAATAGTGTGGACATAAACACCAAAAACTCTCTCAAATAACTATGAATATCCCCTTTGACACACCACTTCTATTACATCTGCATGACCTAGGAAAAATTGCAGAGGGAGCTGCAAGAGGAATACTGCTCACTCCAAGCCTGATAGCCAACTCCAGAGTGATGGTGATAGATACTGTGGTCAGTAAAACCCATCAAAGCCAATATCCAAAAACTATAGTAAACTATAGTGAACTCAGCACTAAATAAGACTGCCAACAGGCCTGTCGTGGCTCAAGGAACATTGTGGAATAAGGGGCAGAAAGATTGTAAGAGGCACAGAGTGGATAGAAGTACCCTTAGGCTTGACCACCCTTTCCCCAACAGAGGCTTACTGAGGTTTTAATGACCCCACAGTAAATATAAATAACCTCACTGAGGAGAGCTCCCAGGTAAATGAGAGCAGGGGTGAGGGGATTAAAATAAAATAATAGTAATGATAACATATATTGATGTTTGAGTTGGGGGGTGTTTCTCCAAGTCTGTGAATTCAAACTTTTAGGTTCTTTTTAATTTTAACAAAGAATTGAGAAAATGAATTCAGGTTAGGGTAACTTATAAATTATGAGGCTTACTTTTAGGTAAAATTGGTATCTAGGGGAAGGCTAGAAAGACTCGGGTCAGAAGGTCAAAGATGGAGAAAATCTTCACAGAAAAAAAAAAAAAATCTCCCAGAGAAGAGTCTCTGACACATATACACACATGTGGAAGACAGGAACTGAGATCTCATGCCATAAGAGTTAGAAGAAAGACATGCACACACACACACACACACACACACACACACAAACACACATGAAGCAGAGCATCTCTTCTTCTTCACACTCACATAGGTATTAAGAAAAATTAAGAAATAGGTTAATGAAGGACTCAATGATTAAAGAAAGATCTCACATGAAGAAGAATGAGAAATCAACCAATGCCAAGGAAGGAAAGTGTCCATAAAAGAAGAAATTCTTTACTGTCTTTCCAGCCACGCTGGGAAAAAGAAAGGACATTCCAAAGCAGGGGTCAGGAGATTCTTGGATTTAGAGAATATAGCCAAGATACTCAAGAGATTAGCTAGTAAAGAAATTAGATAGGAGAGGAAAATCGTACATGTTGCATAATGAGAAAGCATATGTAAAAATCAATACATGTAAGAAGTAAGCAAGCAACATCCAGGCAAATAAGAAGAGCTCTCCACCTTCCCAGCCAAAGTGGGAAAGAGGAGGAGTACTTACAAACTGGTATTCAGGTGAAAAACCACATAACAGAGCAGACCAAGATGGAGCACAAGAGAATCATACACATGTCAATCTTTTCTTTAATATGTTCAAGCATATAATTAAGTTGGATATCTGTGGCATGCTTCTATTCCATATGAAATTTGAGATCATTTTTTCTATATTTGTGAAGAATGATGCTGGAGTTTTTGTTAGTATTACATTAAATCTATATATTATTTTTGGTAGAATTGCTATTTTCACAATATTAATTTTATCTATCCTGGAACGTGGGAGATTTTCCATCTTCTAAACTCATCCTCAATTTTTTCTTGAGTCTTTTTATGTATAGATCTTTCACATATTTGGTTAGTGTTATTCCTAGGTATTTAATATTTTGGTTGCTACTGAAAATAGGACAAACTCAGTGACTTCTTTCTATATATATTTGCCCTTTGCATATAAAAAAATAAGCTACTGATTTTTGTTCACTGCCACTTTACTGAAGGAATTAATCACAATTAGAAGTTTTGAGATGTAGACTTTCAAGTCACTTATATATAGGATCATGCCATCTGCAAATAGCACCACTGTGACTTCTTCCTTTCCAATTTTTGTCCCTTTTATTTCTTTCTCCTGTCTTATTGCTTGGGCTAGGACTTCTAGTACTATGTTGAAGAGCAGTGATGAGAGTGGGTATCCCTGTCTTTTTCTCAATCTCAATAGGAACTCCTTGAGTCTTTCCCCATTAAGTATTATTTTACATGTACTTTATATATAGCCTCTACTGTGTTGAGATATAAACCATCCATGCCAATTCTCCCCAGAATTTTGATATGAAGTGATGTTGTATTTTATTAAAGGCCTTCTCTGCATCTATTGAAATGATGTTGTTGTTCTTGTGATTAAGTTTATTTCTGAGGTATATTACATTGACCAATTTCCTTTCACTGAACATCCCTGGGATTAAGCCTACTTGATCAAGGTGGATAATGCATTTGATGTATTGTTGAATTTGGTTTGTGAGGATTTTGTTCAGGATCCTTGCATCTAAGTTCATCAGGGATAGAACCCTATAGTTTTCTATTCTTGTTGTATCTCTGTCTGGTTGTGGTATTAGGTGCTAGCTTCAGAGAAGGAGTTTAAGAGCATTTGCTGTTCTCCACTGATGTGAAACACTTTGAAAGGAATCAGTTTCAGTTCTTCAATGAAGGTTTGATAGAATTTGGCTGAGAATCCATACAGTCTTGGACTTTTCTTTTGGGGGAGTTTCTTTTTCATAACCTTTTCAAACTTGATGGATGTGATGGGCTTAATTAGGATGTTAATCTTCTCAAAGTGATCTAAAGCCTCCAATCCCATCTTGGGTATTAAGCACAAGCCTAGAGTGGCAGGTGCACTTACACCCTTCACAACTTGCACATCCCAAAATACAAAGCCATCGATAGCTTATTCTATTCAAATATAAATGGAACACTCACTGAACACAATACAAGGAAAAATTCTTGCTTCTTCCTTAATTAAATAAGATTCTCACACTGTGATGAGCAGACCACAGTGCAAAAGAAACAACCCAAAACATCAAGTGGAGGGAGCTCTAACAAGGTTACAGTCCTACAATGGATGTCTCCAATGAAAACATAGAGAAGAAAACAAGAATAGAACATCAAAACAAAGACATAAGATATGTGACCCTGACCCAAAAAATAACAGAACTGGCAGCAAATCAATAAAAAAAGCAGTCAAATAAAATTTTACACAGCTGTCTTCACCCAGATTGACTCAATAGGTAAAATCAAGAGACACCTTAAAAGACAATTAAGTAAACTGAAGCCAAAAATAGAGCATCTCAATAACCAGCTGATTAAGCTCAATGAAGACATAAGTAAATATAAGATTGAATTCCAAGAACCATTTTAAAAAAATCAAAACATGACCTAAAATCAGAAGTCATCAAAGGGATGGATACTATACAGAAAAAAGGGCTGGAGATATAGCTTAGTGGTTAAGGACCCAGGTTCAATTTTCTAATACCTATGTAAGCCAGATGAACATGGTGGCACACACATTTGGAATTTGTTTGCAGTGGCTAGAGGCCCTGGTGTGCTGATCCTCTCTCTGTGTGTCTCTTTCTCTCTCTCAAATAAATAAATAAAAATAAATATTAAAAAAAGAAAAATGCAACATAAAATACAAACCAAATTGAACTAGTGAAAGACCTTTCTAAAAACCTTCAAGAACAGAGTCATGGAATGGACAGAACCTCAAAGCTGGAAGACAAAACAGATGAAACAGTTCATGAATCTGAAATCTTTAATAAGTTTGTAAAAACCTTGTGAATAGAACATGAGGGAACTGTGGAATACCATAACATCATCTGACACTTGGGTCATGGGTATACCAGAAGGGGAATTAATTCAGACCAAAGAGATGGAGAATTTATTCAACAAAATTATTGAAGAAAGCTTTCCTACCCTTTCAAAAGAGAGTCTTATCAAGATATAAGAAGCTAACAGAACTCCAAACAAAGTGGATCAAACAAGGAACTTTCCAAGGCACATCATTATTAAAACTCTAAACAACAAAAGCAAAGAAAGAAAGCTGAAATCAGCAAGACAGAAACAACACATTGCATACAAAGGCAACCCCATCAAAATTACCTCAAACTTCTCAATGGAAACCCTGAAAGCCAGAATGAGACACTTCAAAGGCTAAAAAACTATGGCTTCCAACCCAAATTATGGTGTCCAACAAAAATATCCCTCATAATAGACAGTGAAGGCAAATCAAGCCCATTGTATGAACACGAAGTCAAAACTACAGAAATACTTCAGGGTATTTTCCAAACAGAAGAATCAAACAACCACTCTCAAAAGCCTACTAGGAAAAAAAAAATGGCAATACTAATATCTGGAGTAGGCTTAAAAAAGGACAAAGCTCCCAAAACACCAAACTACATAAAATATCCCAACAGGGCAGGGATTAAATCAGATCAGGCTGGTGTGGGGGAGACAGGGTCACTGGCCAAGGGTCACACACATGGGTTCCTGTAGCAGCACAGAGTATTGAGGGTCTATGATCAGGAGGAGTAGAGGCAGCTTTCAGGCCAGCCCAGAAAGGATGCAAGACTGGGGAGCGTGGCAGGACTGCAGGTGGTCTGTGGGCTCAGTAGGGGCAACCTGTGGGAGCCAGGTGTGGGCTGTAAACAATGGATCAGGACCTCCAAGAGGCTGGGAAGGCATTGACCACTGACAGATGCAGTGTGAGTGGGTTACTGACAGACACAATGTGAGTGGTTCACTAAGAGATACAGTGAGTGGTGGCTTCTGGAGGAGAGGGAAGGCATGGAGACCCCAACAGATGCAGTGGCAGGGGTCAAGAGAGGGAAGGTGTGTGGTCACCAACAGACACAGTTAGGGGGGTGGGGAAGCTGAGAGAGTGACGGCATTGCAGACCCTGACAGATGTAGTGGTGGGGGCTGAGAGAGAGAAGGCACATGGTCACAGGTCACCAACAGACACAGTGGGAAGTAGTGAGAGAGGGAAGGTACATGGACACTGAAAAAATGCAGTGTCTGGGGCCAAGAAAGGGCATGACTCTGGCAGACACAATGGTGGGGGCCAAAAGGGGGAAGGTGTCTGGACAGATGTAGTAGAGGAGAAGCTCTGGGAAACTGGGGTAGGCATGCAGTGGAGAATCTGGTCAGGGAGTGATGGCTGGGTGAATGGTTGAAGGTACCTGAGGATCTAATGGGCTACCTAAGAGTGTGGTAATTGGCAGATTTCCAACTTTGCCCCTCCGAGCCCAACCACTGGAGGTCTGCTAAGATCTACTAACACTATAGTCCCACAGATCTTGCCTGATATTACCCTGGGAGCTGTAGCATAGTTAGGAGATCACCAGCTTCACAAGAAGTCAGTTTCTTAGTGTTATAATAACCTATAATAACCTAGAAGACAAAGCCAATTGGAATCATCAGAGATAAAAAAAAAAGGCCAATATTTTGGACATTGCTTCCAGGTCACAAGGCCATTGGAGATGACAGGACACTTTGAATGTGTTTTACACTGACCCTCTAGTAAGTCCCTTATCTTTCTAATCAAGGAGGACATGAAGACCCAGAAACAACAACAACAAAATGGTATATAGTTTAAAACAGGAGAGTCATACCCAAGGAAAAATCAGTCTTCCAAGCTTCCCAAAGGAGGGAAGGCCATTTGATCAGCACACCCCTGACTCATCCTAGCAGATAACACCAGTACTATGGAATGCTCTTTCCAGATCCCTACAGTCTCACTTGGAGAGTCACTAGTGACCTCCAAATTATGTCTTTGATTAAATTTTTGCTTCCTGCTTGGTCTTAAAGAGCAAAGTGTAACCGAACACAAAGGAGTACATCAAAGTCTAAAGCAAGACACAAACACATAGTCTGCTTTTCCTCTTACCACAAAGCATGTCTCACTTTTTATCTTGGTTCACTCATTAAATTCTATCCGCCTATATACAGGATGGAAACTCATTCCTCACATGGGCCCACGAATATGCACAGGGTAGTAATCAAACTAACTGTTGGGTTTATGAGGTCTTTCCCACTTCCAGCACATCTGGACCTCCATGGTGAGTATCTCCTCTCCAATAAGATGACTGGAACCAATTACAAATATATGTTAACCAGTAAAGAGCTAAATTTCCTAGTCTAACCCAGGTTACTAGGAAGGATGTTTGTCAATGGCCTATCAACTTTCCCAAGAATGAACAGGGACACAGAAAGCGTTTCTCCAAAAGAGGAGACTGAGAAGTTAAGTTGGTTTTCTCTAGCTTTCTCTCTCTCTCCCTCCTTCCCACCCCCTCTTTCTCTCATACACACACACACACACACACACACACACACAGTTATAATTCTATGATAAGGGAGAATAATTATAGATATCAGGATGGTTAAAAACTATGATTTCTACAAATAACAACAATAATTAATGGGACTGAAGTTAACATGTCCATGTATGGAGATTTCTTGATTGGAAAAGAGTTGCCTTGCAAGTGGGTTCAGGTTACAGTCTTTTTGTTCTGACACTCATTTGTCTTTAATACAGCAGCCATGTGTTTCAGAATGATGAAAATTATATATATATATACACATACATACATATATATCACAAAATAACATATAATTGTCATGTATTTTATTGGTATATAGAATTTGTAAATAAGGGCTGGAGAGATGGCTTAGCGGATAAGTGCTTGCCTGTGAAGCCTAAGGACCCCGGTTCGAGGCTCGGTTCCCCAGGTCCCATGTTAGCCACATGCACAAGGAGGCGCACGCATCTGGAATTCGTTTGCAGAGGCTGGAAGCCCTGGTGCACCCATTCTCTCTCTCTCCCTCTATCTGTCTTTCTCTCTGTGTCTGTTGCTCTCAAATAAATAAATAAATAAATAAATAAATTAATTAATTAATTAATTAATTAAAAAAAGAATTTGTAAATAACTACAAGGAAAATGATAATAAATAAAACCATTAGCATGATGATTGTGAAGTTACATTATATAAAAAATCCCAAGGATCTTGAGAGTATGGGTAAAAATAAAGCAATAGAAGAAAATAATTTAACTAAACAATAGTTAAGTATGAATCAGTTGGAATTTGTAAGCAATCCAGTCATAGATGTGTATTTTTTAAATAAATTGATAGTGATGTTTTATTTAACTGGAACCCAAGAGAAACTGAGGAGAAAATAATGTATGATATAATCTGAGTATTGCATATGTGACAACCTTTTTTCCAGGCACTGTGGTAAGATAGGAGCTTAATATCTATCACTTAATTTTTATAACCCCCAAATGTTCAGATAATGTATTTTCTTATAATTAAAATATTACCAAAGTCAATTGCCCAGAAACACACAGCTATATCATTTTGGTGATAGTTAGCTAGTTAAGATTTCATGGCAGAAGTCCAGAAAGGAAATAATGGGGTATCTACTGGTTGAGGTCAAATGAAGAATAAAAATGTGAAGTATGTGTAAAGCAGATATGGAAAAGAATAATTTTGTGAGTGCATTAGTTACATTATTATTGCTATGACCAAATATCTGACATGAAATAGCTTAAGGAATGAAGGGTTTATTTTCACTTAACATTCCAGAAGATACCTTGTTGGGGGCAGGGAAGGCATAGCAGCAAGGAGTTGGAAGCATATGCAGCACATTACATTTGGTGAGAAAGCAGAGGTTGAACAGGAAAAAGGGTCAAACTATAAAACCTCAAGACCTCCTCTTTGACCTACTTCTTCCAGAAAGACTATACTTCCCAAAGGTTCCACCTCCTTATCATACGTTGAAGTCAAATTAGGACCAAGTTTTCAAACACATGAGACTATGGGGTACATTTTTACATTCAACCCACAATACCCTGAATATGTTAGAATAATGTTCCCTACCTTGCTATTCATATAATTCTCCCACTAAATCATAGAATTCAGTTACAATCCCATTGCTATGTATTTGTGGACAGATTTTATGTCAATTGAGTAGTAGTTATTCAGAATGCATTTGACTACTCAATTGTTTTCTGTTGACTGGTCAAATAAGGGGTAACAGAAACAAGACAATAAAGTCAGCTTGAAAAGTACTGAAAGTATGTCTGTCACATTAAAATTACTAAGAGAACTTTTGTTTTCTCAATAATTATAAAAATTTTAATGTTTATTAAATTCATTTCTAAAGTTGTTTTATCAATAATTATAACATTTTAAATATTTATAAAATTCATTTTTCTAGCATGTATAGGGCAAAGCTAATTTTATGCTGTCTAATAAAAGGCTTATAACAGGAAGATCATAAAAATAATTTGGGGGGAAACAGGTGGCAGGGAAGCAAAGTTTTATTGAGAAGTAAGTGTGAAAATCAGACATGGTGGTACATACCTTTATTCCAAGCACTCAGAAGGTAGAGGTAGGAGGAGGATTGCCATGAGTTTGACTTAAGTCTGGGACTACAGAATACATTCCAGGTCAGCCTGGGCTAGAGTGTGACCCTACCTTGAAAGAGAGAAATGAACTGAGAAAAGAACTGTGAAACCGAGAGAGGTCCTGGAAGTCTTATTCAAATGTTAAAATTTAAGGCAACAAGGCTGGAGAGATGACTCAGATGTTAAGACACTTACCTGCAATGCCTAACACCCTGAGTTCAATTCCCCAGTACCCACATAAAGCAGGATGCACAAAGTGGCACCTGAATCGAGTTCATTTGCAATGGCTAGAGGCCCTGGCATGTCCATTCTATCTCTCTCTTTCCTGGGCAAAGTAGTGCATGCTTTTAATCCCAGCACTTAGGATGTCAAGGTAGGAGAATTGCTGTGGATTTGACACCAGCCTGAGACTACATAGTGAATTCCCTGTCAGCCTGGACCAGAGCCCTACCTCAAAATAAAAAGGGGGGCAACAAATATAAAAGATGAAGAGTCAGGAGAGATCATGCTTGCTTTAGAAAAATGAAAACTATTTCCTTTAGAACTGTTTGGATACACATTCATAAACACCAAAATGTGCATGTGATAAGAGTGTGGTGGTATTTAACTTTCAGATAATCTTCCCCTTCTTCCTCATTTAATCTGCCTGTAATTTTTAGGTTCTATTGTCAACCTAATCAGATTTGAAATCAAGTAACAGGAACAACCCTTAGGCAGGTATGAGAAGCCATTTCCAGGAAGGACTGATGAAGTAAGAAAAATCTTCACCCAAAATGGTTGCCCACTATAATCTAAAGAAGCTTCAGGGCAGAGAAACTTTTGCCTATCTGCCCATGTCACTTTGTGCATGCAGCTACCCTGCTATTTCCAGTCACAAATATTGGAGTCTAGTTTCTTCAGCTTTCCTATGTGGACTAAAGACAAGCAAAAGTCCAGGGAATCCCTACAGGCCTGCATCACTAGATTGGGACTGTTGAGACACCCAGATTTGTGTCTTCAACACTTTATAACATGCTGGTTCTGTCCTTAAAAGAGAACCACAATATTCCTAGTTGGGATTCAAAGTTCAGTTTTTAACCTACTCTGCACCTTCTTTACTGGCACTGTGCTAATCCCCAATAACAGATACATTCCATTAAGCTTATATATGGGCTATCTTTGTATATTCTTGGCTGTTCTGCTTTATTTTGAAGCTGACATGTCAGCTATCTTCTCAATAAGGCATTATTCTCTACCACCTCCATACACAGAATCTACAACTCTTAACTCCTCTCTGATCTTTCCACAGATAGGTTATATTCAATACTCTCATGTTTAAACTCCTTTGATAATTAGCCTCTACAAACAATCCCCAGATGCAATCTTTTTAAGTTCCTTAATTAGCTTTCTATAATTTAAACTTTATATTTATCACTGCAAGAGTAAACAGTTATACATTCTCTAATAAAAGTCAAGCTCCCCTTTCAGTTGTACACTTCACTTGTAGTTCACTCTATGAGGTCACTCACTGACAAACTCACTTTATCAGAGATTATGTTTTTGTGTCACTGTCCCATAAGTCACTCCTGGATAAATGTTGTGAGTCCATCCTTTTCTACGTATTTTCCAACAAATATGGGAGTTATATATCATTGGAGACATGTAATTATTTTTATATTTTAGGATAGGAAAAATTAGGTTTCAGGTCTTAAATACATATATACATATCACACACACCATATATATAATGTGTATATAGATATATAATACATATATATGTATACATATGCATGAAGGATTCATATAAGCTGCTGCCTTATTAATGGAGCACCTTGTCATTAAATATGTTGTTATGCCCTACCTCATCTCTTGTGACTCTGAGTGATCTCTATGGTTCTCAGAATCATAGTGATATTAGGATTCCCTATTTCTAGGAATGTTGGAACCTTCCCCAAAATTAATGTTACAGGTAAGTATATGTGAATATGTGGGAAAGCTATCTGGTTTAAGACAGATCTGAAATTTAATACAGACTATGCTTCTAGTTGATCTTATCAGTGAAATGTATTTTCGTTCAGCTGAAAAACATCCATAAAATTCAAAGTTCTGATTCCAGGAACCTGTGACTATTACCTTAAGTAGATGAAGAAAAAATGCAGGCAATGTTAAGTTTTTAAAAATTTAGATAATTAATATGACTGCATTTCTTATACTCCACAATATCAGGTAGGGTGCCAATTTGTTAATCCAAGTGGGAATAAAGTAGACTTTGAAGAACAGGGCATTCCTTGAGCACTCAGACTCCTTCAAAAGAGTCTACATTCTTTCTGTTGCCCCAATGCAGGTCAACTGGCCCAATATCAAAGTTGTAATCTCATATAATTGCAGCTGACTGGGCCTAAATTTCAGCCCAGAGATTTCATTTCTGTTCCATATGTCTCTACTCACACCAGTCCATTTCTACTCAAAGCAACCCTGCACAAATTCTCAGGACATGAGCATGACAGTAAGCCTCTCACACAAACTGCTTCTAGCCCAGCCCAGGCAAAGTTCTTTCTCACCCTCATGAGCCAAACCTCACAGTTCAAAATTCTTATTATATTCAGGTCTTTCAACTCTGACCAAAATAGTCTATCAAGCTGTACTTACAGCACTTCAAGGTGTCTCTTAGGCCAAGGTTTCAAATCCTTCCACGTTCCTCTTAAAAACCAGCTCCAAAAGGCCAATGACACACAGTCAGATGTCTAGCAGCAAATAAACCCACTTTCTGTACAAACATTACTGTTGCAGTCAGGTTCATATTGCTGGAATAAATCACCCAACCAAGAGCAGCTTTGGGGGGGAAAGGTTTATTTTGTCTTACAGACTCGAGGGGAAGCTCTATGATGACAAGGGAAACAATTGCCTAGTAAAGGGTGGACATCACCCCCTGGCCAACATAAGGTGAAAAATAGCAACAGGAAAGTGTGCCAAACACAGGCAAGGAGAAACTGGATATAATACCCATAATCCCACCCCCAACAATACACTGCCTCCCGGAGGCATTTTTTTTCCCTAATCTCCATCAGCTGGGAACCTAGCCTTCAGAACACCTACACTTATGGAGACACCTGAATCAAATCACCACAGCACATAAATAAATTATTTTATCCTCTTCTTCCATAAAGTTCTTTCTAATATGAACTAGTAAAAGCCATGTGTTTACTAATAAAATTCAGAAGCTTCTTTTAATCTTTCGTGATACAGCCTCAAATAAAACTGATCATATGCTACCCATTGTATACTTTCATTTCTTTACTCTTACTTATCTTGTTAAAACCTCCAAAGATGAATATATTCTGGGACCTCTATGACTTTCATGGACTTTGAGTTGAGGAATAAAGAATTACAGAAGAAGGAATGAACATTGAGTTTTACTATCACTCCTATATGCTGAGCCAGGGCATGAATTTATTTTAAGTCCTTATCATTATTCTTAATCCCTATCTGACAGAACTTGTAAAAGAGTAGAAAGGAAGAATATATGATAACTTAGAGAATGGGAAACACAGGGATGGCATAATGTAGATTTTCAATACTCACACCTTCCCTTGTTTACATATGCTTCCTCAAATACTGCAAAACCAAATGAACCTTGAGAAGCTCCAGTAGCTTAAATTAGAATCTCTGCTGCTGATATCAACCTTTTCCATAAATCTTAATGTCTGTATCCTTATAATATATATTTCCTTGTTTACTTATGATAGATGATATATATCAGTCTTAGAAGAATATTACTTGTCAGGGTGGATTGATGACTCATGTTAAATGTGCTTGCTTGCAAAGCAGCTAGTTGCACAAAATGACAGATGCATCTGGAGTTCTTCTGCAGTGGCAAGAGACACTGGGATGAACATTCATTCTCTCTCTCTCTTACTCTTTCTTTGTAAATAAACATTTTTTTAAAGGATACAACGTGTTGATTACCCAACCCCTGCAGCCAAATGGAATGTCTCATGCTGCCAACAGTCCACATTAACCTCACTGCGAGTTTCATAATTTTTGGAGCTTGGACATTAAATAATTATATTCCTTTGTCAGGATTTTTGCTCATTAGATTTTTGTATAATTTATCTTTTCATTGAAATAAAAAATGCTGAAATTTTTACATAACCTTCTTCTACAACCCACCTTTATCTCCCCTTACCCATCCCATCCACTGAGCCCCTCTTCTTTTTTACTGTTCTTGTATTTTAATGTCTTCTCTTTTACCCTCATTTATCATCCACAACAACCTGTTGATAGACCCAAAAATATGCAGGTCTTGTGCAGGTAATAACAACTGCTGTGAGGTCATAAATGCTTGCATATGTCTGAAAGACATTGTTCAGAAGAACTCTGGCCCCATTCTTTGGATTTTACATTACTTGTGACACCTATTCCATTATAGATTTTGAAGGAGGATAGGAATAGAGATGTGTCATTTAGTGATGAACACTCAACTGTCACTTTCAAAACTTTGATGAATTTTGAGTATCCATAGCAGTCACCAACATCTGAAGACAAATGCCTCTAGCCAAAAATAAGTATATGGATATATGGACATAAATATAAGTATTTAGAGGGCAATTTGGTGGTTATTGGTTTGTTGTTTTGTTGTTTTATTATCTCCCTCCACCTGTATCTTCCTTATGCACTTACATTATTTTGTTAGCTTCTGCCCAAATATGAAATTAAAACGTGTATATTAACAAAATTTCAATGAATGAGACTTGGTGTCAATGTGATTATAATACTAATATTAGTTTTTCTTCTTGCAAAGAATATGGTATCTAATACCAAAGAAGCAAATTTATCTTTGGAATCATGTGAATCTTAATTTCTGTGGTACATATTATTAGAAACATATGAATTATTATCCATGTTAGTATTTTGAAACATCTAATTAACTATAATGAGTCATAATCTTCATTTTCCTTTACTGTCAGAGAAACTACATAAGGAAAAGTTCTTCCCAGCTGGATATTATTTCTAAAACAGAAATGTTGTAAGACTGAACTATGTAGACCTCCTCTGCCTTATTAGGTCATATACTTCTCAAATACTAAGTATTGATACTGACAGTGAAACGTAAAGGTTTTTCTTGGCCTGTACTTCATTGAGGATGAGTCATCGCTGGACTTAAGGTTAAAATCATTTACAACTTCCCTAAATATAAGGAATATATATATTGTTTATGTGTAATCATAATCTCCTCCAGCTACTTTCCATTTTTCCCTTCTCAAATCCTCCCTCCACTAAATCCCTTCTTTTTTCTAACAAGTCTGCCATATTTTGATGTTATCTTTTTTCCCTCATATTATGTAGGTCTTATATAGGTAACCTCGGCCACTGCAAGTTCATGAATATCATAGTCACTCTATTTCTGGAAGACAGTATTGTAAGCACTCCTCCCCTTCCTTTGGCTTGTACATTCTTTCTGATACCTCTTCCTCAATAGACTCTTAGCCTTGAAGGGTATGATAGAGACCTCTCATTTAATGATGAACACTCCTTTTCCACTTCTCAAAACTTTGGTGACTTTGGATTTACTCCACTGGTCACTGGCAAATGAATAAAGAAGCTTCTCTGATGGTAAGTGAGAGTAGCATTAAGATATGGGCATAAAAATAAGTGTTTAAGTGGAAGAGGGGGGAAGGAAGACGTAGAAGATTAAGGTTTGTCTTCATCATACCCTATCCAGTGACTTGTGGTTCTGGTGTTCCCTGTAAGGGCCAGGTGAAGCTTCAGCCATTTGGTCTCCCTTTTAGGAAGTAGAATTTTATGGTAACATGGCCATTTGGATCTAGATTTGTGTTTTCCACCACTCCATTGCCCTCCCCTCCCTCCCCAACCATCCTACTGTCTAGTCCATGAGATGCTTGCTGGGTATATAAGGCATCTTGGGTAGATTCAGGTTAGGTGCTGTAGATGAGTGAGACTATGTGGTGATTTTCTTTCTGTGATTGGGTAAGTTCACTGAGAATGATCTGTTCCAGGTTCAACCATTTTTCCTCAAATTTCATTGTGTCATTTTTTCTTAGTGTTGTATAGAATTCTATTGTGTAGATATACCACATCTTAGTTAACCATTCTTCTAGTGATGAACATCTGGGTTGATTCCAGCTCTTAGCTATTATGAATTGAGCTGCTACAAACATGGTTGAGTAAATCTCTCTGGCCTGTGGTTTGAAGGTTGTAGGGTAGATGCCCAGTAAGGAAATAACTGGGTCTGTTGGTATCTCTATAGTCAGCTTTTTCAGGAGCCTCCATATTGCTTTAAAAAGTGGTTGCACCATCTTAGATACCCACCAACAGTAGATGAGTGTTCCTACTTCACATCCTCGCTGGCATTTATTTCCATTTGATTTTTTGATGTTTGCTATCCTTATTGGAGTAAGGTGGAGTCTCATAGTTGATTTAATTTGCATTTCTCTGATGATTAGGGATGATGAACATTTTCTTCAGTGTGTATTTGCCATTTGTGTTTTTTCCTCTGTGAACTACCTGTTCAGCTTTTTGACCCATTTTGTGAGTGCAGTGTTTGACTTCTTACTGTTTAGATTTTTGAGCTCTTTGAACATTCTAGAAATTATGCCTCTCTCAGTTGGATAACCCACAAATATTTTCGCCCATTCTGTGGGTAATCTACTGGCTTTGCTTATTGTATGCTTGACTGTAAAGAAACTCTTTGTTTTGGCAATTGTCTTAATTGTTTCCTTGGTTTCCAATTCATTAATTTCTGCTCTGATTTTAATTATTTATTTCCTTCTGGAGCTCTTTGGGTTGGACATTTCTTGTTTTTCCAGTGCCTTTAAGTGGATGGTTAGGTTATTGATTTGGGATCTTTCTGTCTTTTTTATGAAGGCATTGAGTGCTATGAATTTTCCCCTGAGAACCACCTTCATTGTGTCCCATAGGTTTTGGTTCAATGTGTTCTCATTGTCATTCAATTCCAGAAATTTTGCAATTTCATTGTTTATTTCATCCACTATCCATTTCTTGTTTAAAAGTGTGCTGTTTAGTTTCCAGGTGCCATTGGGATTCTTGGTGGGTCTTTTGTTGTTGATTTATAGGAATATAGCATTGTGATCTGCTATCATGCAGGGAATTATGTCAATCTTACTACATATTTGAAGGCAGTCTTTGTGACTCAGTGTATGACCTATTGTAGAGAATGTTCCATGGCCTGCTGAGAAGAATGAGTAGTCTATGGATTTGGGAATGGAAAGTTCTGTAGATGTCCATTAAGGTCTAAGTGATCTATGGTTTTGTTGAGCTCTCTTAACTTCCCTGTTGAGTTTCTGTTTGGATGATCTGTCTATTACTGATAATGGTGTATTGAAGTCCCAGCTAAGATGGTGTTGGTGGTTATTTCTGTTTTCTTGTCAAGTAGGTTTTGTTTTATGAACTGTGGTGCCCCTATGTTTGGTGCATAAAGATTTATGATTGTAATATTCTGTATGGATCATTCCCTTGATGAGTAGGAAGTGGCCTTCTTTGTCTTTTTTGTTTATTTTTGGCTTGAAGTCTATTTTATCCAATATTAATATACCTATGTTTGCTTGTTTCTTATCCCCATTTGCTTGGAATATTGTTTTACACACTTTCACCCTGAAAAGGTATCTGTCTTTAGTGGTGAGGTGGGTTTCTTGAAGGCAACAGATTGAGGGGTCTAATTTTTTGATCCATCCTGTTAGCTTGTGTCTGTAATGGGTGAATTAAGGCCATTAATATTTAGGGTAATGACTGTGAAATTTTATTTGATCCCTGCCATATTGTGATGGTAAATGTGGGTTGGTGTTTTCAAGGACTTTGAAGTTTTTTGTGCCTACTCTGAGTTTGGTTACTGTGATCTGCTTCTTGTTGGCATTTGAGTTTAGTTATGTTTCTTCTCTGTGGAGAATTTCCTGAAATACTCTCTGTAGTTTTGGTTTTAAGTTCATATAATTGTAAACCTGAGTTTTGTCATGGAAAGTTTTTCTTTCACTATCTATTATGAGGGATACTTTTGCTGGATAGAGTAGTTTGGGTTGGAAGCCATAGGTTCTTAGACTTTGCAGTATTTCTTTCCAGGCCCTTCTAGCTTTCAGGGTTTCCATTGAAAAGTCTAAAGTAATTCTGATGGGGTTTCCTTTGAAAGTGGTGTGCAGTTTTTCCCTAGCTTCTTTTAGGATTTTCTCTTTGGCATCAATGTTTAGAGTCTTAATGACAATATGTCTTGCAGAGTTTCTCCTTTACTCCAGTCTGTTTGGAGTTCCATTGGCTTCTCGTATTTTGATGGGCCTTTCTTTTGAGAGACTGGGAAAATTTTCTTCGATTATTTTGTTAAATAAGTTCTCCATGCCTTTGGTCTGAATTTCTTCTCCTTCTGGTATTCCAATGATCCTGATATTAGGACATTTAAGTGTATCCAACAATTCCCTCACGTTCTGTTGAGAGGAACTTTTGAACTTACTGAATTTTTTGAACTCTCAAACTATTTCTTCCATCTTGTCTTCCAGATCAGAGTTTCTATCCTCCACTTGGCTGACTCTATTCTTGAGGGCTTCTAGAGAGTTTTGGACTTGATCAGTTACGTTTGCATTTTCTACTACTTTTCTATGTATAATTTGCATCCCTCTGTCAAGCTCTATTTTCACATCATTTTCTGATTTTTTTTGATGATCCTTGGAATTCATCCTTGCACTTCTTTATGTCTTCATTTAGCATGGCCAGATGATTTTTAAAGTCTTCCTTTTTTCACTCTCCCTCAACTCTACTAGCTCTCTTTGAACTCCTTCCAATTTCTTATCTGTTAGTTCTAGTTTAGTGATGGCAGCATCCACAATTGGTCCTTTGTCACTTTCCTGCAAGTTCTACCAATAGGTTGGTCAGGGTTGCATTGCTCATAGCTTCAATTTGATGTTTTGATTCTAATGACTCTTCTATCTTTTGGTTAGATGTATTCATTGTAGGACTGCGTGATCTAACTGGATTTTCTTGCATTTGATTTTTCATGTTATTTCTTTTGTGCTGTGGTCTTCCCATGACAGTGTATGGGCACGTAGGTGGGTGGATCAGCCTGGGCTCAAGCACAATGGGAATCTGAGGTAGCCTGGGGCAGTTGCCAACCAGCCTGGGCTTTGACTCTTACTTGCGGAAGCTGCCTAACTACTGCCTGGCAGGGGCACCGAAGTTGCCTGGAATCTCAAGCAGTAATGCACCAAAGCTGCCTGAAATCAAGTTAGCTGGGACACTGAGGTACCAAACCCTGAAGCAGCCCAAACTCGGCCTGGGAACACTGGTATCCAGAAGCAGTCTGCTCTCCCCCACCACAGGACAATGGCAGATGGCTGGCTTGGCAGACAGGTAGGGGATGGCACCTGAGCTGGCGCAAGCGAGAGACAGTCTGAGCTTGTGAGGCAGTTGCAATGGGACTGGGCTTGCTGAATGTGCAGCTGTAAGAGCAGTATGTGAGCAAGTGGCCCAAGCAGTCTAAACATCCACACATATGGATCGATCTGCACGCAGCTGTGCTATGTATACGGGGAGGGGAGGGCTACCCGCTCCTGAGGTAATCAGGGATTCCCTGTTATTGCCAGGAGTGCTGAACGTGTGGTGGCCAGAGCAGTAAATTGGTGAGTGTGTGGAATAGTCTAAGCTTCTGCACGCAGGGATTGATAAGCATGCAGCGGCAGCGGCAGCATACTTGGTGTCTATTTGGGGGGAGGGGTGCGCTACCCACCTGTGAGGGGATCAGTGATTTCCTGCTCTCCCCCCCCCCCGTACCCTCCCACTATTGAAGATAGCTCTCCCCTAAAAGACCCAGTGAACCCTTAATGTCTTGCCTTTCTTTCCCCGGGAAATGCAGCACAGCTAGGCTGTCACCATCTTAGCCAGATGTCGAGCTAGAAATTTTAAACATTTTTTACAAATTCAGTATCAAGCATTTATTTAAATTTATTTGACAGAGAAAGAGGAAGAGAGAGAGACAGAATGGGTGTGCCAGGGCCTCCAGCCATTGCAAATGAATTCCAGACACATGCACCCCCTTGTGCATCTGGCTAATGTGGGTCCTGGGGAATCAAACCAAGGTCCTTTGACTTTGTAGGCTAACACCTTAATCACTCAACCATCCCTCCAACCCTATTTATTTATTTTTTTCATGAGAGATAGATAAGAGGAGAGGAGAGGAGAGGAGAGGAGAGGAGAGGAGAGGAGAGGAGAGGAGAGGAGAGGAGAGGAGAATGGACATGCCTGGTCCTCCAGCCACTGCAAACAAACTCCAGATACATGTGTCACCTTGTGCATCTGGCTTATGTGGGTTCTGGGGAATCAAAGCTAGGCCCTTATGCTTCACAGACAAGGACCTTAACCACTAAGCCATCTCTCTAGCCATCTTTTGGTTAATTCATCTAAGAGTTTGTGAATCTTGTTTATCTTTTCAAAGGACCAACTTTGTTTTATCACTTATTTTCATTGTTTTTATTGATTGTTTATCTCATTGATACCAACCCTTATCTTGATTATTTCTTTCTGGTAGTTTTTGGTTTATTATTTTTTTCTTGATTTTTCCAATGTCTTCAAGTATATCATTAAATTATGTGTTTGAGTCTTCTTTGCTTTGTAGGAATTTGGAGCTAAATCTTTCCTCTTAGGACTGCCTTTATTGAGTCCCAAAGGTTTTGGTATTTTGTGTTTTATTTCAAGTTTAGAAACTTAATTCCTTTCTTGATTCCTTCTGTGACTTAATTGATCAGCAATGGTTGTTCAATCTCTAGGTGCTTTCTCTAATTTTCTCTTCTATTGTTGCTAATTCCTGGCATCATTACATTGTGGCTGGATATAATAAAATGAATTATTTTATTTATTTATTTTTTTGCCATATTGAATTGATATTTATTTCAGGACATGCCATGTCACAATAAAACAAAAGTTACTCCTTGCTTTTAACAATAATATTGTATTATAAAAGCACTTTACAACTCCCTTGAGTATAAGTTACAGGGTATGTGGGCTAATGATTATCCAAAAATATGTCTCTATTTAGATCCATAAAACCAAGTGCTCTCTGAATATTACAAAGTGACAATAAGTGAGAAGTGGAGGAGGAAGGAGGAGAAGGGAGTAAGGTTTTCCCAGTTAAGGATTTGTTGCAATAAGGAGATGAGGAAGCATGAAGTTATTTTTGTTGCCTTTTCAGCATTATACTGTGTTAAGTAATGCTTACAACATAAATTCAGCAGGCTTTTTTCTGAGCCACAACTCAGAATTTGTTTCCCCCGCAAATAATGTAAATAAACAAATGTGTTTATTAACTTACACAGCAATCTCACAATAAGTATTAAAGATTAAAGGGTCTACTCCTAGTATATTTGTTTATAATGCGTTAAGGGAAATACATATTGCCATGGTGACAAAGCTCTAAGTAGATTCAACAAAACACCTAAAAGTTGAAAGTGAAAAAAAAAAAAACCAAAGAAATAAATATCACCAAAGAAAAAAGATTAATTGTAGATTACTTACAAAACTAAATCACTAGTTATCTAACCAATCTATACAGATCTAATAAACAGTAAAATCAGCCCGAAAGACCCAACATTTTTAAAAATGCTAAAAAATAAGGCATAAATCTGCATAATATTAACTTTATCTCTATTCTCTCCTTTCCCTCTTCACAATGTATGCTTTTTCTGATATTGCACCCAGTTCTTTGATGCAGCCCATTAGTCTATATCTTTCATGTTATTATTGTTTGCTTTTTAGAAACTGGTATTCAGTCTAGACTAGGATGACCTAGAAGTCACTCTTTAGTTCAGGATGGCCTGTGACTTACGGTAGGTAATCCTCCTACTTCAGCCTCCCTAGTCTAAGATTAAAGGCATGTGCAAACATGTTCAGCTTAGTCTGTTTATTTTTAAATATTTTATTTATTTGAGAGAGAGATAAAACGTGTGCACTAGGGCCTCTAGTCATTGCAAATGAACTCCAGACGCATGTGCCTCCTTGTGCATGTGGCTTATGTGGGTACTGGGGAATCGAACCTGGGTCTTTAGGCTTCACAGGCAAACAACTTAACTGCTAAGCCATCTCTCCAGCCCCTAGTGTGTGTTTTTTGATTATAGAGTTGAAACCATTGATATTCAGAGTGACTATTGAAAATTTTGTTAATAATTGACATGTTCATGATTTTGAGATTGGTGTTTTCTTTTTCTTAATTTGCTTAACAACAGTTCTAAGTGTGGTAATGTTTTACTCCTCCTGCATACTCTTGATTCTGTTTATTCCTTTTCTCAATGTGAAGAATATCATCCATTTTCCTCTGTATGAATATAGTAGTGTTCATAAATTCACTTAGGTTGTTTTTCTCATGCAAAGCATTCTTTTAACTTTTAATTGAGAACCTATAGAAATATCCATAAGGTACTCTGAACATTATCCCTTTTCAATAACTCTTTTTGATTCTCTCCACTGATCCCCTGCTTTTTTCCAGCTATTCCTTCTTCTATTTTGAAGTGATCAATTATTACCTCATATTATGTAGGCCTTGGGTAGATAATATCAGCCACTCTGTGGTTGTAAATACAATTGTCACATTGTGTCTGGAAGACAGTATTCCAGAGCATGCCTTCTATTCCCTTAGCTCTTACTTTATTATTAATTGGGAATTTGATTATAGACAAATATTGGGTTGGTTGTATTTCCCTCATGTTATCAAGTTACATTCCCTCCTCCCTGTTCCTATTCGACTGAGGGTTCTCCTCATTGGGGTTACTGATAGTCACCATGGAATTACAGTTTATGAATGCAGCAATCAGTCGCTGCCTCAGGAAACACCTTCACACACTGTGGCTCTAACAGTCCTTTCTCTCTCTTCCATGATTTTCTCTGAGATCTGGTAGGTTTGTTATAAGTCTATGTTAGTGTTGAGTTCTCATCAACTTCTGGATTTCTACTTTGATTCATCTTGAATCTTCTTAGTGTCTGCTGGCCTCTCCCTGGCACAGGTCAAGTTCACTATAACAGCAGCACTCATGCTTAACTCACCATTTCCTCTGTGGTTTCATCTTGTCTCTGGCTGATGTGCAAGAGGTGGCTCATATCATGATAAGGAGTCAGCTGTCTTTTATTGTCATTATTTCTCTTTTATTTTTAATAAAGTAGAAACTTTCTATCTATACATCATATGTTGGTACTATCATTTCCATCATCCCTGCCCAACTCCACTGAGGGACATCCTTAGTGGGATTGTTGGTATTCACCATGTAATTGTAGGTTATGAGTTGTGAGAGTAGCAGTCTGTCATTTGGGGGAGGGCTATGTTTCTGTATATTCCTTCCCACTCTGTGGCTCTGACGTTCTTCCTGCCCCTTCTTCTCCAAACTTCCCTGAGCCTTTATATGTTTATCAAATATATTTATTGCAACATTAATCTATTATCATTTAAAACATTTAGCTAAATTTAGCCATTTTTAGTTTATGTTCCCATTATTTTTGATATGATTACAGGACTTAACAGTTTATATATTGATTATGAATCATTCATTAGTTATTAGTTACTAGTTATTAGTTATAATTAGTTGTTATTATTTGTGTGTTTTGTAGTTTTGTTATGTTTTGTTTGTATGTTATTTAGAAATATTCTTCATTTTTTTTTTTTTTTGAGCCATTTGTAATACCTAAATGTTGCTCCAGAATAACTGACATACAAAAGTATCTTGAGTCAAGGATACTTGTGGTGGAAAAGCTAGTTAAATATGTGTGCCTATGCAAGTTAAGGAATGTAGTTGCTCCTACTTTGAATTAGATAAAATAAGTTAAATCCTAACCATAGGCCACCATGCTCTATTTACAATAGCCAGATCTCTTCCTAACAAACAAATCTGTTATCTTAAAACCACATGCCATAAAATCAAGGAAGTGCTCTCAGGACAGTCTGTATTATGTCAAGGTCTTTATTTGTGATTCATAGGTAAGCTATTTGTGAGTCTAAGAATAAAAACACTGTGGACCAAAATTCAGGGCCTGTCTGATCCTTAAGGGCAGATAGAACCCCTGGTTTCTGACTTTTGTATTTCTAATTGGGTGTTGTGCATTCTTTTGTCCATGCCTCACAGTTTCTCTTTCAAGACCCAAATCTTGTAGCACTGATAGCTTCAACTTTCAATAGAGAAGAACCTTTTCATGCATTTTCTTCAATCATGAGGCCTGTGACACCGATATTTAATTCTCCTTCTGTAGATAAACCTTCAAGAAAAAACACATTTTCCATTTTCTTAAAATCTTCTATAAGAACAGTTTAGTACAATGATGAGCAGTGACTGACACCGACCTCTGTGTGCCAGGCCATGCAAATAGTGAGGACTGCCACAGGAAACATGAGGGAAATCTGCATATTCTCTGATACCAAGTGTTTATTGACCCTGCACAGATGCCAGATGCCTAAGTTCTTCTTCACCCCAGTGCCCCACATCCTAAAACCATCTCTCTGAAGAACAATTTCAAAATATGCATCTGGAGAAAACACAAAAATTTAGGCAATAATGGTACCACAACAGAAGACTTGATGACCAGAATCCTAAGAAGGTTACATTGAAATTGGATTGAAATTTACCAAAACCAAAGGATCAGGTGCCTACTTTTATGATTTTAGTAACTTATTCACAGGAGAATAACAAGAATGACAATTGAATGGGTACTAGTTATGAAAACAATCACACAACAAAGTAAGTATAGAAACTTTTATATAACCAGCAAGCCAATCAGGCATGGATGGGCATGGAATTCCTGGAAGAATGGAATGCTCATAAAAACAACTAACAAGGAATGTATAAAGTAAGTTGTTGGGAGCTATGGCTGCTCTTTGACTTCAGGAGCTACAGATGGTCTTTAATCTCTTAACACAAAGGCCTTTTCTTACAGCCTAGGTGAGAAGGCGCCAGATACAAAGGCATTATTTAACATAGGGCCTAGGTACCAGACACAGAGGCATTACCATATGGCCCTGGTGAAGCTGACCTTAGGCACATAGGCATTGTCAAGAAAGTTTTGTCTTCTGAATATAAGCTTGTGTCTGCCTGAATAAACCTGAGCTTTGATCAGAACTTGTCTTGGCTCCATTCCTTGTGTTCTTGTCTCAGATTCATTCCTACTCTCTCCTTTGAAGCCTGTTTCGACTTTCCTGCTGCAGGCCAGCACATTAAATGGTTGAGATTTCATCACAATCTCTATGGCAACTTGAATGTGAAATATCCTCATAGCCTCATGTATTTATAGTTATGCCTCAAACTTTAAACTTCTTTTATTAAAATAAGTATGTAATCTAATAAATGAAGGTCGTATCTAAATAAGAAAGCATATAAACTTAGCATTTAGATATAATTTAACCATAGGTTATTAAAAGCTTCAGTTAGTAAGAGAACTACTTTTATAAACACTGGTAAAAACAGAATATTTAAGAAATCTTGTTGTAAGTGTATAAGTAGATGCTATTTAGCAAGCAAAGTAAAAGGTTACTCTAATGGGAAACATATAAATTTAAAACTTTTGTTTATAAACCATTTAGTATTCCTCAGTAAAAGAATGGTGATACCTAAGAAATCTATTGTTGGAAACAGAATTAGGTATTTTATAAACATTACTAAAAGCAAAACCATTTCAACAAAATTTGAAGTTTGGATTTAAAAAATTCAATAACTTTTGTTTCTTTAAAAATATTCAGAAACTTAATAACTTTTTATCTAGACATTTTACTTAACATTTTAAATCTAGAAATATATATTGTTTCCTTTATTTCTCTAAGACCATTTCTCTGGATAGGAAGGAGTGACTTTTTCCTTTTCAGTATTACCATGAAAAAAAAAAAAAAAGAAAACTATTATATAAAGGCAATCACAGAAGGATAACATCTTGGCATCTGTTTTAAAACATTTTTTTAATTTATATGCAAGGAGAGAGAGAGAGAGAGAGAGGGAGAGAGAGAGAAAAGAAGGAGAGACAGAAGCTATAAACAAACTGTAGATGCATGCACCACCTTGTACATCTGGCTTTATGTGGGTACTGGGAAATCAAATTCTGTCGGGAGCCATAAAGCAAAATCCTCTCCATTTTGCCTGGGCCTGTTCGTAAGTTGACTTATTATTCAGAAAGCTGGTCCATCCAGCTTTCTGTTAGGTACTTCTGGAATGTTGGTCAGCAGACTGCTTACAGAATCTTATCTTTTGCAAAAGGCCAATTTATGGTCAGGCTGTGAAGCCTGATGCAGTCAGGATGTTAAGCCCTTGAGGCAAGATTAGATAAACACCTAATTACATCTCCTCTAGGTTTTCTAACAATTCTAAGGCCCTAAATCACATCAGGCAGCTGATTCCCCCCCTTTCCTTCCCCTATATAACCACTGTGTAAAAAATAAAATTCAGAGACCTGGATCAGACTACAGACTTGGTCTCCTTCTTTGTGTCTTCTGTCTCTCATCCAGGTTAATTTCCCCTTGGGTCCTTGTTCAACTCCCTGCTGGGTGGGGCAAAATTCGGGACACTGGGTTTTGCAAGCAAGCTCCTTGACTATTAAGCCATCTCTCTAGCCCTAAAACATTTTTTTATGATTAATATGTAAAACTCTATAGGCAAATATATCATTTACTTAAGTATGTTAATTATCCAAGGCATCAGAAAGCAGAGATAAGCCATTATCTCAATTTCTGGATTTCAGGTCTAGATGAAACATTCCTTTCTTCAATTCTCCAACTGGAAGCAATTGTGTTAAGGTAGAGGGTTGAGTCCTGAAAGCCAAACTAAGCAAATAAATACTTTTGTCTAATTTTGATTAAGGTTAGTACTTATCAAATAAAATCTTGATTTAGATTTGTATAACTCTATGTAAGTCTTTGTTTAAAATTTTAATTATATTATTTTAAAAGGAGCTTGGACTAACATATCAGTCTTTTATCTATATGACCACTTACTTGAAAGTCAATTTGTCATTATATAAGTATTATCAAAATATAAACACATAGACAACACACATTAACTATATAGAGAGGCTAAATAAAAACCAAAGACTTTGTAGCTTTTATTTAGACCTATCATTGTTAATTTCAATTTTAGATAACAGTCTGACTATGTTTTAAATATTTTATTTTAAATATATACCTTAAAATGATATGACTTGACAAAAATAAAGCAGAGCCCTTAAAATGATTTTTTAACATTGACAAAAATTTTCATAAACCTTAAAAACCTGTTTTGAAGGAGGACAGCACAGAAAAGCATACAATAATTTTTGCATCATAATGTCACAACTATAAATTAAAATTCATTTAAAAATTACAAGATATTAGTTTAAAACATAAAAAAAAAAAAAGGCCATCATTATTCCACACAAATAGGCCTTCCCAGATTCTGAATGCCATTGTTTTCTGGGATTGCATTTCTATAATCTCTACTATAAAAATTTAAAGATTCCCAATTTTATATTTGGCACTTATATATCAATCCTGAAAAATTAAGTGTAATCAATCTAAATAAAGGACCTTTAGTGTATATTATTTAAAGGTATTTTGATACCTTATATCCTATGACCATTGAAAACAACTAAATAGGATTATAAAATTTGTTTTGGGAGGAAATTATCAAAATCTTTGCATCCTTTAGAGCCTCATGAAATTTAGATTCTAGTGAATATTGCTAAACAAGTAATATTTAGGGTTTCATGAATATTTCATAAATCTAAAGATAACATTTTACAGATTTTAAGAAGCTAAAAATATTTAACTTTAATAATATGTACTTATAAGGCCTTTTAACACATTCACATTCACTCACACTTTAAGTTGGTATGCCAAAAATGTACTAAAAGCAAAATGATGAAAAACTGAAGTGGCCACAGTTGTATATTTTTGGAACTTTATGTTGTTACTTTTTTGGACAAAACACACAAAAACAAACATATAAAAGATCATGAACAAATGTGACACAAACACACAAATACTAGGTGCACCCCAAGAAAGTAAAGTCAAAAGTTTATATCATCTCTCTGTGAGATTTAAGACTCAATAACACAAAAGGTAAAAGGTGAAGCTTGTTATGTAGATCTATAGCAGATAATTATTCCCTTTTGTTTTTTGAAAGCTAAAGTGTAAAACTGGAGAAGTTTTTTACAGGTGGAAATGGCTTATTCTTGTATTTTTTTTTTTTTTTCTTGAAAGCTAGGGAAACTCCTTCAAAATATTATCTAGCAAGGATATAGATTTAATGACAGATCAGGTTCAGTCGCAAATTCCTTTGTGTGAAGAACTGATAGAACAGCTTTTAGGGAGCATGTGTGGACTCTTCCAAGAGAGTGTCTTTACAAATGAAGATTTTAATCTAGCATGAGATGCTCTAGGTTTTACCTTATGAGAAATAACAATATTTTCTTTGATATGGGATTTTATTCTGCTTGGAGAGACCTGAAAAAGACAAGGTCAGTGAAAGAAGAGAGGAAATGACAATAGTTAAATTTCTGCACAATTTATCTTTAGTTCTGATATAATTTCTTATTTTTAAAGTCTCATTTATTTTGAATACCTCCTTTAAATTTATAGGTTCAAGACTTCTTATTGATTAGTTTGTATATTACCAGTTTAAATATGTATTAGATGTTTTAAACTTCTAACTGAAGTAGGCTGCCCATTATGATTTTCTTTTCAGAATTATAAAAGCACTATTGCCTAGCACTTTGGTATTTCAAAAAAGTAAAACAAGAAAAATTGCCGCGGACTGACTCTCGGGGAGATCAGGACCAAGGGAGAACAAGGGCGAAGGCTCAAGGAGAACTCGGGATTCGGCGAGGAAATGACAGACAGACACACTCTAGGTAGAATATGCTGCTGCAATTTACTGAAGGTTTCATGAAGATTTTATGCAGATTGAACAGGGAAACTTAGCAAGCCAACAAGTGATCTCAGAAATCATTAATCTATGTCCCGACCCGTGGGACCTCATTATTCGTGGGGGCGAGGAGGACCCCAACCTGAAATAAGATGGGCGAGAGAGAGGAAGAGACTCAAGCAAATGTACACTTGTCAAGAGTCCAATTTTATTGAGCCACAGCGGCCTTTTTAAGGGTTAGGGTTAGGGTCTTGGGTGAAAGGGGGGGGGCTGGAGGAGGTAGGTGGTGGAAAGTTACAGAATCTTCTTGGCCTTTGGCCTAGGACAGTTTGCAGTTATTCCAAGAATTCACGGTATAGTTCTCAGGTCTCTTCAGTCACCAGGCAGGATGTTAATTAGTTAGGTGTGGCGGGGTGAGGGGATGGAATCAGTTAGGTATGGCAGGGTGGGGGGATGAGGAAAGGTTGGAAGTTGCTCAGGACAGAAGTTATCTCAGGGCAGAGGTTATTTCAGGGCAAAGATCTGTTCAGGGCTCATCTCCTCGTCTCCAACATCTCCCCCTCTTCTGTATACAAGGACCAGGATAGGGAGGTTACCGTGACCCCTTAATGATGTCCCAAAGAAGGGCTTGTTTTGGTGGCCGATTATTTTTGTTTAAGAGTAAAAATGGATCCAGAGGAGCAACCTGACAGCAACCTGACATTAGAGAGGCGAGCGTTCCCCAGAGTAGGTTGAGCGCTGTTACTCATAGGTCATTGATTTTGATAAAGTCATTTGGATTGACCTTAGAACAAGGGGCACAAATGGTCTGAGCCTGTTAGAAGGGCAGTGCTGGACCCTTACCCGTCATTGGATCGGCCTCCTCTCGGCGAGGTCGTCCTGTCTTAGGCGGGTCGAGACTTAGCCACCCGTTCCGTCGCTGACTTACCAGACCACTCACTTTGTGGAAATGTAACGCATTTTGCTCTCAACAAGACCGTCAATGCCCCATAAGGATCCTGGAGGAAATATGTTTGGTAGCCAATTAGTATGAGGGGTCGCGGAGACCTGAGTTATTATTCGGAGGGGCGGGACCAAAATTTCCACCCCAGGGTGGGTTTTTGCAGGGAGGTAAAGTCTAAGGGTCAAGATGGGGGGTTGTCTTGTTCTTTTGGCAGGTCAGCGGCAGATGTTTCTTCTGTGGCGAGGCGAGGTAGTGGACTTACACTGGCTTGATTGCAGAATCTACCCGACTCTTAATGAAACTGGTTAGTCGTCTGAAGGCCCAGGGGCCAAAGGAGATAAGCAAAAGGAATCCAACAAAAGGGCCTACAAGACTGGGAAGCAAAGTAGTTAGCCAGGGAGATATGGAAAACCAATTTTTATACCAAGATTCTTGTTTTTCTCGAGTCCTTTTTCTATCCTCTAGGTTTCTTTTAACTTTATCAAGGCTATTTTGTATTAGCCCAGTCTTATCTAAGTAAAACAACATTCTTCTTTGAGGGCTACACAGAGTCCCCCTTCCTTTAAGAACACCAAATTTAGCCCTCTCCGGTTTTGAAGTACAACCTCAGAGAGTGAGGCCAAAGAATCTTTGAGATCTTGTATCCCCTCATGTATGAGGTTAAGATCTCTGTCCACTAAGGCACTGAGTTGTGAAAAATGCTGTTGGGAGGTTACCAGCGAGGCAATACCTGTCCCGGCCCCTGCAGCACTAAGTCCCAGGAGCACAGTCAGGGTGAGGGCAGTTAAAGGCTCTCTTTTTGGTCTAATGGCAATGCCTTGATCTATAGTAGTTGTAAAACTTTCAGAATCATGAATGAAAAATCGTGGCAAAACTATAACTACAACACAATAGTCCTTAGTCTGTAAAAAGTCCTTGTTGACAATAAAGGGAGTCAGCCCATGGAACAAGCAAGATAGGAGTTACTAGGGGCTTTAGTATATATAAAGGAGTCATTGATAATAGCACTTTGGTTGCATACTGGTTCAAGAGTCAGAGGAGGGAGCATATCAGGGCCTAATAGACACAGTCTGAGGCCGGAAATGGATGCAAGAGTAATACCCCCCTCTGGGGCAGAGTGCCAGAATAATCCCTCTGCACTGTTAGTAGACACAGGAGATGTAAGGATGGCAATTCCCTCATAAAAGGGAGGTCCTAGAACTTTTAATCTGTATGGCATTTCAATCAAGCTCTATAATTTTATTTGAGGATCTTTAAATAAACTTATTTTAAGTAAACTTTATCTATGACAACAGGAACGTATGGTATAGACAGTCTATTTCCCTTTTATTTCTCCCTCTCATGAGAAGACACTCTAACTGCTTTAGGGGGCTGGGTCGAAGACATCAGATCATTTACTACTTTCTGCTGAACGGGACACGAAGTGGAGACTTGTTGCAGTTAGAGAATCTCTCCTAGAGAGGGGAACTATTTTAATGTACCCCAGAGTGTAGGAAGATAATCTTGAAAGATAACTTTGGAAAGAAAGAATAAAAGTAAGGAGTTACTGAGAAGTGAACACACAGCAAACTGGTCTTTTTGTAGGTCGAGGGAATCCAGGTAGACAGGCTTGGATCATCTCAGGACCATCTGAGGATGAGCTGGCTGAGATTTTCTTTCAGAACTGTTCATTAAATGGCACAGTAGTATTTAACATGGCTTGTAAAACAGATGAGATGCTAGCAGAGTTATCAGAAACATATACATAACATTTAATCTTAATAATAAAGAGCTATTTTTTATCTTTGGTTATACATTTTTCTCTGAGTGTTTAAGACCTTGCAGATAGCCAAAAGTTAATTAAGGATTAATTTTGAAGGTCATTAATGGCTCTCCAAAGAGACTTTAGGGACACAGGAGTAGCCCCATAGCTTACTGGTGTCTTTTGCCTGTTAGGATGAGTCAGGGCCATGCTGGCCAAGTAGTTTGCCCTTCTTTGGGAAGTCAGGAGGACTGATTGCTTCTCAATTGTGACTCTCCTGTTTTACATTATACACCACTTTTGTTTGGGTCTCCATATCCTCCCTGCTCAGGAAGACAGGTGACTTACCAGGGGGCCAGTGTGGAAGTGTCCCATCATCTCCAGTGGCCTCATGACATGGGAGCACAGGCCAAAATATTGACACTTTTTACTCTGATGATTCCAATTGGCTTTGGCTTCTACATAGGTGATTAACACACTTAGAAAGGAAGTTACATCAGCTTGGATGTACATACATATGGAGCACATTTAATTACTGAAATAGACTTAACTAAAGAATGGCACAGGGCTTCTAAAATCATTTTGTCCTATCTTTAAAATTTTTGTTGTACTGTGGTAGCATAAGCCATATATCCGAGGTATAGAAAGTAGGCACATCTCCCATTTTAAATATCCAACATTTATAAGTAAAGGCAGAACCTGTTATCAGTCTTGAAAACAGTACCAGTTGATTTACAAACTTAACTTATTTAACCTAGAAAACAAGTAAGACAGTATAAGGTCTTAGCACCTGTGTGAAAACATCTTTGATTAGTCCAGATACCTGTGTGGGTACAAATTACCCAGAGAACATTGGAAACAGAACCATGGAGCTTGATTTTTTTTTTTTTTTTCTCAGATGAGGACCATTGTTTGAGCATGAGGCTGTGCCCTAAAGTAGGGAATATGTCTTAAGGGTTAATTTTGTTATAAGCACTGGACTTAAGATGCCAAAATTGAGATAGTTACTTTACATATAACAGAGTAGAATCTGGTCTTTTCTGAGCCCAAACAGCTAGCTAAATATTAATATAACCCTTGATAAATCTTTTTGAAAGAAAAAAACATTATTTGACAACCAGTGATTTTGGCTTAAACTTGATAACTATTGATTTCATGCACCACAGAAATTTTTTATTAACATAAAACAATTTTATGTTTTACCCATGACTTAAATTTGATAAAGCTCAAGCAAACTATCCCAACATACTTAAGCCTGAAATTTTTTTTTTCTATCACTGCAGCCAATATCCTATTTAAGTTCCTTTCTTGTCTCCTTTTCCCATTATTTTTTCTCTCTTCTGCTTCCTTTTTTTTTTTTTTTTTTTTTTTTTTTTTGGTCTTTCTTTTCTTTTTCTCTCTCTCTTATGCTAAACCTTTTTAGCTTCCTTAATTATGTCTGTCAAAGCTAGATCTTGTAAATCCTCCAGATGTTGTAATTTCTTTTTAATGTCTGGAGCGGACTGCCTTATCTATGTCATTGTTATTGCTGCCTGTTGACTCGGAGAAGTAGGGCCAAAAGGAGTATATCTCCAGTGAGCCTCCATCAAGCATTCTAAAAAGATAGAGGGAAGTTACTTTAGCCAGATTCGTGGGGCGGCGAGCAGCCCCCCTGAGACCTGCCATCAGAGCCTGGCGGTAGACTGTCAGTTGCTCCCTACCTTCTGCTGAGTTGTAATTCCATTCAGGTCAGGTGAGAGGGAATCCCACATCAATCTCATTTGGGAGCTAGGTAGGCTACTCATTTGGGCCTGAGACATGCTAGGGTCAGGGGAAGGACCAAAGGCTCGTACAGTGGAATCAGGTCCTTCAGTTTCTAGTCCCTGCAGTGGGCCCATCTCCTCTTCCCTCGAGCAAAGCTGGAGCAGGGACAGCAGGGGGCTAAGGTGGGGGAGATGGAATCGGGGCAGAGGGCCACTCAGGAGGGTCCTCTATTTCAGGATATATTTTGGGCTGAGCTGAGGGGTCTGTGGCCATTTGGCTTGGTTTTCTCGTGGCTTGTTGGGCCACTGCCAGGACTCGGGAGCCTGACCGTGGCGGGGGGTGGATCCAGGGCTTGACCCATGCCGGGGATCCATCACTAGGCTCTCCCAGACCAGGATGTATGGCTGTTGATCTGGGTGAGAATGGGTCCCTTCTGAAAAACAATATTCTTAACAGCAGAAATGATGGTTAGATCAAATGCTCCCTCTGGCAGCCATTCAAAGGAGCAGAAAGTCTGTTATTTACCTTTTTTAATTTTTACAGATAAGTCATGAGCCTTACTTCTAACTTCAGAGAAATGAGATACCGTCAGAGTCAGGGGGGTCGTCACAGTCTGTACCATAATTAGAAACAAGAGTCCACAAACAAACACAAAATAGATACTGACAAAAAGAAACCAAAAACCGTGACACCTCCGATGCGTCCAGAACAGAAAACCAAATGCAGTTTCAGATGGAAGATGCCTCTGTGGTTTCTCCTGAAGGAGAAATACACAATCTTCCTTTACCAGATAGGAGACTGTCAGCCACCCTGACTCTCCTCAGATCCTGGGGCGTCCCCCAGGATTGCAGCCTGTGGTCCTGCCAACCACCGTTATCAGGTCCTCATGGTCCTGAACAACAGCTGCCCAAACTGAAATTAAAACAGATAAGAGCAACAGAAATCACAGAAATCACTCAGACACTCAGACAAACATTCAGACAAGCAGCGCTGCAGACATTTACATTGTTTACCTCCAAGGGGGTCTCTGGAGTCCGGGGTAGACGTGCAAATCCCTGGACGAGTCCTCAATTGAAAGACCCCCAGAGGGAGACCTTCACTCAAGTCTTGAGATAGCACGCACCCAAAGACACACAGGAGACCCAACTTGCTGCAAAAGCATGAGGCTTTATTTAGGAAACCAGAGCTCTGGGGTCGACACATATCTCACGCAGGAGACAGAGGTGTCGACTCTTTGCCATTTCTTTAGTAGTAAGTTTTTGATTTAATTCTTTATTGACTCTTTGTCATTTCTTGGGATGAATGTTAGGTCCATCAATCATAAACCATGGACATGTCTTATCAAAAAAAATAAAAAACTGTATAAGATCCTTTTTCTATACCCGTATTCCTCGCTCTCTGAGAGAGGCTTTTAAATCCTTTATGAAAGAAGCCTCTTTAGACAATGAATGGCCCATCTTGATGGGACGGAATGAAGAGGGAAAACTTACCAGGTCTTGCCGTCTTCTTGGGTGGAGAAGCGGTGACCACTTAACAAATCCTCCGGAGGTCGCTGAACTGGGGGTCTCCGTCCGGTAGGAGTCCATGCCTCGAGCCGCCATGTTGGGCGCCACTTGTCCCGACCCGCGGGACCTCGTTATTCGTGGGGGCGAGGAGGACCCCAACCTGAAATAAGATGGGCGAGAGAGAGGAAGAGACTCAAGCAAATGTACACTTGTCAAGAGTCCAATTTTATTGAGCCACAGCGGCCTTTTTAAGGGTTAGGGTTAGGGTCTTGGGTGAAAGGGGGGGTGCTGGAGGAGGCAGGTGGTGGAAAGTTACAGAATCTTCTTGGCCTTTGGCCTAGGACAGTTTGCAGTTATTCCAAGAATTCACGGTATAGTTCTCAGGTCTCTTCAGTCACCAGGCAGGATGTTAATTAGTTAGGTGTGGCGGGGTGAGGGGATGGAATCAGTTAGGTATGGCAGGGTGGGGGGATGAGGAAAGGTTGGAAGTTGCTCAGGACAGAAGTTATCTCAGGGCAGAGGTTATTTCAGGGCAAAGATCTGTTCAGGGCTCATCTCCTCGTCTCCAACAAATATAAACAATCTTAAGTATTGTTCTATTGTAAGCATACATGCAATGTTGATCAGGCAGGAACTGTACCCATTTTTTAAGAAGGACGCCTTGCATCATTGACCACAGCTTTACATGAATAGAAGCTTGGGGTAAGGGATGTAAGGTGAACAATAGGTTATTTATTTTTTATAAACCGAGCAGAGAGCCATCTCTTTCCACTTATAAGATTATTTATATAATCCTCATATTCATTATAAAAGTGTTTCTATCCAAAAGACCACCAATATTTTAAGGCTGGTTTAATGTTTTCCAGGAATTCTTTTCTTTCTTGTCTAGAGTATAAGTACCAAGGCTTACGTGTCCTTGCTAAGCATTTCATAAATGGAAGAGAATGCCATAGCCTCCTTATTCCTTCATAATTTATTCATCTATTACCGAATTCATCATATCCTCCCTCATAGGGGAGTGGATCTAGGTAGTTCCCAGCTCTGGGAGTCTACTATCAGCCCTTGATCAAGTACTGAACATACCCCCCAGGAAGTTTCCTGGTGGGAAAGCCTAAGTTTTACAACTCCTTATCTGTAGAACTGTCATACTTCTAATGAACATTACCGATTAACATTTCTACTTTCACTTTCTCAGGATCAGTATTGTTCTAAAACATCATAAGCTGTTTCTACTCTACACCATCTAAAAACTGTTTTAGAGTTAATTTTTTATTCCTAGTAGAGTTATACATTTCCTCCATTGTCCTAATCATAGGAGGGGCACATTCAATACTCAAATTGTTACTTTGATTGTGTGCATGATTAATAGTAAGCGTAGCGTAGAAACTAGCTGTTCTTTGACAAACAACTAGAAGGGAGCAGGAAAGAAACAGAGCGCAGAACACAGCTCATTGGCACCGGCAATTAGGTCGTCGTGACTTCATGGGCAGCAGGAACCTTTACAGTAACCGACTGCCAAGGGGTCACCGGGGGCATCCCTCCGAGGAGTGCTGGCCCTCTGTCCTCAGCTCTCATCCAGTACAGAAGCATCTCTGCTTGCTACACAGGCGAGGTCGCCGTGGACGTAGCAAAAAATGTACCCTGTTTGGGATTAAATGTTCCCCATTGTGAGAAATGTAAATTCAATTTATATAGGTAAGTTTCCCATTTTTTCCAATACTGGCAGTCTAAATTAACAAAATGTTCATATCAACTGGAGTATCAAATAGTGTTTCTTTTCCTTTGTTTTGTTTTGTTTTGTTTTGTTTTTGTACAAACATTTTCTCTTTCTTGGGAGGAGTAAACAAACAAAATGCTTAATCCTAGCAGAGTCAAACTGAACACAATAGTCAGAAACCAAAAAATGCTCTCAAAGATGTGCATGCAACCAAACTGAACAGTCAAAATCAAAATGCATTTATAGCAAGCAAACAAAATGAATACCTCAAAACAAACATTTTGAGAGTAAATAGCAAATATTTTGGAAGCAAACCAAAAGTATCTAACAACAGCAACTTAAAAAGGACCCTAAAACCAGCTCAGAATAAACAAGTGGATCATTGACCAAATCAAGGGATGTCCAAGGCCCAGAATGAACTCATTAACCTGCACTTAAGGAGACATCAGATGGTTGGTCAAAAAGGGCCCACACTGATACCTGACTCTGACCAGGTGCATTATAAGTGGAAGTGGCTTGTCCTTGGGCTCCCCCCTTGGGCACCATAGCTGTTGATGCAAAAGACACAGCTCTTACCTCAAAGGGGAAAATAGATGGTTTATTCTGGAGCCAAATATAAGTGACCATGGCCCAGGTATACAGACTTAGGTTACCCTAAGTTTCATGTTTCAACATGTTAACAATTTCATGCAGGTTTTATAGTTACAGAACAAAAGAAAGTCATAAATCAAACTACTTTTCAAATGCATTAGCTAACCATCAGGTAAGCAGGTTATAGAAAAGTGGGAAAATCACCACCATAGGCCTCAGATGTTATCTTATGACATTCTTAGCCCTTGGGTTGGTGAAATCTGGTGGTCTATCAGTACATTCCAAAAAGGTTGAACCTGATTTACTGATAGTCACCTGAAAGTTAGGTTAGACATAGCAATGGTCTTGCAACACTCCATCTCTCTGTGATCACAGCTTTATAAGTCCATTCAGCCTTGCTGAAAATAGGAGAGCAGATATTGTTTTCTGAGAATTTTAGTTCACAATATTTTGACAATAAGAGAGACAGGTCAAATTCTGGTAAGTGGTAATGTGGGTACAGGGCTGCAGAAGAAGAAATAGATCTGCCTTTTAATAATGCTTGCTGTGGACAGAATCAACAATGCACCATCCACTGCCTAAATGAAAACTTCCAAATTGTGATAAGATAAATGCTTTAACAATAAGTGTATATTCATAATCAAATATTAGTTGATATTAAATTATACTGCTGACTTTTATTCTCTAATAATAATAAAATGACTTGAAATAATTACATGGGCAATTATCTGTTAACCATTTAATTATAGTATTACGAGGTGTTCTTAATTTTCATTACAGGTTAAAGTCAACCTTACAAACTGCATCCTACCACACTACAAGTGAATAGGAAATCCACAATCAAAATGATAGTACCAATGAAGAGACCAAAATCATGATCTTCAAGATTTTTAATCTTAACGTGAGCCAAATTTTTAGCATAATGTGTATTTGGTTGTCTATCTCTGGAAGAGGACTAATAAGAACAGCAGAGACCCTGACGTGCTCTACATTGCCCGTGAGAGCACTATAGCTTCAAGATCCCAGAGGTAAGAAGGAAAGGTTCATATGGGTATTTGAGCTCACTAAAACATTTCTTAATTTTTTTCTATTTTTAAAAATATTTTTTTATTTATTTGAGAGAGAGAGAAAGAGATAGACAGAAAAGGGGAGTATGGGCGTGCCACAGCCTCCTGCTACTGCAAATGAATTCCAGACACACATGCCAATTTGTGCATCTGCCTTTATGTGTGGATAGGGCTGCAGAAGAAGAAACAGATAAAGATGAGTTGGTGCACAGGATCTTAAAATCAAGAGCAGTCAGATGTACTCAATTTCCCAGAGTTTGCTTTTATTCACTTCATAAGATCACATTATAACCATCATATTGTATCACAAATACCATTGTAAAACAATGTGCTTTTGATTAGTTAGCCTGTTTACACAGAAAACACTCTACCCTAATACTAACAGAATGATTATACTTAGTGACCTCAGTTCCACCATGATGTTGTAAGATTTTAAGAACAAGTTTCCAAGAAGGTTTGCATTCCAGTTATACTGTGTGCAGTGCTTCTTCTGTGCCTTGTTTTCTCAGTGAACATATTTCCCCATTCTTGTTTATTCAGCATATGATGAAACAATAAACTTTGTAGCTTTATAGCTAATTATTTGTTGTTGTCCAGAGTTTCATCTAAACACTAGACAAAAAGGCAAGAGATACAATTATTAATAACAATCCCGCAGATATAACCCAAGACTATTTGAAATTGTTAAGTGGATTTAGAGTATTCAGCCCTTCAGAAATTCCTTAAATAGTATTCTTGCTGTCTATAGGAGCTAATTGTTAAAAGTAGAAGATATTTGTTGTTGTGACTTAAGGATTTCTCCAGTTACATTGCTATGATTCAATAAATGTTTCCTCACATTTTCCCATGGAAATAAATTTTCACTATAAGGAATAGGAGTTGTACAATAATTGCTTATATTCTATGACTCTATGATTATATTTAAAATTGATTTGCCATTGCAGACTAACAATTTGATCACTTAGCATTACTACCGATTGTTCTAAATCAGCTAATTCAGCACTGATTTCACTATCAATCTGTTTCTAGACTGTCTAAAGATTGGCAGAGTTTTTATGCCATTCAGTTACAAATTCAGTAGTCCATATGGTAGAGTGGAGAGTGGAGAGCAGTGGACATAACAGCTATCATGATTATGGAAACAGTTAGTCCTATCATACCTTTTGCATGTCTCAAAAGTTGATCCATCAAGTGATGAATAATCACCATTGCAGGTGAATCCTGCCATGCATGATACATTCATATAGGCAGTCCATAATCCTGTTCATGCTCTTAAAAGTTAAATGTTTTCTGAAGAGAAATTCATAGGAATACTTCTATTAAAACAGGTATGCAAGCTGGGCATGGTGGCGCACGCCTTTAATCCCAGCACTCGGGAAGCAGAGGTAGGAGGATTGCTGTGAGTTCGAGGCCACCCTGAGACTACAGAGTGAATTCCAGGTCAGCCTGGGATACAGTGAGACCCTACCTCAGAAAAGCAAAAAAAAAAAAAAAAAAAAAACAACCCAGGTATGCAAAGTGCAATTTGGACAATAAAACAGAATAACTAGTGCCATTCCAAACTGCCAGCTCTATCATAAACATAAAAGGTAATTGAACACAAATTGAAACATAATGAGATTCACTGTGAGTAAATGACAAATTTGTATCATTAGTAGTAACATATATTGCATTCAAAGCTATGGTAATTTTCCATAGATGTAATTGTAGGGGTCGAGAGGGCACATGTGGGTATGGAGGAGAAATACCACCTCTATGTAATACAATGTTATCATGACTAGCATTTATGGTAATAATCAGACTCCCATTATCATACATTTTGAGCCATCCTAATTCCTTTCCCTGAACCTTGGTATGAGTGGAGCCTACATGACTCCAATCTCTGACTATTCCATAGCAAGTATTAATGAGTACTTAACCATTTAGCCCTTTACAATTATCCCATAGTCCCCATTCACTAATCTCAGTCATGATTGGCAAGGTACAAAGAGTAAATCAGGAGATGATTCCTTCATCTCATTCGAGTATACACGATGAGAAGCCTGTAATAAAAATAAATCTCTGGGGTGCATTAGTAGAGCTATTTCTTACTATTGATAACCATGCTCAAGTTTTTTGCTTCAAGCAATGTTTTTCATGACCTATATAACTATCATAATTAGCAGAAGCATGGCATACCATAATAAGAGAAAACATAGCAAGGAAAAGATTAGAATTTTTTGGTTGATTTGTTTGAGTTAACATTGCTTCAGTGTCTCCTGTCAGTTTCTTCAGTTGTCCCCATTTTATGGGTGATGCTCTATGAGTTCATGCCAGTGGAACTCACACAAGAGGTCTCCAAATGTTCATAACTCAAAATTCTTCATTTGGAGGGTCAAAGTCAAACCTTGCTTTTTTGTTCATAATGGAGTTTAATAAATCAGGTTGGGACTTACGGTTAAGATGGCGGTGTAAGTATCATGCCAAAGCAGCCTAGGGGGGAAAAAGACCAAAAAAACTCAGCAAAATACACATTTTTACGAAAAAGTGAGGTGTATAGGAAATTGAAACGGCAGGGGAGAAGTAGAAGAGATCCAAAGCATCCAGAGCCTGCACAGGCTGGCAAAAGCAGCTCCAGCAGGTCCACCAACCAAGGCGGCGGCGATGTACCAGAAAGCCACCAGGCTCTGCTCGAGCCACAGGAAAAGCCAGGTGCCGGGAGCTTCCACTCACACCAGCGCTCGCCACAACTCAAGAAACGTGAAAGGAGAGTGGCAGTGAACAACTGAGGAGCACACCACAAGATAGAAGAACATGTGGAACAACAGAGAACTAGAGCAGCCTTCCCACCCCCATGACCTGAGCACAGCTCCAGTGAACAGAACAGTGATCCTGGAACCTAGCCATGCCAACTAGAGCTGACAGCAGGACCTAAGCAGAAGCAGGGTCTGACAGCAACATCAGTGGCTCTGATCCAATTTTTGCACTGGCAATAGCAGCCCCAGCAGTGGCGGATGCAATAGCAGCAGCTACAGAAGCAGCAGCAGATCAAGAAGAAGCAGCTTCAGTGGCAGCAGTGGCAGCTTCAGAGGCAGCAGTGGCAGAACCAGCAGTGGCAGCTACAGCAGCAGCAGCAGCAGCAGTAGAGATTCCAGCAGTGGGGGTGCCAATCTGCAGAGCCACAGTAGCAAGCCTCAATTTGCCCCACAGGAAAAGCAAGTGCCCAGATCCAGAAATCAAGACAGCAGCCCAATGAACCAGCCAGCAACTTGACTGAGACCAAAATCATCCAAAAAGGTAACTGTGATTGATTGCACCAGGGAAGGGTCTCACTTGGTCACAAACTGACTTGGATCCCTCAACAGACCAGAAATCTTAACCTCTTTGTAGATAGAGGATCTGGTTGTAATAATAACTACTCTTGCATAAATATTTGGTGATGATTTTGATTGAATGTGTACAGTGTTTAGTTCAATTTCAGAATGTACCTGTATTTTATTCCACTCAGCCTACTTGAATACTACCATAACAGGGAAACTCAACCCCTAGGAACACCTTTGTAGATACTCTGAGAGCCTTAAGAGCCACACCTAATACCTTAAGCTCCTATCCTAAAGATATATAACATCAAATCAATTGATACAACTAAGAATACCTAGCTATCTAGAAAATCAAAGCATTAACTTAATCCAAGATGCAAAAATATATACATTATAACACAAGAAACACTAAAAAGCAAGACAATATAAATCCACCTAACAGTAATAATGCATCAGAAATGACCTCCAGCGAGAACAAGTTAGAGGAAATGCCTGCGAAAAATTTTAAAAGAATGATTGTAAATATGTTCAAAGAAGTCAGAGAACAAATCAAAGGAGTCAAAGAGGAAATCAAAGGAATCAAAGAAGATGTAGGACACCAATTTAATGAAATAAAGAAGGCAATACAAGACATAAATAAAGAAATAGAAATAATAAAAGAAAAACTAGTCAGAATTACTAGAAATGAAGAACACATTTAATGAAATAAAAAACTCTGTAGAAAATCTCACCAGTAGAAGGGATGAAGGAGAGGAAAGAATATCAAAGCTAGAAGACAAGGTGGCAGATCTAATACAGGCCAACAAAGAGAAAGACAAACTTATAGAAAAGTATGAGTGGGAATTTCAAGATATTCGGGAGACTACGCAAAGATAAAATATAAGAATTCACACCGGGCGTGGTGGTGCACACCTTTAATCCCAGCACTTGGGAGGCAGAGTTAGGGAGGATCGCTGTGAGTTCAAGGCCACCCTGAGACACCATAGTGAATTCCAGGTCAGCCTGGGCTAGAGTGAGACCCTACCTCGAAAAACCAAAAAAAAAAAAAAAAAAAAAAGAATTCAGGGTAAAGTAGAAAGAGAAGAATTCCACTCCAAAGACATAGTAGGCATCTTCAACAAAATCATAGAAGAAAACTTCCCCCAAATGGGGAAAGAGATGCCAGTGCAGATACAGGAAGCCTGTAGAACACCAGCCAGACAAAACCTGGAAAGAACCTCTCCTCACCATAATCAAACTACAAAACACAAAATCCAAAGAAAAAATATTGAAAGCAGTTAGAGAGAAAAATCAAGTTACCTACAAAGGCAAGACCATCAGGATTATAGCAGATTATTCAACACAAACTTTAAAAGCCTGAAGGGCTTGGAGTGATGTATTCCACGTTCTGAAAGATATCAACTGTCAACCAAGGTTACTTTATCCTGCAAAGCTATCCATTAAATAGATGGAGAAATGAGGACATTCCATGACAAAGCATGTTAAGGGAGTACTTGAAGACAAAACAAGCTCTACAGAAAATACTTGATAAAATCCTCCATGCTGAAGAAAAGGGAAAGCACACATATAAGGAAACTGGAAAAAACAAGCAATACTCAAATACTAGTTAACACAAGAGAGGAAACGTAGAACCAGAACAACAACAACAAAATGGCTAACATAAATACACACCTTTCAATAATATCTCTTAATATCAACATCTTCAATGCCCCAACCAAAAGACATAGGTTTGCAGACTGGGTTAAAAAGCAGGATCCTACAATTTGTTGTCTCCAAGAAACTCACCTTTCTATAAAGGATGGACATTATCTTAGGGTGAAAGGTTGGAAAAAGGTGTTTCAAGCAAATGGGCCTAGAAAACAAGCAGGGGTTGCTATCCTAATATTGGACAGGGTAGACTTTAGTCCAACGTTAGTCAAAAAACATAAGGAAGGTCACTTTATAATGATTAAGGGAACACTCCAACAGGAGGACATTACAATCCTAAACATATACGGACCTAACATGGGGGCCCCCAAATTCATCAAACAAACACTATTGGAATTAAGGTCACAGATAACACCAAACATAGTGGTGGTTGGTGACTTTAACACCCCACTCTCATCAATTGACAGGTCACTGCAGGAAAAAATAAAGAGAGAGGCATCTGGACTAAATGAGGTCATAAAAAAAATGGACCTAAGAGATATCTACAGGACATTTCTTCCAAGTGCTGCAGAATATACATTCTTTTCAGCAGCACATGGAACATTCTATAAAATAGACCATATATTAGGACAAAAAGCAAATCTTCACAAATTCAGGAAAATTGAAATAATTCCTTGCATTCTCTCTGACCACAATGGAATCAAACTACAAATCAATACCAAGAAAGGCTATAGAGCATATACAAAATCATGGAAACTAAACAATACACTACTAAATGATGAATGGGTCAATGAAGAAATCAAGAAGGAAATCAGGGCTGGAGAGATGGTTTAGCAGTTAAGCACTTGCCTGTGAAGCCTAAGGACCCCAGCTCAAAGCTCGGTTCCCCAGGTCCCACGTTAGCCAGATGCCCAAGGGGGCGCATGCATCTGGAGTTCGTTTGCAGAGGCTGGAAGCCCTGGCGCGCCCATTCTCTCTCTCTCCCTCTATCTGTATTTCTCTCTGTGTCTGTCTCTCTTAAATAAATAAATAAGAAATAAAAAAAGTAGGAAATCAAAATATTTATAGAAGCAAACGATAATGAGAACACAACATACCAAAAGCTCTGGGACACAAAGAAGGCAGTTCTAAGAGGTAAATTTATAGCCTTAAGTGCCTATATTAAGAAACTACAAAGGTTGCAAGTAAATGGCCTAATGCTTCACCTTAAAGCCTTGGGAAAAGAAAAACAAGGCAAACCAAAACTCAGTAGACGGGAAGAAATAATAAAGATTGGGGCAGACATTAATGAAATAGGAACAAAAAAAACAATCCAAAGAATTAATGAAACAAAGAGTTGGTTCTTTGAAAGAATAAACAAGATTGATAAACCCTTAGCAAATCTGACCAAAAGAAAGAGAGAAGAGACACAAATTAATAAAATCAGAGATGAAAAAGGTAACATCACAACAGATTCCAGAGAAATTCAAAAAATCGTAGGGACTTACTATAAAAGCATATACTCCCCAAAGAATGAAAATCTGAAAGAAATGGATGATTTCCTTGATTTATATGACCTACCTAAATTAAATCAAGATGAGATTAAACAATTAAATAGACCTATAACAAGCATGGAGATCCGAACAGGTATCAATAATCTCCCAACTAAAAAAAGTCCAGACCCGGATGGATTCACTGCTGAATTTTACCAAACCTTCAAGGAAGAGCTAACACCATAGTTTCTTAAGCTTTTCCAGGAAATATAAAAAGAAGGAATTCTACCAAACTCCTTCTATGAGGCCAGCATCACCCTGATACCAAAACCAGGCAAAGATAGAAAAAAAAGAAAAGAAAAGAAAAAGAAAAGAAAAGAAAAGAAAAGAAAAGAAAAGAAAAGAAAAGAAAAGAAAAGAAAAGAAAAGAAAATTACAGACCAATCTCCCTCATGAACATAGATGCAAAAATTCTCAACAAAATATTGGCAAACAGAATACAAGAATATATTAAAAAGATCATTCACCCTGACCAAGTAGGCTTAATCCCAGAGATGCAGGGATGGTTCAATATATGCAAATCTATAAATGTAATACATTATATAAATTGGTTGAAGGAGAAAAATCACATGATCATCTCATGAGATGCAGAGAAAGTGTTTGACAAAATCCAACATCCCTTCATGATAAAAGTCCTACAGAGACTGGGAATAGAAGGAACATATCTCAATATAATAAGAGCTATTTATGACAAGCCTACAGCCAAGATATTACTAAATGTGGAAAAACTGGAAGCTTTTCCACTAAAATCAGGAACAATACAATGGTGTCCACTGCCCCCACTTTTATTTAATATAGTTTTGGAAGTCTTAGCCATAGCCATAAGGCAAGAGACACACATAAAAGGGATACAAATTGGAAAGGAAGACATCAAGTTATCATTAATTGCAGATGACATGATTGTATACATAAAGGACCCTAAAGACTCTACTAGCAAACTGTTAGAGCTGATAAAAACCTACAGCCATATTGCAGGATACAAAATAAATACACAGAAATCAGTAGCCTTCATATATGCTAACAACAAACACACAGAGGATGAAATCAGAGAATCACTCCCATTCACAATTGCATCAAAAAAAAAAAAAATGTACCTTGGAATAAACCTAACCAAGGAAGTAAAGAATCTCTACAATGAGAAATTTAAAACACTCAAGAAAGAAATTGCAGAAGACACTAGAAAGTGGAGAAACATCCCTTGTTCCTGGATTGGAAGAATCAATATTATGAAAATGGCAATCTTACCAAAAGCAATCTACACATTTAATGTAATCCCTATGAAAATTCCAAAGGCATTCTTCATGGAAATAGAAAAAGCAATTCAAAAATTTATTTGGAATCACAAAAAACTCGAATATCTAAAATAATACTGAGCAACAAAAGTAAGGCTGATGGTTTCACCATACCTGATTTTAACCTGTCCTACAGAGCCATAGTAACAAAAACAGCATGGTACTGGCACAAAACCAGACATGTAGATCAATGGAACAGAATAGAGGACCCAGATGTAAGTCCAGGTAGCTATAGCCACCTGATATTCGATAAAAGTGCCAAAAACACTCATTGGAGAAAAGACAGCTTCTTCAGCAAATAGTGTCGGGAAAACTGGATATATATCTGTAAAAGGATGAAAATAGATTCTTCTCTCTCGCCATGCTCAAGAATTAAGTCCAAATGGATTAAAGACCTTAACATCAGACCTGAAACTCTGAAACTGCTAGAAGAAAAAGTAGGGGAAACCCTTCAACATATTGGTCTTGGCAAAGACTCTCTGAAAACAACTCCAAATGCTCAGGCAATAAAACCACAGATTAATAACTGGGACCTCATGAAATTACAAAGATTTTGCACTACAAAGGACACAGTGAAAAAAGCAAAGAGTTAACCTACAGAAGGCAAAAAATCTTCACCAGCTATATATTTGATAGAGGATCTAGGATATACAAAGAACTCAAAAAGTTAAATAATAAGGAATCAAACAAGCCAATCAAAAAATGGGCTATGGAGCTAAATAGAGCATTCTCAAAGGAAGAAATATGAATGGCATATAAGCATCTAAAAAGATTTTCTATGTCACTAGTCATGAGGGAAATGCAGATTAATACTGCATTGAGATTCCATCTCACTCCTGTCAGATTGGCCACCATCATGAAAACAAATGATCATAAATGCTGGCGCGGCTGTGGAAAAAGAGGAACCCTTCTACACTGCTGGTGGGATTGCAGTCTGGTCCAGCCATTGTGGAAATCATTGAGGAGGTTCCTAAAACAACTAAAGATTGATCTTCCATATGACCCAGCTATAGCACTCCTAGGCATATATCCAAAGGAATCATCTCGTTTCCTTAGAAGTACATGCTCAACCATGTTTATTGCTGCTCAATTTATAATAGCTGGGAAATGGAACCAGCCTAGATGTCCCTCAACTGATGAGTGGATAATGAAGATGTGGCACATTTATACAATGGAGTTCTACTCAGCGGTAAAGAAAAATGAAGTTATGAAATTTGCAGAAAAATGGATGGACCTGGAAAGGATTATACTAAGTGAGGTAACCCAGGCCCAGAAAGCCAAGTGCCACATGTTCTCCCTCATATGTGGATCCTAGCTACGGATGATTGTGCTTCTGCGAGGGAAGGAAAATACTTAGTAGCAGAGGCCAGTAAGTTAAAATGGAGATATAAAGGGAAGAGAAAGGAAGGGAGGAGGGTTACTTAATAGGTTGGTATTGCATATATGTAAGTACAATGATTGAGATGGGGAGGTAATATGATGAAGAATGGAATTTCAAAGGGGAAAGTTGGGGGGGAGGAGGTGTTATCATGGGATATTTTTTATAGTTATGGAAAATGTTAATAAAAATTGTGAAAATAAAAAAATAAATAAAAAGAAAAATAAATAAATAAATAAATCAGGTTGGAATCCAAATTATGTTTCCAGTACCTGTAACAACACAAGTCAATCCCCTTCCCCACCTATTTATTAATCCTGGTTTTCATTCATTATTCATATATTTATAAAATATAGATTGTAAAATATCAAAGGATTTTTCCATTATCCAATGCCTTTTTAAAAAAAAATTTACAAAATTATTTATTTACTTATTTGAGAGTGACAGACACAGAAAGACAGATAGAGGGAGAGAGAGAGAATGGGCGCGCCAGGGCCTCCAGCCTCTGCAAACGAACTCCGGACGCGTGCGCCCCCTTGTGCATCTGGCTAACGTGGGACCTGGGGAACCGAGCCTCGAACCAGGGTCCTTAGGCTTCACAGGCAAGCACTTAACCGCTAAGCCATCTCTCCAGCCCTCCAATGCCTTTTTGCAGCTGTCAATTATTTCCTTTATCATTCAATTTGTCCGTTCAACTATAGCTTGCCCTGAGAGTTATATGTAATTCCTGTTACATGTTTGATATGCCATTCATTGAAATAAAATGTAATTTTAAACATGTATAAACATATCCATTATCAGTTTTGATAATTTTTGACATACCTGTAATATTAAAATCCTCATATAAGTATTGAATAACATAATCAGCCTTTTCATCATTCAAAGGTGTAACCAAATTGAATCTTGAATAAGTATCTACAGAAAAATGTATATAGTTTTGTTTTCCAAATTGACAAATATGTGTTAAATCCATTTGCCTTAAATCATTACTTTTATCATTTCATCAGTTCACATCCATAGGATAAGGAATATTATATAGAATAGAACATTATGAACATATATGAATAATTTCTTTTGTTTGATTTCTATGTAATCAAAATTTGTGTTACAATACCTTCACATTAATGTGTGCTCATTGATGAAACTTTTGTGAGTCACTTACTGTATTAGTCAGGGTTCTCTAGAGGAACAGAATTACTAGAATGAATTATTTTATAAAGGGAATTTATTAGATTAGCTTACAGTAGTCCAATAGCAGTTGCAGGCCTAAGAATCACCAAACCTGGTAGCTGCTCAGTCCACGTGGCCAGATGCCTCAGCAGTCCCGACCGGCACTGCAGATGGTGCCGGAAAACCTGGAGGCCTCCTGAGGAGCCGGAAAGCCTGGAGGCTTCCTGAGGAGCCACCGGGTTTCGATCCACGTGGGTCTTCAGTTGATGTTGGTCTTTAGTCCGCACTGGTCTTCAATCCATGCTAGAAGGTAGGGAGCAGCTCTGGCAGCCAAATGGAAGGAAGGAAGGAAAAAAGGGAACTCTTCTACCCAGAGCTTCCTTATATCAAGTCCCTCTCTGAGCGGGACCGCCCACTCTGGGGGAAGGGCTCACCCTGGGAGAAAGACCTCCTCCTTTAGTTGATCCTTCCTAGAAGCAGCCTGTGGATTACTAAACAGATCAAGTTGACAACACCTTAACTATCACACTTACCATACCAATAAGTATTTGATTAATTAAAGGATTATGATGAGCCATAGGTCCTGGTAAATTGCTATGTCCTGTAATATGAGTAATATAAAAAGGGTGATTCCTAGTTCTAAATAATATTACAATTGTATAAATAATTGTGACGATTCAGTTCCATCATCAGGAATATAAATTGTTTCTATCTGTTTCACTGTAAATTCAGCATATTGAGAGTCAGTTATAATGTTTAGAGGCTGCAGTATATCATGGTGTAACGTATTAATTATTGCATATAATTCTGCCTTTTATTTTTTACTTTTTGGGTTTTCAAGGTAGGGTTTCACTCAACCCCAAGCTAACCTGGAATTCACCGTGTAGTCTCAGGCTGGCCTCAAACTCATGACAATCCTCCTACCTCAGTCTCCTGAGTGCTGGGATTAAAGGCGTGTGCCACCACACCCAGCTCAATTTTGCCTTTTGAACAGAGTGATATTATGCTTTTTCAAAATTCATAGATTCTCTTAAATATCTTGCCTTTGATTCCTTATTAGCCACAGTATAAGTATTAGCCTGAGGTAAAGTGGTATTTTTAACAATGGTAGGCAATTATCTATTGAGTTTTCTTTAGAAATTGTAAAGATAAAAATCTTTATTATATTGATTGTTTATTTTGCCTATAAACTGAGAGAAACTTGTCAATCTTTGTTCAGTTGCCAATTATCATGAATTTGAATCTTAAATAAGTATGCCAGTGGAACCCCCACAAGAGGTCTCTGCCTCTGATTCATTTTCATGCACGTCTAGGGATTTTTCATCTCCTGAATTAACATTATTCATTTTTTAGTGGCACTATTAATGTTCATATTTGTAATCTTTATTTACATGATATTTTCCCCAAATATGATATCATTCCCTTTGTCATTTTATGTGGTAAAAATATCTATTCTAATATCTTTTGAGGTTGATATATAATACCAGTTGGAGAATGTTCATAAGATATAGCCTATTAAACTTATAGGTAAACTAAGATCTATCTGGTCTAAATATGTTGAAATCATATTGGATTCTATCAATTTAAGTTTCTTCTTCTGCACATTGTTTACAACATTTCTTCTGCTGTTTGATCTGCTTTATCTATCAAGTCTTATACTGCATAAAATCTCCTTGATCTCGCCGGGCGTGGTGGCGCATGCCTTTAATCCCAGCACTCGGGAGGCAGAGGTAGGAGGATCGCTGTGAGTTCAAGGGCACCCTAAGACTACATAGTGAATTCCAGGTCAGCCTGGGCTACAGTGAGACCCTACCTCAAAAAAAAAAAAAAAAAAAAAAAAAAAAAAACTCCTTGATCTAACATAGTTTGAGCTAACATGTTCCAATCATAAGGAATCATTCTGAATTCATTAGTGATTCTTGCAAAATCCCTTTCACATAAGTAGATTGCATTGCAAACATTATATAGAACTTTTTAATTCCTTTATAATTTTAAAGATAGGGGATTATGTCTGTATTATGTCTTAGTAACCTTGAGGATATTGTGTATTCAGAGGACATTTATCATTACTGGATATGTTAATGAATGCATCAGTATCTCTCTGCATCTTAGCTACTAAAATAGATTGTGTTGACATTGGTTTCTGAGTAGGCAATGACACTTGAACCATAGATGGAAAGACAGCATATTGAGGGGGCATTGAAAAACTGAGATTAGAAAACAACAATGGAGTGGTAGGGGCTGAAGGTCCTATAGAAGCTGGCAAAATGAATTCTTCCAAGGGATATTTACTATTGAAATTCCTCATTTTTCAGTTAAACCTTCTAGTTTTCCTAATAATTCCTCTCCTCTGAGTATTGAAAATTCATATTCACTTTCATTTTCAGAGCTTGAATTGGAATCAGAGGAGCTATCAGTGTGTTCTGTTTAGAACATTTAAAAGTTCCATACTCCTTTTCAGTGGATAATATTTTCTTTGCCTCTGATTCATTTTCATACCCTTCTAGGGATTTTTCATCTCCTGAATTAACATTCATTTTTTAAAACTTTCAGATTCAGACTGTAGAAGCTCTAATGCCATGGCAATAAAATTACATAGACTAAACCTTTAAAGGAATTATATCTCTTCTCTCATGAGTGCTCCAGAGAGCTTACATGACTTGTTTCCACACTTTCAAATTAAGATAATCCCTTCCTAATGGATGAAACTAATAGCAATGTTTATAGATTAAAGTAAAATGTTCATTAAAGCTAGATCATTTCACTTTCATTTCTGTTCTGCATAAGAGTTCCTGTAGTATTTCTGTATATTCTTGCTGGAGTGAGTGGGAATTCCCCATGACTCTGCACTTAATGCCAAAATGTTTCACTTACTGCAGAGAGTACTTTGATACTGTTGAAAAGAAGCTTACTCCTCACCTCACATTTGAGCACCAAGATGAAGGAGTTTGGGCATGGAGCCACAGAAGAAGAAGCAGATGCTGAGGAGTTAGTGTAGAGGATCTGAAGTCAATGCTCTCAACTCTCCACAGATTGCTTTTATTCACTTCATAAGATCACATGAGAAAAATCCTAGTGTGTCACAAATACCATTGTAAAACAATGTGCTTTTGATTAGTAGCTTGTTTAAACAGAAAACACTCTACACTAATACTAACAGAATGATTATATTCAGAGTGACCTCAATTCCACCAAGATGTTTCCAGGAATAGCTTTCCCAGAAGGCTTGCCTTCCAGTTACCCTGGGTGCAATGGCTCTTCTGTGAACCCAAGCTTGAAGGCTGAAAGCCACTTTTTTTTGGCTGCCTGCAACTGGGGAATTGAACCTGGGCCATCAGGCTTTGCAAGCAACATCTTTAACCACTTAGAAATCTCTACAACCACAATTGCTTTGATTTTTTATAGAGTGAATATGTGCAACATGCCCTTCTCAAATTTTCCTGTATGTCCTTCATAAGGTATTAAAATCTGACCTGTGTGGTGGTGCATGCCTTTAATTTAAGAACTCAGGAGAATTAGGTAGGAGAATTTTTGTGATATCAAAGACAGCCTGAGACTACAGAATTTATTTTATAAAATGATATCAATAGTAGTTTCTGCCTACTAACGAATAAATGAATCAATAAATATTAACAGCTTGGCCCACTGACTTGTCTGGTAAAGATGCTTTCTTATGATTTAATTGTTTAAATTAAAATAAATAATTTCAGTTCCAACAGCTCTGTGAATAGATACAACTGACAAAAATACATGTGGAGACATTAAACAATCCTTTTTGTTCTAATTTAGTTTTTTTAATATGGATTTTAGATCATAGCATTTTGTTCATATGTGGGGTACATTTGGTTTTAATTTCTAATCAGATGAAAAAAAATGAAACCCAGAAAATAAAAATAAAAACCTACCATGGCTGATTTTCCAAAGTCTTTTGGTTTCAAATAAATGCTACAATAAAGAGGCAGAAGTCATCGCCAACTATTAGACTCTTAATATTTGTTTTTATTATTTATATGTCCCAGATTAAAAACTTCTTGGGAATGTTTGATATGATGTTTGTTTCAAAATGTGTCAGCAGGTGAGAAATTTCTTCCCATTATTTTTTTATTATTATTTTATTTATATTATTCTATTATATATTATTACTATCATTGTACCAGTTAAGAGACCCAAGATTCTCACAAATTAACTTTCAAATTTTTATTAGTAATATATATATATATATATATTTATACATATATACATATATTCAATATATACATATATATATACATACATAGATATATTCAATATGTTTCTCTTTAAAAAGAGCTATGTAGATTGCCCAATAGATTTTATTCTTTTATTTTTACTTTATTTTTAAATTTTTAAAAAAATTAAACAGTTTTGTATTCAGTAAATACCATCAGTTTGGTACCATTATTAGGCTCATCCATGACCTACACATTCCCCTTGGCTCCTCCTTATTGAGGTATATGGGTTATGCATTGGGGAGTTAGCCCAAAGTTATGGGTATGATAAATGTCTCTGCATATCATGACCCAACATGTGGCTCTGACATTCTTTCCACCCCCTCTTCAGCAAAATTTCCCTGAGCCATGTTGGATTCATTTTTGGTCTGCTTCAGTGATGAGGTGTTGGGGGCCTCTGGGGCTCTGGATCTCTGACTTGGAAGGAGTTAATTTTTCTCTGTGTTGATCTGATCTTCTTCACCCTTGTGCTGGTACCCAGTTCACCATGAAAACAGCACTCTTGCTTGTTTCGCCAATTCTTCTTAGTTTCATCCAGGGCCATTTGAGATATGATGGGGTGGCTCTCTCCTTAGGATCTACATCTATCTGAAAGAGAGAAGCAGATTCTCCAATGCAGAGTATGTTAGCACCAGGACAAATGAAATAACCCTTACTTTTTTATAGAGAATTTAATAGGTGTAGACACTCTTGTAGCCCATGATTGATGGTAGCTTGATACTAGAGAGTGGGCTTATGTTTTTTTTTTTAATTTTTTATTTATTTATTTGAGAGCAACAGACACAGAGAGAAAGACAGATAGAGGGAGAGAGAGAATGGGCACGCCAGGGCTTCCAGCCTCTGCAAATGAACTCCAGACATGTGCGCCCCCTTGTGCATCTGGCTAACGTGGGACCTAGGGAACCGAGCCTCGAAGGAGGTCCTTAGGCTTCACAGGCAAGCACTTAACAGCTAAGCCATCTCTCCAGCCCAAGTGGGCTTATGTTTGGATATGGTTCTGACTTGTTTGCCAGCTCCAGCTATGAGTCCCATACCACTAAGGGGGTCAGTTAGCTGAATCAAGATCAGTTGGTTTCCCACCATGGCTGTGTGCCACTATTGCACATGTGTGGGCATCACAACAGGTTTTTTGCTGCGAAGTAGGTTAGACCATGAGTTGCTTGGACAGATATTGGTCATTTTCCCCAAGTCACCCATGTAGCACCTTCTGGCACTAAACATGCTGACTGTCTGGGGACTGACTCTCTTCCAACTTTCAGCCATGCCATTCCATTTTAATTGTCAACCATATAAGGTGTCTTCAGCAGTAGGGTCTTACCACTAACCTTTGGTGGGTCATCAAGTACTCTTGACAGAAATCTACCTGTCTTTTAGGAAACCTTGTAGGTCTCTCTGATCAAAAGCTCACTGTGGATGATAGCCAAATGCTGGTACTGGGAGTTATAGGTCAGTGCCCACTAAGAGAAGAAGGAAAAAGATAACTAATATACAAAAGTTAGAGAGAAGTAGCTGGGTGTGGTGGCACATGCCATTAATTCCAGCACTTAGGAGGCAGAGGTAGGGGGATCACCATGAGTTCGAGGCCACCCTGAAAATACAGAGTGAGTTCCAAGTCAGCCTGGGCTAGAGTGAGACCCTACCTTGAACCCCCCCAAAAAAAAAGTTAGAGAAAAGAGAGAGAGAAAGAGGGAGGGAGAGAAGATGTAGAAGATTAAGGTGAGTCTTCATCATACCCTCTCCTGTGTATTGTGGTTCAGGTGTTCCCTGTAAGGGCCTGAAGCAGGTTTAGCCATTTGGTATGCCTTTTAGGAAGTAAAATTTTATGGTACCATTGCCATTTTGGTCTAGATTTGTGTTTCCCACCTTATCGATGCCCTTCCCTCCCTCCCCATCCATCCTAGTGCCTAGTGCACACTTGCTGGGTTTGTAAGGTATCTTGGGTAGATTCAGGTTAGGTGATGTAGATGAGTGAGACTGTGTGGCAATTTTTGTATGTGTGTGTGTGTGTGTCTGTGATAAGAATGATCTGTTCCAGGTTCAACAATTTTCCTCAAATCTCACTGTGTCATCTTTTCTTACTGCTGTATAGAATTCAATTGTGTAGGTATACCACATCTTAGTTATCCATTCTTCAAGTGATGAATATCTGGGTTGATTCCCGCTTTTAGCTATTATGAATTGAGCTGCTACAAACATGGTTGAGCAAATCTCTCTGGTCTGTGGTTTGAAGGTTTTAGGGTAGATGACCAAAAAGGGAATAACTGGGTGTGTTGGTATCTCTATAGTCAGCATTTTCAGGAGTCTCCTTATTGCTTTTTAAAGTGGTTGTACCATCCTACAATCCCACCAACAGTGGATGAGTGTTCCTACTTGTCCACATCCTCACCAGCATTTATTTTCATTTGATTTTTTGTTGTTTGCTAACCTTATTGGCAGTAAGGTGGAATCTCATAGTAGTTTTACTTACATTTCTCTGATGATTAGGGATGATGAACATTTTCTTAAGTGTATGTTTGCCATTTGTATTTCTTCCTCTGTGAACTGCCTGTTGAGCTCTTTGCCCCATTTTGTGAGTGGGGTATAAATCAACAACAAAGACCCACCAAGAATCCCAACGGCACCTGGAAATTGAACAGCACACTTTAAAACAATAAATGGATAGTGGATGAAATAAAAAATGAAATTGCAAAATTTCTGGAATTGAATGGCAATGAGAACACATCTTATCAAAACTTATGGGACACAATGAAGACACTTCTCAGGGGAAAATTCATAGCACTCAATGCCTTCATTAAAAAGACAGAAAGATCCCAAATCAATAACCTAACCCTCCAAATAAAGGTACTGGAAAAATAAGAAAAATCCAACCCAAAGAGCTCCAGAAGGAAATAATTAAAAACAGAGCAGAAATTAATGAATTGGAAACCAAGGAAACAATTAAAACATTTGCCAAAACAAAGATATAAAAAATAACAAAGGTTATTTGAAAAAATAAACAAGATTGATAAAGCCCTGGTCAACTTGATCAAGCAAAAATGGAGAAGCTTCAAATTAACAAAATGAAAAAGGAGAGATCACAACAGACATAAGTGAAATTGGGAGAATCATCAAGACTTATTTCAAAACCCTCTATTCCACAAAATTGGCTAACATGGAGGAGATGGATAAATTCCATGATGCATATCTACTATCAAAGCTAAATTCAGAGCAGATTAATCACCTCAATGAACCCATCACACTCATGGAGACTGAAAAAGTAATAAAAAACCTCCCCAAAAGAAGAGTCCAGGCCTAGGTGGCTTCCCAGCTGAATTTGATGAAACCTTCATGGAAGAACTCAAATCAATCTTCCTCAAACTGTGCCACACAATTCGAGAATAGGGAAAGCTACCCAACTCCTTTAAGAAGCTGGTATCACCCTAATTCCAAAACCAGGCAGAGATGCCACAAGAAAAGAAAACTACTGGCCTATTTCCCTGATAAATTTAGATGCAAAGATCCTGAACAAAATCTTCACAAACCGAATCCAACAACACATCAAAAGCATTATCCAACTTGACCAAGTGGGATTCATCCCAGAAACACAGGGGTGATTCAACATATGGAAATCTGTCAATGTAATATACCACATAAACAAGGCTAAACACAAAAACCACATGATCATTTTGATACATGGAGAAAAGGCCTTTGACAAGATACAACATTACTTCATGATCAAAACATTGGAGAGAATTGGCATGGCTGGTTCATATCTTAACATAATAAAGGCAATATACAAAGCTCCAAAGGCCCAAATAATACTTAATTGAGAGAGACTGGAGGAATTTCCATTAAGATTAGGAACAAGACAGGGTTGTCCATTCTCACCTCTGCTTTTCAATATAGTACTGGAAGTCCTAGCTGAAGCAATAAGACAGGAGAAGGAAATAAAAGGAATAAAATTTGGAAAGGAAGAAGTTAAGTTAGCTCTATTCACTGATGACATGATTATATATGTAAGATACCCAAGAGAATCCATCGCAAAACTCTTGAAGATGATCAACTCCTATAGCAAAGCAGCAGGATACAAAACCAATGCACAAATATCAGTAGCCTTTCTATATACAAATGACAAAGATACAGAGAAAGAAATAAGGGACATACTCCCATTTACAATAACAACAAAAAAAATAAAATACCTTGTAATAACGTAAGGAAGAGAAAGATCTATACAACAAAAACATAAAAACACTCAAAAAAGAAATTGAGGAGGACTTGAGAAAATGGAAAGACCTCCCATGCTCCTGGATAGGCAGAATTACATTGTGAAGATGACAATCCTACCAAAGGCAATATACATATTTAATGAAATTCCAATAAAAATCCCTACAGTGTTCTTCACAGAGATAGAAAAAAAATGATCTCAAATTTCATATGGAAAGGCAGAAGGCCTCACATATCCAAACATATCCTCAGCAAAAGAAATACCTCTGGTGGCATCACCATTCCTGATCTAAAGCTATATTACAAAGCCATAGTAATAAAAACAGCATGGTTCTGGCATAAAAACAGGAGTATAGACCAATGGAATAGACTTGAGGACCTGGACTTTGGTCAAGCAACTATAGCTACTTGATATTTGACAAAGGCCCAAACAATATAGGCTGGAAAAAAGATAGCCTCTTCAACAAATGGTGCTGGACAAACTGGATAACCCTATGCAGGAAACTTTAACTTGATCCACACATTTCGCCATGCACTACACTCAAGTCCAAATGGATCAAAGACCTCAATATAAGACCAGAAACTTGAATACTACTGGAAGAATATTTAGGAAGTACTTTCCATGATATAGGAATGGAAAAAGACTTCCTGACCAAAACCCCAGTAGCTCACGATCTTAACAGTCACTCAACCAATGCGATCACATGAAGCTGAAGAGTTTCTTTACTGACAAGCATACAACAAGCAAAGCCAACAAATTACCCACAGAATGGGAGAAAATATTTGGGGTTATCCTACTGATAGAGGCCTAATCTCTAGAATCTACAAAGAACTCAAAAATATAAACAAATTTTATTCTTTTAAATGCCCAAACTTTCTAGCTGTTTGGGCTCTTAGGATTAATTGCAATATGATGTTCAATATTTTAGGGTATGAATAAGTTAATAAATGCATTGAGTATAATTTTAAAACTGCTAATTCAGCTACCAGATTCAACCAGTTGAACTTCTGAACAGTATGACTATTAAGAATAAAGACAAAATAGAATAATATACCCTTACCCAAGCGCACAATTTCTACCTTATTCACATAATCAGAGGTTGAAAATATAACATTTGCTCACATCATTTAAAAGTTAACTCTCCAGGTAGAAGATAATCAGGAAAGCATTCGTTTTCTTTGTCACCCTGTGCTTATGATACCTGTCCAATGTGCCAGGTAGATGGGGTACAGGGAGACACGTCTGATGCGAACACCACTGGCTCAATTCAATATTTTGCTTAGGAGAAGGAAAATCTATAATATGGTTTACAAGATCTTGCTTTGTCTATTACTCTAAAACTTGTAAAATTGTCTTCTGGTTTGGCTTCTTATCATCTTATTTATTGTTTGTATAAATTATGATTTCCTAGAGGTCATTTACATTTAATAATCACATTCAATGCTTTTTATGATCAAACTATATCTGGTCACAATATCAGAACCTAGACACGTGTTGTCATAGAGATTGTGATTTTCAGTATTAAGATATCCCTAAGACATTTTGTTCAATAACAAAATCTGTGTGAAGTGTCTCTTTTTGCTGACGGATAATTTATGTGACATTTAAGAAGTCACATACTTGAAAGAACTATATTCATTCTATACATTGGGAAAGTAAAACAGAATATGTATTCATTTTCATTCTCCTGGGAAGACCTAACAGTGTTCTAGCCCTCTGCTTCCAATTTCTTAAATAACATAAGTGCCAAAGTGAAAATCACAAATGAATACAACTACTCCAGCAAAGGAGGTTTTTAATCATAGTCAATAATGAAAGTAGAAATCCTATATATTTCTCCATGTAATTCTTTATTTAAAGACAAACTTTAGATGGAAAATGCAAAATGTATTTATTCCTTAGTAATAACAATTCTATCCCATTTTTTATGTATTTCAAGTGATTGCTTTCACAACTGAAGTTTGTTTTGTAAACATAGTATCTAGGATTAGCTAACAACTAGAGAGATATGTTACAGTGATATAGTAGCTTGAGGAACACATTCTATAAAGAATCTATGAAAGAGAGTCTATATTAAACATAAGCATACTAATCAACATTTAACTTGGTGAAATGAAGGTTTGGATGGAATGGGATAGGTTGTTGCCTTAAGTATTTGAAGAGATGCCACATGACGAAGACATGGAAAATTTAGTGTTCTATGATGCTGAGATGGTTACTCTGAGATTAGAGTTTAGATACAGTAACAAACACAATCTGTAGCAATCAAGATGGGCTGAAATGATGGTCTGCCTGGTGGAGGCTGTGCTTATTATTGCTTAGAAAAGTTCCTTCCAGAGTCAGAGAGCTTGCCTGGCCACTATTCACTACATATAGTCCTTCAAACTATGCTGCCTATCCTGGAGCCAGAGAATATATAATGAATTGTAGTTGTAGTTGCATTCCTCTAATGTACTCTATCTGCATGGAAAATTTAACACAATACCAGGAAAATAAAGTGGAATAAGAATGTAGTCAAATGTTTCTGGCCTGCACATGTAAGAGAGGTAGACCCTAATTCTGATGCTGTACCTATGGGGTAGGTATATGCCTGAAATGACCAAGCATATGTGGGGCAGGTAGACATCGATTCCCACTGTGCCATGCTTGTGTTGGGTTAGCAGATGCCCATTCCATCCCAGTTTATGTAGGGCAGGTAGACTCTGCTTTATAGCCCTGTATGTATGAGGCTGGTAGGCATAAGTTTTCCCAATGTGTTCCCAGGGTACAGGAAAAGAACCACCAGATTCCCACACAAGACTTGGAGCAGGCTCACAAGCAGAGAGTCAGCCAAAGTCAATGATCCCACACACTACCACAAATGTTTGACCAGGGCGGGCACCATAGCTATTAAATAGTGACTAAGATCCAGCTCCCCAAGCAGGATCCCCAATATCCTTTTGCCCTGCCTTCCAACAGTTGCCACAGACAAACCTACAAATCAAGGACCAAGTAGTGAGTACCAGTGACACAAAATGACCCTGCCCGGTCATTGAGTTAGCCAGGCAGTGCAGGGCCCCACCCAGAATACCTAAGAGAATGAACATATAAGAAAGACCCAGCTCAGCCTGAAAAGCCAGCCAAAACATGTGAATATACCACCATCCTACTCCTACCTTGACCAAATCTGAAAAAGGTAATCAACACATATTCCACAAGAGATACAACTGCTACAGTCCTGACAAAATAAGATAACTACCTCAAGATGGGTAAAACAAAGAATTCAAGGCACCAAGCCAAACGATGCCAATCAAGGAAACCTACCTCTGTAATGGAAGTCTTTGTTGCAAATCTAGAGGAAACTCCAACCATAGAATCCCAAAATGAAACTGAAATTTATAATACACAAAATTGATGATATAATAAACAAAAGGGTGGAAGAATTAGATGAAAATCAAAATAAACAACTCACAAAAGAATTTAGGTATGGCTAAATGAAGAAAATCAACAAAAAGAACTCAAAATGAACTCAAAATGAGGCTGAAGAGAACTGAAACAAATAAGCAAACACAACTCAATACACATCTCAAAAAAATTAAAGAGAATCAAAAATAACTTGATTGATGGATAAATAAAATGGAGGACAACCAACAAAAAATGATCTTATGAACACTGGATTAAACTCAATGAAGATATAATACAATTGCAGAAATGAACTTCAAGAAACAAGTTGAATGAAATTACTCTTTTTAAAGTCTCTCAAGAGACCATCAAAAATAGAGTAGAGTAGACCATATGGAGGATAGACTAACAGAACTTAAGGAAAAGACAAAGGCAATTGACCAGAAGTCCAAAAACAATGATAAATTCCAAAAAACATGTGAACAAAATATGAGAGAAATGTGGGACCAAATATTCTGCTCATTGACACACAAGGAGAAGAAATACAAGCTAAAGGCATAGGGAACATCCTCAACAAAGTTATCAAAGGAAATTTACCTAATCTCACAAGAGATCCCCATTAAAGTGTAAGAGCCATTCAGAACATCTAATATACAGGACCAGAGAAGAAATTCATCATGTCATGTTGATGTTTTAACTTACAAAATTAAAAACAAAGAAAGAGTTCTAAAAGTTGCAAGAGAAAAACAGCTTGTTAAATACAAAGGAAAACCCATCCAAATTACCTCTGATTTTTGACTGGAAAATCTAAAGGCCAGAAGGATTGGAATGGAACATTTCAAATCCTAAAAATTCATGGCTTCCAGCCCCAAATACTATACCCAGCAAAATTATACCTCATCATTAAAGGTAAAAGAAAAACTTTCCTTAATAAAAGCCACCTATACAACTATATGAGCAATAACTGATCCTATAAAGAATATTGCAGGGCTGGAGAGATGGCTTAGCAGTTAAGCACTTGCTTGTGAAGCCTAAGGACCCCAGTTTGTGGCTCGATTCCCCAAGACCCACGTTAGCCAGATGCACAAAGGGGCACACGTGTCTGGAGTTCATTTGCAGTGGCTGGAGGCCCTGGCACGCCCATTCTCTCTCTCTGTGTCTCTCTCTGCCTCTCTCTCTCTCTCTCTCTATTGCTCTCAAATAAATAAATAAAAATAAACAAAAATTCTAAAAAAAAAAGAATATTGCATAGAATAACCCAAACTGAAGAGTTGAACAATTACAGCCAAAAAAGTACAAGAGGGAAAAATAACCATGAGTAAAGATACAAAAATGTATAAATGTCATGAAAACTACAAACTCCACAAAGACTTCAACTAGACAGTGAATTAATATTCACACCTCACATCTGAAACTCTAAACATCAATGGTTCAATGTCCTAATAAAAAGACACAGGCTAAAATCTGGATTAGAGAAATGGAACCATCCATTTGCTGCCTACAGGAAACCTACATTGGTGATTTGATTCAGGTGTCACCCATAAACTTAGGTGTTCTGAATGCTAGGTTCCCAGCTGATAGAGACTTGGGAATTAACGCCTCCTAGAGGCAGTATATTGTTGAGTGTGGGCTTATGGGTATTATAGCCAGTTTCCCCTTGCCAGTGTTTGGCACACTCTTCTGTTGCTATTGTTCATCTGATGTTGGTGAGGAAGTGATGTCCACCCTCTGCTCATGCTATCATTTTCCTCTGTCATCAAGGAGCTTCCCCTTAAGTCTGTGAATCATAATAAACCTTTTTTTTTTTTTCCTCACAAGCAACTCTTTTTAAAATTTTTTTAATTTTCACAAATTTTTAAACATTTTCCATGATTATAAACAAGCTGCTCTTGATCAGGTGTTTTCTGCCAGCAATGCAAACCTGACTGCAACACCTACCTTACCAATAAAGATAGACACCACCTTAGGGTGAAAGGATGGAAAATGATATTCCAAGCAAATGGAAATAAGAAACAGGTAGGGGTGTCTATAATGATATATAGACAAAATAGAATTCAAGCCAAAAGTAATCAAAAGGGATAATGAAGGCTACTTTATACTCATCAAAGGAATCATACAGTGAAGGATATTATAGTCATAAACCCATATGCACCAAATACAGGATCACAAAATTGCTTAAAGCAAAATGTGTTAAATGGTAGCAGGAAATACCCCAATACAATTATACTAGGAGATTTTAATACTCTATTATCATCATTAGATATCATCTAAGCAGAAAATTCACAGTAAAATAGGGGAGTTAAACAATACCATATATCAATTGGATTTAACAGACATCTACAGAATATTCTATACTAATTCCACAGAATACGCATTCTTCTCAGTGGCCATGGAACTTTCTCTAGTATAAATAATATATTGGGCATAAAACATGTATTAACAAATTCAAGAAAATCATTATAATTTCATCATTACATAGACAACAATGCAGTAAAGCTAGATATTAACAATAAAGAAAAGGACAAAAAAATCCACCAATACTTGGAGGCTGAAGAATTCACTATTATATAATGCATAGGTAGTCAAAGAAATTAAATTTTTTCTACAGCTGAATAATAATGAAATCACAACATATGAAAATATATGGGACACAATGGAAGCAATCTTAAGAAGGACATTTATAGAAAAAAATTACATTACAAAAACAGAGAGATCTCAAGTCAATAACAATCTAGCTGAAGGCACTGAAAAATCAAGAGCAACTGAAACCCAATAGTAACAGATGTAAAGAAACAATTAAGATCAGAGCAGACATCAATTACTTGGAAACAATTTTTTTTTAAAAAAATTGAGGACTCAAAGAACTGATTCTTTAAAAAAAATGAATAAGATTGATAAACCCTTAACCAACTTGCTCAAAACAAACAAAAAATCAAATCAACAAGATCAGAAACAAAAGGGGTATGTTAAACAGACCCTAATGATATTAGGAGAACAATTGGGACATACTTTAGAGATCTATACTCCACAAAATTGGAAAACCTGAACAAATAGATAAATTTCTTAACTCAAACTACTTACCAAAACTAAGCCCAGATGAGATAAATCACCAGAATATAACATCAAATAATATTAGATCTGTAAGTAAAAGGACCCCCCCCCCCAAAAAAAAAGTCTAGACCCAGGCAGTTTCACTGCTAAATTCTACCAAACCTTCAATGAAGAACTAAAGCCAATTTTTCTCAAGTTATTTCACACAATTGAAAAGGAAGGAATGATCCCTGATTCCTTCTATGAATCCAGTTTTATACAAATACCAAAACCAGAAAGAGACACAACAAGAAAACTATAGAACATTATCCCCAGGGAACTCAGATGCAAAATTTTTCAGTAAATTCTTGCAAACCAAATTTAAGAAGACATCAAAAGTGTCATTCACCTCAATCAAGTAGGTTTCATCACAGGGGTGGAGTATTTGTTCAACACACAGAAATTGTTAAGTGTAATACATTACATAGACAAATTCAAAGTCAGGAATCTACATGTTCTGCCTTTTAGGAAGTAGAATTTTATGGTACCATTGCCGTTTGGGTCTAGATTTGTGTTTTCCACCCCTTCATTGCCCTATCCTCTCTCCCCATCCATCCTAGTGTCTAGTCCACAAGATGCTTGCTGGATATGTACGGTATCTTGGGTAGATTCAGATTAGGTGCTGTAGATGAGTGAGACTATGTGGCAATTTTTTTTTTTCTGTGATTGGGTAAGTTCACTGAGAATGATCTCATCTGAACTCCAACAAAAAATTTCTAGATGTGAAAAACACTTTAAGGAAAGTGGCAAGATATAAAACTAATGCTTACAATGCATGTGCACATACACACACATGCATGGAATCTCCCTAACCAAAAAAAGTAAAAGACATATAAAATTAAAACATAAAACCACTGAAGAAAGAACTGGCGAAGACATGAGAAGATGGAATGACCTTCCATGCTCATGGATTGGAAGAATTAACAGTGCTTAAATGTACATCCTACCAAAAACAATATACAAATTCAGTGCAATTCAAATCAAAACCTCAGTAACATTCTTCACAGTGTTAGAAAAGGCTGTCTCAAAATTGATATGGAAGCACAAAAGGCCTCAGATAGCCAAAAAGGTATTGAGCATAGGAATACCTCTGATGGCATCACCATACCTAATTTCAAGTTATAATATAAGGCCATAGTAATGAAAACAGCATAGTACTGGCATAAAAATAAGCATGTAGGTCAAAAGAATAGAACTGAGCATGGGAGTATGAGTGCAAATCATTACAGCTACCTGATCTTTGACAAAATGGCCAAAAATGCTGAATGAAGCAGACAGCACCTTCAGCAAATGGTGCAGTATCAGGCACTGCCTGGCACAGGCTGGAGCCTTCAGGAGAGGAGCCTGAGCGTCCAGGCATGGCTGTGGACTCCCAGGCTACAGGAGGCCACTCTCTCTCCAAGCCCAGCACACCTGAACTTAGGCTCTGCCCATAGCCCTGTGACCTTTGGCCAGTTGCCTAGGAAACTCCTTATCAGCCCTCACACATACCATCCTCCTGAGACCCTAGATCACCTGACCCTCCCTGCCATTGTCTATGTGCTAGAATGAATGTCCCCATATTCTAATTAGACATCAAAAATGAACTTGGTATCCAATCCCCTTAGGACACTTCCCCCCACCTTCAGATGCTTATAAACCCATTTCACTGACAATAAACTGAGAGAGCTGTTTAACTCTTTCCTGGGAGAGTTTCTCTTGTCATATGCTCACCCCCCTCCAGTTGCCTGGATGCCTTCTGGGGGAACTGTGGCTGGCCCCCGAAAAAGCAAGAATCCAGGCACCCACAGTGCAGGAGAAACTGTATAGTCACATGGAGAAGTTTGAATTTGAACCCTCTGTCTTTCACCTTGCACAAAAATGAACTCCAAATGGATAAGGACCTCAATAGAAAACCTGAAACTCTAAATAAACTAGAACAAAAAGTCAGAAGAACACTCCAAGATATAGGTGTAGGGAAAGACATTCTGAATAAGATTCCAGTAACCCAGGGAATTAGGCACAACTACTGGGACCTTATGAAAAAAAAAACTACTATGTAGATAACAAACCATCAACAGACTCAATAGACAACCTACTGAATGGGAGAAAATCTTTACCAGATATACCTCTGACAAAGGCTTACTATCTAGACTCTACCAAAACCTCCAAAATCTATGCAATAAAAAAAAAAAAAAAAAAATCAAGCAACCCATGCAAAAAATTGGGCAGGGAATTAAACACAGAGTCTGAAAAGAAGAAATACAAATGGTCATTAAACATCAAAAAATCAAATAATAGCACATGTTGGTGGGTAAAGACTAACCCTCATTCAACTGCTAGTGGGAGTGCAAAATTGAACAGCCACTCTGGAAATAAAAATGGAGATTCCTCAAAAGACTAAAAATGGAACTACCACTAGACCCAGCTATAGTTCTTTTTGGCATATACTCTATTACATACCTAAGGAACACATGTTCTTTTTTTTTTATTATTATTACTGCTCTATTTACAATAGCCATGAACTGGAAACAGCTCAGCTGCCCATCAGCAAATGAATGGTTAATGAAGATGTGGTACATCTGCGCAATAGAATTCTACTCAGTAGTAAAAGGAAAAATAATCAGATTTGCATAAAAATGGAAAAAGCTCTCTCTCTCGCCAGGCGTCCTCTTTAGAGTGACATCGTCTTTAAACCCTGCGTGGCAATCCCTAACGCACCACCGTGTGCCCAGGGAAGACAGGGCGACCTGGAAGTCCGCCTACTTCCTTAAGATCATCCAACTCTTGGATGATTATCCAAAATGCTTCATCGTGGGAGCAGACAACGTGGGCTCCAAGCAGATGCAGCAGATCCGCATGTCTCTCCGAGGGAAGGCCGTGGTGCTGATGGGCAAGAACACCATGATGTGCAAGGCCATCCGAGGACACCTGGAGAACAACCCAGCTCTGGAGAAACTGTTGCCTCATATCCGGGGGAATGTGGGCTTTGTGTTCACCAAGGAGGACCTCACTGAGATCAGGGACATGCTGCTGGCCAATAAGGTGCCAGCTGCTGCCCGTGCAGGTGCCATTGCCCCATGTGAAGTCACTGTGCCCGCCCAGAACACTGGTCTGGGGCCCGAAAAGACCTCCTTCTTTCAGGCTTTGGGCATCACCACCAAAATCTCCAGGGGCACCATTGAAATTCTGAGCGATGTGCAGCTCATCAAGACTGGAGACAAAATGGGAGCCAGCAAGGCCACCCTGCTGAACATGCTGAACATCTCCCCCTTCTCCTTTGGGCTGATCATCCAGCAGGTGTTTGACAATGGCAGCATATACAACCCGAAGTGCTTTACATCACAGAGGATACCCTGCACTCTCGCTTCCTGGAGGGTGCTGACAATGTTGCCAGTGTTTGTCTGCAGATTGGTTACCCAACTGTTGCCTCAGTGCCTCATTCTATCATCAATGGGTACAAGCGGGGCCTGGCCTTGTCTGTGGAGACCGAGTACACCTTCCCACTTGCTGAGAAGGTCAAGGCCTTCTTGGCTGATCCATCTGCATTTGTGGCCGCTGGCCCTGTGGCCGCGGCCACCACTGCTGCTCCTGCTGCTGCAGCCGCCCCAGCCAAGGTGGAAGCGAAGGAAGAGTCGGATTAGTCAGATGAGGACATGGGATTCGGTCTCTTCGACTAATCACCAGAAAGCAACCAAAAAGCCAGCTTTATTTGGAAAACATGGAAATAAAGGCTTACTTCTCTTGAAAAAAAAAAAAATGGAAAAAGCTGAAAAAATCATGGTAAGCGAGATCACACAGGCTCAGAAAGACAAATGCCTTATGTCATCTCTCATATGAAGTCCATAACCTGAACCAGCATTAGTCAATTATAAACCACTATAAACATCAACAGTGGCAAAATGGTAATAGAATGAAGCTAGGAATAAGGGAAAATAGTGAGGGAGGGGAGGAAGAGTTATGTTGATGTTAAGAAGAAAGAAAAGAAGAGAAAAGAAAAGAAAAAGGCCTTGGGGATATAGTAAGGGGGATGGGGAAATTCACAAAATTAATGCCAACTTGAACCAATTCTACAGAAATGTTCATCCTGGATACCGCTGTATAATAAGGCATTACCCTCAATAAACGGGGTAGAGTACTGTAACAGAAGAGCCCCATAAAAGGAGGAGCAAGCGTAACTAAAACCATTGGTTAGAGAATCGTTTTTATGTTATAGATGATGGAGACTATTGGGGGAACCAGGATACATCAATGCATCAGGAACAGAGAGAGGACTCTCTACCACTTTCACCTCATTTGCCTGGGCTCAGAAGTCACTACAGAGGAAGCTGTGACAAAAATACTGCTCTCACAGCTATCCTGACATACTTAATCCCACCTCAGAAACTGACTGAGGTCTTTTGGTCCACATAGTGAGTGCTAATAACCTCATTGAAAAAGACCCTCAGCAGAATTGGTGCAGGGATAAGTGTATGTAATTATATAAACTTTTTATTAAAAAACAATAAATAATATAGAAACATTTTAAAAATAATATAGTCAAAGTCTCTCCTGGTACAAGAGCTGCCCTATCAGACAAGGAGGGATCCTCAATCCACTCAGTGGTTCAAAGAAATTTTTCTATCTCTGTTCCAAAAATATGTTTCAAGGAAAATTGTGGCTTTATAGCTTGTAATGCAAACAAACAAACATGCAAATCTCATGTTCACTAGATGTGGGAAATATGCTAAAATTATGACATTCTTTAACACAGGAATGGTGTAAAGCAATTTTATTCACCAAGTAAGTTTTGAAAGCTTTTTGTTGTTGTTGTTGTTTCTTAATAATAAGGCAGGCAAGGCAAAGGGATATAATTTAGCTACCCGGGACACTGCTTAGCTTGTAGAAAAAACATACCCCCTTCCTCACATTGCACCTTAGCAGCCCTTTGGCAACCAGTGACCCCTACTGTACCAAGTTGCAGGTGTACACCATTCAAAACAGTGAAGTAGGTTTCTCCCTCCACAGAGACAATTATTGGAGATCAGTTTCTATTAATCACAATCACAGGGGCTATTTAACCTGGACTGGTTCTGGATATATGTGTAGTAAGGCAAACTGTGTCCTCTAAATAATTAGGGAAACAACCTTTATTTTCCATCTTAAGCCTATAAATAACTCGAAATACATATGATTAAAGATACAGATGCATCTTGGGATGGACATGAGAAGTAAAGGCTATATAACAAATCTGCCAATCAAACTAAAGCACCAAACCAAACTATGCACCTAGAACAGACCACTCCTTGTTAAAAAACATCCTGGACAACTGGGAGCCTTGAGTATTTTGCACTCTAGTGGTCTGCTGCCTTTCTTGACAGTGTATTTCAAACTGCTTTTTTCTTACCAAAGTTGGAAAGAGAGGGTCATTTAGTTTACAACATGGTCTTATGTTTTAAAAATAGCCATGGGCAGTGTGAAACAGGTTTGCTGGATCCCTGCATGGAGACCCAATGGAGCCATGAGGATGAACCATGGGTTGTAGTGGGGACCCAGTAGAGATGCCAGGACCATGAGATGGAGGCCAAGGAGAGATGCCATCCCCAGATGGTTTTCCAGGACTGCAAGTAGCCTAGCTTGAAGGGCAGAATTGGAATGCTAGAACCTTGTTGCTGGTTAGAATCATCAGACATGAAGGTCTATCACTGACTAGAGTTACTGGATGTGAAGCTATAGAGTTTGATGTCTGCCCTGGTTGTTTGAAATCTTGTATTGATTGAATATTCTTTGCTATGCCCAGTGTCATTTTCTGCAGTGTGAATGTTTATTCTGTGCCATTATGGGTTTGGGGGGATTTTTTTTTCCTATTATGGCTCAGTTAAAAGATCTTGGACTATGGGGAGGTATGAACATCATTGGAATTGATTAAAATTTATGGGGACTTCTGGAGTTGGGTGAATGCATTGCATTTTATATCATGTATGGTTATCAGTTAATGGGGTACAGGGCCTCCATTTATTCAAGTGTCCCCCATAAACTCAGGTGTTCTGAATGCTAGGTTCCCAGCTGATGGAGATTTCAGTATTAATGCCTCTAGGAGACAGTGTATTGTTGGGGGCAGGGTTATGGGTGTTATAGTCAGCTCCCCCATGCTAGTGTTTGGCACACTCTCTTGTTGTTAATGTCCACCTTATGTTGGCAAGGGGGTGATGTCTACCCTCTGTTCATGTTATTGTTTCCCCTGCAGCGTGGAACTTCCCCTCAAGTCTGTAAGCCAAAATAAACCTTTTTTTTCCCCCATAAACTGCTCCTGGTTGGGTGATTTCTGCCAGCAATGAGAACCTGACTGCAACACCATATGAGAACAGTGGTTCCCCCAATCTCCTCCCAGCAGGGATGAGACAAGGGGGGTACTTACCAAAGTACAGACCTGGAAATTCAGGAAAAATGAAGAGCCAATAAAAGGGGCTTTGCCCACCTGGACAGGACATATTTGTAATCTTATTGTGTTGGGCCTTATGCTTAGGCTAATGTGGTCCTGAGAGAGAGTTTATTGGTCTGGAATCAGAGAGCTGGAAGAGGTTAACACACCTAAGTAGCAGGCAGGAGAGAGAGAGAAAGATGATTGGATGAAACTGGATCAGATATTTAATTCAAGTTCTGCTGAAGTAGGCAGGCACAATGTTCCCTCTTTGGGGCCTTGTATTATCAGGGCTCTCTAGAGGAACAGAAATTATAGAATTAATTGTATTAAAAGGAAATTTATTGGATTAGCTTATGGCAGTCCAACAATAGCAGTTTGCAGGTCTGCTAGTCAAGAAACCCAGTAGCTGCTAAGTCCACAAAGGTAGCTGCTTCAACAGTCCCAATATAGCACTGAAGGCATGGAGGCTTTCTGGAGAGCCACTGCTCTTCAGTTCATGCAGGTCTCTAGTCCAGACAGGAAAGCAGCATGTGGCAAACAGGGAGCAGCAAACAGCCAGGTGGGAGAAGGAATACTTTCCTTCCCCGAGCTTCCTTAGTTAAGGTGCTCCCCAAGAAGGGCCACCAACTCTGGGGGAAGGGCTCATCCTGGGGGAGGATTTAGTCAACCCTTCCTGGAAGCAATCTCAGAGACCCACTTACAGGTAATGTCTGTAGATTCCCAAACTGATCAAGTTGACACAAAACTTAACTATCACAAATCCACCCCTTGTCAACTTGACCCCAAACTATATCTCCTTACATCATGCTTAATTTCCAAATGAAGACAGTAACAACGCTATAATTCCACCTAACAAAACTATCCTACATACAACCACAAATGCACAATCTTCCCTCCAACACAAAGTAAGGTTCCTTGAGGGATGTATACTCTCTATAAGTCATCACATATATACCACTTCCACTTGATGATGGACTGCTGCCATACCTGTCCAACTTGATGGCCTGGTGAGTCAGATAACACATCCAGCTCATAATGGGCAGCTCAGGTCTCATAATAACTTGATAGCCCACTGTCAAGCATTCAGTTTCCACTAAGGCCCAATATAAGGCCAAGAGCTGTCTTTCAAAAGAAGAATATTGTCTGAAGATGATGGCAGGGCTTTGCTTCAGAATCCCAAGGGCCTCCACTGTGATTCACCTATGGGGGCCTGCCAAAGGCTCAAAATGGCATCCCTATCTGCCACTGACACCTCAAATATCATTAGATCTTCCAGATCATATGACCCAAGTGGCAGTGCAGACTGCATCAGCCTGGACCTGTTGAAGAGCCTTTTCTTGTTCCAAGCCCCACTGAAAACTAGTAGTGTTCCAAGTCCCTTGGTATATGGGATAGAGTAACACACCCAAGTGATAAATGTGCTATCTCCAAAATCCAAATAGGCCCACTGGACATTGTGCTTCTTTCATAGTGGTAGAAGGGGGCCAGGTGCAACAAGTTATCCTTCACCTTAGAAGGAATATCCCTGCATGCCCCACACCACTGAACTCCTAGAAATTTCACTGAGATGAAAGGTCCTTGAATTTTAGATGGATTTATTTCCCAATCCCTGATATGCATATGCTGTACCAACAACTCCAGAGTGTTTGCCACCTCCTGCTCATTTGATCCTACCCATTACCTCTTGTGGAAGTCAGCTTCACATTTGATCCTACCCATTACCTCCTATTGCAGTCAGCTTTACATTGCTGTCAGAAACACCTAACCAAGAGCAGCCTGTGGGAATAAAGGGTTTACTTTGGCTTGCAGACTTGCGGGAAAGATCCCTCATGGCAGGGGAAAACAACAGCATGAGTAGAGGGTGTACATCACCTCCTGGCCAACATGAGGTGGATAACAGCAGCAGGAAAGTATGCCAAATACTGGCATACTTTAAGCCCACTCCCAACAATACACTCCTTCAGGAAGCTTCAATTCCCAAATTGCCACCATCTGAGGACCTAGCATTTACAACACATAAGTTTATGGGGGACACCTGAATCAAACCACTACATTCTGCCCCTGGCCCCATAAACTGATAACCATTCATGATATAAAATGCAATGCATTCAGTCCAATTTTAAAAGTCCCCATAGTTTTTATCTGAGATTGATAAGAAACCAAGCACTAATGAGTAAACCATTGTATTAGTCAGGGTTCTCTAGAGGAACAGAATTACTAGAATGAATTATTTTAAAAAGAGAATTTATTGGATTAGCTTACAGTAGTCCAATAGCAGTTGCAGGCTCGAAAATCACCGAACCTGGTAGCTGCTCAGTCCACATGGCCAGATGTCTCAGCAGTCCTGACCTGGCACTGCAGATGGTGCCGGAAAGCCTGGAGGGCTGGGTTTCGATCCACGTGGGTCTTCAGTTGATGTTGGTCTTTAGTCCACACTGGTCTTCAATCCACGCTAGAAGGTAGGGAGCAGCTCTGGCAGCCAAGTGGAAGGGAGGAAAGAAAAAGAAAACTCTGCTACCCAGAGCTTCCTTATATCAAGCCCCCCTCTGAGCAGGGCTGCCTACTCTGGGGGAAGGGCTCACCCTGGGAGAAAGACCTCCTCCTTTAGTTGATCCTTCCTAGAAGCAGCCTGTGGATTACTAAACAGATCAAGTTGACAACACCTTAACTATCACAACCATCATCTTAAGACTCAGTTTCCCTAGCTTAACAGCTGCACAAATGGAGAAACATAGTAAACTTGGCTAAGTATCTTAAAGCCAGTATTTATAACTGTTAAACCAGGAAAAATTAATTAATTAATATCAGTGATCTGAAATTTTTAACCTTGGCATCAAGTAGTCCTCATTTAGAATCTATTTAAATGTTTTATTATTTTACCTAATTTTTGTTGGCTGTTTTTTCTAGGTAGGGTCTCACTGTAACCCAGGCTTCCCTGGAATTCACCATGGAGTCAAAGGCTGGTGTTGAACTCAAAGTGATCCTTTAACCTCAGCCTCCCAAGCGCTGCTATTAAAGCCATGTAACACCATGGAGAATGGGACTTTTTTTTTTTTTTTTTTGGTTTTTCGAGGTAGAGTCTCACTCTAGTGCAGGGTGGCCTGGAAAATTTAATATGCAGTCTCAAACTCACAACAATCCTCCTACCTCTGGCTCCTGAGTGATGAGATTAAAGGTGTGTGCCACCATTCCCAGCTGTTGTCCATTGATAAAGTCCCTGCTACAGCAAAATTTGGGGTCAAGTAACCATTTTAGTTCTTGAGGCTTTAAACTAGGATAGTAGTAATCATGGAAGCAAATTGGCCCACCTGAAAGAAAATTGAGGAAGAATAGAAGAGTCTAGGGTCAGGCTATGCCACATCCTATCCCACATCTTCTGGTGGAGCTGGGCATACCTACAGATCCAGATTTGGGGGAGGAAATTAGACTTTTGTCCTATCTCTTGCCTATAAGAACAATGAACAAAATTTCCTGGCCCCCTTTCCCAACTATGGAAAACAATGTTGTCTATGTGCCTCCTGGGTCAAGGTAGGTCTGAGCCAGGATTCATGTTCCTCCTATTCATGCAGCTTACAAGCTTGAGTTCCTCCTAGACCTTCCCCCAGATCACCAGACTGCATAGTATGGATTATGAGTCTCTCAAATGTGAGGTAAACACAAGTAGGAATTTCTGCCAGTCCTTTGGCTTGGTGGTCTACTTCCCTTTCTGGGGCATTACTTTAGGACCACTTTTTTTATCTTCTATCTGTAAGAGCCTGTGATTGTTTCCCCACTGGTCTATGAGTGTTTTAGAATGGCTTTAAGCCTATGATGGAATACTTTTTATGTTCCAGGTATTTTAATAACTTAATCATCTGAGGACTTCCAGATGAGATGGTGACATAGGATCCATGTCAAACCAGTCTAGTGAGGGATTTAAGCAAAATTGTGGTAAAATACACTCTTCTTCTGAAAAGTAAAGGTGTATAAGGTTTTTGGGGGTTTTTTGCTGAACAAATTATTTTATTATTTTAATTTTTTTCCTTTTTTAAAATTTTATTTATTTGTTTGTTTATTTGAGAGAGAGAAAGAGGCAGAGAGAGATAGAGAATATGGGCATGCCAGGGCCTCCAGCCACTGCAAACAAACTGCAGATGCATGCCGCCCCTTGTGCATCTGGCTTACATAGGTCCTGGAATCAAACAGGTATATAGGTTTTTATTAGCCACAGCAGAGAAGCAGGAGAGACTAAGATCTACTAGAAAGGAGAAAAATGGCCAGAACACCACTGAGGTGCTTGCAGCCATGACCCACACATTCTGCATGATCCACACACATGGCCAGCACTGCCCACCCAGCACCAAGCTGCAGGAACAGAAACCAAACAACAGGATTTTCCAACCTCATCATCCTCCTTGCAAAGTCAAGAAACCTGAAGGGGAGACAGCTGAGATCAGCTAAGGAGCTATTGAAAGAGATACAGGTAAGACCAGCTGAGCAGTTCCAGTACAACTCCGGGCTTTCTGCACTCTGCCATTTCCCCAACCATTAGAACTGTGAAATTCTGGAGAATGCATTGAGCCCCCAGAGGCAGGGCATCCAACACAGCTGATCATAGCACCAGCTCCACAGCACAATACAGAGGGATCAAGGTGGGAGTTTCAGCATTAGTGAGATTGGAAGCCACCCTGTGATAGTTTGTTTCAGGTGTTCCCCATAAACTAAGGTGTTATGAATACTAGGTTCCCAGCTGATGGATATTTGGGAACTAATGCTTACTGGAGGGAGTTTATTGTTGAGGGCAAGATTATAAGTGTTATAGCCAGTTTCCTCATTCTAGTGCTTGGCATGTTCTCTTGTTGCTATTGTCCACATTATGTTGGCCAGGGGGTGATGTTCACCCTCTGCTCATGCTATCGTTTTTCCCTGCCATTGTAGAGCTTCCCCTGAAGCCTGTAAGCCAAAATAAATCTCTTTCTCCCAGAAGCTGCTCTTGGTTGGGTGATTTCTACCAGTAATGTGAACCGAACTGCAACACACTCCAAAAGGTAACAAGGCTAGCAGATGAAACAAAAAAAAGAAAAGAAAAAGAAAAACAGGTACATAGGCCTACATTGGAATTGTTAGTCTCTCCATGTCAGAGAATGTTATGGGTTACATATTGTTGGATGGATTTACCATTCTCAATTAAGCTGCATTTGGTTGGCATTTGACTATTGTTGCCTTTGATGCTTTTAGATTTGCAGGGTCTTTGTCTTTGCTTCTGTCATTATTGGGGCCAGGGTCTGATTAAGATCCAGGCTGATCGGGAACCCAATTCAGAACATAAATCTTAACTTCCCAGATGACAGGATTAAAGATATAGAGCAACACACACCCTTAGGAATTGTGGCCTTATAAGGTTATCTGTTTGTTTCAAAATACACACTTGCATACTCTGTGCTGGTTTTTATTGAATGTGTATATGGCACAGTTGAAGTTTAGAATTTGCCAGTAAATTGCTCCACCCAGCCCACTAGAATACTTGAATAGCAGGCAAACTCAACACTTAGAATTACATCTGCAGTTGGATTGGAGTATAAAAGACACACTTGGCACGTTAAAATCTACACAGAAAGTGCACAAAGTTGGATTTCCAAATCAAAAAGCACCACTGATTATTAGAAAATCCAAGCATCAAATCAACTCAGGATGCAAAAATCACAACATTAAAACATAAGAAGCACAAAGAATCAAGATAATACAATCACACCAAACGTTATAAATCCATCAGAAGTGGCCCCCAATAAGACTGTTTTAGATGAAATACTTGAAAAAGATTTCCAAAAAAAAAATGGATTTCATTTTTACTCAAAGAAATAAAAAACACAGGAATTAAAGGATAAAACAAACTCTAGAAGGAATTCCAAGAGAACATGGGGAACCAGCTTAATGAAATAAGGAGGTCATTACAAGACATGAGTAAGGAACTAGAAATACTGAAGTAAAAACAGGCAAAAATTCCAACTTTGGGCTGGAGAGATGGCTTAGCGGTTAAGCGCTTGCCTATGAAGCCTAAGGACCCCGGTTCGAGGCTTGGTTCCCCAGGTCCTACATTAGCCAGATGCACAAGGGGGCACACGCATCTGGTGTTCGTTTGCAGAGGCTGGAAGCCCTGGCACGCCCATTCTCTCTCTTTCCCTCTAACTGTCTTTCTCTCTGTGTCTGTCGCTCTCAAATAAATAAATAAATAAAAATTTTAAAAAAAAATTTCCAACTTTGAAAAATAGTCAGTCAAAAGAAAACTCTGTGGAAAATCTCACCAGTAGAATGGATGAAGGAGAGAATGTAATATCTAAACTAGAAGGCCAGGTGACAGACCTAATACAGCCCAACAAAAAGAAAGAAAAGATAATAGGAAGGTAGTAATGGGAATTTCAAGATATTGAGAACACTATGAAAAGATCAAAGTTAAGAATTCAGGGTAGAGTAGAAGGAGAAGAATTTCAATCCAAAGGCTTAGTAGGCATTTTCAATATAATCATAGAAGAAAAACTTCCCCAAATTGGGAAATAAATGCCAATGTAAATAAAAAGAAGTTTTTAGAACACCAAATAGACAAAACCTGGAAAGGCTAAACAGATCATACTCAGTGAACTTACCCAATCACAAAAAAAGAAAAAAAATCGCCACATAGTCTCACTCATCTACAGCACCTAACCTGAATCTACCCAAGATGCCTTACATATCCAGTAAGTATCTCATGGACTAGACAATAGGATGGGTGGGGAGGGAGGGGGGAAAGGATACGGGAAGCACAAATCTAGACCCAAACAGCAATGGTACCATAAAATTCTACATCCTAAAAGGAAGATCAAATGTCTGAACCTTCACCATGCCCTTAGAGAGAACACCTGACCCACAAAACACTGGAGAGTGTATGATGAAGACTGACCTTAATATCCTACAACCTCTCTCTCTCCTTCTCTCTCTCTCTCTCTCGTCTCTCTATCTCTTTTATATTAGTTATCTTTTTCTTCCTTTTCTTAGTGGGCACTGACCTGTAACTCCCAGTACCAGCATGTGGCTATCATCCACAATGAGCTTTTGATCAGACAGACCTACAAGGTTTCCTAAAAGAAAGACAGATTTCTGTTAGAGTACTTGATGACCCACCAAAGGTTAGTGGTAAGACCCTATTGTTGAAGACACTTTATGTAGTTGACACATAAAATGGAATGGCATAGCTGGAAGTTTAAGAGAGTCAGCCCCCAGGCAATCAGCATGTATAGTGCCAGAAGGTGCTGCATGGGCAACTGGAGGAAAATGGCCAATATCTGTCCAAGCAACTCATGGTCTAACCTAATTAGCAGCAAATAACCTGATGTGATGCTCACACAAGTGCAATAATGGCACACAGCCATGGTGGGGAACCAACTGCTCTTGATTCAGCTAACTGATCCCCTCAGTGGTACTGAACCCATAGTTGGATCTGAGAAACAAGTCAGAACCATAATCCAAACATAAGCCTGCTCTCCACTATCAAGCTACCACCAACTGTAGGCTACAAGAGGTGGTACACCTCTTGAATTCTTTATAAAAAAGTAAGGGTTATCTCACTTGTCTGGTGCTAACTTAGTCTCCATTGGAGAATCTGCTTCTCTTTTTCAGATAAATGTAGATCCTAAGGAAAGAGCCACCCTATCATACATCAAAAGGGCCCCAGATGAAAGTAAGAACAATTGGCGAAACAAGCAAGGGCGCTGTTTTCTTGGTGAAGTGGGTACCAGCATAAGGGTGAAGGAGATCAGATCAACACAGAGAAAAATTAACTCCTACCAAGTCAGAGATCCAGAGCCCCAGAAGCCCCCAACATCTCATCACTGAAGCAGACCAAAAATGAATCCAACATGGCTCAGGGAAATTTTGTGGAAGAGGGGGCGGAAAGAATGTCAGAGCCACATGTTGGGTCCTGATATGCAGACATTTATCATACCCATAACTGTGGGCTGACTCCAGAATGCATGACCCATATACCTCAACAAGGAGGGGGTAGGTAATGGATGAGCCTAATTGACTGTATTCACTGAGTATAAAGCTAAGTAATAATTTTAAAAAAAATGGAAAGAACTTCTTCATGGCATGTTATAATTAAACTACTAAACATAGAAACCAAAGAAAATTATATTGAAAGCAGTTAGAAAGAAAAAGCAAGTCACCTACAAAGGCAAGCCCATCAGAATAACAGAATATTACTCAACCCAAACTTTAAATACCAGAAGGGCTTGGAATGATGTGTTCCAATTTCTGAAAGATAACAACTGTCAACCAAGATTATTTTATCATGCAAAGCTATCTGTCCCAATTGATGGAGAAATAAGGACATTCTACAACAAAAACAGGCTTATAGAATTTATGGCAACTAAGCCAACTCTACTGAAAATCCTTGAAGAAATACTTCATGCTGAAGAGAAAGCAAACCATACATATGAGGAAATAGGAAAAACTAAGCCATACTCAACAGTTAAAACAAGAGAGTAAATGTGAAACAGGAAGTACTACAAAACAAGAAGAATGGAGACAATAAATATATACTTTCAATAATAACTCTTAATATCAGTGGCCTCAGTGACCCAACCAAAAGCCACAGGTTTACAGACAGCAATCGGCACATTTAATGCAATCCCCATTAAAATTCCAATGGCATTCTTCACAGAAATAGAAAAAAAAAATCCTAAAATTCATTTGGAAGTACAAAAATCTTCAAATAGCCAATACAATTTTGAACAACAAAAATAATGCTGGCACTATCACCATAACTGATTTTAAGATATATGGCAAAGCCATAGTAACAAAACCAGCATGGAACAGGCACAAAGACAGACACATAGATCAATAGAATAGAATAGCAGACCCAGATATTCATCCAGGCAGCTACAGTTATTTGATTTTTGACCAAAATTCCAAAAATATTCATTGGAGAAAAGACAGCCTCTTCAACAAGTGGTACTGGGAAAACTAGATAACTACATGCAGAAATATGAAAATAGATCCTTTTCTTTCTCCATGCAAAAGAATTAAGTCCAAATGGAACAGGGACCCTAATATCAGACCTGAAACCCTGAAATTGCTAAAGGTAAAGATAGGGGAAATCCTTCAACATATTGCAATAGGCAGCGACTTTCTGAATATAACCCCAATTGCTCAGGAAATAAAACCACTAATCAACCACTGAGAACTAATGAAATTACAAAGTTTGTGTACAGCAAAGGACACTGTGAATAGAGTAAAGACACAACCTACAGAATGGGAGAAAGTCTTTTCCAGTTATATATCTGACAGAGGATTAATATGTAAGATATACAAAGAACTCAAAAAACCAAAACAATTAGAAATCAAAACAACCCAACCAAAAAAATGGGCTATGGAACTAAATAGAAAGTTCTCAAAGGAAGAATTGCAGATGGCATATAAATATCTAAAAAAAATGTTCTACGTCATTAGCTATCAGGGAAATGCAAACTAAAATTACTTTGAGATGCCATCTCATTCCTGTCAGATTGACTAACATCAAGAAAACAAATGACAATAACTGTTGGCAAGGATGCAGAAAAAGGGGAATCCCTTTACAATGTTCATAGGATACAGCCATTATGAAAATCAGTGTGGAGATTCTTGAGACAGCTAAACGTAAATTTACCAATGATCCAACTATAGCACTCATAGGCATGTATCCTAATGACTTCTCATTACCTTAGAAATACTTACACAACCATGTTTATTGGTACTCTATTCACAATATCTAGGAAATTGAACCAGCCTAGATGTCCCTCAACAGATACATGGATAATAAAGATGTGGTATACTTACACAATGGAGTTCTATTCAGTGGTAAAGAAAAATAAAACTATGAAATTTACTTGGAAATGGGTGGATCTGGAAAGGTTTATAAGTGATGTAATCCAGGCCCAGAAAGCCAAATGTTGCATGTTATTGCTCATATGTGGATCCTAGCTACAAATGTTTAGACTTGTGTTTGAGCTGGAAGCAAAAAATTGTAGCAGAGGCCAATAAGCTGGAAAAAGGCTGTAAGGAAGGGAGAAGGAAGGACTTTAGGGGATTGTGGTAGTTTGAATATATGGGATCCAATATATTCAGTGTTTTATTAGCTTGTAGTTTGGATCTGTAGCCACTGGCTGGAGGCAGTGTCACTGGAAAGATCTTAAGGTGAGGTGGTAGGTTTGAGATTTCAATCTAAAGATATACAAAGTGTTCATAGCTTGAGTTCTTGAGGTGTGCTGTGCTATGTGGCTTTGGGCCTTTAGCTTTTTTTCTCTGTCTAGTCCTTTAAGAGGGAGCCAGCTTCTTCTATCATTATGAAACTTCCCCTGAATATGTAAGCTTCAATAAATGATCCCTTCCTCCATAACTGTGCTTGGTTTGGAAGTTCATCTCAGTGAACCTGAAGCTGTCTGCCACAGGAATGGTATATAAATAAGTAGAAGAACAGATTATAGGTAGTGGAAAGGCCTAAGTGAGGCCAGGGGAAGAGATTGAGTAAGAGAAGGGTTGGGTGAGGATCACTCAAAATTCAAGATATTCTGAATAAGACATGTAAAAGGCTACTTCTTTGGATAATGGCACATCCACAAGCCATAGATTGCAACTAAAATCTTTCAGTGCCAGGAATGGGCTATCTTCCAGTGAGTTGTTGGCCAGGGATGTCCATGCTGTCTCCAAAACATTACAGGCTATTGCCAAGGCCCTTGGTTTCCCATAAGTATCAGATGGTAAGACCCTACTGCTAAAGACTTCACATGCATTGGCAGCAAGGTCACTGAAAAATCACACTGGTGCTGAGTGAGCTGAAAACCTTCTCCCTGTAGACCAGCCAACTGAAAACTAGACAAAGGTATACTGCATGCAACCCTATGGGAAACAGAAGTCATCAGCAGTGAAAACAGAAGACACTGGAAGTCTCAAGTTTGGCCAGACAGGCCAAATGACCAAACAGGTACAATAGTGGCATGTCTGTTCTGGGAGAAACCAACTGCCCTCTAATTGGACTGGAAGACCACTCTATGGGAGGGGATACATGCCTGGTACTGAAAACCTAATCAAAAGCCTATGGCAGGGGAGGTCATGTGCCTAAGGGGTATCAAGTCTGCTTTTGTCTGGATAAATGCATATATTATTCTCACCAAACTGCCCTGAAAGCACTACACTTAATGTTCATATTCATATGTTAATGCTACTCTCACTTTTGGTTAGAGAAGCTTCTCTTTTCAGATGACAGTGACTACTGGGATACCCCAAAAGGCAACATACTGCTGAGAAGAAGTGATAGAGGAGTGTTCAACACTGAAACTTCTCTATCACACCCTCCAAGGCTGAGAGTCCAATGTGAAAGAGGTGGCAGAAAGAATGTAAGAGCCAAAGGAAGGGTACCACTTCTTACAATGCAATGTCCAGACAGAAATTGGCCTTGATAACCATGACCTTGCAGTGCCTAGTAATACCGTAACAAGACCATCATAATAGGATAAAAAGATGATGATACAAAAATAAAAGAGAGACTAATGGAGAGAGGGAGAAGATATGCTGGAGAGTGGAGTTGTGAAGGGGAAAATTGGGTAAGGGAGGGAAATATCATGGTTTATTGTCTGTAAGTATATAAGTTGTCAATAAAAAATAAAAAAATTAAATTATAAAAACCCTAATCATCTGATTTCTTTAGGAAAGGCCCTATGGCAATAGCTGCTTTGAGTCTGGTATATGCTGTTGGCAAGCCTGGTGGTTGTCTTACTTAAGGAGTTTGTAGCCTTGATGCAATTTACCCATCTGAGCCTTGTCTACAGAGAAATTCTATCTGACAGAGGCAACTTTAGGTCATCATAAGAGAGGAATTATAGGGAGAACCAAACTATATGCTGTATGTTACTGTCTTTTTACTTATCAGAAACAGTTGGCCATTTTGCTTCTAGACCAGACCTGGAAGATACATGCCTTAAACCTGCTTTGGATCTGAGATTAAAGGAGTCCTAGCCCTTTTCCCAGAGTCCAGTTTGCCATGAATTTAAATACACATTGCAATCTAGCAATTATAGGCAAGAGCAAGAAGAAATGACAGAGCAGAGAAATAAGTATCTTGGCAGTTCTTTTACCTATTTTGAGATTGCCATTTTTGTTTTTACCTGAGGAATTTAAAAAGAATGAAAAATTTACCTGTGTTTAACCTGTTTAGACTTTTGACCAGAGAATGTGAACTACATCTGTTTTTATGACCTTGTGACACACCACAGTGTCTAATTTAAGCTGGATTTAAATTATTTGTCATTAAGTCTGTGTCCCTATATGAAAATTTTATAGTATCTTTAAGAGCATGTAAACATATGAGAACCCTTGAATATAGGCATTGTGCTCATCTGGGTTTAGCCTGAAAATTATCTTGTAGTTCCTTTTAAAAGAAAATTGATTTTGGATTAGTGTTGGTCTTTTTTGGTTTTATTTTTATTATCCTTTTGTTCAAGATACCTCCTAACACATACTTTTATCCTTTTATCTAAGTACCCTCAAAAAAGTCTTTCTTACCAACATTTTATAATATCCAGTATTGAAATTGTCCCTCCAGTTTATCCTTTATCCATCACATCTCATCATAGCCTACCAAATTTTACTAAACATGTTTACATAGGGCCATTAAAAGAAACCACATCTAATTAATATTCTAGCATCCAGGACTTACATTTAATCATTGTAAGTCTCCAGATAAACATACTTAGCATACAAACTTAGAAACAAATATTATAGCATGAATATGTAAAGTTTTCTTTTATTATTTATGCCACCAAAATACTATAAATGTGATCTAGTGTCAACCAGACTTGTTTTATTATATTTACAAGTGTACACCTATAGATTTTATATCACCCATGGATTTGAGACATCTCTTCTTAATACATCCTTTGAAATATATTTTTAAAGCATAAGCTTATAAATACATAACTTTCCTAGAGATAACCCTTACCAATAAATTTAACATACTTGGAAATTATTTTAGTAAACACAATTAAAGTAGTGTTTTATTGTCCTTGCCTTGAGTCAGGCTGGCCTTGAACTTTTAATCCTGCTGCCTTCACATTCCAAATGACAGGATTAGTGTGAGCCATCATATCCAGCAGGATCTTATCATTCCCATAATCCTCTATGATACCTGGTGTTCAGGGTAAAGACATGAGCCACAATACCTGGTAGAATCCTATTGTTCCCAGTAATCCTCTAGGCAGCTTAAATTACTTAAACGATGTAATATAAATTTAGTAATGTTAAATATGAATTACACTTAGGATATTATGTAGCAAATTAAGATTACCTGTTTAAATAAAATCTTAGCACAGAAGTCTGATAGCTGTACTTTACTAAAGTCTTAGTAATCACGGACAAGAGAGAAAATAAAGAAAACAAAAATTACATATTGTTGTTATTTTGTCTTAAGATTTGGAGATCACATGGCATAAAGTCTTAGTATGCTTGTGTGGAAAAGAAAGTCCCTTGTGACTTCAAGATCATGCACTAAGCCAAGGCACTCATGGTCCCATGGCAACTGAAGTGACACAGAGAAAAGACTGTTTACACATAAGATACTTTTAAATATTTGTCTGTGTACAATTGATCTATGACTGATATCAGCCACATACTTAGCCTCCAAATACATTTTAGCCTGAAGCAGTATTAACAACAAGAAAAAAAATCTTTTAAGTATATAGAATTCTAGCAAAAACTTTTGGAGTAGAGAGGCTATAAGCATTCCCCAATTAAGATCTCTTGGACAGTCTGGATTAAGAAAGCAATACTTTAATTTGCCATGTGTAATATTGAAAGCAAAAGGTGCTTATATACAACATCTTATTATTATAAATCCAGAAACAAACCAAAAATTATAAGATAGTCATTAACAAGTGTCTCTAACCATTAAGCAACCTGATCAGTAGGCGTGAAGTAAACAAATCTCTTAAGGCTTTCATAAAACCAGTTATGGCCTTTGTTTTACCAAGCAAATTAAAATCACATGGCCCTTTTAGGCCTGTGGGGTCTGGCTGTAGTATGCCACCCCATAATGTAGGTCACAGCACCATAGTCTGAGTGCCACATGGAGCCCTCCAATGGTGCACTATCTATCAATCAATGCAAAAGAGTTTTTCTGCCCTCAATCCTCTTTCTGCCATTGGCCCCCAGCATGGGTCACAACCCTATAAGTTCTGGGTGCCATGGGCTATGCAAGGTTTCACACGTGTGCCCCAGCAACAAGCCAGCACTGAGGCCTGTGTACTCTCTCATGGGCTAAAGTCAACCCCCCCCCCCCCCCCCCCCCCGCTCCTGTTTCACCCATAGCCTGGAGGCTTTGGGAGAAGGTGTAGGCCCAGGGCTAGGCCAGTCCCTCAGCTCCCACACCACCATGTGACTCATTCCCCTCAGTTTCTCCAGGGTGTTGCAGTCAAGTTTGCATTGCTGGCAGAAAATCCCAACCAAGAGCAACTTATGTGTGGGGGTGGACAGCGTTTATTTTGGCTTACAGACTGGAGGGGAAGCACCATGATGGCAGGGGAAAACAGCAGAGGGTGGACATCACCTCCTCAACATCAGACAGACAACAGCAATAGGAGAGTGTGCCAAACACCGGCAAGGGAAAACTGGCTATAATACCCATAAGTCTTCCCTCAATAATATACTGCCTCCAGGAGGCATTAATTCCCAAATCTGCATCAGCCGGGAACCTAGCATTCAGAACACCTAAGTTCAGGGGGACACATGAATCAAATCACCACACAGGGATAGTGAGGGCTCCTGGTGGTACCCAAGAAAAGATCCTAACATAAATGGAGAACAGGAAAAAAGTAGAGGAGTTCAGTCATGCTAAGCATAGCTATGGGTCTCTGCTGGTCAGGTAAGCAAAGATGAATTACACTCAAATGGTTATTCTTCCCACTTCCTTCCCAGTTTAGCTTGGTTTGTACTCACCTCTAAATCCATAAATTGGTTTCAGATATGGGAAGATCCTGAAAACCAAGTCCAGCAATTCCAGGAGGAATTTGAATTCTCTCAGACTAGCATTGGGAATTAGAATTTGAAAAGTAAGGCAAGTGGAAAGAGAAAAATGAAAGCGTCCAGTTCCCAAGAGGAAGAAAGTTGTAGAGAACAAATTTTTTCTAGACAATAAATCATGTTTCTTGCCATTAGGAAGGCAGGAAGCAAAAGACTTACACTCTAAATTTTCCAGCCAGTGAAGCATTATGTAACAGAAGTGTTGTCATTCCTTGCCAGTACACCCATAGGCCAATGCCCCAATAAATATCCCAGGATCCTTGTCTTATTAATTCTAAGAATTAAAATCCATAGACAAGAAGGTAAGGCTAAGAGAGACTTTATTAGATTAAGAGAAGGAAAGAAGAGAAAGTACAGAGAACACTTGCCATGAGAAAGGCAAGAGGGGGTTGGGCACACATGTGTGAGTAGGTGTTCTTCACCATCTCAGCCTACTGGGGCCTTACCACAGCATTGACCTGGAAGTTCAGGAGAGGATAACAGTCATAAAAGAGGCTTTGCCCACCTATTAAGGATTTATTTACAATCTTGTTGTGGTGGGCTTTATACTCAGGCTAAGGTAAGCCTGAGAGAAAGCTGACTGGTCTGGACTCAAGGGGCTGGCTCAGTAAGAGGTCATCACACCTGAGTAGGAGGCAATGGAGAAAGAGAGAGAGACAGAGAGAGATGGGGTGCTGATTGGATGAGACTGGATCAGATGCTGAATTGTGGTTCTGATGAAGCAGGCAGGTACAGTGTTCTTTCTTAGGGCCCTCTAACTGGCTACCTGAAAATAAATCTACCTGACTAACCCACCCCTACCCAACTATAATCAGGTCCAAGAATCACTGAATGTTCTAGTTTAAAATCACATTAAAATGAAAAGTATTATTTGCCTCCATTTTTGCTAACCTAGGTCAATGTATGTATTAGGGCAATTCTTCAGAACACATCCTCTGAAAGTGAGCCTATAAAAGACATTTCACCCAGTAGTCATCACTGTTTAAAAAACAGTGAGACAATGAAGTTAGTGCAACTAAGCAGAGGAAGAGCTGGGACTTCATTCCCTATCCAGGACTCATATGAACTCTGAAGCGTGTTTGTTCTTCAAATTTCCCCATCTTAAGAGAAACTGTTCAGTTTTTATGTTCCTTCAACTGGCCAGACATGTGCTGCCTAGAGGCAGAGGTATAAGATCCTATCCTGGAGAAATGTGGACAGAGGAAACTTTTATTTAACATAGAATTAATATATAAGATTGTTATGAATATTAAGGAAGGTAATAGAAACAACATACCTAGGACACTGGCTCTCACCATTAATATTAAATTATCATTAATAATAAAGTAATTTATTAAAATTTAATCTAATATGAAAAGGTTATGGAGCTAATGATTTTGAGACATGACTCTTGGAAGTTGAATTATGGAGCATTCATGACTAAAACACTAAACATTTCATGGACTCTGATTATTAAGGTTTAAGAACTTATTAAATGAAAAACACAGGGTCTAGCTGGAGAGATGGCTTAGCTGTTAAGGACTTGCCTGTAAAGCCAAAGGACCCAGATAAGCCAAATGCACAAGGTAGCTCAGGCATTGGAGATTGTTTGCAGCAACTGGAGGCCCTGGCATGCCCATCCCCCCCCCCATAAAGAAATAAAATAAAACAAGAGGCTTTAAGAAGGAAGTTGTATATATAATGCGGAAGTGTACTACTTCCTGTGCTTTTAGGCTGTAAGACCATGGATGGCTACTGTTGATGGAGTCACCAAGGTCAGCAGAATGGTGACAAAGGCATAAGGAAGTAGATTATCCACATTCCTCAAGAAAACACTCTATCATTATCTATTATCTCCTCCTTGCCTAACACTGCCTCAGGCCATAGTTTCCTGCCCTCTTATCTGATAAGTTACATGGTCACTGTTCTGGTGTCCCACTCTAGCTATTTAAAATGGTTAGTGTAATCATCTCCCCTAAAGGAACTTTTCTATTCAACTTAACAAATGAGTTCTTTTTCCTTCCTCACCTTTCCCCAAACTGAAAAAGCCCTACAAAGCCCACTACCTGAAAACTCAGATTGGCTGTGCTCCACTCTTGTGAGTCATCTCTGGCAACTCCTGCTTTTCCCAAATAAAAGCTTTTATCTTTGCCTCAGGCTGGTTTGTATGGTCTTGGTCACTCTAAAACCTTACAGATACCTCAGGTAGTTTTCCTTAGTTCAGTTCTCAAAATGCAATCTCAGTCTGTTCTTCCTTATTATAGAAACAAATTCCAGATCCATTCAACCCAGCCTGTAGGATTTGCTGATACAAAGTTCTAGAATTATCTGTGGATTACTAGGAATGGTAATATCCATGACCATGGCATGCTTTCTTCTTACCAAGGTACCTGGTACCAACATAGCATCCTAAAAGACAGGATCATTTTACTAAAGAAGAAAGAGTGCTGATTACACAATACCATTTTTATCTCATTGCCCTATTAATTCCCAGAGCAATAATGTGAATAATTTTCATTTTGGCAGGCCACAAATGGTGAAATAGAATTATCACATAATTCAAACTTATTGGTTAATCCATATGTAAAAAAGAAAACATGTTGAGTAGATTTATGAAATCTCTGTACATGCACATTGGTAGCAAAATTCAGCCTACAAGTATCTATTTTTGCTGTTTTTCCTCAATGGAGTTGAGATCAATATTTTACATTTTCCAATTAAATTATGTTGTTCTACAGCTTACTGAACATTTGAGAAAAGACTGAGGCGAAGTGAACTTTGCCTTCCCATGGGTTTCCCGGTGTAATAAGGTATGGAAGCTCCATTATTTGTTTTCTAACAGTCTCACTACATCTGAAAACCACTACACTTGTTTGCTTGGAATTTTTCAGCTTGAAGGGTACATATTACTACATTGAATGAGCTTCATATTGTTGTGAAAAAATATCTCACCTTTATAATTACCTTAATTTCTGCTTAATTATATAAGACAAGAATAACATGCTGTGCCTAAGGGGGAAATTTTCCATTACTACTTAAAAGTCAAATGGTAGGAAGCAAAATGAACCAGGCTCATTACCACCTTTCCCAACACCAAAAAAGGCAGGCACATTGATCATGAGAAATGATACAATACTTTCAGTTAAGATGGCAGCATAGGTACCATGCCAAAGCAGCCTAGGGCAGGAAAGCCAAAAAACACCTCAAAAAAAATACACATTTTTACTAAAAAGTGAGATGTATAGGAAATTGAAATGGCAGCGGAGAAGTAGGAGAGATCCAGAGCATCCAAAGCCCACATAGGCCAGCAGAAGAAGCTCTAGCAGGTCCACCAATCATGGCAGCAGCAGTGGCACACCAGAAATCTGCCAGGCTTGGCTTGAGCCACAGGAAAAGCCAGGTGAGGGGATTTTCCACTTACACTGGAGCTCTTTGCAAACTCAAGAAATATGAAGGGAGAGTGGCAGTGAACAACTGAGGAACAAATCACATGGTAGAAGAACAGCAAGAGAACTAGAGCAGCATCGGCAGCCTCCCCTCCCACACCACCAGTACCCAGCTCCAGTGAACAGGTGGTCCAGGAACCCGACCATGCCAACTTGAACCGACAGCAGGACCCAAGCAGGAGCAGAGGTAACTGGGATTACACCAAGGAAGGGTCTCACCTGGTCACAAGCTGATTTGGAACCCTCAACAGAACAGAAATCTTAACCTCCTTGTTGTCAGGATTAAGGGTGTGGTTGGGGCACCACAAACCCTAAAGGAAAGATAGAGGATTTGGTTGTCCTAATACATACTCTTGGATAAATACTCTGAGAGTCTTGAGAACCACACCTAATGCCTTAAGCTCCTATGATGAAATTATATAACATCAGATTGTCTGATACATCTAATAATATCCAGATAACTAGAAATTCCAATCATTAAATAATCCAGGATGCAAATATATATACATTATAACACAAGAAACACCAAAAATCAAGACAATATAAATCCACCAAAAAGTATTAATACATCATAAATGACCTCCAGTGAGAACGAGCTAGAGAAAATGCCTGAGAAAGATTTCAAAAGAATGATTATAAATATGTTCAAAGAAGTCAAAGATGAAATCAAAGGAATCAAAGAGGAAATCAAAGAAAACACAGGACACCAATTTAATGAAATAAAGAGGTCAATACTAGACATAAATAAGGAAATAGAAATAATAAAGAAAAGTCAGTCAAAATTGCTAGCAATGAAGAACACAGTTAATGAAATAAAAAACTCTGTAGAAAATCTCACCAGTAGAATGGATGAAGGAGAGGACAGAATATCTAAGCTACAAGACCAGGTGGCAGATCTAATATAGGCCAACAAAGAGAAAGACAAACTAATAGAAAAGTACGAGTGGGAATTTCAAGATATTCGGGACACTATGAAAAGATCAAACATAAGAATTCAGGGCAGAGTAGAAGGACAAGATTTCACTCCAAAGGCATAGTAGGTGTCTTCAACAAGAAAACTTCCCCCAAATTGGGAAAGAGGTGCCAATGCAGATACAGGAATCCTTTAGAACACCAGCCAGACAAAACCTGGAAAGAACCTCTCCTCACCATATTATAATCAAACTACCAAACACACAAACTAAAGAAAAAATATTGAAAGCAGTCAGAGAGAAAACTCAAGTTACCTACAAAGGCAATCATATAAGGATTACAGATTACTCAACACAAACTTTAAAAGCCAGAAGGGCTTGGAGTGATGTATTCCAAGTCCTGAAAGATAACAACTGTCAACCAAGGTTACTTTATCCTGCAAAACTATCCATTCAAATAGACGGAGAAATAAGGAAATTCCATGACAAAAGCAAGCTAAAGGAGTATTTGAAGACAAAACCAGCTCTACAGAAAATACTTGAAAGAATCCTCCATGCTGAAGAGGAAGAAAAGCACACATATAAGGAACCGGGTAAAAACAAACAATACTCAAATACTCTCAAATAGAGAGCAAAGGTAAAACCAGAAGAACTACAAAAAAAAAAAAAAAAAAAAAAAAAAGGCAAAAATGAATACACACCTATCTCTTAATATCAATAGCCTCAATGGCCCAACCAAAAGACATAGGTTTGCAGACTGAGTTATAAAGCAGGATCCTTCAATTTGTTGCCTACAAGAAACCCAACTTTCTACAAAGGATGGACACTATCTTAGGGTAAAAGGTTGGAAAATGGTGTTTAAAGCAAAGGGACCTAGAAAATAAGCAGAGGTTCCTATACTAATATCTGACAACATAGAATCCAGTCCAACATTAGTTAAGAAACATAAGGAAGGTCACTATATACTGAATAAAGGCACCCTCAAAGAGCAGGAAATTACTATCCTAAACATATATGCATGGGGGGGGGGGCTCCCAGAATTCATCAAACAAGTGCTATTAGAACTAAGGTCACAGATAACATAAACTCAGTGGTAAAGGGTGACTTCAACACCACATTCTCATCAATTGACAGGTCATCCCTAGAAAAAATAAGCAGAGAGGCATCTGGACTAAATGAGGTCAGAGAAGGAATGGACCTAACAGATATATACAGGACATTTCATCCAAATGCTGCAGAACATACATTCTTTTCAGCAGCACATGGAACATTCTCTAAAATAGACCATATATTAGACAACAAAGCAAATCTTAACAAATTCAGGAAAATTGAAATAATTCCTTGCATTCTATCTGACCACAATGGAATTAAACTACAAATCAATAGCAAGAAATGCTATAGAGCATACACAAAATCATGGAAATTAAACAATACACTACTAAATGATGAATGTGTCAATGAAGAAATCAAGAAGGAAATCAAAAAATTTATAGAGTCAATTGATAATGAGAACACAACATACCAAAATCTCTGGCACACAATGAAGGCAGTCCTAAGAGGTAAATTTATAGCTTTACATGCCTATATTAAGAAATTAGAAAAGTTGCAAGTAAATGACCTAATGCTTCACCTTAAAGCCTTGGGAAAAAAAGAACATGGCAAACCAAAAATCAGTAGACAGGAAGAAATAATAAAGATTAGGGCAGAAATTAATGAAATAGAAATAAACAAACAACAACAACAAAAGCAATCCAAAGAATCAATAACACAAAGAGTTGGATCTTTGAAAGAATAAACAAGATTGATAAACCCTTAGCAATTCTGACCAAAAGAAAGAGAGAAGAGACACAAATTAATAAAATTAAAGATGAAAAAGACAACATCAAGACAGACACCAGAGAAATTCAAAAAGTCATAGGGACATACTATAAAAGCATATACTCCACTAAGTATGAAAATCTGAAAGAAATGGATGATTTCCTTGATTTATCTGACTACCTAAATTAAATCAAGATGAGATTAATCACTTAAATAGACCTATTACAAGCATGGAGATCCAAGCAGTTATCAATAATCTCCCAACTAAAAGAAGTTCAGGCCCAGATGGATTCACAGCTGAATTTTACCAAACCTTCACGGAAGAGCTAACACCATTGCTTCTTAAGCTGTTGCATAAAATAGATAAAGAAGGAATCCTTCCAAATTCCTTCGATGAAGCCCCCATCATCCTGATACCAAAACTAGGAAAAGATAGAACAAAAAAAAGAAAATCACAGACCATTCTCCCTCAAGAACATAGAGGCAAAAATTCTCAACAAAATATTGACAAACAGAATATAAGAATACACGGGAAAGATCATTCACTCTGTCCAAGTAGGCTTTATCTCAGAGATGCAGGGAAGGTTCAACAAATTAATAAATTAATAAAATAATTAAATTAATAAATAATATATTATATAATGGACTGAAGGGCAAAAGTCATATGATCATCTCATTAGACTCAGAGAAAGTGTTTGACAAAATCCAACATCCCTTCATGACAAAAGTCCTACAGTGACTGGGAATAGAAGGAACATATCTCAATATCTCAATAAAGGCTATTTATGGAAAGCCTACAGCTAACATATTACTAAATGGGGAAAAACTGGAAGCTTTTCCACTAAAATCAGGAACAAGACAATGGTGTCCACTGTCCCCACTTTTATTTAATATAGTACTGGAAGTCTTAGCCATAGCAATAAGGCAAGAGATGCACATAAAAGAGATACAAATTGGAAATGAAGAAATCAAGTTATCATTATTTGCAGATGACATGATTCTACATATAAAGATCCCTAAAGATTCTACCAGCAAACTGTTAGAGCTGATGGCCACCTGCAGCCATGTAGCAGAATACAAAATAAATACACAGAAATCAGTAGCATTCCTATATGCTAACAACAAACATAAAGAGGATGAAATCAGAGAATCACTCCCATTCACAATTGCATCAAAAAAAAAAAAAAAAAAGTACCTTGGGATTAACCTTACCAAGGAAATAAAAGACCTCTACAATGAAAACTATAAAACACTCAATTGAGAAACTGCAGAAGACACTAGGAAATGGAAAAACATCCCTTGTTCCTTCATTGGAAGAATCAATATTGTGAAGATGGCAAACTTACCAAAAGCAATCTACACATTTTATGCAATCCACATCAAAATTTCAAAGGTGTTCTTCATAGAAATAGAAAAAATAATCCAAAAATTCACTTGGAATCACAAAAACCTTGCATATCTAAAATATTATCGTGCAACAAAAATAAGTCGGGATGTATCACCGTACTTGATTTTAACATATACTATAGAGCCATGGTAACAAAAACAGCATGGTACTGGCACAAATGCAGATATGTAAATCAATGGAACAGAATAGAGGACCCAGATATAAGTCCAGGTAGCTATAGCCATCTGATATTCAATAAAAATGTCAAAAATACTCATTGGACCTGGGCATGGTGGCACACGACTTTAATCCCAGCACTCGGGAGGCTGAGGTAGGAGGATTGCCTTGAGTTCAAGGCCACCCTGAGACTACAGAGTTAATTCCAGGTCAGCCTGGACCAGAGTGAGACCCTATCTCGAAAAACCAAAAAAAAACAAAACCTCATTGGAGTAAAGACAGCCTCTTCAACAAATGGTGATGCAGAAACTGGATATGTATCTGTAGAAGGATGAAAATAGATTCTTCTCTCTCTCCATGAACAAGAATTAAATCCAAAAGGACTAAAGACCTTAATTTCAGACTGTAAACTCTGAAATTTCTAGAGGAAAAAGTGGGGAAACCCTTCAACATATTGGTCTTGGCAAAGACTTTCTGAATATAACCCCAATTGCTCAGGCAATAAAACCACAGATTAACCGCTGGGACCTCATGAAATTACAAAGATTTTGCACTGCAAAGAACACTGTGAATAAAACAAAGAGGCAACCTACAGAATGGGAAAAAATCTTTGCCAGCTATATATCTGATAGAGGATTAATATCTAGGATATACAAAGAACTCAAAAAGTTAAATAATAAGAAGTCAAAAAAGCCAATTAAAAATGGGTTATGGAAGTAAATAAACAGTTCTCAAAATAAGAAATACAGATGACATATAAGCATCTAAAAAAATGTTCTACATCCCTAGTTATCAGGGAAATGCAAATTAAAACTACATTGAGATTCTATCTCACTCCTGTCAGATTGGATATCAGCATGAAAACAAATGATCATAAATGCCAGCGGGGATGTGGAAAAAGAGGAACCCTTCTAAACTGTTGGTGGGAATGCAATCTGGTTTGGCCATTGTGGTAATCAGTGTGGAGGTTCCGAAGACAGCTGAAAATTGATCTACCATATGACCCAGCTATAGCACTCCTAGGCATATATCCTAAGGACTCATCCCATTTCCTTAGAAGTACATGCTCTACCATGTTTATTGCTGCTCAATTCACAATATCTTGGAAATGGAACCATCCTAGATGTCCCTCAACAGATGAGTGGATAATGAAGATGTGGCACATTTATACAATGGAGTTCTACTCAGCCGTAAAGAAAAATGAAGTTATGAACTTAGCAGGAAAATGGATGGATCTGGAAAGGATTATACTCAGTGAAGTAACCCAGGCCCTGAAAGCCAAGTGCCGCATGTTCTCCCTCATATGTGGATCCTAGCTATAGATGATTGGGCTTCTGTGTGAGAAGAAAAAAAACTCAGTGGCAGAGGCCAGTAAACTAAAAAAGAGATATAAAAGGAAGAGAAAGGAAGGGAGAAGGGTATTTAATAGGTTGGTATTGTATATATGTAAGTAGAAGAATAGATTAACAGGGGTGAAAAGGCCCAAAGTGAGGTCAGGAGAAGAGATTGAGTAAAGGAAAGGTGGAGGGAGGGCTAATCAAAATCTAAGAGGATGCAAATAAATCATATGGAATCCTCCAGTTTCAGACAGTGGAATGCTCAGGAGCCATAGATCATTGCCAGAAAATTTTCAGTGACAGGGATGGGATACCTCCATTGAGTTGTTGGCCAGGGAGGTTCCTGATGCCCCCAAAACTTTATAGGCCATTACCGAGGGCCTTAGTTTCCCACCAGCAATAGATGGTAAGACTCTATTGCTGAAAACGCCACATACTTGGACTGCCAGGCTACTGAAAAATCCTACTGGAACTGAGCTGATAACCTCCTCCATGTAGACTAGCTGACAGAAAGCTGGAAGAAGCCATTCTACATGTAGTTCAATGGGAGAAAGAGATACCACCAGTGAAGATACTCAACAGTGGCCACTGCAAGCCTTATAATTGGCCTGCCAGGCCAAATGAGCCAATGGATTCAATTGTGGCAGTTCTGTCATGGTGGAAACCAACTGCCCTCTAATTGGACTGGAGGCCCACTCCAGGGGGGGAGGAACACATCCCTGATACTGAAAACTTAAAACAGGGTTAGTCATGAGCCCCAGGGGTGTAACATCTGCTGATGTCGGGAAAAATGTATATACTATGCTTATCAAACTGCTCAGTAAGCACTTCTCTTAATATTCATACCCTTATATTAATGCTACTCTCACTTTGGGTAAAGAATCTTCTTTTTTCAGATGGCGGTGACCTTGGAATGACTCAGAAGGTATCAAAGTGCTGGAAAGAAGTGACTGGAGTAATGAGTAACATCTCAATCACACCTTCCAAGGCTCAGGGTCTAATGTGGAACAGGTGGCAGAAAGAGTATAAGAGCCAAAGGAAGGGTAGGACTCCTTTAACTTGCTCCCTCCAGACATAAAATGGCCTGGATATCCATGACCTCACAGTGCCTGACACTACCTACACAAGACCATCATAACAGGAGGAAAAGATCATGACATCAAAATAAAAGATACTGATTGAGATGGGGAGGGATATGATGGAGAATGGAATTTCAAAGTGGAAAGTGGGGGAGGGGGAGGGCATTACCATGGGATATTTTTTATAATCATGGAAAATGTTAATAAAAATTGAGAAAAAAAAAAGAAAGCATACAATAGGGCTCACAGTTTTAACATATTTTCATTTATATGTGGCATTTTATATCAAGGTTTACATACTGTATGGTACAAATACTCACATATGTTTGAAATAATATAAACAGCTTAATTTATTTAACAATATTTCCCCAGGAGTAAATTCCCCTCAAAAAAGAGTCAGCTTTGAAAAACAAAAAAATACTGCAGTATAAAATAAATAGAAAAATTATATTTAAAGACTAAAATTTTAGAGAAAGATTCTACTTTAAGAATCACAATATTCACTTATTTTACTTTTATTCTGCATAATAATAGCTATGATATATCCCAGTAAAATTGTGAAAATGGTCCACTTTCTAAGAATGGTTAAAGGCACAGGCTCATTTGATGCTTTAAAGATTTTGAAGAACAACTAGAGGACAAAGTTGAAGGGAAGATTGATTTTTTTTTAGAACCAAATATAGCCTACAATTAACAAGCCAACTTCTTTCTAGTGATTCATTTGGAGCAGCAATTTCTGAATATATTTTCTTTCTTTAAAATATTTTTATTTATATTTTTTATTTAAGGGAGAGAGAGAGGCATATAGAGGGAATGAGCACACCTACTGCAATTGAACTCCAGACCTATGTGCTACTTTCTGCATCTGGCTTAGGTGGCCATTGGGGAATAGAATCTGGGTCCTTAAGCTTTGCAGGAAAGTGCCTTAACTTAATATACTCATTGGCGGCAATGAAGATTCTCAAGATTTTCATTTGTATCATGAACTTACTAGGATGCTAACTCACTAATTAAGAAGGGTGTTTTACTATGTAAATCAATATAGAGACCTCTGAAAAGGATTGCTCAAACATGTTTGTAGCTGCTCAATTCATAATAGCTAAGGACTGGAGCCTAGGTGCCCATCATTGGACAAATGGATAACCAAGATGTGGTATATCTACACTATGGAATTCTACTCAGAAGTAAGAAAAACCGACACAATGAAACTTGTAGACAAATGGTCATACTTGGAGCAGATCATACTAAGTGAACTCACACACTCACAGAAAGACAATCATAGTATGGTCTCACTCATCTGCAGTTCCTAACCTGGATCAGCCTTGGTTACTGATATACCTGAATAGTATCTTGAGGCTTGAACAATAGGGAGGGTACGGCTTGGGGGAAGGGTGGCAGAGGAATAAAACTAAACCCAAATTAAACTGGTACTATAGAAACCTATATCCTGGAAGTTAGACTACAAGGTTGAACCCTCAAAATGACCTTAGGGGGAGCACCTGAATTGAAGGGCCCTGGAGAGGGTGAAATGAGGCCTAACCTTAAATTTCTCTGTTTCTCTTCTTTTTCTGTATTTTTCCCTTTCCTCTTCCCTTGGAGCTGGCCTGTAATTCCCTGTAACAGGATATGGTTTACATCCACCACAAGCTGTTGATAGGAGAGATTTACAAGGTCTCCCAAAACAAACAAGGCAACTTCTGTCAGAGCACTTGACTACCCACTAGAGGTTAATGGTAAGACCCTCCTGCTGAAGATACCATTCACTGTCAACAGGAACCATGGAGAGACCTTGCTGGAATTTGCAAGAGAGCCAGACCCCAGACAATCAGCCCATCTTGTGCTGCCCTCTCCAGGGCCCTTCAATTCAGGTGCTCCCCCTAAGGTCATTTTGAGGGTTCAACCTTGTAGTCTAACTTCCAGGATATAGGTTTCTATAGTACCAGTTTAATTTGGGTTTAGTTTTATTCCTCTGCCACCCTTCCCCCAAGCTGTACCCTCCCTATTGTTCAAGATGAGCCACCTGGGGAAAGTGGCCAACATCTGTCTGAGCAACTCAAAGTCTAAGCTACTCAGAAGCAAGCAGCCCGACATGATGCTCACACAAGTGCAATAGTGGCACACAGCCATTGCAGGTATAACCAACTTCTCTTGGATTGGTTAATGGATCTGCTCAGTGGAAAGGAAACCATATCTGGTATTGGGAAACAAGTCAGAATCAAATCCAGATAACAATTTTGCTTCCCAATGTCAAGCTCCCACTAATTTTAGGCTGTAAGAGGCTCTATATCTATTAAATTCTCTCTAAATTAATAATGGTTACCCCATTTAACAGTTACTGACTTCACTCTAGATTAGAAATTCTGTTTCTCTTTTTTAGACCTAAGGAGATAAATGACCTAGTGCACTTCACCCCAGCCACAGCTGAAACCACAGAAGATTTGGAAAAATAAACAAGAGTGCTGCTTTCTTGGTGAACCTGATATTAGCACAAGAGTGAAGGAGATAGACACTGAGGATACTCAACTCCTACCAAATCAGAGATCCAGAGGCTCTTAAGAACCCATCACTGAAGTAGACTTAAAATGCACCCAACATGGCTCAGGGAATTTTGCAGAAGAGGGGGCGAAAGATTGTTAGAGCCACAAGTTGGGTCCTTATACAAAGATATTGCCTCCCCCATAACTAACTGTTGCCCCCACAATGCATGACCCACAATCCCCATGGGGTCGACCTGCATTCCCAATGAGGAGGGCCTGTTCAGAAAAGGGACAGAGATGAGGGAAAATGTGGTGCTTACATGTGTTGGTCACATACTATGTATGTCCATATCTAATAACAATAAACTTTAAAAATAAGAAGGGTGTTTTAAGGATAGCAAGGCATGGTAGTTACGAATCATCAGGTATGGTTACCACATAGATAAATGATTGTCCACACAAATTCTATGCATTTGACATCTTCGAGGGCAGCTGAGCTTGTTTCCATAAAAAAAAAAAAAGAATGATGGGCTGGAGAGATGGCTTAGCAGTTAAACGCTTGCCTGTAAAGCCTAAGGACCCCGGTTCGAGGCTCGGTTCCCCAGGTCCCACGTTAGCCAGATGCACAAGGGGGCGCATGCATCTGGAGTTCGTTTGCAGTGGCTTGAAGCCCTGGCGTGCCCATTCTCTCTCTCTCCCCCTCTGTCTGTCTCTCTCAAATAAATAAATAAAAAATGAACAAAAAATATTTTAAAAAAAAAGAATCAGGAAAAAACAACACTTAAGATAATCATTTATGAAGGGCACTCTAATGGGTTGGATCTAAAATATCTTTCAGAAGCTATGAGGTAAATGTTTTGTTGCCAGTTAAGGGGCTTTTGAGAAGTGAGTGGGTCATAAAAACTGTGATCTCATCAAGAGTAACTTGACACTAATTTTTTATGGTCTTTGCCTTAAAAAGAACTGTACCTCTGAGCTTCTTCATTGAGAGCATTTTCTAGCATGAACCCCTCTCAGTCATGGGCTTAATAAAAAGGACTATCAATTGGATACAAAAGCATGGTGGTCTATAATTCTCTCACATGGACTAGAACACTAACTCCCCTTTGCTATAGTTTGCCTCACTCTCCTGTTTGCTGTTTTCTACTCACTGTGACATGATAGTTTTCCCTTGAGACTATAAGCCAAAATAAACAACTTTCCTCCCATCAGCTGCCTTTGGTCATGTGTTTATACCAGCAAAAAGAATATAACTGCAATAAGTAGCAATAACCTATTCATGTTGGAGTCTCACATACCTCCATGACCAACAACTTTTATGAAAAAGCCCTTCCCTGACATTGTGATCTTTATTCAACAACCTTATTGTCTCTGGGTGTATTTGTCAGGGTTCTCTAGAGGAACAGAACTGCAAGAATGCGTTATATTAAAAAGGGAATTCATTGGATTAGCTTACAGTAGTCCAATAGCAATTGTAGGCCTGAGAATCAAGGAACCCTGTAGCTGCTAAATCCACATGGCCAGATGCTTCAGCAGTCTCAATCCAGCACTGAAGGCCTGTAGGCTTCCTGAGGAGCCACTGTTTTTCAATCCACATGGGCCTTCCATTGATGCTAGTCTTCAGTCTGCACTAGTCTTCAATCCATGCTGGAAGGCAGCAAGCAGCTCCAGGCTGGTCTTCAATCCATGCTGGAAGGCAGCAAGCAGCTCTGGCAGCCAAGTGGAAGGAAGGGGCTTGTTTCACCCAGAGCTTCCTTATATAAAGTTCCCATCTGAGAGAGGCCACTTGCTCTTGGGTCAGGGCTCAGTCTAGGGAAAGGACTTCCTCCTTCAGGACATCCTTCCTGGAAGCAACTTCAGAGACCCACCCAAAAGGGATTTCTGTGGATTACTAAACAGAACAAGTTGACAACACCTTAACCATCACACTTGGCATGTCTTTTCTTATTCATGTAAGGTATCTTCTTTTAAATTCTTTAACTGCTATCTTTACTGTTCTTCCAGATACTGTTGTAAATATGTAAAACACTCAGAAGTTAGCAATGTCACATTTATAAAACTTGTATAAGGCCTTATATAACTCTATTATAGAACCTTTTAAAAATAATGTTTATTTATTTACAGGGAGGAGAATGTAAGCATACCAGGGCCTTTCAACACTGTAAACAAACTCCAGATGCATGCACCACCATGTGCATCTGATTCACATGTGTTCTTGGGAATGAAACCTGGGTTCTTAGGCTTCACAGGCAAGTGTCTTAACTGCTAAGGCTTCTCTCCAGCCCTATAAACCTATAAAGGGTAAGTAGGATCCCTGATGGCACACTCCCATTTCAGGCAGGAACAGCTGGTCTCAGGAATGAGCAGGTAAAGGATTAGTGGAAAGGAATATTAGCAAGGTCCAACACAGCATGAAAAGAGTACATTATTTGCATCAAATATTTTCTCAAAAGAGAAATCCTGATAAAAGTAGCATGAGTGGGAGGCACCACTCCACATGGCTTTCTATTGTCCATAGATATTTTCCATAATCTATCTTGCTTCCTTCCTCTGTGCTACTTCTATGGGGCTGCCTTGCATCTTTCCATTCCTGAGGGGTTCAGCAGGGCCCACTCAAGCTGTTTGGACTAATTCAGGGGCAAAGGGGATTGAAGCCACTCTTCAGCCTGCTGCTGTGCCTTCCCTTCAGGTTGGATCCCACCATTTGAAAGGCTCTGAGGGTTCAGCATGGAGGCTGAAGTATTGGACATTCACTTCACTCTTTCCCCCCCTCTCTCATTCTCGCTCGCTCTCTTTCTCTCTTTACTGACTGCTGTGATAGCCAAGGGTTAAGTGAGCAATTATTACCTCCATCATACCTTTTATTAGGATATAAATGCACATTTCTCAATCTGAGGACAGAATTTCTCACTTCTGAGATAAGCTTAGTTTTCTTTTCCTGTACTGTTTATCATTTTTGTCTTCTGAGAACTGTTCTTCAGGCTATAAAGACTTCCAGATGGATGCTCACTATCACTGTATTTGGCTTTCTGTCAGCATTTGTCTTTAGGAACTTTAGATTGACTCAAATTTGCCATATTTACCTTCCAATAATCTGAATAGACCCCTTTGTCTACTTCTCTCTTCTCCTTTAGAATGTTTTACTACTTTACTAATTTGATCTAACACCTTTACACCATTCTGTCTTTTATCTAATTGATCAGCTAAAGCAGAGATTTTTGCAGAGGATGGTAGACACATGTTGTTTTCCCTTTGTTACTCTACTTGTACACAAAAATGTTTCCTCTATTTAGGCATCTCAGCCTCAGATGCCTATTTTGTTTGCAATAGCAATGGCCATGCCACCTCCAGGGAAACTTGTATACACCCTTTTACATGTTACTCTCAGGGACAACAACACATTCTCCAGTCCTTTGACTGTTTTCAGTGCATCCACATCTTTCCACAGCATACCCCACTCATCAATCATGCATGCCAATCCATACCACATACCAGAATGGCCACCTTGGGATTCTGCTCCCACTCCCCCTGATGGCACACACACTCTACTTCCTGCTGGTTCAGCCTTAGTTATATGTCTACTACACATAACATGACCCATGCAACCCCTACTACTACAAGAATTCACAGCACTACTCACCCCATGGGGAGGGAAAGTCAGGTCAGAATATCACCTGCAGTAGCTTTACCATGTGCCTCAGATACATCCTCAGACAGGACCCTGCAGTTGCCCCTCCCGAACATATTTAGTTCTGCTGTGCCCTTTGTTCAGGCACCATGTGTCACAGGAATCTTTTGCCCTGGAAGAACACAAACACATCTATTTACCCTAGCTAGGGCTAGACAGACAGACTAAACTACAATTGCACCAAAACCCATTTTAGTGAACCAATGAGTTTACTAGAGTTACATAAGAGGGTGAGGGATTACTTATAGGAGCATGTGCAACTCAAAGGCAGGTGCATCACTGAAAATTCCACCCCAACATAGGTGATGACTCATAGAAGCTGCATCTCTGGAGCACACTGCACAATCTACAGGCAGCTGGGTTGGCTGGAATGTCTTTCCCTAAGTAGTTGTTTATCCTTAGGTATCTTGCAACCTTTTTTCCCAGACTTGTTGACCTTCTGAGTCTCCCTTTTCCTCTCAGAATAGAGTTTCTCAATTCAAAATAATTACTACACAGTATTAGTTGAATCTGACCCTCAATAGTTGTTACTGCTGCTAAAACCTTGGGGAATAATCCTAGGGCCTTTTAAATTCCAGTTTTCCCAGAGGATCTTCTGAGTCTCCTGTGCCTCCTTCCTCTCTTCAGGAGGGACTTTTTAAATTCAGAGAAATTTGATATACAACATGTAAACAATAGCATTCTCTGATGATATTTATTCTGAATCCATACTAAGTGCACTGTTAATTAAACAACATAACCTGTAAGTTGAAGAATTTTTCTTGATGCAGGTTTAAGCTCTAGGAAGGATTAGATCTCCATAATGAGGAAAGAGATAGCTAGGTCTGTGAACTCTAGGAATCAAAGAATTGAAAATGTGGACACAGGATGGTAAATTATGAATTATAAGATTTATCTTTGGGAAAGTTAGGATTAAGAGGAGAAATAAAGAAGAAAACTCCAGGCCAAAAGAAATTCTCCCCAGAAGGAGAATATCACTCTTACATAGGAAAAGGTATTTCTTCAGGAAAGAAGCCTTTGAGGAAGTGGATCCACATGTGGAAACATAGTAGGAAAACTTCCAAAACAAAACAAGAAACCTCCTAGGCAAAAGAAGTCCCACTCTCCTTCCCAGGCAGCTCACCTTGGATGAGACTTAATCAGTCTTAGGTTCTAGTCTTGTCAGAAAAGGCAAGGTTTCATGTTTCTGTAGACCAGTCCCTCGCTAACTATCTATCATTAAAAAGAGCAACCTTACTCTCCTAATCTATATAATTACCTAAACAATTATACTATTTTTCCCATTTTATGGGTAACGAAGGAGGGGTATGGAAAAGTTGAATCACATTAAATTTTTTTGAGCATTTATTTATTTATTTACTATTCTGTGTGCACATGAGTGTGTATGTTCATTTGATACCACATGCTTGTAAAGGTCAGCAGCCAGCTTTCAGGTTAGTCCTGGATTTGCACTTTGTTGTTGTTTATTGCTCCATTTGAGAATTTTCAGGAAGTTCTCCTTTCTGCCTTATCATTCTCACTTTAGGCACATTGGGATTATAGAAGTCTTCTAGCTTTTATTTTTTTAACAGGGTCTGGAAATATGAACTCAGATACTCAGAGTATCACAACAAACTGAGTAAACTCCCCAGCCTACTTAAAACACTTTTAAAAGATCAGATAGATGTAATAGGCAGAGCTGGAATGAGATCATAAATATATTTGAATTTTTACCATAACTCATTATTTTGTAATCACACGAACACACACCATTTATTTACACATGAAAATGTTTAGGTACAGAACTTCAAAAGGAGAAATAGATGCAGATGAGTTTGTGCAGAGGATCTGAAAGCCAAGAGCAGTCATATGCTCTCAACTTCCCAGTTTGCTTTTATTCACTTCATAAGATCATATCAGAACTATCATAGTATGTCACGAGTACCATTGTAAAACAATGTGCTTTTGATTAATAGCTTGTTTATATAGAAGCACTTAACACAAATACTCACAGAATGATTATACTTAGAGTGACCTCAGTTACAGCAAGATGTTCTCAAGAATAAGCAAGAACAGGTTTCCCAGGTTTGTCTTCCAGTTACACACTGAGTGAAGTGTGTCTTCTATGCCTTGTTTTGTCATTGAACTCGAGCTTAAAGGCTGAGAGCATGTATTACTGTATTTTATTATTTTATTGGCTGACTATATACACATATAATATACCTTTTTATGACAATATTAACACTTGCATAGTAGCTTTTTCTCAGTAGGTGGCTTCTCTATGGCTTTGTGTGAGATACTATCACAATCTCTCTAACATGACGGCAATCACATAGAGTAGTGCTCATGCTTTTTCAGCTATATAATTCCATATATAATATAAACTGGATTATTGAATTGGAAGGTTCCATTACCAACTTTGAAGCCTAATTGTGTAAATCATTATGAAAATTATTTTTAAATTGTGAGATTTCATGAACTTAACTGAAATCTAGGGAGGATGAGGTTCATAAAGATGTGATCAGCAAGTGGTTTAAAAAGAAAGTACTTGTCCCTGGGCCCAAACAAGTCATGATGAGGTAATAACCCTGCCTTTCTATCAACATTCATGGTAGACTCTCATTCATCAAGATTACTTTAGAGTATAGTCCTATTCTGTGTAAATACCTAGCTTTCTGTCAATATTCATACTAGACTATCTTTCCTGATATGACCTATAGTTCCAGATTGACTTGACAGGTAGTAAGTACTCACTAGCAGGTCCTGCACTGTGTAGATCCTACAAGGATAAATCTATGGCACTAACACCAGCATAAATCATTCAAATACTGAGTTCATAATTACATGAAGGTTAAGGTGATTTGAGATTGACTGTAAGAAACAAGTGTGGTAAAAATTTGAGGAAACTCCCTGGGGCTGTGGCTTAAATGAGACATTTCTCCTCTGACTCCTATAGCAGAAAAATCTCCCATCATATTAACATTATTGCAGGTAGGAATTTAATTCAACTAAAGGAACCTTTGCCAAAGCATGTGCTGTTTGAAGTTTCAGCTTCAGAACAAAGAGACAAACAAACTGCTTTTCTCTTTAAAGTAGCTTCCCTTTATTACTTTGTTATAGTAACAAAAATCTACTTTGCTTGGGTTGGAGAGGATGGCCACATTACAGGAATATTCTGGTATGCAAGAAAACAAACAAACAAACAAAAAACTCCAGAGATATTGTAACTAGATTAAGTCAAAGTTCACAGCATTAAAATGATAAAGTGCACTTCTGCTTGCTCTAAACCTTGAGGTCACTAAGGACTGTGAAAGAAAGCAGCTTTACAAAGTATGAGGATCAAAGAAGTAGTTGAATACAGAAGTACACTTTCACTTTCTTCCTTCAGTTTCACTGTATTTACCAAACACAAATCACTCTGTGATACCAATTTAGTCCTTTGTTCAGCCCACAGCTGGTCACTGACCCTCTTTATATTGCCATGAATTGCTTGAGGAATTCCTAAAGGAATCTAGGGCAGTCAGGTAAGTGGCCTGTTGTGTGGGAAAGAAAAAGTAAACTGAGAGAAGAAACCCTAAATTTTAAAGATCATACAATGCCTATTTATGCATTCTTTAAGCACATAGTGCATTTAAGTAAAACACAAATCCAAACTTTAACAAGGCATCTCATTCTGAAAGGAGACAGAAATTGGCTAGGCATCTTAGGGGTGATAGACCCCAGACTGAATAGCTTTCTTTGAGCTACGTGCAGGAATTGCCCTTGGACTTATGGGAGAAAATCTAGGCCATTACACTTTACTGCAGGCCATAAGTCAGAAGGATCTGGCCTTTTCTCATATCTACCCCCTTAGGAAATCCTTCTACTCCCTTCCTAGAGAATTAACATTCTGAGAAGGTTGCCCCTGTTCAAAATTCTTGATCCCAGACTCACAGCATCAGAAGTAAAAACCAGCCACTCATCCATGGGGCTCATAAAATACCTGTAAAGACCTGTGGTCTTCCTCACATACCTATTACCCATAAAAAAACCAGTACTAAGTTTCAAATGTGACTCTCAAGGTGGGCTTCTCAAACCCCCTCTTGCTTCCCTATGCAAGAGCTCCACCTTGCTTCCTTCTCTTATGTTCTAGGCTTAAGCCTAACTTTATCCCCCCCTCATAAAGTTTTAAGCAATAGTAAAATCTTTCTGAACCTTATCCTCTTGTCTGTACATTTCATTCTTCAAATTCATTGGAAAAGGATCTAGGAACACCTCAAATTAAGAGTGCATTTGCATATAAGGAACCCAAAAATTTTGTATCAATTCAACTTATACATTTATACATGACTTATACTTATACATGACTACTTACTATTTGGCAGGGACTCATGAATGTATACTACAAAGTTCTTGGTTATCTCAAATTATCTTATAAGAGAGAAAATTGAGTCATGATTTTGTGTTCTGAAATTGCTTTCAAAAAAAAAAAGATAATTTGATGCTCTATATTCTGAAAACAGGTAAAAGGAGAAGTCCCATCAAGATCAAGATGTAGGAAATAGAGTTGAAAATTATGGATAAATTTGGTTAAGGTTGTCATAAGCTAAATAATAGTTGCCATGCCCACAGAGGTCCTTGTTCTAATCTTCAGAGCTTGGAAATATCACATTTTGTGGCAAAATGGACTCTGCTGACAGTGTTGATTATCTTGATCTGGATTAGCCTAATGCAAGGACTATGGTTGCTATTCTGGGGGTATGTACAAGAAATCAGGCTCTGAAGGAGAGGCAATGGGATGACAGGCACAGAGATATGATGTAGAAAAGGTCTACATGCCAGACAAAAAAAAGACTTCACTACATGCTAAAAAGATATGAAAATCAAGTGTTCTGATATGATCATCAGAACAAATAGCCAGGGTAGTTTGGGGCCTTATACTGGTAAAACTGATTTCAAACTTCTAGCCTCCAGAAATGCAAAACAATTACTATGTTCTCTTCTAGCCCTAAAAATGTCTTTTCCCTTGATTTCCTTTGTTCTTCCAGGTTTTTCAAAGACATTTTACCTCAGTAGTTGGTTGTAACATAAGCTTCTTCTTTTTTAGAGGCCATTAAAAATGTCACAGTTACTTGGGAGGCAGGGGTAGGAGGATCACCATGAGTTCGAGGCCATCCTGAGACTCCATAGTGAATTCCAGGTCATCCTGAGCTAGAGTGAGACCCTACCTCAAAAAAAAAAAATAATAAATTGGTCATTTCCCCCAAGTCACCCATGTAGCACCTTCTGGCACTAGATGCACTGACTGTCTGGGGACTGACTCTCTTCCAGCTTCCAGCCATGCCATTCCATTTTATGTGTCAACTGCATAAAGTGTCTTCAGCAGTGGGGTCTTACCACTAACCTTTGGTGGGTCATCAAGTACTCTGACAGAAATCTGTCTTTCTTTTAGGAAACCTTGTAGGTCTCTCTGATCAAAAGCTCACTGTGGATGATAGCCACCTGCTGGTACTGGGAGTTACAGGTCAGTGCCCACTAAGAAAAGGAAGAAAAAGATAACTAATATAAAAGAGATAGAAAGAAGAGAGAGGGAGAGACAGAGGCTGTAGAAGATTAAAGTTAGTCATCATCATACCCTCTCCAGTGTCTTGTGGGTCAGGTGTCCAAGAAACTCATGGCCTCACCTAGTTAGCAGCAAATAACCTGATGTGATGCTCACACAAGTGCAATAGTGGCACATAGCCCTGGTGGGAAACTAACTGCTCTTGTTTCAGCTAACTGATCCCCTCAGTGGTATGGGACCCATAGCTGGAGCTGGGAAACAAGTCAGAACCATATCCAAACATAAGCCCACTCTCCACTATCAAGCTACCAAAAATCGTGGGCTACAAGAGGGCCTATACCTATTAAATTCTCTATAAAAAAGCAAGGGATATCTCATTTGTCTGGTGCTAACTTACTCTCCATTGGAGTCTCCTTCTCTTTTTCAGTTAGATGGAGATCCTAAGGAGAGAGCCACCCCATCATACCTTAAAAGGGCCCCTGCTGAAACTAAGAAATATTGGTGAAACAAGCAAGGGTGTTTTTTTTCCTGATGAACCAGATACCAGCACAAGGGGGAAGGAGACCAACACAGAGAAAAATCAACTCCTACCAAATCAAAGAGCCAGAGTCTCAGAGGCCCCCAACACCTCATCACTGAAGCAGACCAAAAATGAGCCCAACATGGCTCAAGTAAATTTTGCAGAAGAGGGGGCAGAAAGACTGTCAGAGCCACATGTTGGGTCATGATATGCAGACATTTATCCTACCCATAACTTGGGCTGACTCCAGAATGCATGATCCATATACCTCAACAAGGAGGGGACAAGGGGAGGGGGCAGGTAATAGATGAGCCTAATAATGGTACCAAATTGACTGTATTCACTGGGTACAAAGCTAATTAATAAAAATAAAAAATAAACAAATTTAAAAACTTTTTTTTTGGTTTTTTGAGGTAGGGTCTCACTGTAGCCCCAGTGACCTGAAATTCACTGAGTAGTCTCAGGGTGTCCTAGAGCTCACAGCAATCCTCCTACCTCAGCCCCCCGAGTGCTGGGATTAAAGGTGTGTGCCACCACACCCGGTTTGTATTTTATTTTTATTTATTTGAGAGAGGCAGGTAGAGAGAGAAAGAGAGAGAGAGGGAATGAGTGTGCTAGGGCCTCCAGCCACTACAAATGAACTCCAGATGTATATTCCACCTTGTGCATCTGGCTTACAGGGGTCCTGGGGGAATTGAGCCTGGTTCCTTTGACTTTGCAGGCAAATGCCTTAACACTAGGCAATCTCTCCAGTCCTGGAAAAGGATCTGTAATAAAAGTTATTATTTCCTGTGGGCAAGATACAATGGTAGTTTACAATGTACACAAGTGGGAATATGTTACGTTTTGTTTGTTTACTTAGTAATAGCTCTGAATGACTAGTCAATATTTGCAGAAGTAGATTTATATTATTAATTTTCAAAGCTTTGGATTATTCTTTTGTATGTTTGTCAACATTATTTAAGCAGACACCCGCAAATGACAAATGTTCATTTCTAGGCTTTTGTTACTTAGAAAAAGTACATGAGCTTCCAGATATATTGACTATGAATCACTTTTTGCACAAAATAAGTATTACTGGAGAAAAAATATGTAGAAAGAGAATTATGAGAGGAAAATAAATGTGCACTTTTCCCATTAAAAAAGTAACAGTTTAGTTCCCCATTTACTCGTGTGTGTGTGTGTGTATGCACATGTTAGAGCAAAAACAGAAATAGTTACAAGATAACAATTCTAATTTCTTTCTTTCTTTCTCTCTTCCTTTTTCTTTCTTTACTTCTCTTTCTTTCTTTCTTCCTTTCTTTCTTTTGTTCTGCTACTTTCAGATCTACTCTTCAAGTATGAACTTCATTTCACCAATAAAAAGTTGAAGAATAAAAAGATAAGTTAAACTCCAGGTTCTTCAGTCGTCTATACACCACAAAGAAATAAATAGTTTTCTAAAAGAAATAAATTATCATTTCACTTTCCATATCCAATCTCTAAAATTAAAATTTACCATTATATCAAAGCTAACTGGTAGGAAGGAACCAATTATTGGAAACTGAAGAGAAATACTCTTCTTCTGGAGTTCACATGGATAACTCTTATTTTCATTCTGGGGCCTTCTGAAGTGGGATCCATGTGGTCTCTCTCATATCATGTCACCTTCATCATTTTCTTCACAGCATTTTAATGTGAGCTGTGATTTTGTTGGTTCAGTTGGTTGTTGAATTTTCCCTAATTGATGTGTCTTTAAATACACTTATTAACTATAGAATAAACATTTTTTGCTTTCAAGATGAAGGCAACAGTCTTCAAATACTGATTATTTTGTTCCTGGAGGTTTATGCTTTGGTTTGTATCTCAACAGTATATGACAATATCATCTTCCCTTTGTCTTGCTATCAAAGTCTCTTGTGGGCTACTGCTGTTACCCATAGACCAGGCTCACAGAAATACCAACAAATGGTGATGAATTTAAATTCTATAGCAAATCTATCCATCTCAATAGTTCTTTAAAATACTTACAAAACACCAAAGGAATATAAAGGATGGATATTCTGTTCTTTCTGTTAATACATATTAAAAATATATGAGCAACTTTCATAGGACAAAATTAAATGCTTTATGTTAGTAAAGTGGTAGCAAAACACTAGAAAGGCAAAAATTTTTTGACTAAATAATACCTCATTGTTTTGGCTATTATGTTGTTTAACAACATAATAAACCCTCTCACTAGAGGTTTCAACATTCTCTGTCAATATATAATGATGTCACACTTTTTTTTGGCGGGGGGCTTTCGAGATAGAGTCTCACTCTGACCCAGACTATGTAGTCTCAGGGTGGCCTCGAACTCATGGTGATCCTCCTACCACTTCCTCTCAAGTGTTATTAAATATTTTTGAGACCACAGGAAAATGAAAACCTTCTCAATTATTTTTTTTCAAAATCAATACACTGATACTGAAAGCTAGGAAAGAGATCACATATATACAACTATAAACCTGTTTCAATTGCACATATATGCATACATTCAAAGCTATATAAGGAAGATAAAAGGGTTCTCTGTGTATTAAGTTATCTTCTCAAGTGTTTGGTTTCTGCTTTTGTAAAATTCAATTGATAATACTTCTATGCAATAATTTCTTTTTTTGAAGATTGAATCTTATGTTCCATGTACTTTTCCTACACTGGAACAATAATAATCAAAAATAATAAACAAAAACTTTGTGAAGCTGAATTGGATTCCTCCTTACTAGCAACAGGATTATATATCGTTCAAGGTGAATTACAATAACATGTATGCCAATTTAGAAATTAAAGAAATCATTTTTTCGCAGATTTAAGACTATATAACAGGTAATAGCATTTAAAGAATGATAACCATACTGAATATCTTTATGTGGTGTTGTATTCTCAATTATCAGTGTTAGTGAATCTTCTTTTCTGAAACTTTTCCACTTCATGATTTTTGTTTTAATTTGCAAAGGATGAGATGAGCTACTAGTTATAGCAATCCTGAAAGTAGTTTAAAATTTGTTTTGCATTTGTTGTATTCCATTCTTGTTCTTTCAGAGGTCCTTCACAAACAAATACATACTTTTTCAAAATTTTTTCTCCTACTTCTCAGAAGTCTAATGGCTCTTTGTGTAGAGTGCAGCCTGCTCCAGAAACACCAGTATGGACTTCATGACTTTCCGGCTGTTGACATGCACAATGCTTCAGTCCCCAGTAGCACATCTCTCCACTGTACATCATAGCCAGCACATGAATGTCACTGAATGTTCCTGCACTCAGTAACCTAGCTGTGTCTAGTCTTGGAAAGAAACTCCTTCACTTAACTGGATAGGGCACCGGTAATTTAGCATCTGCAGCAAGTAATTGATTCCATCAACAAGGTACTTTTGAAGCAAATTAGATTTTCTTGAGAGTCGTTCCCTTCTCTTAGTTAGCGAGTGACAATACATACACAGCAGGGCTCCTCGTCTCTAAGAGAGACATTCTGTAGCTCGTCCCCAGGCAAATCGCAGGATTTTGAATTCACGTTGTTTTCTTTGACTAAAATTTCTGGTTCTGAAAGAAAACTAATCAGCTCTTCTACTTTCTGTGGAGAAGAGTCTTCGGGAAAATCTTCATCTTACTAGTTTATTCTCTTCAAAATATGTCATGGCCAAAATAGCCTGTGTGTATAGTTCCAGAAGATGTGATGGATTTGAAAATTCTTTCTCTTCTCCACACAAGAGTTTCAATTTTTCTAGAGTTGCAGAGGCCCGAATTAAAAAGTGATCGTCCTTGACCGCCGCTTGCTCAGCTGCTGAATGTGGGCCTGGGCCCGTTCCGAGCTCCTCCACCCGGCTCACCACGCCCGACAGTGACGCGGGCCCTGCGGCCGCCATGGCCACCACGGCGGGCGGCACGCCCCAGCCCACCCTATGCAATAATTTTAAGAAATATATGTACAATAAAATTGCTAAGAAAAATGTGTATTGATCTATGTTTGACACTATTTGCATTATTACTATTATTTCCTTCTAGAAAGTCAACATACAGATTTGTTTTCAGTAAAGCTACTTTTCTGTAAAATTCTTGACTTGAGACTGCCAACAGAGCTTAAGTTGGAGTTCCTTGAACATATTTTCTTCTTTTATTTAATATAAAAGAGAGCAGTTATCTTCAATACACAAAAATGTATCTGTAACACGGGGAATTCCATTTGCATTAAGATTCATATTTTTCTAGTCATGCATCTAAATGTTCTTTGCCCTGAAAGGTCTGCTTGCTGATAAGAGCTACCCACAGCATTGCATTTTAAAGTATTTGCTTTTTCACCTGACTTTGTAATTCATTTCTAAATCAAGCACACACTCATTTTGAAAGGAGCAGTCAAGGTGAGAGGGTCTGAAAAAAATTTGAGTGTTTTCTCTTTTATCATCTAGCCTTCCCTAAAGTTAAGATGCCAGTTTCAGGGTTTTATTATCATCACTGGGAACTTTTGGAAGCTGAATTATTTTATGAGCATCTTTAGGTCAATTCCTGTAAAGTATGTCATTTTGATAGTCTTCCTGATGTTTTATACAATTTTTATCACTTGCCTTTTCTTTGACTTTATTTTATAGGAGGAAAAAGAGGTAATTTGCAAAACACATGACATATGAAAAGTATTAAGCACAATTAATAGGTATCTGAAGAGGTGAATTTGGCAAGGTACTCTAGAAAAGTAGATACAGTATAACTTAGGCATATATATTATGAAAAAGAACTCATCTGATTGGCATATGCACTCTTGAGAGGCAAAGGAGGTTCAGAGTGCAGAAAGTGGGACAGCTCAGTAACCCCAGTCTGATGGTGAAAGGCCTGTATATGACTTGAAAAGTTGCTGGCACTGAGTTAACATTGAAAGATTGAAGAAGCTAAAGTGTGATGTTTGCAGGAAAGAAAAGTGCTTGCGGGCAGGAGCTTGTGTTACCTTTTCCAACTTCCCTTATCACTGGGTCATTAGTGAAATTCATAGTAAGATTCCCTTCCCCACACAGCAAATCATTGTCTCACATGTCAATCCTCTTAGGAAACAGTACCACAGGTGCTTATTGTCAGTTATAGACCTCTTTTAATGCAATTAAATTTACAGTGAAGAACCATTACAAGTTCCTTTTACAAGGAAACGTACATATTCATGTTCACCAGAAATATTTTTTGAAGCCAAATGGATTCCAGGAATTTACGTCAGCAATCCAAACCTTTTTTATAATAGAGCTGGGGATATAGAGAGGCAAATGATAGTAGTCTTGTTGCATAAGCCATGGCACCAGACAAATAATACTCAGCATGTTAAAGATATGTTTTTTCATTATTTTAGGGACCCTGTGAAGTCTCATATCATTATCCATTAATAACAGATATTTATAACAAGTTCAAGAAATATTAAAGGCTATACCCAATTATCTTCCCAAACTGGTAGAAGCCCATAATGTAGTTTGTCACTTTGCCAATAGGTTCCACCACATCAGAATTTCCATGGTAACACTGAGCCAAATATGGTAAATACTGAGACTCTAACTTTTCCAATACAGGAAACAAAACATCTTGAGGCAACTGTAGATAAATCACTCACTCATACAACATCACATCAGTCCCAAATATTAGAACTCTACCTCTGTTTTTTGATGGATGCTTAGTTCCTTGAAGGACATAGAAGCCCTTTATGAAGGTCTGCATGTCTTTATGCCTTGTCCTCATATTCTAACATATAGATTAGCTGGTGGCACTTTGTTTTCATATCTTAATTTAAGTTTTATTTGCATTATACAAATCTCTTATGTTCTATTCAACTGAAAAGATTACAATTACTTTGGTAAGTACTATTATAAAACATAGGCAATTCTCTGTACCAACCAAGTTTCATGACATCCTTCACAATACTCCTATAACGTCTATCAGTTGGACCACAAACTCCTATCAATTTTTTCTTTACCTTTGTTCACCTCTCTCTGCTATTACCTTCACAACTAATGCAATATCTCATCACTACTTCTTCATACTCTGTCATGGTTTCATAAGGTTATTCAGCCATTTCATCAAATAAATAAACGAGTAAACAAAATCCTGCTATTGCACAGACAAAAGAGTACAAGAAAGTGAGAAGAGTGGTGTGCATATCATTTCACTGACTCCAGGTCAGTAAGTCTCAGAGATGTCAATCACTCATCTCAAATGATATACAGAATAGTATCTGGAATCTCCACTTGGCCCCACAACTTCTGAGATTTCCAAACCAAACTCCTCCTAGTGTAGGTTTCTTATCTTATTCTTTTTTTTTTTTTTTTTTGATTAAAAGGCAGGATTTTTCTATTTGTTGCTGCCAAGAAAAACAACCAAATTTAAAATCATAGGATTAAGGCATGGAAAAAGGCATTTCAAGCAAATGAAATAAGAAATAAACAGATCCTAATATCTGACAAAAAGGACTTTAAATCAAAATTACTCAGTAGATAGCTTTAAACTAACTACAGGAACAATCTATCAAGAGAATATTACAATTCTAAACATGTATACACATATACATGGGTTCATCCAGTTTCATAAAAATATTATTAGAGGTAAAGTCACAAATTATCCTTGGCACAAAAGTAGCAAATGACTTCAATAACCCACTGTAGTCAACTGAAAAGTCATCTCAGTAAATATAAACAATCAAACAGAGATACATCGGAATGAAATGACATTATGGATCAAATGAACCTAACAGATCCACAACATTTCAATCCAACCTTGTAGAATACACTTTTATTTTTGCTTTTTTTTTTTAATTTTTATTAACATTTTCCATGATTATAAAATATATCCCATGGTAATTCCCACCCTCCCTACCCCCACACTTTCCCATTTGAAATTCCATTCTCCATCATATTACCTCCCCATTACAATCATTGTAATTACATATATACAATATCAACCTACTAAGTATCCTCCCCTCTTCCTTTCTCTACCCTTTATGTCTCCTTTTTAACTTACTGGCCTCTGCTACTAAGTATTTTCATTCTCACGCAGAAGCCCAGTCATCTGTAGCTAGGATCCACATATGAGAGAGAACATGTGGCGCTTGGCTTTCTGGGCCTGGGTTACCTTACTTAGTATAATACTTTCCAGGTCCATCCATTTTTCTGCAAATTTCATAACTTCATTTTTCTTTACCGCTGAGTAGAACTCCATTGTATAAATGTGCCACATCTTCATTATCCACTCATCTGTTGATGGACATCTAGGCTGGTTCCATTTCCCAGCTATTATAAATTGAGCAGCAATAAACATGGTTGAGCACGTACTTCTAAGGAAATGTGATGAGTCTTTTGGATATATGCCTAGGAGTGCTATAGTTGGGTCATATGGTAGATCAATCTCTAGCTGTTTTAGGAACCTCCACACTGTTTTCCACAATGGCTGGACCAGATTGCATTCCCACCAGCAGTGCAGAAGGGTTCCTTTTTTTCCACATCCCCGCCAACATTTATGATCATTTGTTTTCATGATGGTGGCCAATCTGACAAGAGTGAGATGGAATCTCAATGTAGTTTTAATCTGCATTTCCCTGATGACTAGTGACATAGAACATTTTTTTAGATGCTTATATGCCATTCATATTTCTTCCTTTGAGAACTCTCTATTTAGCTCCATAGCCCATTTTTTGATTGGCTTGTTTGATTCCTTATTATTTAACTTTTTGAGTTCTTTGTATATCCTAGATATTAATCCTCTATCAGATATATAGCTGGCGAAGATTTTTTCCCATTCTGTAGGTTGCCTCTTTGCTTTTTTCACTGTGTCCTTTGCGGTGCAAAATCTTTGTAATTTCATTAGGTCCCAGTGGTTAATCTGTGGTTTTATTGCCTGAGCAATTGGGGTTGTATTCAGAAAGTCCTTGCCAAGACCAATATGTTGAAGGGTTTCCCCTACTTTTTCCTCTAGCAGTTTCAGAGTTTCCGGTCTGATGTTAAGGTCTTTAATCCATTTGGACTTAATTCTTGTGCATGGTGAGAGAGAAGAATCTATTTTCATCCTTCTGCAGATATATATCCAGTTTTCAAAACACCATTTGCTGAAGAGGCTGTCTCTTCTCCAATGAGTATTTTTGGCATTTTTATCGAATATCAGGAGGCTATAGCTACTTGGGCTTACATCTGGATCCTCTATTCTGTTCCACTGATCTACATGTCTGTTTTTGTGCCAGTACCATACTGTTTTTGTTACTATGGCTCTGTAGTATAGGTTAAAATCAGGTATGGTGATACCACCAGCCTCTTTTTTGTTGCTCATTATTATTTTAGATGTTTGAGGTTTTTGTGATTCCAAATGAATTTTTGGATTGTTTTTTTCTATTTCCATGAAGAAAGCCTTTGGAATTTTGATAGGGATTGCATTAAATGTGTAGATTGCTTTAGGTAAGATTGCCATTTTCACAATATTGATTCTTCCAATCCAGGAACAAGGGATGTTTCTCCACTCTCTAGTGTCTTCTGCAATTTCTCGCTTGAGTGTTTTAAAGTTCTCATTGTAGAGATTCTTTACTTCCTTGGTTAGGTTTATTCCAAGGTACTTTATTTATTTTTTTTTTTTTTGATGCAATTGTGAATGGGAGTGATTCTCTGATTTCATCCTCCGTGTGTTTGTTGTTAGCATATATGAAGGCTACTGATTTCTGTGTATTTATTTTGTATCCTGCTACATTGCTGTAGGTTTTGATCAGCTCTAACAGCTTGCTAGTAGAGTCTTTAGGGTCCTTTATGTATAGAATCATGTCATCTGCAAATAATGATAATTTGATTTCTTCCTTTCCAATTTGTATCCCTTTTATGTGTGTCTCTTGCCTTATTGCTATGGCTAAGACTTCCAAAACTATATTAAATAAAAGTGGGGACAGTGGACACCTTTGTCTTGTTCCTGATTTTAGTGGAAAAGCTTCCAATTTTTCCCCATTTAGTAATTTGTTGGCTGTAGGCTTATCATAAATAGCCTTTATTATATTGAGATATGTTCCTTCTATCCCCAGTTTCTGTAGGACTTTTATCATGAAGGGATGTTGGATTTTGTCAAATGCTTTCTCTGCGTCTAATGAGATAATCATGTGATTTTTGTCCTTCAACCCGTTTATGTAATGTATTACATTTATAGATTTGCGTATGTTGAACCATCCCTGCATCTCTGGGATAAAGCCTACTTGGTCGGGGTGAATGATCTTTTTGATATATTCTTGTATTCTGTTTGTCAATATTTTGTTGAGAATTTTTGCATCTATGTTCATGAGGGAGATTGGTCTGTAATTTTCTTTTTTTGTTCTATCTTTGCCTAGTTTTGGTATCAGGGTGATGCTGGCCTCATAGAAGGAGTTTGGTAGAATTCCTTCTTTTTCTATATCCTGGAAAAGCTTAAGAAGCAATGGTGTTAACTCTTCCTTAAAAGTCTGGTAAAATTCAGCAGTGAATCCGTCCGGGTCTGGGCTTTTTTTAGTTGGAAGATTATCGATAACTGTTCGGATCACCATGTTTGTTATAGGTCTATTTAAGTGATTAATCTCATTTTGATTTAATTTAGGTAGGTCATATAGATCAAGGAAATCATCCATTTCTTTCAGATTTTCATACTTTGTGGAGTATATGCTTTTATAGTATGTCCCTATGATTTTTTGAATTTCTCTGGAATCTGTTGTGATGTTACCTTGTTCATCTCTGATTTTATTAATTTGTGTCTCTTCTCTCTTTCTTTTGGTCAGATTTGCTAAGGGTTTATCAATCTTGTTTATCCTTTCAAAGAACCAACTCTTTGTTTCATTAATTCTTTGGATTGTTCTTTTTGTTTATATTTCATTAATTTCTGCCCTAATCTTTATTATTTCTACCCGTCTACTGATTTTTGGTTTGCCTTCTTCTTGTTTTTCCAAGGCTTTAAGGCGAAGCATTAGGTTGTTTACTTGCGACCTTTCTAATTTCTTAATATAGGCACTCAAGGATATAAATTTACCTCTTAGAACTGCCTTCATTGTGTCCCAGAGATTTTGGTATGTTGTGTTCTCATTATCATTTGACTCTATAAATTTTTTGATTTCCTTTTTGATTTCTCCCTTGACCCATTCATCATTTAGTAGTGTATTGTTTAGTTTCCATGATTTTGTGTATGCTCTATAGCCTTTCTTGCTACTGATTTGTAGTTTAATTCCATTGTGGTCAGATAGAATGCAAGGAATTATTTCAATTTTCCTGTATTTGTTAATATTTGCTTTGTGTCCAAATATATGGTCTATTTTAGAGGATGTTCCATGTGCTGCTGAAAAGAATGTATATTTTGCAGCCTTTGGATGAAATGTCCTGTATATATCTGTTAAGTCCTTTCCTTCTATGACCTCATTTAGTCCAGATGCCTCTCTGTTTATTCTTTCCCTGGATGACCTGTCAATTGATGAGAGTGGGGTGTTAAAGTCACCCACCACCACTGTGTTTGGTGTTATCTGTGACCTTAGTTCTAATAGTGCTTGTTTGACAATTTGGGAACCCCCTTGTTAGGTGCATATATGTTTAGGTTTGTAATGTCCTCCTGTAGGAGTGTGTCCTTAATCAATATAAAGTGACCTTCCTTATCTTTCTTGACTAACGTCGGACTAAAGTCTACCCTGTCTGATATTAGGATAGCAACCCCTGCTTGTTTTCTAGGCCCATTTGCTTGAAACACCATCTTCCAACCTTTCACCCTAAGATAATGTCTATCCTTTGTAGAACGGTGAGTTTCTTGGAGACAACAAATTGTAGGATTCTGCTTTTTAACCCAGTCTGCAAATCTATGTCTTTTCGTTGGGGCATTGAGGCTGTTGATATTAAGAGATATTATTGAAAGGTGTGTTTTTTTGTTTGCCATTTTTTTTCTGTGTGTGTGTGTGTGTTTCTGGTTCTACCTGCGCTCTCTTCTGTTAACTAGTATTTGAGTATTGCTTGTTTTTTCTAGGTTCCTTATATGTGTGCTTTTCCTTTTCTTCAGCATGGAGGATTCTATCAAGTATTTTCTGTAGAGCTGGTTTTGTCTTCAAATACTCCTTTAACCTGCTTTTGTCATGGAATGTCTTTATTTCTCCATCTATTTGAATGGATAACTTTGCAGGATAAAGTAACCTTGGTTGACAGTTGCTATCTTTCAGAACTTGGAATATATCACTCCAAGTCCTTCTGGCTTTAACAGTTTGTGTTGAATAATCTGCTGTAATCCTGATGGGCTTGCTTCTGTAGGTAACTTGATTTATCTCTCTAACTGCTTTCAATATTTTTTCTTTGGTGTGTGTGTTTGGAAGTTTGATTATAATATGGCGAGGAGAGGTTCTTTCTGGGTTTTGTCTGGCTGGGGTTTTAAATGCTTCCTGTATCTGCATTGGCACCTCTTTTTCAATTTGGGGGAAATTTTCTTCTATGATTTTGTTGAAGACGCCTACTATACCTCTGGAGTGGAGTTCTTCTTCTACTATGCCCTGAATTCTTATATTGGATCTTCTCATAGTGTCCCAAATATCTTGAAATTCCCACTCATACTTTTCTATAAGTTTGTCTTTCTCTTTGTTGGACTGCATTAGGTCTGCCACCTGGTCTTCTAGCTTAGATATTCTGTCCTCTCCCTCATCCATCCTACTGGTGAGATTTTCTACAGAGTTTTTTATTTCATTAACTGTGTTCTTCATTGCTTGTAATTCTGACTGGTTTTTCTTTATTATTTCTATTTCCTTATTTATGTCTTGTATTGCCTTCTTTATTTCATGAAATTGGTGTCCTGCATCTTCTTTGATTCCTTTGATTTCCTCTTTAAGTTCCTCTTTGACTCCTTTGATTTGTTCTCTGACTTCTTTGAACATATTTACAATCATTCTTTTGAACTGTTTCTCAGGCATTTCCTCTAACTCTTTCTCACTGGAGGACATTTCTGATGCATTAATACTTTTAGGTGGGTTTATATCATCTTGCTTTTTATTGTTTCTTGTGTTATAATATATATATTTTTGCATCTTGGATTAAGCTAATGCTTGAATTTTCTAGCTAGGTGGGTATTCTTAGCTGTACCAATTGATTTGATGTAGTATATTTTCAGGGTAGGACCTTAAGGTGTTAGGTGTGGCTCTTAAGACTCTCAGAGTATCTACAAAGATGTTCTTAGGGGTTGAGTTTCCCTGCTATAGGAGTATTCAAGCAGGCTGAGTGGAATAAAATACAGGTTGTTTCTAAAATTTAACCTAACACTGTGCACATTCAATCATAAACAGCCCCGAGTATGTATGCAAGAGTAGTTATTATAACGACCAGATCCTCTATCAACAAAGAGGTTAAGATGTCTGGTCTGTTGAGGGATCCAAGTCAGCTTCCGACCAAGTGAGACCCTTCCCTGGTGCAATCCCAGTTACCTTGTATGATTTTGGTCTCAGTCAAGTTGCTGCCTGGGCCGTCAGGCTGCTGTTCTGATTTCTGGAGCTGGGCACTTGCTTTTCCTGTGGGGCAAACCGAGCCTGGCAAGTGTGGCCCTGCAGGATCAGCACCCCTGCTGCTGGAACTGCTGCTGCTCAGGCTGCCCCTGCTGGGACTGTAGTCACTGCTGCTGAAGGTGTTGCTGCTGGACCCACCGCTGCTGCTGCCTCTGCTGCTGCTGTAGCTGCCACTGCTGGAGCCACCACTGCTGCTGAAGCTGCTGCTGCTGTGTCCACTGCCGCTGCTCCCCCTGAAGCTGCTGCTGCCGAGTCTGCCGCTGCTGCCATTCCTGGGTCTGCTGCTGCTGGGGCCGCTGTTACCGGTGCTGGAGCCGCTGATGTTGCTGCCGAACTCTGCTCCTGCTTGGGTCCCGCTGTTGGTGTGGCCGGGTTCCGGGCTGCTGTTCTGTTGGTCGGAGCTGGGCTCAGGCGGTGTGGGGGAGGGAAGTGAGCCACAGCTGCTCTGGTTCTCTCACTGCTCCAATCGTTCTTCTACCTCGCGGTCTGCTCCTCCGTTGCTCGCTGCTGCTCTCCCCTCAGGTTTCCCGAGTTGCGGAGAGCGCAGTGTGAGGGGAAGCTCCCGCACCTGGCTTTTCCTGCGGCTCCAGCCGAGCCTTGTGGCTTTCTGGTGCACCGTGGCCGCAGTTGGCCAAGCTGCCAGAGCCGCTTTTCCCACCTGTGCAGGCTCTGGATGCTCTGGAACTCTTCTACTTCTCCGCTGCCGCTTCAATTTCCTATACACCTTACTTTTTAGTAAAAGTGTGTATTTTGCTGAGTTTTTTTGGTCTTTCCCCCCCCCCTAGGCTGCTTTGGCGTGGTACCTATGCTGCCATCTTAACCAGAAGTCTCTTATCTTATTCTTAACAGAACTTGACCAGTGTCTCATTCTTATATGAGCCTGGACATTTAAATCTATTGCTTATGATTTATTTCATCAAACACCTGTTTTATCACTTTATTTTTAAAAAGTATATGAATACCTGATTGTCTACCACAGTGACCTTAATCAGCTCTTTCACAAGGAGCACTAAATAAGAAAACTATCCAGATAAAATTAATGTCAAAATGATGGAGGCCTAGGCAGGTGGTATAAGTCAGCCTACGACCATAAAAGTGAACATAAAATGTGCTGTCAAGGTCATCAGCCCTTGCCTTTCCTTGGGGGGGGGGGAATCTCACTATACTAACACTTATAGTCAATCCATCCTAAGTTCATACTTGCCCCCTCCTACTCTAGTACTATCTCGCTTGTGTTTTTATTAATAGTACATAGTCTGTGGTCATGTTATTAATTTCTTAGTAATGTTTTGAGCATTGCAACATTTTTAAAATATTTAAAAAATAGAGACTTCTGGGTAAGATGGTGGCATAGTTGCCACACCAGACTAGCCTAGGGAGTGATTTAAGCAAAACCCCAGCAAAATACATTCTTCTTCTGAAAAGTGAAGAAGTATAGGTTCTTCTTAGACACAGAAGAAAAGCCCAAGAGACCAAGATCCACCAGAAAGGAGGTAAATGGCCAGAGTCCCACTGAGGTGCCCCGGCCCACCAGGCACTCCAGGCAGAAGCAGCAGCAGCAAAGAATGAGCAACAGATGTTTTAACTCCATAAGCCTTCTTGTAAAAATAAGAAATCTGAAGAAAAGACAGCTGAGATCAACTAAAGAGCTACTGAAAGTGCAAGCAACTCCATAAGTCTGAACTCTCCTATCCCCCACCATCAGAACTGCAAACCTCTAACCTTCAGCCCCCAGTGGCAGCACAGCCAGCAGAGTAGATGAGAGGTACAGCTACACAGCACAACACAGAAGAATCAAGGCAGACACTCAGCATTGATGAGATTGGAAGCCACCCCAAATGGTAAAAGGCTGACTGACAAAAAAAAAAAAGATACACAATCCTGCAAGAGCTAATCACTCTTTTCTTGTCAGGGCAGGTTATGGGGTATTTATTCTTGGTTGGCTTTACCATTTTCAAATAACCTATATTTGGGGTTGAATTTTATTGCCTTTGGTGTTTTTATATATATAGGGCCATGGCATTTTGCTTGTTATTATTGGGGGCAGGGTCTGACCCAGATCCAGGTTGACCTAGAACCAAATTCAGAACAGAAATCTCTACCTCCCAAATGACAAGATTAAGGGTGTAGAACAATACAAAACATGAGGGTTTTATACGACTATCTGTTTTAATCCCCCAAATTGCATACTTTGTGGTGTTTTTTATTGATTGTGTGTATTACTCTGTTGAAGTTTAGAATTTGCCAGTAAATTATTCCACCTTGTCCACTAGAATACTTGCTTAGCAAACAAACTCAACACCTAGGATTACTTCTGTGGCTTGTATCGGGGACAAGAGCTACACCTGGCACCTTGAACTAATATCCTGAGGGTATATAGAGGTGGATTGCCACATTTTGGAACACTGCAGATAAATAGAAAAACCAAGCATCACATCAATTCAGGATGCAAAAGGCACTGAAATATGATACAAGAAACTCAAAGAATCAAGACAATACAGTCCCACCAAAAACTATAAATCCATCAGATATGATCACCAATGATACTGTTTTAGATGAAATGCTTGAAAAAAATTTCAAGAAAATGATGGTATCTATGCTCAAAGAAATCAGAGAAGAAATGGTGGGAATCAAAGAAGCAAACAAAGAAATTAAAGAAGAAAACAAACTTCTGAAAGAGAACACAGGAAACCAGCTTACTGAAATAAAGAAGTTATTACAAGACATGAGTAAGGAAATATAAATACTGAAGAAAAACCAGGCTGAAATCCTGGTTATGAAGAATAAAGTCAATGAACTAAAAAACTTGGTGGAATGTCATCTCTCCAGTAGAATGGATGAAGGAGAGAATACAATATCTAAACTAGAAGACCAGGTAGCAGATCTAATACAAACCAACAAAGAGAAAGGTAAGCTAATAGCAAGGTATGAATGGGAATTTCAAGATATCCAGGAAACTATAAAAAGCATAAGAATTCAAGGTATAACAGAAGGAGAAGAATTTAAATCCAGAGGCTTTGTAAGTGCTTTCAACAAAATCATAGAAGAAAATTTTACCCAATTTAGGAAAGAAATGTCAATGCAGATACAAGAAGATTTTAAAACACCAAACACACAAAATCTGAAAAGAACAACTCCTTCCCATGTTATAATTAAACTACTAAACATACAAACCAAAGAAAATATATTGAAAGCAGTTAGAGGGAAAAGCAAGTCACCTACAGGCAAGCCCATCAGAATAATTACAGATTATCAACACAAATTTTAAAAGCTAAAAGGGCTTGGAATGGTGTATTCTAAGTTCTGAAAGATAACAACTTTCAACCAAAATTACTTTATCCTGCAAAGCTATCTATCCAAATTGATGGAGAAATAAGGACATACCACAACAAAATCAGGATGAAAGAATTTATAATAACTAAACCAGCTCTACAGAAAATAGTACAAGGAATTCTTTTTTTATTAATTAGTTTTGTATTCAGCAAATACAGTCAGTTTTGTACCACTATTAGACACATCGGTGACCAACCCCCTCCCCATTGGCCACGCTTTGTTGAGGTATATGGGTCTTGCATTCTGGAGTCAGCCTACAGATATGGGTAAGATAAATATCTCTGCATATCATGACCCAACATGTGGCTCTGACATTCTTTCCACCCCCTTTTCCACAAAATTTTCCTGAGCCATGTTGGGTTCATTTTTGGTCTGCTTCAGTGATGAGGTGTTGGGGGCCTCTGAGGCTCTGGGTCTCTGATTTCATAGGAGTTGATTTTTCTCTGTGTTGTCTTCTCCCTTGTGCTGGCATCTGGTTCATCAGGAAAACAGCACCCTTGCTAGTTTCGCCAATTTTTCTTAGTTTCATCAGGGGCCATTTTGAGGTATGATGGGGTGGCTCTCTCCTTAGGATCTACATCTATCTGAAAAAGAGAAGCAGATTCTCCAACGGAGAGTAAGTTAACACCAGGGCAAATGAAATAACCCTTACTTTTTTATAGAGAATGTAATAGGTGTAGGCCCTCTTGTAGCCCAGGATTGATGGTAGCTTGATATTGGAGAGTGGGGTAATGTTTGGATATGGTTCTGACTTGTTTCCCAGCTCCAGCTATGGGTCCCATACCACTGAAGGGATCAGTGAGACAAATCAAGAGCAGTTTGTTTCCAACCATGGCTGTGTGTCACTATTGCACTTGTGTGGGCATCACAACAGGTCATTTGCTGCTAAGTAGGTTAGATCATGAGTTTCTTGGACAGATATTGGTCATTTTCCCCCAGTTGCCCATATAGCACCTTCTGGCACTAGATGCACTGACTGTCTGGGGAGTCTCTTCTAGTTTCTAGCCATGCCATTCCATTTTATGTGTCAACTGCATATGGTGTCTTCAGCTGTAGGGTCTTACTACTAACCTTTGGTGGGTCATCAAGTACTCTGACAGAAATCTGTCATTCTTTTAGGAAACCTTGTATGTCTCTCTGATCAAAAGCTCATTGTGGATGATAGTGACATGCTGGTACTGGGAGTTACAGGTCAGTGTCCACTAAGAAAAGGAGGAAAAAGATAACTAACATACAAGAGTTAGAGAGAAAGAAGATAGGGGGAGATGAAGAGGGAGGGAGGGAAGATGAAGGTGAAGATTAGCCTTGAACCTACTCTATCCAGTGTCTTGTGGTTCAGGTGTTCCATATAAGGCCCTGGTTAGGGGTCAGCCATTTGGTCTGCCTTTTAGGAAGTACAGTTTTATGATACCATTGTCGTTTGGGTCTAGATTGATGTTTCCTACCCCTTCAATGCCTTCCCTCCCTCCCTCCTCATCCATCCTAGTGTCTAGTCCGTGAGATGCTTGCTGGATATGTAAGGTATCTTGGGTGGATTCAGGTTAGGTGCTGTAGATGAGTATCATTTTTTCTCACTACTGTATAGAATTCCATTGTGTAGATATACCACATCTTAGTTATCCATTTTTCTAGTGATGGACATTTGGGTTAGTTCCAGCTCATAGCTACTACGAATTGAGCTGCTACAAACATGGTTGAGCAAATCTCTCTAGTGTGTGGTTTGAAGGTTTTAGGGTAGATGACCAAAAAGGGAATAACTGGGTGTGTTGGTATCTCTGTAGTCAGCTTTTTCAGGAGTCTCCATATTGCTTTCCAAAGTGGTTGTACCATCCTACATTCCCACCAACAGTGGATGAGTGTTCCTACTTCTCCACATCCTCGCCATCATTTATTTTCACTTGATTTTTTGATGTTTGCTATCCTTATTGGGGTAAGGTGGAATCTCAAAGTTGTTTTAATTCTCATTTCCCTGATGATTAGGGGTGATGAACATTTTAAGTGTGTGTTTGCCATTTGTATTTCTTCCTCTGTGAACTGCCTGTTAGCCCTTTGCCTCATTTTTGAGGGGGGGGTGTTTGACTTCTTACAGTTTAGATTATTGAGTTCTTTGTAGATTCTAGAGATTAGGCCTATGTCAGTTGGATAACCCGGAAATATTTTCTCCCATTCTGTGGGTAATCTATTGGCTTTGCTTATTGTATATTTGTCTGTAAAGAAACTCTTCAGCTTCATGTGACCACATTGGTTGAGTGACTGTTTAAGATCATGAGCTACTGGGGTTTTGTTCAAGAAGTCTTTTTACATTCCTTTATCATGGAAAGTACTTCCTAAATTTTCTTCCAGTGGTATTCAAGTTTCTGGTCTTATGTTGAGGTCTTTGATACATTTGGACTTCAGTGTAGTGCATGTGTGGATCAAGTTTCAGTTTCCTGCATATGGTTATCCAGTTTGTCCAGCACCATTTGTTGAAGATGCTGTCTTTTGTCCTGCCTATATTTTTTAGGCCTTTGTCGAATATCAAGTAGTTATAGTTGCTTGGCCCAAAGTCCAGGTCCTCAAGTCTATTCCATTGGTCTATACTCCTGTTTTTATGCCAGTACCATGCTGTTTTTATTACTATGGCTTTGTAAAATAGCTTTAGATCAGGAATGGTGATGCCACCAGAGGTATTTCTTTTGCTGAGGATATGTTTGGATATGTGTGGCCTTCTGCCTTTCCATATGAAATTTGAGATCATTTTTTTTCTATCTCTGTGAAGAACACTGTAGGGATTTTTATTGGAATTTCATTAAATATGTATATTGCCTTTGGTAGGATTGTCATCTTCACAAGGTTAATTCTGCCTATCCAGGAACATGGGAGGTCTTTCCATTTTCTCAAGTCCTCCTCAATTTCTTCTTTGAGAGTTTTTATGTTTTTGTTGTGTAGATCTTTCACTTCCTTGGTTAAAGTATTTTGTTGTTGTTGTTGCTATTGAAAATGGGACTATGTGCCTTATTTCTTTCTCTGTATCTTTGTCACTTGCATGTAGAAAGGCTAGTGATTTTGTGCATTGGTTTTGTATCCTGCTACTTTGCTGTAGGAGTTAATCACCTTCAGGAGTTTTGGGATGTAGTCTCTCAGGTCTCTTACATATATAATAATGTCATCAGCAAATAGAGCTAACTTAACATCTTCCTTTCCAAATTGCATTCCTTTTATTTCCATCTCCTGTCTTATTGCTTGATCTAGGACTTTCAACACTATATTGAAAAGCAGAGGTGAGAGTGGACAACCCTGTCTTGTTCCTGATCTTAATGGGAATTCCTCCAGTCTCTCTCCATTAAGAATTGTTTGGGCCTTCGAAGCTTTTTTTTATTACCTTTATTATGTTAAGATATGCACCAACTATGCCAATTCTCTCCAATGTTTTGATCAAGAAGTGATGTTGTATCTTTTCAAAGGCCTTCTCTGCATGTATTGAAATGATCATGTAGTTTTTATGTTTAACCTTGTTTGTGTTGTGTATTATATTGACAGATTTCTGTATGTTGAACCACCCCTGTGTTCCTGGGATGAATCCCACTTAGTCAAGGTGGATAATGCTTTTGATGTGTTATTGAATTAAGTTTGAGAGGATTTTGTTCAGGATCTTTGCATCTAAGTTTATCAGGGAAATAGGCTGGTAGTTTTCTTGTGGCATCTCTGCCTGGTTTTGGAAATAGCGTGATAAAAGGAGTTGGGTAGCTTTCCCTATTCTTCAATTGTGTGGCACAGTTTTAGGAAGATTTATTTGAGTTCTTCCATGAAGGTTTGATAGAATTCAGCTGAGAAGCCATCTGGGGTGCCAAAGTTGCCTGAATTCTCAAGTGGTAATGTGCCAAAGCTGCCTGCATTTGAACTAGGAGGGACACTGAGGTACCAAGCACTGAAGCTGCTCAAACTCTGGCTGGGAACACTGGGGTCTGGAAGCAGTCTGCGCTCTCCCAACACAGGATAATGGTTGATGGCTGGTGTGGCAGACAGGTAGGGGATGGCACCTGAGCTGGCACAAGCGAGAGACACAGCCTGAGCTTGTTTGGAAGCTACTGTGGGACTGGGCTCGCTGAATGTGCAGTGGTAAGAGCAGTATGCGAGCCAGTGGGCTGAGCAGTCTAAACATCCACACACATGGATCAATCTGCGTGCAGCTGTGCTGTAGATATAGGGAGGGGTGGGCTACCTGCTCCTGAGGGAATCAGGGATTCCCTGTTATTGGCAGGAGTTCTGAACACACGGTGGCTGGAGCACTAAATGGGTGAGTGTGTGGAGCAGTCTAATCTTCCACATGCAGGGATCAATTGGCATGCAGTGGCAGCGGAGGCAGACACAGCGGCTATTTGGACAGAGGGGTGGGCTACCCACCCATGATTGGATCTGCAATTCCCTGTTTTCCCTCCCTCTGTGCCCTCTCACTGACAATCTATTGGAGATTGATCTCCCCTAAAAGCCCCAGTGTACCCTTAATGTCTTGCCTTTCTTTCTCCAGGATTTTCAGTGCAGCTAGGTGGTTGACATCTTGGCCAGAAGTCCTAGAAGGAATTCTTAATGCCAAATAGAAAGTGAAACACATGCAGGAGGAAATAGAAAAATAAACCACACTCAAATAACAATGAAAACAGAGGAATAAAGGGAAAACAGGAATCACTACAAAATAAGAAGAACGGTGATAACAAATGTATACCTTTCATTAATAACTCTTAATATTAATAGCCTCAATACACCATCCAAAAGACACAGGCTTGCAGACTGGATGAAAAGGCATTATCCTGCCATTTGTTGCCTCCAGGAAACTCATCTCTTAATAAAAGATAGACACCGCCTTAGGGTGAAAGGATGGGAAATGGTATTTCAAGCAAACAGGAATAGGAAACAAGTAGTGGTTGCTATCTTGATATTTTACAGGATAAACTTCAAACCAACATTAGTGAGGAAAGATAAAGAAGGTCATTTTATACTGATTAAAGGAACACTCCAGCCAAAGATATTATAATACTAAACATATATACACCTACCATAGGGCTCCCAGTTTCATCAAACAAACTCTATTAGACTTTAGTTCACAGATAATATCAAACACAAATGTATTGGGAGACTTCAATACCCCACTGTCATTAATTGGCAGGGCATCCTGGCAAAAAATAAACAGAAAGACATCTGAATAAATGATGTCATAGAACAAAAGAACCTAACAGATATCTACAGAATATTCTATCCAATTTTTCTCAGCAGCACATGGAACATTCTCTAAAATAGACCATATATTAGGACACAATGCAAATCTCCACAATACAGGAAAATTGAAATAATCCCTTGTATTCTATCTGACCACAATGGGATTAAACTGAAAATCAGCAACAAGGGAAGCTAAAGAGCATACAGAAATTCATGGAGACTAAATAGCACACTAATGAATGATCAATGGGTCATTGAAGAAATATAAAAGGAAATCAATAAATTCATAAATCAAATGATGACAAGAATACAACATACCCAAACCTTTGGGACACAATGAAGGCAGTCCTAGGAGAGAAATTTATACCTCTAAGTTAAGAAATTAGAGATTTCACAAATAAACAATTTAATGCTCCACCTTAAGGCCCTGGAAAAATAAGAACAAGGCAAGCCAAAAAACAGTAGACAAGAAGAAATCATAAAGATTAGGGCAGAAATTAATGAAATAGAACCAAAAAAAAGAAAAGCAATCCAAAAATCAATGAAACAAAGAGTTGGTTCTTTGAAAAGATAAACAAGATTGATAGGCCCTTAGCAAATTTGAGAAGAGGAAAGAGATGAGAGACAAAAAATTAACAGAATTAGAGATGAAAAATACACAATTACAACAGATACCAAAGAAAGTCATGTAATTATAAGAACAGACTTTAAGAATATATATGCCTCTAAGTTTGAAAACCTGAAAGAAATGGATGATTTTGTTGTTTCAAATGGCCTAACAAAATTAAATCAAGATGAGATAAACAATTTAAATGTACCTATAACAAGTACAGAGATCCAAGCAGTTATAAAAAGTCTCCCAACTAAAAAAAGCCCTGGCCCTGATGGATTCACTGGCAAATTTTACCAATCCTTCATGGAAGAACTAAAATCAATGTTCCTCAAACTTTTCCATAAAATAGAAAAGGAAGAAACTTCTACCCAACTCCTTCTATGAAGCCAGCATCACCCTCATACCAAAACCAGGCAAAGACAGAAGACAAAGGAAAATTACAGACCAATCCCCCTCATGAACATAAGTGTAAAAATCTTGAACAAAACATTGGCAAAAAGAATAAAAGAAAATATATAAAAAATATTATTCACCCTAACCAATTTGGCTTTATCCCAGGGATACTGGGGTGGTTCAACATATGCAAATCAATAAATGTATTACATCATGTAAGTGGTCTGAAGGACAAAAATCACATGATCATCTCAATGGATGCAGAAAAGGCATTCGACAAAATCCAACATCTTTTTGTGGTAAAAGTATGACAGAACCTGGGAATAGAAGGAACATATCTCAACATAATAAAAGCTATTTATGAAAACCTACAACCAACATAATGGTAAATGGTGAAAAACTTGAAGCTTTTCCACTAAATTTAGGAATAAAACAAGGGTGTCCATAGTCCTAACTCTTATTTAATATAGTACTGGAAGTCTTAGCTATAGCAATAAGGCAAGAGACACTCATAAAAGTGACACAAATTGGTAAAAAGAAATCAAATCATCACTATTTTCAGATTATATGATTCTATACCTAAAAGACACTAAAAACTCTACCAGCAAGCTATTAGAGCTGATAAGCACATTTAGCAATGTAGCAAGATACAAAATAAATACACAGAAATCAGGAGCTTTCCTATATATTAACAATAAGCATGTGGAGAATGAAGTCAGGGAATCTCTCTCATTCACAATTGCCTCAATAAAAATAAAGTACCTTGGAATAAACTTAACTAAGGAAGTGAAGAAGCTCTACACTGAGAACTTTAAAACACTCAGCAAGTAATTACAGAAGACACAAGGAAATGGAAAAATATCCCATGTTCTTGGTTTGGAAGATTCAATATTGTGAAAATGTCAATCTTACCACAAGTAATCTACACATTTAATGCAATCCCCATTAAAATTTTAATGGCATTCTTCACAGGAATAGAAAAAAATCATAAATTTCATTTGGAAGCACAGAAACCCTTGTATAGCCAAAATGATTTTGAGCAGCAAAAATAAGGCTGGGGGTATCACCATACCTGATTTTAAGCTACATTACAAAGCCATAGTAACAAAACAGCATGGTATTGGCATAAAGACAGACATGTAGATAAATAGAACAGAATAGAGGACAAAGATGTCAATCCAGACAGCTACAGCCATCTGATTTTTGACAAAAATGCCAGAACTATTCATTGGAGAAAAGACAGCCTCTTCAACAAGTGGTGCTGGAAAACTAGATATCTGTATGTAGAAAGATGAAAATAGATCCTTGTCTTTCTCCATGCAAAAGAATCAAATCCAAATGGATCAGGGACCTTAATATCAGATCTGAAACTCTGAAATTGTTAGAGGAAAAGGTAGGGGAAACCCTTCAACATATTGGCATATGTAAATACTTTCTGAATATAGCCCCAACTGTTCAGAAAATAAAACCACTAATCAACTACTGGGATATCATAAAATTCCAAAGCTTTCGTACAGCAAAGGATACTGTGAATATAGGAAAGGGACAACCTACAGAATGGCAGGAAATCTTTGCCAACTACACATCTGACAGAGGATTAATATCCAGAATATACAAAGGACTGAAAAAGCAGAACAATAAGAAACCAAACAACCCAATCAAAAAATGGGCTATGGAACTAAATAGAGAGTTCTCACTGGAAGAAATACAGATGGCATATAAACACCTAAAAAAGTTTTCTACATCCTTATCCATCAGGGAAATTCAAATTAAAACTAACTTGAGATTCCATCTCTCTTCTGTCAGAATGGCTACCATCAAGGAAACAAATGACAATAAATGTAGGCAAGGATGTGGTAAAAGGTGAACCCTTCTGCACTGTTGGTGGGAATGTAATCTGGGACAGCCATTGTGAAAATCAGTGTGGAGGTTTTTTAGACAGCTAAAAATAGATTTTCCATATGATCCAGCTATAGCACTCCTAGGCATATATCCTAATGACTCTTCTCACCACCTTAGAGATACCTGTGCAGCCATGTTTACTGCTGTTCTATTCACAATAGCTAGGAAATGGAACCAGCCTAAATGTCCATCCACAGATGAATGGATAATAAAGATGCGGTACATCTACACAATGGAGTTCTATTCAACAGTAAAGAAATATGAAGTTATGAAATTTTCAGGGAAATGGATGGATCTGGAAAAGATCATACTAAGTGAGGTGCCCAGGCCCTGAAACCAAACATCACATGTTCTCTCTTATATGTGGATTGTAGCTACAAATGTATAGACTTGTGTGTGATATGGAACCACAAAAAATAAGTAGCAGAGGCTGAATAAGCTAAAAGAAAAAAGTTGATAAGGCAGAGAGGAGAGGGAAGGTCTTAAGAGGATGGTATTGTATATATGTAAATAGAAGAACAGATTACAGGGAGGGGAAAGGTCTAAGCAAGGTCAGGGGAAGAGATTGTATAAAAGAAAGGTTTGGGGGAGGGTCAATCAAAATTCAAGTTATTCTGAATAAGACATATGAAAACCTACTTTTTAAAATAATGGCACATCCAGAAGCCATAGATTTTTACTAGAAAATTTTCAGTGCCTGGGATGGGATACCTTCCAGTGAGTTGTTTGTTGGTCAGGGAGGTCCCTGTTGCCTCCAAAACATTATAGGCTATTACCAAGGCCCTTGGCTTCCCATGAGAAAAAGATGATAAGACCCTATTGCTGAAGACTTCACATGCCTGAGAGGCAAAGTCACTGAGAAATCAAGTTAGTGATGAGCATAAAACCTTCTCCCTGTAGCTCAGCCCACTGAAAGCTTGAAAAGGCTATACTGTATACAGTCTTATGGGAGACAGAAGTTATCAGCAGTGAAAACAGTGGACACTGGAAACCTCAAATTTGGCCAGACAGGCCAAATGACTTAATGAGTGCAATAGTGGCATATCTGTGCTGGGGGTAACCACCTGCTCTCTAATTGGACTGAAGGCCCACTCTATGGGAGTGATACATGCCTACTACTGAAAACCTGGTCAAAAGCCTAAGGCAGGGCTGGAGAGATGGCTTAGCGGTTAAGCGCTTGCCTGTGAAGCCTAAGGACCCCAGTTTGAGGCTCAGTTCCCCAGGTCCCACGTTAGCCAGATGCACAAGGGGGCACATGCATCTGGAGTTCGTTTGCAGAGGCTGGAAGCCCTGGCGTGCCCATTCTGTCTCTCTCCCTCTGCCTGTTTTAATCTCTGTGTCTGTCGCTCTCAAATAAATAAATAAATAAATAATTTTTAAAAAAGCCTATGGCAAACGAGGTCATGAGCCTTATGTGTATAAAGCTTGCTCTTGTCTGAATAAATGTATATATTACTCTCACGAAATTTCCCTGAAAGCACTACTCTTAATGTTCATACTTATAAATGCTACTCTCACTTCTGGTTAGAGAAGCTTCTCTTTTCAGATGGTGATGACTGCTGGGATGACAAAAAAGCCAACATAGTGCTGAGAAGAAGAGACAGAGGAGTCTCTGGCACTGAAATATCTCACACCCTCCAAGGCTCAGAGTCCATTGCAAAAGAGGTGGCAGAAAGAATGTAAGAGCTAAAGGAAGGGTACCACTTCTTACATACAACTGTCAGTACAGAATTTGGCCTTGATATCCAAGACCTCACAGTGCCTAGCAATACCCTCACAAGATCCTCATAATATGAGAAAATGATGATAACATCAAATTAAAAGAGATATTCATGGAGATAGGGAGGGAATATTACAAAGAGCATAATCATGAAGGGGAAAGCGGGGGAAGGGAAGAGAGGGAAATACCATGCTTTGTTGTCTGTAAGTATAGAAATTGTCAATAATATATATATGAAAAGTGAAAAGCATAGGAAGCAGTATCTAAACTAACACATAATGTCACATGTATATACTATTCTGAAGCCTTCATATTTTTGTATGTGTTTAAATGATTTTTGAAGGTTAAATTTTATGTGGTTTTGGTAGTAAAGTAGTAAAAATCCTTTATTATTATCAACATGCTATTGGTTTTGTTTTAGCATAAAGACATCTTTTGTAAATTTTTATTTATTTATTTATTTGACAGAGAGAAAGAGGCAAAGAGAGATTGAGAGAGAGAGAGAGAGAGAGAGAGAGAGAGAGAATGGGCATGCCAAGGCCTCCAGACACATGTGCCACCTTGTATATCTGGTTAACGTGGGTTCTGGGGAATGGAACCTGGGTCCTTTGGCTTTTCAGGTACATGCCTTAACTGCTAAGCCATCCTTCAAGCCCCATAAAGGCATCTTGAATGAAGAATTTAGCACAATATTCTGTAAGCACTGAAAAGTAACAAATAAAGTAAACTATACATCAGAATCAATAATTGGAAAAAAAACATGCTATTTAGCATAAAAAATTAACTAGAGATTGATAGTCAAGATAAAAGTATAGGGTTTATTCTGTACTTGAAGAACATTTGTTGAGAAATTGAATCATATTTGGGGTAGATAACTTTTAAAAGATTGACAATAGACAGGATTTTATATCTCCAAGAACTCAGGAGCAAGGAAAAGATATAAAAAGGTAAATGACTAATTCTTGTTTAGTACAATAGGTGCTATGACAAAGAAATGGGTATGCTTTAGACACTTGGAGAGCTGGTTTTATGGCCTTGTTTGAAAGTAATGGACCTGGAGCCAAATGACTTGAGATATATAACCAGCACTGAAACATTAATTAAAAGATTATTCAGAGAAACTGTAGTCTGTTTTTGCCAAAAGACCCTTGGTCAAGGTACACACACAAACACACACACACACACACACACACACACACACACACACACACACACCAGATAGATAGATAGATAGATAGATAGATAGATAGATAGATAGATAGATAGATAGATAGATGAAACTATTTTCCTCTTTTCAAGGGATGAATGAAAATTTAAACTGGTAATTAATATTTCTCAATAAAAGAACTTTTACCAGTTGTCCTCAGAACTACAAGGAAAGATAATTCAAAACAACTTACCAGCTTGCTTCTATGCTTTTCTCCTAAACTACCTGGTTAACATGCTTCAGTAATGCATGGCTGCTTCCCAATAGTCTTCAGATTTGGGAATGACCAGTCATGTCCTCTGAGTTTGGGTCAAGAGCACCCTAGTCAATATGCAGTAAAATGGCATGTGCCTAAGCTGTCTCTCCAAAAATAATGTAAACAAACACTTAGCCATAGGGGGAAAATACTGCATCTCAGAAGCAGAGCGCCGAAATCACTGAGGCAATTTTTCAGTTTTGATTAGCATTGTTCTGTGTGAAAACAGAAGAGCAGCATAATAATTACCTTCCAGGTCTCTTATTCCTTTGAGACCTCAAATTTCAAAGTTATTTAAAAAAGAAAACCAGATGATACACTTGCCAGGTAGAAAGGTAGATGCCAAACAGGCTTGTCAACATTCTCATCAGTGAGAAAGTGATAAGTTGGATTTATTTGAACTTTGAAAATTTTTTCTTGGGCTTCAGGACCCAATAACTAGAGTTTGATTCTCCAGTACCCACATAAAGCCAAATGCACAAAGTGGTACAAGCATCTGGAGTCCATTTGCAGCACCCTGAGACCTTGGCATGTTCATTCTCTCTGGCTGTTTTCTATCTGTCTGCTTACAAATAAATAAAGTTTGACAACTGTAAGCAGTGACAAGTCTTAAAGTCAGATAATTCTAACCAGTAACAAGTCTCTGAAGTTCTAATTCCACCCTGCCAGCCAGGCTACTCACAGTCCCAGAAAACTTCACCCAGTGCTGACAGCTCTCTGTGGCAGCCATTCTATACTTCTGCAACCTCCACTGGGTCTCCACTGCAAACCACTGTCCATCTACATGGCTTCATTGGGCCTCAATGCAGGTAATCCCAAAAGGCTGCTACACATTACTCATGGCTATTTCTAAAGTACAAAACCATATTTCAAAATCAATGACCCTCTCTTTCCTACATCTTCTATACTCCATAATATCAAGTGTAAAGCAGGCTATTAAGAATAGGGCACTCCTTCAGAATTGAGGTTCCTTCAAAAGAGTCATCATTCAGGCCCCTTCAAAAGTATTTGCATTCTTTCTGTTGTCCCAGAGCAGATCAGCTGGTCCAATCTCAATGGTTGTACTCTCTTAAATAACAGCTAAATGGGCAGCAGTTTCTATTCAAGAGATTTTATTTTCTTCTGTGCTATATGCCTCTGCTCACACCAGCCCATTTTTACACAATGCAACCCTGCACAAGTTCTCAATAGGCAGGCATAACAGTAAACCTCTCACACAAACTATTTCTACCCAGTCTAGGCAAAGCACAGTCCATAGTTCTTACTGCACTCAGGTCTTTCAACTCTGTCCAGAATGGTCCAGCAATCTGTACTTACACCAATGCAAGGCATTTCTTAGGCAAAGATTTCAAATCCATTCACATTCCTCCTATAATTCAGTTCCAAAAGGCCAAAAGTCACACAGCCAGGTTTCTAGCACCAACAACACAACTTCTTGGGATAAATTTATTGTTGCAGTCAGGTTCACATTGCTGCCAGAAAAGACCCGACCAAGAGCACTTTGTGGAAGGAAAGGGTTTATTTTGGCTTATAGACTTGAGGGGAAGTTCTATGCATGAGATTGCATGGGAAAACAATGGCATGAGCAGAGGGTGGATATCACCTGCTGGCCAACATCAGGTGGAAAGCAGCAGCAGGAGTGCACGCCAAACACTGGCAAGGGGAATCTGGCTCTAACATCCATTAACCTGCCCCCCAAAATACACTGCCTTCAGGAGGCTCCAATTACCAAATTGCCACTGGCTTGGAACCTAGGACTCAGAGCACATAAGTTTATGGGGGATACCTGAATAAAACTACCACATTCTGCCCCTGGCCAAATCAGGTAGACATAGCAATAGGGGAGTGTACCAAACACTGGCAAGAGGAAGTGGTTATAATGCCCATAAACCCACCTCCCAATGATATACTGCCTCCAGGAGGCTTCAATTCCAAAATTGCCACCAGCTGTGGACCTAACATTCAGAATACATAAATTTATGGGGGAGACCTAAATCAAACCCCCACACATGTCGTGTACCACCTGATGTCAGAGTTTCTTAATGTTGCCTTTTCTAAACTTTCTTCCTGTCTGTCAAAACCTTATTCTGTCAAGTACCCAGAATTTACAGCAGTAATCAGACCACAGGCACACACACCAAAGTGGCAGTGCTGCCATTTTGCTACTGCTGCATATGTGTTCTGGGCTCCTTGTCCCAACAACTATTATTTCAACATGTCATCCAAGTGCATGGACTCTTATGTTGACGGGAAGAAGATGGGTATTAATTTAGTTACTACCATGCAAGTGCACTGACTTATATCTAAAGGAGTAAAGTAGGCATTAATTAGTTACTCCTATTTTCCTTTCTACTCTCCACAACAGACATGAATCAGTTCCTATTAATCCTTGAAACATCCTTTGTTCCTTTTCATGATCGCCTTTCAGAATTTAAAGAAGCTCACGATCCCTGGTGAAGTCTTTACCAGAACACAATACATGCCCAGGAAGCTTTGGGGCAGCAGCAGACTTTAAATAGTCTTGTCTGTTCATAAGTTACATATTGAACGTGAAAAATGAACTTGATTTTCAAATCTATAATGCAAAGAAACTGTCTATTAAGTGAGGGTTCAGATGTTCAATGCAGTTAAATAATGAATTAATGATGTTAGATGACCTCTACATAAACAATTAGAGTAGTGGACATGCCTAACGTAATGTTAAGGCAATGTTAACATAATGGCAAGGATATCAAGACCTGACCACATTTATCTATTTCATCAATTGCTGATTTAAACTTTATTTAAGATAACACCAAAATTCATTAAAGTCGGGCTGGAGAGATGGCTTAGTGGTTAAGCGCTTGCCTGTGAAGCTTAAGGACCCCGATTCAAGGCTCGGTTCCCCAGGTCACACGTTAGCCAGATTCACAAGGGGGCGCAGCGTCTGGAGTTCATTTGCAGAGGCTGGAAGCCCTGGCGTGCCCATTCTCTCTCTCTCCCTCTATCTGTCTTTCTCTCTGTGTCTGTCGCTCTCAAATAAATAATAAATTAAAAAATATATATTAAAAAATAAAAAAAATTCATTAAAGTCTAATTAGTTTGAACATTAAGAGAAGTGTCATCAATTTTATGTTTTAATCCATTGTCTGGCTTACTAAAACAGCAAATTAAAAATTGCATTGTGTTACTTGATTTGCTAATTTCCTTACCTAAGGAAAATTCCATTTTTGCAGCATGAAAAAATATGAAGATTTACTTAAAATCTCTGAAATTACTGGATTTGAAATAGGTATTAAACAATAGAAATGAAAAATATAAGGCTTAGATGGCAAAGAATAAATGAAAATGTTAATACAAAATTTGAGAGAATGTTGATTTTGTTGAGACTCAAGAGAAGACTACAAATGCTAGTGTAAATTAATGTACTATAGATTGACCATATCACTTCAGGTACTAGTCACTATATTATTGCTGTCTGTGGGACTTTCAAAACTACTCTGCCTTATATGTCTACATAGTTTAACTTCTTAAATTTTATAAACTACTTAACTTAGTATGAATTAAGAATACTAAATAACCAGACATGGTGGCACACGCCTTTAATCCCAGCACTCTGGAGGCAGAGGCAGGAGGATCACTGTGAGTTCGAGGCTACCCTGAGACTACATAGTAAATTCCAGGTCAGCCTGAGCCAGAATGAGACCCTACCTCAAAAAAAAAAAAAAAAAAAAAAGAGAAAATAAATAAACATTGAGAATAATAAAATAGCAATAACTTTGAGTGCTATTTTTAAAGTCATATGCGCTGACATAACAAAATAAATTAGCTTTTATTTCTTAGATTAGCACCAAGATGAATCATTTTTGCAGAATTAACTCAAAATATTGGCATGTCCTAAAGGGAAGATGAAGTTGGAAACTGATTTAATTAGCATAATTGAAGTACTATCTGAAAAGCTCTTGTATGTTAAATTTTATTTTTGTTTAGTTATTTATTTGTGAGAGAGAGAGAGAGAGAATGGGCATTCCAGAGTCCCTAGCCACTGCAAGCGAACTCTAGATACATGTTCCACCTTGTGCATCTGGCTTACGTGGGACCTGGAGAATCGAACCTGTGTCCTTAGGTTTCTCAGGCAAGCCCTTAACCACTAAGCAATCTCTCCAGCCCAAGCTGTTCTATTAAAAAAAAAAAATGTGTTCAAGGAAGACAGAAGGTCTGATTGGAGTTCAGTATGTCAAGAGAGGGAGAAGATGAGAGTTACTATGGCTGTACTTTTCCTTATGTGGAATCTACTGAACTCAAACAGCTCAATATCCAGCAAAAGTTGTGGCAATAACTTGGTGTCAGGAGGAAACAGCCTTGCATTGATTAGATTACCAATAAACAGCCTGTGAGGGTTCATGTGTCATTCAATGCATCTCATACTGAGGAAGCCTAAAATGTTAAAACTGAACATCAATTAAAAAGTTGTTGGTGTTATTCAATTCACTCTTTTCTCATGGACATGATTAGTGCCTGATTGGATATACTTTCCCCAATAGCAATCTTCTAGGCCTGCAAAGTATGACAGTAGTTTTTCAGAAAAGATCATAACACTTTGAGGTATGTGTGTTTGATGATTTCTTATCTGAGGAACTAGATCACTTTCTGAAAATGTTTAGACTAAAAATGTGAGTGCTAGCATTATGAGGCAACTGATGGCCATTCTTGTTTCTTTTGGTTGCTTGTCAAAAATGTGAGCAAAATCTTATTCCAAATTTATACTTGAAGAAAATGAGGTCTCAAAAGTATAATAAACGAATAAAAGTGACACAATGTGGTAGTTTAAGCCAAGTTTCATGGGATATTCTGGTGAGAGTTTTAAAATGCTAAATGAAGGTAGAATTGTATTTGGAGGCTTTGCTTAAGAATTTTCTCAGGGGAAGGAAAGACAACAGAGATCACAGTTAGAACTGGGCTACTGACATAAAGACTGGTTAAAGTCTACTGCCCATACCTAGAGGTTGAATTTGAAAGTAATGGACTTATGTATTTGGTGGAAGTTACAGAACTGAGAGATATAAGATTTAAAGCTGGGAAAAGTCAGGCAAGTTTAAGGTTACTGGCATGGACACTGGCTGTTAAAGCTGTTATTAAGCAAACTACCACCATTAAGGGTGTTTCAACTACTTTACACTTAAACAATAGAAAGGATTTCACCCAGGAAAGACTGGATGGTAAAACAGTAAACTATTTTTATTTATTTGTTTTTATGCATTATAGAAACATGTAAATTCATTTTTTAATTTTTTAAGTTTATTTCAGAGAGAGACGGAAAGAGGTAGAGAGAGAGTGAGAGAGAGAATAGGTGCATTAGGGCCTCCAGCCACTGCAAATGCACTCCAGATACATGCTTCTCCTTGTGCATCTGGCTTACATGGGTCCCGGGAAACCGAACCAGGGTCCTTTGGTTTTGCAGACAAATGCCTTAACTGTTAACCCATCTTCTCCAGCCCTGTAAATTCTTTTGAAGAATGTGAAGAAACCTGTTTCTTCAAGGTCATGATTTATTTCCTCCCCAAATGAACAATATGTGTCACTACATAAATGGTATTAATATTGGAAGCATGGTAAATGCATGGAACTATATTATGAAGTGCACAAGGTAACAGGAGCAGCTGCTGAGACAAAACATATGGAGCAGAGTGTGATGTCCCTGATCGAGAGACCAATGAGGCCATTGGAAAATGGATCATGTTTTACAATGGAATCCCAAAGATATTTTGGATATAGCAGTACTATAAAGGGGCTACCATTTAGTGCTTTTGGCTCAGGATGGAAGTTTCTCCTGGCTACTCAGCCTAGCTGGAATGATGGAAATTAAAATTCCAGAGACTGTCATTACTAGTAATGGATATCAGACCTGAACTGCAGATGTTTGATGTTTTCCTGATTGTTATTGATTTTGCATTGTTCAAGTCTCTCCTTTTATGCCTTATATCAATGAAAATGTTTACTCTATTCCATTATATGTTGTAAATATGTGACATGTTTTGATTTTGTAGGCCTCACAGTTAAGAGACAGTCCTCAATCTCAGATGAGACTCAGGACTTTGGAACAATCTTAAAGTTTATAAAAGACTATGGGGACCTTTGAAATTGCAGTAAATGCAATTTTAAATGTGATTGTAATGAGGTTGTAAAAGGAGGTAGGGGCAGAATGTGGTAGTTTGAATGTATGTTCCCCATAGACTCATGTATTTTGTTAAACTTTGTAACTTGGATCTCTGCTGCCTGGCTAAAGGAGGTGTTACTGGGGGAGGATCCAGGAGTCCAGCCCTAAGGTGTCACTGAGGACAGATCTGAATTCTAGCCCAAAGGTATAAGATAGTAGTTGGGTGCTAGGCATGGTGGCGCACACCTTTAATCCCAGCACTCGGGAGGCAGAGGTAGGAGGATCACCATGAGTTCAAAGCCACCCTGAGAATGCAGAGTGAATTCCAGGTCAGCCTGAGCTAGAGTGAGACCCTACCTTGAAAAACCAAAAAAATTAAAAAAAAAAAAAAAAAAAAAAAAAGCAGTTGGAGCTTTGGAGGTCCTGCTTGCTGCAGTTCCCTGGTGCTTGCTGCCAGTTTGTGTTGCTTTTGGTATTTTCTGGCTGGTGATGGTTTATCTCTGCTTGGGAATATGGAAGTATCTTCTTCTTCCACTGATGGAATTTTCCCTCTGGATTAGTAAGCTTGAAATAAATCCCTTCCTCCCCTAAACTGTGCCTGGCTTGGATGCTCATCATAACAACATGGAGCTGAATACAGCACACAGTTGTAAAAGTCAAAGCCTTCACAAGAAGAAAACAGTCCTTTCTCCAGAATGCTGGGTCCACAGCATTTTCTGGCTCTCTATATATATCAGTGTGAGATGAAGTAATGACTCTTCAACTAGGCATTTAGGAAGTAGAGGCATGAGAATAATGAGTCTTGGATACATCTTTAGAACAATAATTAAAGACTGGTGTGGTGGTTTGATTCAGATATCCTCCTGAACTTGGGTGTTCTGAATAATATGTTCCCAGCTCATGGAGATTTGGGAATTAATGCCTCCTGGAGGCAGTGTATTTTGGAGGGCAGGCTTATGGATATTATAGTCAGTTTCCCCTTGCCAGTGTTTAGCACACTCACCTGTTGGTATTATCCACCTTATGTTGGCCATGGGGTGATGTCCATCCTCTGCTCATGCTATCATTTTCTCTGCCATCATGCAGCTTCCCCCTTGAGCCTATAAGCCAAAATAAACCTCTTTCTTTTTTTTCCACAAGCTGCTCTTGGTTGAGTGATTTCTGCCAGAAATGCTGACTACAACATCTGGGAAGATAGGTCATTGGGTAAAATGCTTTTCATATAAGTATGAGCACTGAAGTTTAATTTCCAGCATCCACATAAAAAATCATTACTTGCCTATTATCCCTGTGATAAAGAGGTAGAGGCAGTAGGATCCCAAGGAGCTTACAGGATAGTTAGTGTAATCAAACTGGTGAGCCTCAGGTTCAGTGAGAGACCCTTCCTCAAGTGAAGAAAACATTCTAGCCTGTGAATACACATGCGTAATATCTTTCACTTTAACAAAAGCACCTGTTTTATCTTCTTTTAGCATATTGTTATTCAATTTAAAATTATATCCTATGTATGTAAAATAGTTAACATACTGAATGGCTAGCAGTTATCAACTTGGTTAGTTAGAATGCTGTTATCTTACTTGTATCATATGACTTAATAAAATTATTTCTAAATTCAGCTTTTCTGGGACTAAGATAAGTAAAAGGATATTTTTAAACTTACACTATAAACAAAGTTCATTAAAGAAATGTCAGATTACATTAGATGACATTGTCATTTATTTACTAGTCTATTTTAATCATGGATGGCTATATTCTCTTTTACATATAGATATATTTAAATAGAACTAGATTAAAGTAATGACTGGTACTCATCAAGTGTGAGCTTATTTATTTAAAAACAATGCTGTTTTCATTGATTTATGTTAAGTCTAAGAAAATTCTTATTTTGGCTAAGACAAAGAATTATACTTTAAAGAGTACATTGGAATCCACATAGGTGAGCAAGTGGAAGGCATACAAGATTGCTGTATAGTTCTAGAGGAGGTGAGCAAGTAGGAAGAATACAAGTTTGATGTATAGTCAGAATGCTATATAATAAGGATTAGTGTTGATCAGTACTTGATTGATTGCAGCTTAACACTTGGTTGTGTTTGGGTTATCTCTTGTCACTTTTGATATTTCTTAGTTTATAGTGCCCTTTCTTCTTTATTTTTATTTTGCTTCTTTGTTCTTCATTTCTTGGGACTGGGTCTTACTCTGGCTTAGGCCCAGGAATTCCTGGTTCCCAACTGACAGTATCAAGGGTGTGAGTCATGATGTCCACACAATTTAGGACTGTTGGTTTTGTTAGTTTGTGTGCTTCTTTTAATGCCCATGCATACATAAATATTAGAATCCAGTTTTGTTTGCCTCTGTATATTGCTCAGTTGGATTTTTTGTTTGGTCTATAAATTTCTTTATCTAGTCCACTACTTGAATATTTTTACTACTGCCCTCAAGCATGATTTGATCATTCTCATTCTATTTCAAACCTCTTGTCACATTCTCTCCAATGTATTACCTGTATATCTTATCACCTCCATAATTGCAACATCTCATGGCCTCAGTAATCACTGAAATCTGTGGAAACCAACAGGACCCCAAGTTCCATCTTCCAAATATTTGTGCCACCTCAGTCTTTTCCAAAGTAAATAGTGGTCATCATATTGACTCATCCTAAACTCCTCCCATTTCTACAGAACCAAAATAAGCCTGGTTAGCTTACCCACAAGCAATTGTTATTAGTTTTGTACTTGGTGAATACAGTGAACTTGGTACCATTGTTAGGCTTGTCCATGTCCTACCCCCTCCCCATTGGCACCTCCTTATTGAGGTATATGAGTCATGCATTGTGGAGTTAGCCCACAGTTATGGGTAGGAGAAATGTCTCTGTGTATCATGACCAACATGTGACTCTAACATTATTTCCGCCCCCTCTTCCACATATACTACAGCTTGGGTTACTCCTTCTCTTACTCTGAGAGTAACATAGAAACCATTATCTGGCACATTTAGCTCCTACCTTGAAGAAATAACATCTGATCTATATGTCTGAGAATAAAATACACAACTAGAAAACAAAGAATCAAAATAACACAAGTTGCAAGGTTTTCAACACAATAATATAAGAAACACAAAAAAATCATGTTAACATAAGTCCTCCAAAAATTATGAATCCAACATCAGCGACATCCAATGAGACTGAATTAGATGAAATACCCAACAGAGAATTACTTTAAATATGCTCAAAAAATAAATGATAAAATCAAAGGAATAAAAAAGGAAAACAAACTCCTGTTGTAGTTAGTTCCACATTGCTGGGACAAATATCCCACCAGACACAGTTCATGAAAGGAATGGGTTTATTTCAATTTAGAAATCCAGGAGAAGTTCCATAAATGACAGAAAAAGCTGTTTCACTTTCATAGATCCAAGCAGAAAGAAACCACCAAACAACCAGCATCACAAGCAAACACAAACTGTCAGAGTTCAAACCACTCTATACACACCTTTAACTGGAATCAGATGTGCCCCAGTAGCAGGAATCTGCCTGATAGAGGCTAAAGTTGCAAACTCAATTTCAATAAAATATCTGAGCCTATGATATTTACATTATCCCATTCAAACTACCACAAATCCCAGAAGTACATAGGAAGTAAATTAAACAAAATAAGAAGGCCAATACAAGGTACAAGTGAGAAAATAGAAATACTGATATAATATAATTCTGAAATACTAGAAATGAAAAACATAGTAAATCAAATATAAAACTGAAGGCAGTCTCATTAATAGAATGAAACAAGGAGAGGACAGAATATCTGAGTTTGAAGACAAGGTTGTAGATCTGGAGCATTCCAACAGGGAGAAAAAAGAAAAACCTAATAAGAAGGTAAAAATGAGAATTTCAAGACATTTGGGGCAGTGAAAAAAATCAAATATAAGAATTTATGCTATAGAAGAAGAAGCAAAATTTGGTCTAGAGGCATAACAAATATTTTTTAAAATATGGAAGAAAATTTCCAAAAATATGGAAAGAAATGTCAGTCAAGATACAGGAGGCATTTAGAACACCATACAGACAAGACATTAAAAAAACTTCACCTCAGTATATTAAACTACCAAACACACAGGCCAAAGAAGGAAGTAGGAGAAAATCACCTACTTAGCTATATAGGCAAACCCTGTATACTGACACCATAGTCACTCAAAACACATCACGAAAACCTATAGAACATACATAAACTCATGTAAACTAAACAGTATGCTACTGAAGAATGATTCATTGAAGAAATCAAGAAGGAAATCAAAAAATTCAAAAACTCAAATTATAATGAAGACATAACCTGCAAAAACCTATTGGACCCATTGAAGGTAGGCATAGGAATGAATTTTATAGCTTTAACTGCCTATATAAAGAAATTGAAGATGCTATGGGGTCCAGGGTCAAACAAGTAAGATCATCAACTCACAGAATGTGAGGCAAAGTTTTATTGGGTAAAAAAAAGAAAGAGTCTGGTATAGCAAGTCTGCACCCCAGAGGTAATCTTGGGTGGGGGGGGGCAGCTCTGCACTGTTCGGAGTGTTAGCTTTTATTGGAAATAGCCACATGATGTTAAAAAACAAACAGGATGGGAGTTAAACAATAAATCACAATTTACCTGTGACAGTAATAGTCACAAAAATTAAAAAAAAAAAAAAAGAGGAACTTGTAAACAGATCTGTTCCTCAGTTATAGAAGTACCACCTGGGATGTGAGGTAGGCCTGTAACCAGGAGTCCTGCTTATCTTAAGGAGTTTGCTTAACAATGCAGGTCCCAGGAAATGCTGTTTATCCCAGAATCTCCTGTTTACCTATTATCCCCATCTGCTTAAACAAGTGTTTCATTCCATTCTTTTATGAGCTCCTACAAGGGAGTGATTTCTATTTTTCTCTAAGCTAGGTATAAAGAAATGTAAAGAAATATAACATTTTGTTCAGTTTACAAAGAGATCACAAATAAACAACCAAATGTTATACCTTAAGGCAGGCCTCATAAAAAGAACAAGATAAATCAAAAATGAGTAGATGGAATAAAGTAATAAAGTTCAGGACAAAATTAATGAAGTAGAAACCAAAAAACCCCACAAAGAATCAATGAAAGAGTTGGTTCTTTGAGAGGATAAACAAGATTGTGCTGGAGAGAGGGCATAGTGGTTAAAGAGTTTGCCATCAAAGCCAAAGGATCCAGGATTGATTCTCCAGGACCAGTGTAAGCCAGATGCACAAGGGGGCACACACATCTGGAATTTGCAGTGGCTAGAGGCGTTGGCGTGCCCATTCTCTCCCTCTCTCTCTACCTGCCTATTTCTGTATGTCTCTCTCTCTCTCTCTCCCTCTCTCTCTCTCTCTCTCTCTCTCTCTCTCTCTCTCTCTCATAAGTAGAAATAGCTTATTTTTTAAAAGAAGATTGAGCCAGGCATGGTGGCGCATGCCTTTAATCCCAGCTCTTGGGAGGCAGAGGTAGGAGGTAGGAGGATCACTATAAGTTTGAGGCCACCCTGAGACTCCATAGTGAATTTCAGATCATCCTGGACTAGAGTGAGATCCTACCTTGCAAAATCAAAAAATAAAAATAAAAAACAAAAAAGATATTCGAGGTTTTTTGTGATTCCAAATGAATTTTTGGATTGTTTTTTCTATTTCCATGAAGAAAGCCTTTGGAATTTTGATAGGGATTGCATTAAATGTGTAGATTGCTTTAGGTAAGATTGCCATTTTCACAATATTGATTCTTCCAATCCAGGAACAAGGGATGTTTCTCCACTTTCTAGTGTCTTCTGCAATTTCTCACTTGAGTGTTTTAAAGTTCTCATTGTATAGATTCTTTACTTCCTTGGTTAGGTTTATTCCAAGGTTTTTTTTTTTGTTTTGTTTTTTTTTTTTTTTTTTGATGCAATTGTGAATGGGAGTGATTCTCTGATTTCATCCTCTGTGTGTTTGGAGAGTTCTCAAAGGAACAAATACGAATGGCATATAAGCATCTAAAAAAATGTTCTACATCACTAGTCATCAGGGAAATGCAGATTAAAACTACATTGAGATTCCATCTCACTCCTGTCAGATTGGCCACCATCATGAAAACAAATGATCATAAATGTTGGCGGGGATGTGGAAAAAAAGGAACCCTTCTGCACTGCTGGTGGGAATGCAATCTGGTCCAGCCATTGTGGAAAACAGTGTGGAGGTTCCTAAAACAGCTAGAGATTGATCTACCATATGACCCAGCTATAGCACTCCTAGGCATATATCCAAAGGATTCATCTCATTTCCTTAGAAGTATGTGCTCAACCATGTTTATTGCTGCTCAATTTATAATAGCTGGGAAATGGAACCAGCCTAGATGTCCATCAACAGATGAGTGAATAATGATGTGGCACATTTATACAATGGAGTTCTACTCAGCGGTAAAGAAAAATGAAGTTATGAAATTTGCAGAAAAATGGATGGACCTGGAAAGTATTATACTAAGTGAGGTAACCCAGGCCCAGAAAGCCAAGCGCCACATGTTCCCTCTCATATGTGGATCCTAGCTACAGATGACTGGGCTTCTGCGTGAGAATGAAAATACTTAGTAGCAGTGGCCAGTAAGTTAAAAAGGAGACATAAAGGGTAGAGAAAGGAAGGGAGGAGGATACTTAATAGGTTGATATTGTATATATGTAATTACAATGATTGTATGGGGAGGTAATATGATGGAGAATGGAATTTCAAATGGGAAAGTGTGGGGGTGGGGAGGGAGGGAATTACCATGGGATATATTTTATAATCATGGAAAAGTGTAATAAAAATTAAAAAAAAAATTTCAATTAAAGAAAACATAAACACTAAAAAAAAAAGATTGATAAACCTTTAGCAAAACTGACCAAAAGAGAGAGACAGAAGAAATTCAAATTAATAAAATTAGAGATGAAAAAGGTACCAGCATAACAGATAATCGTGGAGATCATGCTAATTGGCAAAAGTTTAATCTTTGTGTAAGACCCCCAAAACGAGGACCCCACGCTCTGCCTGGATATGGCGACACCCCAAATCACTCACGAGAAGCGGTCTTGATGCAAACTGCAAGAGGATTTTATTCCAAGCATGCTGGGGCCCACAGTCATACACCGCACAGGGGTAGAGGACTGTAGAGCCCTAAATGCAGGAACGGGACAGTTTTTATAGGTTTTCTAACAAAGCCTGTTCATTAGATCAATCAGTCTCCTGTGACCTTAGTGGTCAGCATTTGCGCAGGTCCTTGGGTGGGAGTAACAGAGTGTGGTATCAGTCTCCTATGACCTTGGTGGTCTGAGGCAGGCTGCTACTAAGGCTTATGGTGCAGGCTATTTACAGAAACCAAATAAGTGGTTCACTTTATTATTCATTTCCCATCCTTGAGGGCTATCTCATGCCCTTTTTACCTAGTTTTATATTAGGAGTGGGCTCTGATATAATGAGAAGAGGGATTTTTTACTTGCTTTCAACAGAGAGTAAAGCCTGGAGTTTGAGGTATGCAGGGGCCCGCTTAAGCTCCCTTTGGAGCGTGATAGTATTTCTGTGCTTCTGAATTCTTGGGCCTTTCATTTCCCACTTTTTCTCTTGTTAATAATTCTAATCCTAGAACTTGGAAGGACCAAATGTAAGCTTTTTCTTTGCCCTGAAGGCCCTTGTATTGTTGTCTAAGTATTATGATCTGGACTGCGCTCACTCATTCTCTAACAAAAGTAAAAATCTTATTAAGTATGCAAGGCCCAACTGAAAGCATCAGGAGCAAAACCATTAAGGGTCCCATCAGGGTGGAAAGCAGAGTAGTCATCCAGGGGGACTTGTTGAACCATCCCTCAAACCATCCTTGGTCAGTAGGACGAGGTAGGGGCCCTTCCACCGAGTCTCAAGGTTTCCTGCGCAGTGGCGTCTGGCATAGACCGAATCTCCCACCTGGAAGCGATGTGGGACCTGTAAGTCTCCTTCTCCTGAGTAAGCCTCCCGGAGTCGCTTCCACGCTCGTTGTCTCACCCACTCAAGCGCCTTGAGCCTAGAGAACAGAGGCTGGGAAAGTGGCACATCAGTACTATGTATAGAGGTTATTTCTACCAGTGGAGGAGGCCCCCCGTATAGCAATTCATAGGGGGTCAGTCCAAATTGTCTGGGTGTGTTTCTGACCCTAAAGAGCACAAGGGGTAGGAGAGCTATCCAATCATTAGCGCCAGTCTCTGCGGTCAATTTGGTTAGGGTCTCTTTAATGAATGGTTCTATTTATCCTTTCTACTTGTCCTGAACTTTGGGGTCTGTATGCACAATGTAACTTCCAATTAATTCCCAATATTTTGGTCAGTCCCTGACTTACCTGGGCAACAAAGGCTGGACCATTGTCTGTTTCTATTACCTTGGGTATCCCAAACCTTGGGAAAATTTGTTTTAGTATTTTTTTTAGCCATCACGGTTGAGGTTTCTTTCTTGGTAGGATAAGTATCCATCCTGAAAAAGTGTCTATAAAAAGTAGTAAATACTTATTACCATACATAGCTGGCTTTACCTCAGTGAAGTCCACTTCCCAGTGAGCACCTGGGTTGTCTCCTCTTAGCCTCTTCCCAGGAGGCATTCTTGAGGGATTAGCATTGACCATCTGGCAAGGTACACAATGCTTGATTACTGAGCCAGCTATCTCTGGCAACCTCAGAATATGGTAAGGAGACTTCTGTAACAGTTTTTGTAGATGTTTGGCCCCCAGATGGGTTAGGTGGTGTATTTGTTGAACGTACTCTAGTCCCTTCACTTGAGGTAGAATCTCTTTTCCCTCTGAAGTAAAACAGGCTCCCTCTGGAGTTTTGGAGAACTGGCCTAACTTTTTAACTTTTTGTCAATCACCTGGGGTATATCGTTGTTTACTTTTTTGTTTTTTGTTTTTGGCTTTTTTATTATGGGCAGAAGGTTGACCCCTGGGCAGCCTGCTTGGCCACTTGGTCAGCCATCTGGTTCCCTTTGGAGATAAAATCTTTGGCTTTTTGGAGGCCAGGGCAATGCATAATGGCCAGTCTTTTGGGTAGATGTAGAGCTTCTAGCAAACTTAGAATTTTTTCTTTGTTTTTAATTTCTTTCCCTGCTGAAGTAAGTAGCCCTCTCTGTTTGTAGATGGCCCCGTGTATGTGTGCAGTAGCAAAAGCATACCTGCTGTCCGTGTAGATGTTCACAGACTTTCCTTCAGCTAGTCGTAAGACCTGTGTGAGGGCCATGAGCTCAGACTTTTGTGCTGACTTTTCTTCTGGCAGACTGTTGGCCCAGACTGTTTGTGTTCCGTCTACTATCGTCGCCCCAGACATCCTCTTACCTTCTACAATGTAATTGCTCCCATCTGTGAACCAGGTTAATGTTCCTCAGGTCAGTGGGACATCTGTAAGATCCTTTCGGATCCCAGTTTTCTCAACCAGCAGTTGATGACAGTCATGAATCACTGTCTCATCAGTTTCTTCAGGCAGAAGAGTAGCGGGGTTGAGGGTGGCAGGAGGGGCAAACGTTATCCTATCGGTGAGGAGCAGGCTCTGGTAGTGAGTCATATGGGCGTTAGTCATCCATCGGTCTGGGGGCTGCCAGACAATGCTCTCCAGGGCATGGGGGGCAATGAGAGTTATCCTCTGCCCTAGAGTTAGTTTGTCAGCATCTTTGATCAATGTGGACACTGCCCCTATGGCTTTTAGACATATAGGCCATCCACTAGCCACAGGGTCAAGTTTCTTTGATAGGTAGGCAACGGGTCTTCTCCATGGCCCTAAGGATTGGGTTAAGAGTCTCCGGGCTACCCCCTTATGCTCATCTATGTAAAGGGTGAATGGTTTAGTCACATCGGGGAGGACTAGGGCAGGCGCACTTAATAGTGCCTTCTTGACGGTATCAAATGTCCCCTGGTGTTCAGAGTTCCAAGTGAATTTTCCTTTCTGTTTAGTTAGTGGATAGAGGGGGGCTGCTAGGGTTGCAAACCCTGGGATCCATAGTCTGCAGAACCCAGCTGTCCCCAGGAACTCTCTAATTTGTCTGGCCGTAGTTGGAACCGGTATTTGTACTACAGTCCTCTTTCGTGCCTCTGTCAGCCATCTTTGTCCATCCCGCAAGGAGTACCCCAAATACGTTACCTCTCTTTTGCATATTTGGGCCTTCTTAGCTGAGGCTTGGTAACCAAGGTCAGTCAGCTCCAGTAGTAATGCTTTTGTACCTTTTAGACAGTCCTGTTGGGTAGCTCCTGCCAGGAGTAAGTCATCAACATATTGAAGGAGGGTTACCTGGGGGTATTGAACTCTAAAATTGGTTAGGTCCCAGTGTAGGGCTTCATCAAAGATGGTTGGGGAGTTCTTGAATCCTTGGGCTTGGGGAGGGGCTCTGAGCCCCGTCCTCCCTAGTCTTTATTTTTTTTTTAAAGGGTTAGGACCCTAGGTCCTTTGCTGTTCTTCTTAGGGTGGTCTCTTGCTTAGTGCCCTTTTTCCTTGTAACAGGCACATTGATCTCTATCAAGTTGGGTCTTGTTGCCCAGGTTCCCTATCTGCCTAGGGCCGGTCCTAAACTTTTGAATATTTCTCTCTCTTCCTCCTTTTTTTTCTACCATTGTGGCCAGGATCCTCGTCAGATTTTTCTCTTGTCATCTATTGCGCTTATCCTCCCTTTCCTCTCTCTTTTTCTCATGTCTTTCCTCGCATTCTTCTCTCTCTCTTTCTTTCTTTTGCTCCTTTTTCTCTTCTGTCTCCCTTTTGTAATATACCTTTTTTGTCTTTTTTACTAAATCATGCAGCTCAGCTTCCTGTAATCTCTCCAATCTCTGAAGTTTCTTTCTGATATCAGGAGCTAACTGTCCTATGAAAGCTAATGTTACTGAGCCTTTTGGAATCTCAGAGGTGGGGTCAAAGGGTGTGAACCTCCTAAATGCTTCCATGAGCCTCTCAAGAAACATTGAGGGAGAATCCGTTGGCCCCTGCATCATCTCTCTCACCTTGGCCAAATTGGGGGGCCTTATGGAGGCACCTCGGAGACCTGCCACCAGAGCCCGGCGATAGATTTTTAAGCTCTCCCTACCTTCAGCCATATTGTGGTCTCAAACAGGGCGAGTCAGAGGGAACCCCATGTCTATCTCATGCTGCAGCTGCGTGGGCCGCCCATCGGCCCCAGGGACATTTTTTTGGCCTCTATTAAAATTCTCTCTCGTTCCTCGGTTGTGAAGAGTGTCTGTAATAGCTGTTGGCAATCGTCCCAAGAAGGCTGATGAGAAAACATAAGAGAATTCATCAGCCTCGTGAGGCGTTGGGGTTCCTCTGAAAAAGGGGGGTGGTTAGCTTTTTAGTTATAAAGATCTGCAGAGGAAAAAGGCCAATATTGGAGGGGTTGTAGTTGGCCCCCCAGCATGGGAGGACCTGCCTCGCATAGTGGCAGTGTTACAATTTTATTTGCTCCCTCCGGGGTAGCATCTCTCTGGCTCCGTGTATTTGAGGCTGGCTCTCCCATTTCCAGGGCTCAGGAGGGGTGGAGGGAGGAAGCTTAGGCAAGCTGGGAGGCGGAGGCTCAGGGATGGTGGGGGGGCAGAGGCTTGGGAAGGGTGAGGGGCGGAGGTTTGGGAAGGGCGGAGTTTTGGGAAGGGTGGAGGGCAGAGGCTTGGGAAGAGCGAGGGTCCGTCTCTTGGCTCCTGGGACTAGGTAAGGCGGGGAGGGGCAGGCTGAGTCTCCGGCCAAGCCACAGACTCTTTAATCTTGGAATAGATACGAGGGGGAGGTCTGGCTCCCTCAAGAGAGGGCTTTTTTGCATTTTCGAGAGTCAGGACTCTGGAGCTTGAGTTCCTTGGTTTATTTAGCCATGGCCTGACCCACGCCGGGGGGTTGTCCATCAAATCCTTCCATGTGAGGATATAAGCCTCCTGGTTGGGACGGGATCCTGGTCCATTCTGAAAAATAATATCTTTAACAGCCAGAATAGTCTCGGAATTAAAGGTTCCTTCTGATGGCCTTCTGACTTTATAAGTTGGCCACTCAGAGGCACAAAACATTTGTCAGGGTCTCTTTTTAACCTCAACTGACAAATTATGGGCCCTAGACTTAACTTCAGTGCAATGGTCAAGAGTCAAGTTAAGGGCATTTATCATTGTCTGTCACATGACAAAAACTATAAACAAAGACACAAAGGACAACAATACACACAACTGAGACTAACAGATTCAGAAATCAGCAGCCCGTCCGTGTCTTCCACAAGCAGGCAAAAGGATCTGACGGCCGCGGAGGCTCCCTCCGCCTCAACAACAGAACTCGTTCCTCTGACCAACAATAGGAGACCACCAGGCGTCCCTGGTTCTCCTTACCTCCTGGGGCGTCCCTCAGGGTGGCAGCCTGTGATCCTCCTAGCACGTCTGCTGATCACAGTCCTCTGTTCCTTACGGCCTGAGAGGACAGCTGCAAACCAAAAACTGAAAGCGCGCATCCCAGAAAACATATTCAGATGTCCCAGAAAACAGATACTCAGAACAGAAACATTAATCAGCACACATTCATTCCAGGGGGGGTCCCCATCACCTCCAAGTCGGTTCTCGGGTGTGAGGGGTGGTCACAAATCACGGACAAGCCCCAAAATGTAAGACCCCCAAAACGAGGACCCCACACTCTGCCCGGATATGGCGATACCCCAAATCACTCACGAGAAGTGGTCTTGATGCAAACTGCAAGAGGATTTTATTCCAAGCATGCTGGGGCCCTCAGTCGTACACCGCACAGGGGTAGAGGACTGCAGAGCCCCAAATGCAGGAACGGGACAGTTTTTATAGGGTTTCTAACAAAGCCTGTTCATTAGATCAATCAGTCTCCTATGACCTTGGTGGTCAGCATTTGTGCAGGTCCTTGGGTGGGAGTAGCAGAGTGTGGTATCAGTCTCCTATGACCTTGGAGGTCAGCATTTGCATAGGTCCTTGGGTGGGGGTAGCAGAGTGTGGTATCAGTCTCCTATGACCTTGGTGGTCTGAGGCAGGCTGCTACGGCTTATGGTGCAGGCTACTAAGGCTTATGGTGCAGGCTATTTACAGAAACCAAATAAGTGGTTCACTTTACTATTCATTTCCCATCCTTGAGGGCTATCTCATGCCCTTTTTACCTAGTTTTATATTAGGAACGGGCTCTGATATAATGAGAAGAGGGATTTTTTACTTGCTTTCAACAGAGAGTAAAGCCTGGAGTTTGAGGTATGCAGGGGCCCGCTTAAGCTCCCTTTGGAGCATGATAGTATTTCTGGGCTCCTGAATTCTTGGGCCTTTCATTTGCACAGGTTACCTAAGCCTGGGGAGATGAAAGACTATCTGCTTTGGGAGGAGCTTCTTTTTTTTTTTTTTTTTGGTTTCTCAAGGTAGGGTCTCACTCTGGCCCAGGCTGACCTGGAATTCACTATGTAGTCTCAGGGTGACCTCAAACTCATGGTGATCCTCCTACTTCTGCCTCCGGAGTGCTGGGAATTAAGGCGTGTGCCACCATGCCCGGCTTTGGGAGGAGCTTCTTAAATACAGGAAACTCACAATGCCTCCAAAGATTTCCTGCTAAAGGTAAACAAACAACTCATGATCTGAACTGATGCAAACTCATGATCAGACTTCCTACAGCACTGCCTGAAACTGAATAAAAGCTGCAAATGCAGTCAGTTCAGCTTCCAGTAGAGTGCATTCCCTGGCCCTCCATTAAATCATATTCTGCTTGGTATGTGTTCATTTGCATTTACCCAAACACCACTGGCAGTGTGCACAAATGGTGTCCAGAACAGGGGCTTTATAACTTCAAGAGGTGTGAAAAACTGAGGGAACTGAGGGAAAAAAAAAAAAAAAGTAAAACCAAGGGGAGCTCTGCAGTAGTACTATAAATAAAGAAATTTCTGCAGATCCTTAGGAAGTGATTCAGTCAAGGGAACATGGAGGAATAATTTTCCACAGAACAGAAAGAATATATTAAGGTTTTTTTCAACATTAAAAAGAAATCCTCAGGGGTTCAAGTCTCAGAGAAACAACTCTTAAAGCCATTGAAGTTAGTAGTTGAAATTAATGTTTGGTTTTCTGACAATGGCACTGGGGATCAGGAGACAGAGTATGAGATGGGATCATGAGAAAGGAGTTCTCCAATGTTGTCCCTCTTTGCCAGTTCTGCTCTCAGACTCAGATCTTCCTTCTGGGGGAACATCCTCCTCTTTTCCCATTAAACAGTTACTACTATGACCGCTCACTTTGCCTGGACCAAGGAAGTGACATTGCCCTCTTTCACTGTGCCATAGCAAATAGCAATGTCTCTCTCTCTCTCTCTTGCTTTCAAACATGTGTTGAATAATTCTGTTTGGCTTTGCTAGTGAAATGTCATACAGGCTGATCCCCAAGATTTTCAAACCACTCTCCTATCCTTAAGAGAGCAACTGGAAACATCATACAGACTAGATTCAAAATATTAAAAATTGGCTTTATTCTAACCTTTCTCTGCTGGTTATGAGCCTGGTAAATCTTAAATCTGGATTTTCACTGGGTGCTTGAAAGAATTTTCCTATCTTTCAAGCAGAGTAAATAAACTGAAAAAAATATGAACTTAAAATATATTTGTATCTGTAAAGACTTCTCCCTCTGTGCTGTTTAGCTCTCAAAAACAAATAGATAATTAACTGTTATAAATCTACACAAGTAATTTCACCAGTGATTTAGGTTATTGAGTTTTATATCTCAAAAGATATAAAATAGCAACTTGATTTTCTTAAGGTGCACCTGAGATTTATGGATTTGTAGTGTGTGTCCATGATGTTTTCATGTTTGTTTTTGTATGTTATCTTGTGAAAAAAAATATAGAATAGCAACATAAAATTCAAAATGTATAAAACATGTGGCCACTTAAATTTTTCATTATTATTAATTTTGCTTCTGATATATTTTGGTATACCAACTTAAAGTATGAATTGTGTGAACATGAATGTTTTGGTGCTATATTAAAAGGTCTAATAAGTACCTATTCATAAAGTTAAGTAATCTTAACTTCTTAAAACCTACAAAATGCTATTTTTAATTTAATTTTATTCATTTATTTGAGAGAAAATGGCACACACACAGAAAATGGGAGTGGACACACCAGGACCTCCAGCCAGTGCAAACGAATTCCAGATTCATGTGCCACCTAGTGCATCTTGCTTACGTAGATACTGGGGAATTTAACCTGGGTCCTTAGACTTCATAGGCAAACACTTTAACCACTAAGCCACCTCTCCAGCCCAAAATGTTATTTTTAGATTTACTAGCCATTTCATGAAATTGCAAATGCTGCTTTTTTTTTTGGATGATAGCTATTCTGACTGGAATGATATGAAATTCTAAGTAGTTTTATTTTGCATTTCCCTGATGGATAAAGATGTTGAACATCTTTTTTAGATGTTGATTGGCCATTTCTATTTCTTCCATTGATACTTTCTGTTCAGTTCTCTGCCCGTGTTTTCGAATGGGGTAATTGCATTTTTGGTGCTCAGTTTTCAGAGTTCTTTGTATAATCTAGATATTAAACCACTGTCAGATGTATAGCTGGTGGAAGCTTTCTTGTATTCTGTATGTTGTGTGTTGACTTTGTTGATGGTTTGCTTAGATGTCGTACAGTTTTTGTTTTTTTTTTAATTTCATGAGATCCCACTGGTTGAGTGTTGACCCAAGTTTTGGAGTCTTATTCATAAAATCTTTCCTTATACCTATGTCTTGGAGTGTTCTTGCTACTTTCTTCTCTATTCATTTAATAGTTTGAGGACTTATATTGAGGTCCTTGATGTATTTGGAGTTAATTTTGTGCAGGGGAGAGAAGAGGATCTACATTCATTCTTCCGCATGTGGTGTCCCCAGCAACATTTGTTGAAAATGCTGTCTTTTCTCTAGTGTGTGCTTTAGGCCTTTTTGTCAAAGATCTGGTGGCTATAGTTATTTGAACTTCTGCCAGGATCTTCTACCCTATTCCATTGATCTATATGTCTGTTTTGTACTAGTAGCATGTTTTATTTTTTTAATACTACATCTTTGCAGTATATCTTGAAATCAGGTTTGCATTATAAATGGTAGAAAATAAATATTTTTTATTTTAACAATTTTGAGGATAAAATTCAGTGACATTGCATTCACAGTAATGCTTCTAAAATGATGTTTATTTTTGAAACCAGGTCTTATGTATGTCAGGATAGCTTTGCAACTCACTATATAACCAAGAATGACCTTGAATTTCTCATCATCCTGTTTCCCCAACCCAAATGCTGGAATTACAGAGATGCGTCATCTTGTCCAGCTTATTTGGTGATGAGGACCTCATGTATGCTTGTTATTACTGTACTAAGTGAGCTATATCCCCAGCACCAGCTCCAGTTCTTGTTTTTTTAGTTTGTTTGTTTTTGTTTTTGTTTTTGTTTTTGAAGTAGGGTTTTACTCTAGCTCAGGCTGACCTGGAATTCACTATATGAATTCCTTTATTTCCTTTATGTAATTTGTTAATGCCTTAGCTACTTTACATACAAAAAGTATATTACTGGTTGTCAAAGGTAGTGGTAGAATACAGAAGGTGGAGTTGAGGAATACACACTAACAGACATTCTAATATCAAATAATAATGAAGAGTTCAAAGCTCTGTAAATGCACTAAAATCACGGATTCAATAATTTTAAGGGTCAAACTATGTGTGAATTATATAATATTAATACTATTTAATTATAAAATATTAAAGAACAGTCTATTTACTGGAGTTCTAATGTACCTCACACACTGTGTTAAGGGTTTGGCCATTTTCAGCCATAGGGTCAACCTTCTTGGGGAAAATTGTGTTATTAACATCTCTAATACTTTTTAAAATATTTTATTTATTTATTTGATAGACAGTGAAAGAAAGAAGCAGGCAGAGAGAGAATGGGTGCACCAGGATCTCTAGCTGCTGCAAACTCCAGGGCATGCATCACTATGTGCATCTTGCTTATAAGCATCCTGGGGAATCAAACCTGGTTCCTTAAGCTTTGCAGGCAAACACCTTAACCCCTAAGCCATCTCTGCAGCCCCATATCTAACATTTAGTATACAGAGGAAAAACCTTAGCATTTGAATATGGTTTATATTGCTTCTGAAAACAAACTACTTATAAGTACTAGTGCTGTGATCCATATCCTATCTCCAGTAATCAAGCTTTCAGTCTTGAAATTATATGCTGCTACATAATTGAGAATGTATTTCTATAGAAATATTATGCCATCTCAGTGCACCAATTCACCTGTCTCCCAGTAAGATGTCTGAGTAATATTTCTCCAACAATGATGTCTTCCATCTCCTTCCCTCATTGTTCAAAGGCTTCTAATGATGTTTCTGGAAAGTTTGTCAGTGTATAACTTTCCTATACATTTTTTTACACTACTTTTTAATTGAGAACTTTAGTATATGAACACAGTGTAATTTGATTGTACTTCTGTCTTATTATTCTCTTGTGTCCCTTCTCCTTATTCCCCACCCCACTGAAGATCCTCTTTTTTCTAAGTGCCATCCTTCTGCTCTATTTGTCTCATATTTATTGTCCTCCATGTCAAAATATTGGTGGGCTCAGCACAGTGAAGGTCTTGTGAGTGTATAAATAACCACTATATGGTAAAGAATGCACCAGTCAGTTTAAACCCTGTGGCTCTTACATTCTCTCTGCATTGCCCCACCCCCAGCAATGTTCCATGGAGAGTGTTCGCTAGCTAGCAGTGAGAGAAGCATTCATACTCATTCTGACACTTCCTATGCAAAATTCCCTAAGTACTATCAGGAGTGATAGAGGTGACTTGTTCAGTGTCTGCACACTGGGATTTTCTTGTCATTTTGATTAGTTTTGGGTCTCACTGGCATTTTCTACCATCTGTAAGAATAAGCTTTTCTAACCAAAATGGGAACATCATTAATCAAAGGCCACAAACACACATTTAGAAGGTTTTTTTTTATGTGCATAATATTTCCATGTAGACAAATAGCAGTGGTAGCTTTCCTGTATTGTTATGACCATTCAGTCATTAAATTCATACTCAGCACCAGGCATGAAATCCCTCCTGCTGAGTTTGCCTCATACTTAATCAAATAGCAGTTGATTACCTCCTTAACCTTTGTGCCACTATTATACCCATAAGTACATCTTGCCTGTCTGGTTGATTTTGAAGCTTACAAGATCCACAGTTTATTCTGACTATTGACAACTTTTTCTCCTCCCACAGCTCACACAGCGCTTTAAAGCACTACAACAGCTATCCAGCAGAGAGATGGCTTCCAGCTCAGTTACAGCTCAGTTTAATTTTTCATGGAATGGTGCAGAGTAGTTTTGACATGGATCATTCTTCTGATTGAATTGAAGTATCCTAACATGTGGCTAAATTGCCAATTCAGTGAGTTAAAGTAAAAGGACAGGACACCAAGTGAGAAAAGTTACATGAGAACAGAACTTTTATTTGAGTCCTTATTTTCCAGGTGTGTGTGTGTGTGTGTGTGTGTGTGTGTGTGTGTGTGTGTTCACACACACACGTGCATAAGAATTTGAACCTGAAGCCTCACACATACTAGGCAGACATTCTTCCACTAAGTTATACCCGTAGGCCTGTTACTAGATTCCTAACTACTAGAAGTCACTTGTGAGAAACTCAGATGAGATTCCTCATTTCCATGTAAAGATATGTAAAGTAATGGGATATTCTTGTCCATCTTTGTCAGTCCCCTTGTTTTTTTTCCAAAAGAGGAATGCATTACCTGATTAATAACTTGAAGCTAGATTTTAGTGTTTCTAATTTTATATATATATTTTTTTCAATTATTTATTTATTTATTTGAGAGCAACAGACACAGAGAGAAAGACAGATAGAGGGAGAGAGAGAGAATGGGCGCGCCAGGGCTTCCAGCCTCTGCAAACGAACTCCAGACATGTGCGCCCCCTTGTGCATCTGGCTAACATGGGACCTGGGGAACTGAGCCTCGAACCGGGGTCCTTAGGCTTCACAGGCAAGCACTTAACCGCTAAGCCAACTCTCCAGCCCTAGTGTTTCTAATTTTAAAGCAGCATCGTACTACCACCAAAGACTTCTTAAGGAAGAGGAGGAGGAAGGATGATTGTTGAAAGGACTAGTTATTAGAACAGAAAAAATCAAAATCTATTGGATTTGTATAATATTTAGGAGATGGGAAAATGAAGATGTTTGAAATGTGAAGCATTAAAGTAGCTCATAGTTTGAGAGCTTCTGGTCCAGATGGCATCAGCCTAACCTCTCCTCTCTTCACAAGGAAGAAAAAGCAAGACCCTTAAGGTTCAGGGATTTTATTTATTTATTTTTAGGGATTTGATGATTCTAGTAGGCTTCCAGTGGGAGGGGCTGAAGGAGCAAAATAGGGAATCCACTGATTCCCACACTCTCAGGTAGCCCGCCAGTCCCCCTGTCTACTCAAACAGCTGTCCTAGCTGCAGTCCCAATAGGAGGTCCCTCCTGCACTAATTGCAGGCCAGGTGATCCCAGCTAGCAGCTAGGTGCTCCACCCTAGGCTTTCCCACCATCAGTCAGAGCTCCATAGGTGTGATCACTGTCCCAGTCCCACCCAGCCCTGTGGACCCGTGCACAGGCGAACTCCAGTCCTGCCTAGCTTTGCAGACCAAAGAGCACAATAGCCAGTCCCACCCAGCCTTGCTGACCCCCACCAAGGCAAATGCAGTTCCAGCCTTATGGACCCCCCAGGCAGGTGACCTATGGTCCCACCAAGCCTTGCTGACCCGCACATGCTATCACCATCCCACTCAGCACTGCACTTTCCCACCCCAAACAGGGACCCAGGCTATTGTCTCCACCCTTGCCTTTCTGAACAGACCGTGAATTCTCCATCCCACTCACTGCAGTCCCCCACCCCTGGCCAGCAGGCTAGCATCCCACTCTGTAGGCATTCTGAAACATTGTGATGGGCAGACCACAGCATAAAAGCACAAGAAATCAGATGCAAGTAAATCCAGCTAGATTTCCCAGTCCTACAATGGATCTCTCCAATCAAAATGTAAAAGAGACAATAGGATCAGAACCCCAAAATGAAGAAATAACCTATGTAACCCTGGCCAAGCAAATAGCAGAAACTGCAAAAACAACAAAGGACCAATAATTGTATGGATGGTATGGTCACTACATTAGACTTATTAGAAAAGAACCAGGAAGAGTTCCTATGACACTTGAATGACCTGAAGGAGAGAAAAAAAAAAATAAAAGAGGACCTCGATAACCAGCTGGCTAAGTGCAAGGAAGACAAAAAATACAAAGATGAGCTCCAAGGAGCATTATGAAAAATCAGAAAATGAAGTGAAAATGGAACTCAACAGAGGGTTGGAAACTATACATTAATTAACAAAAAAACAGTAGAAAATACAAAACAAATTGAACACGTCCAAATCTCTATAGAAGCTCTCAAGAATATAGTCTGCCATGTGGAGGATAGAAACTCAGAACTGGAAGACAAAACAGAAGAAACAGTTCATGAGTCCCAAAGTTTCAACAAGTTCAAAAACTTCTGTAAACAGAACATGGAGGAACTGTAGGGTGCCCTTAAGGGTCCAAACATTCAGATCCTGGGAATACCAGAAGGGGAAAAAATACAGACCAAAGGCATGTAAAACTTATTCAAAAATATTGTCAAAGAAAACTTTCTCACTCTCTCAAAAGAAAGTCCCATCAAGGTACAAGAAGATAGCAGAACTCCAAACAGACTGGACCAAAGCAGAAATTCTCCATGACATGTTATCATAGGCACTCTAAACATGGATCACAAAGAGAAAGTCCTAAAAGCAGCTAGGGAGAGATGACACATTACATATAAAGGAAATCCCATCAGAATTACTTCAGACTTCTCAATAGAAAGCCTAAAAGCCAGAAGGGCCTGAAATGGAACACTTCACACTCAAAAAACTTATGGCTTCCAATCCAAACTACCCTACCCAGCTAAAGAATCTCTCAGATGGTGAAAGGCAAACTTTCCACAATAAAGCTCAGATATATAATATGTGAACACAAAGCCAAACCTACAAAGAGTAATACAGGGAATGCTTTACACAGAAGATTCAAATAACAAACCTCAAGTGCCTATGAGCAGATCACAATAACCAAAGTTCAAAAAGTCACAAAAGATACAAAGACCAATAAAACACCAAACTATATAAAACACAACAATATGGCAGGTTTTAAATCAAACCTCACAGTTACTAGCCTAAATGTCAATGGCCTTAATTCACCCATCAAAAGACATAAGCTAACAGGCTGAATCAGAAAATTAGACCCCTCAATCTGCAGGCCTCAAGAAACCCACCTCACCACTAAAGACAGATACCTCCTCAGAGTGAAAGGGTGGAAAATGATATTCCAAGCAAATGGAAATAAGAAGCAAGCAGGAGTAGCTATACTTATGTAAGATAAAATAGGCTTCAAACTAAAAGTAATCAAAAAAGACAAAGAAGGGCACTTCTTACTTATCAAGGGAATGATCCAACAAGAGGATATCACAATCATTAATCTTTATATAACAAACACAGGTGCACCAGAATTTATAAAACAAAACCTACTTGACAATAAAAACCACCAACATCATCATAGTTGGGTACTTCAATACCCCACTGTCAGTAATAGATAGATCATCCAAACAGAAAATTAACAGGGAAGTAAGGGAACTCAACAACAGAATAGAACAATGAGACCTAATGGACATCTACAGAACATTCTACCCCCAATCTACACATTACACATTCTTCTCAGCAGCCCATGGAACCTTCTCTAAAATAGACAGTATACTGGGTCATAAAGTCTGTCTCCATATATTTAGGAATATCAACATAATTTCTTGCATGATATCAGAACACAATGCTGTATTGTTAGAAATTGACAAGTAAACATGTGCCAGGAACACAAACAACTCCTGGAAACTGAGCAACATACTCTTAAACAATAAGTGGGTAGTAGATGAAATTACAAAATTTATAGAAATGAATGACAATGAGAACACAATGTACCAAATCTTATGAGACACAATGAAGGCAGTCCTCAGGGGAAAATTCATTGCACTAAATGCCTTCATACCAAAGACAGAGAGATCCCAAATCAATAACCTAACTACCCACCTAAAGGCACTGGAAAAACAAGAAGGTTTCCAACCTAAAAAGCTCCAGATGGAAAAAATAATCAAGATCAGAGCAGAAATTAATGAATTGGAAACTAAAAACAATTAAGAAAATTGATGAAACAAAGAGCTCATTCTTTGAAAAAATAAACATGATTGGCAAACCCCTGGCCAATTTGATTAAGCAAAAAAAAAAAAGAGATACTTCAAATTAACAAAATCCAAAATGAAAAAGGAGAGATTACAACAGAAATAAATTAAATTGGGAGAAACATCAGGACTTACTTCAAACACCTGTACTCCACAAAATTGGATAATATGGAGGAAATGGAAGAATTCCTGGACACATATAACCTACCAAAGCTAAACTCAAAGCAAATTAATCTCCTAAACAAACCTTTCAAAACTACTAAGAATGAAGAGGTAATGAAAAACCTCCCTAAAAAGAAGAGTCCAGAACCAGATGGCCTCTCAGCTGAATTCTATTAAACCTTCATGGAAGAGCTGAAACAATTTTTTTCTCAAATTGTGCCAAACAATTGAGAACAGGGAAAGCTTCCCAACTCCTTCTATGAAGCCACAATCACCCTAATACCAAAACCAGACAGAGATGCCACAAGAAAATAAAACTATAGGCCTATTTCCCTGATGAATTTTGATGCAAATGTCCTGAACAAAATCCTCACAAACTGAATTCAACAGCAAATCAGAAGCATTATCCACCTAGATCAAATAGGCTTCATCCCAGGAATTCAGGGATGGTTCAACATACAGAAATCAGTTAATGTAGTACACCACATAAATAAGCTTAAAGACAAAAAAAAAAAAAACACAAAAAACACATGATCACCTCAATAGATGCATAAAAGACCTTTGAAAAAATGCAACATCACTACATGATCAAAACATTGGAGAGAATAGGCATGGATGGTCTACATCTCAACATAATAAAGGCTATATATAAAGATCATGAAGCCCAAAAAATACATAATGAGGAGACTGAAGTTCTTATTGAGATCAGGAACAAGACAGGGATGTCCACTCTCACCTCTGCTCTTCAACATAGTACTGGAATTTCTAACTCAAGCAATAAGACCAGAGAAAAAATAAAAGGGATACAAATTGGAAAGGAAGAAGTTAAGTTAGCCCTATTTGCAGACAACGTGATTCTATATATAAATGACCTGAGAACCTCCATCTCAAAACTCTTACAAGTGATTAACTCCTTCAGCAAAGCAGCATGATACAAAATTAATGCACAAAAATTAGTAGCCTTTATATATGCAAAACACAAAGATACAGACAAAGAAATTAGTGACATTGTCCCATTTTCAATAGCAACAAGAAAAAAAAAATATAGCATGAACCAAGGAAGTGAAAGATCTGTACAATGAAAACATAAAAACATTCAAAAAAGAAATTGAGGAGGGCTTGAGAAAATGTAAAAACCTCCCATGGTCCTGGATAGGCAGAATTAACATTGTGAAAATGGCAATCTTACCAAAAGCAATATATAGACTTAATGCAGTACCAATAAATATCCCAACATCTTTCTTCACAGAGATAGAAAAAATGATCTCCAAATTTATATGGAAATGTCAGAAGGCCTCAAATATACAAGCATATCTTTAGCCAAAGAAACACCTCTGGAAGCATCATCATACCTGATCTCAAGCTATACTACAAAGACATAGTAGTAAGAACAACATGGAGAGACCTGGCTGGAAACTGAAGGCAGTCCTTAGGGGAAAATTCATAGCACTAAATGCCTTCATAACAAAGACAGAGAGATCCCCAATCAATAACTAACTAGCCACCTAAAGGCACTGGAAAACAAGATCCAACCCTAAAAGCTCTAGATGGAAAGAAATAATTAAGATCAGAGCAGAAATTAATGAATTGGAAACTAAGAAAACAATTAACAAAATTGATGAAACAAAGAGTTGGTTCTTTGAAAAAATAAACAAGATTGACAAACCCCTGGATAATTTGATCATGAAGAAAAAATAGATGCTTCAAATGAACAAAATTAGAAATGAAAAGGGGGAGATCACAGCAGACATAAATGAAATTGAGAGAATTATCGGGTCCTATTTTTAAATCATCTACTCCACAAAACTGGAAAATATGGAGAAAATGGAAAAACTCCTAGACACACACCATCTACCAAAGCTAAACTCAGAGCAGATTAATTTCCTAAACAAAATGATCACACCCATCAAGATTGAACGGTAATTAAAAAACAAAAACAAAAAAAAAAAAACTCCCTACAAAGAAGAGTCCAGGACCAGATGGCTTCTCAGCTAAATTCTATCAAATCTTCATGTAAGAAACCAATCTTTCTCAAACAGTGCCACACAACTGGAAATCAGGGAAAGCTCCCCAACTCCCTCTATGAAGTTATGATAACCCTAATACCAAAACCAGGGACAGATGCTACAAGAGAAGAAAACTACCGGCCTATTTCCCTGATGAACTTAGACACAAAGATCCTGAACAAAATTATTGCAAACCGAATTCAACAACGCATCAAAAGCATTATCCAGCTTGATCAAGTGGGATTCATCACAGGAATGCAAGGGTGGTTCAACATATGGAAATATGTCAATGTAATACTCCACATAAACAAGGCTAAACACAAAAACCACATGATCATTTCAATAAATGCAGAAAAGGCCTTTGACAAAATACAGCATCACTTCATGATCAAAACATGGGAGAGAATCAGGGTGATCAGTTTATATCTTAACACAATAAAGTGTTTGTACAAAGATCCTAAAGCTCAAATAATATTTAATGGAGAGAGAATGAGGGAATTCCCATTGAGATCAGGAATAAGACTGGGATGTCCACTCTCACATTTGATCTTCAATATAGTACTGGAAGTCCTAGCTCAAGCGATAAGACAGGAAAAAGAAATAAAAGGGATACAATTTGTAAAGGAAGAAGTTAAGTTAGCACTATTCACAGATGACATGATTCTCTACATAAGAGACTGGAGAGCCTCCATCCCAAAACTCTTAAAGGTGATAAACTCCTTCAGTAAAGTAGCTGGATACAAAATCAGTGCACATAAATCAGTAGCCTTTCTATATGCAAATGACAAAGATACAGAGAAAGAAATAAGTGGCATTGTCCCATTTTCAATAGCAACAAAAAAAGTAAAATACCTTGATATAGCATGAACCAAAGAAGTGAAAGATCTGTACAATGAGAACATAAAAATACTCAAAAAGAAATTGAGGAGGACTTGAGGAAATAGAAATATCTCCCATGCTCCTGGTTAGGCAGAATCAACAATGTGAAAATGGCAATCCTACCAAAGGCAACATACAGATTTAATGCAACCCCAATCAAAGTTCCAACATTGTTTTTCACATAGATAGAAAATAGGATCTCAAAATTCATATGGAAAACCACATGGCCTCAGATATCAAAGCATATCCTCAGCAAAAGAAACACCTCTAAAGGCATCACCATATCTGATATAAAGCTATATTACAAAGCCATAGTAATAAAACAGCATGGTACTGGCATAAAAACAGGAGTATAAGCCAATGAAATAGTATCGAGGACTTTGGGTAAAGCAACTACAGCTACTTTATATTTGACAAAGTCCCTAACAAGATAGGCTGGATAAAATACAGCATCTTCAACAAATGGTGTTGGACAAACTGGATAACCATATGAAGGAAATTGAAATATTAATCCACACATCTTGCTATGCACAACAATCAAGTCCAAATAGATCAAAGACCTCAATATAACACTGGAAACTCAGCTACTACTGGAAGAATATATAGGAGGAACATGTCATGATACAGGAATGGAAAAAGACTTCCTGAACAAAACCCTAATAGCACAGGATCTTAAACAATCACTCAACCAATGGGATCTTATGAAGCTGAAAAGTTTCTTCACAGACAAACATACAATAAGCAGAGCCAATATATTACCCACAGAATGTAAGAAAATATTTGCTGAATGTCCAACTGACAGAGGCCTAATCTCTAGAATCTACAAAGAACTCAAAAGCCTAAACAATAAAGAGTCAAACTACCCACTCACAAAATGGTGCAAAGAACAAAACAGGCAGTTCACAGAGGAAGAAATACAAATGGCAAATACACACTTAAGAAAATGTTTATCATCCCTAACCATTAGGGGAATTCAAATTAAAACAACTAAGAGGGACTTCTGGTTAAGGTGGCGGCATAGGAACCATGCCAAAGCAGTCTAGAGAGGAAAAAGCCAAAACAAAATTTAAAATAAACAGCTAAATACACACTTTTACTAAAAAGTGAGGTGTATAGGATGTTGAAATGTCAGGGAAGAAGTAGGAGAGATCCGGAGCCCACATAGGACGGCAGAAGCGACTCCAGCAGTGGGGGCGCCAGGTCCATGGGACTGCAGCAGCAGTGCCACAGCCAGCAGGTTTGGCTTGAGCCACAGGAAAAGCCAGGTGAGGGGATTTTTCACTCACACCAGAGAACTTCACAAACTCAAGAAACGTGAAGGGAGAAAGGCAGTGAACAGTGGAGGAGCAGATCACAAGATAGAAGAACACATGAACCAGTAAGAGAACTAGAGCCAGCATTGGCAGCCACCCTGCCCCCACTGCCAGTGCCCAGCTCCAGCAAACAGAGAAGTGATCCAGCGACCTGGCCAGAATACTTAACCTACATTACACCAAAGACAGACCCAAGAAGGAGCACAGCATAACAGACCAAAATCATCCCAAAAGGTAACTGGGATTACACCAGGTCAGTACCTGCCTAATACACCTGGTGTATAGGCCTGACCCAGAAGTGCTAATTGCACCTTACATATCAGGATAATTTTACTGATAAATCTGGATAAATACTCTGAGCTGTTTTTCATTGAAAGTGTACATTGTGTAGTTAAATTTTAGAAACAATCTATATTTGGTTTCATTTAGCCTACTTGAATACTCTCATAGCAGGCAAAGCCAACACCTAGTGTCACTTTTATAGATATTCTGAGAGTCTTGAGAGCCACACCTAGTGTCTTCAGCTCCTACTTCGTAGAAAATTGCACCAGTAGAATAGATGAAGGAAAGGACAGAATATCTAAGCTAGAAGACCAGGTGGCAGATCTAATACAGTCCAAAAAAGAGAAAGACAAACTAATAGAAAAGTATGAATAGGAATTTCAAGATATTCGGAACACTATAAAAACATCAAACATAAGCATTCAGGGCTAGTAGAAGGAGTAGAATTTCAATCCAAACACATAGTAAGCACCTTCAACAAAATCATAGAAGAAAACTTCTCCCACATTGGGAAAGAGGTGCCAATGCTGATACAAGAACCCTTTAGAACACCAGCCAGACAAAACCTGGGAAGAGCCTCTCCTCACCATATTATAATCAAACTACCAAACACACAATCCAAAGAAAAAAAAATTGAAAGCTGTTAGAGAGAAAAAACAAGTTACCTACAAAGGCAAGCCTATCAAGGTTACAGCAGATTACTTAACACAAACATTAAAAGCGAGAAGGGTGTGGAGTGATGTATTCCAGTTCTGAAAGATAACAACTGTCAACCAAGGTTATTTTATCCTGCAAAGCTATCCATTGAAGTAGATAGAGAAATAAGGACATTCCACGACAAAATCAGGCTAAAGGAATATTTGAATATTTGAAGACAAACCAGCTCTACAGAAAAGGCTTGAAAGAATCCTCCATGCTGAAGAGAATAAAAAAGCACATATATAAGGAACCTGGAAAAAATAAACAATATTCAAATACTAGTTAACACAAGAGAGCAAAGGTAAAACCATAAGAACTACAAAAAAAATTGAAAAAATAAACACACCTTTCAATAATATTGCTTAATATCAATTTCCTCAATGCCCCAACCAAAAGATATAAGTTTATAGTCTGGGTTACAAAGCAGGATCCTTCAATTTGTTGCCTCCAAGAAACCCACCTTTCTACAAAGGATGGACACTATCTTAGGGTGAAAGGTTGGAAAACAGTGTTTCTTGCAAATGGACCTAGAAAACAAGCAGGGGTTGCTATCTTAATATCTGACAAGGTAGACTTCAGTCCAAAATTGGTTAAGAAAGATAAAGACGGTCACGTTATATTGATTAAAGGCACACTCCAATAGGAGGATATTACAATCCTAAACATATATGCACCTAACATGGGGCCCCTAAATATATCAAAAAAACCCTATTAGAACTAAGGTCATAGATAGTACCAAACACAGTGGTAGTGGGTGACTTCAACACCCCACTCTCATCAATTGACAGGTCATTCCAGGAAAAAATAAACATAGAGGCATCTAGACTAAATGAGGTTATAGAAGGAATGGACCTAACAGGACATTTCATCCAAATGCAGCAGAATATACATTCTTTCTAGCACCACATGGAACATTCTCTAAATAGACAATATATTAGGACACAAAGCAAATCTTAACAAATACAGGAAAATTTAACTAATTCCTTGCATTCTATCTGACCACAATAGAATCAAACAACAAATTAATAGCAAGAAAAGCTATACAGCATACACAAAATCATGATAACTAAACAACACACTACTAAATGATGACCGGGTCAATGAAGAAATCAAGAAGGAAATCAAAAAATTGGAGAAAAGACAGCCTCCTCAACACATGATGCTGGAAAAACTGGATATGTACCTGCAGAAGAATGAAAATAGATTCTTCTCTCTCTCCATACACAAGAATTAAATCCAAATATATTAAAGACCTTATCATCAGACCTGAAACTCTGAAACTGCTAGAGGAAAAAGTAGGGGAAACCCTTCAACATATTGGTCTTGGCAGACTTTCTGAATATAACACCAATTTTTCAGGCAATAAAACCACATATTAACCTCTGGGACCTCATGAAATTAAAAAGATTTTGTATTGCAAAGGGCACTGTGAGTAAAGCAAAGAGGCAACCTACAGAATGGGAAAAAAATCTTTGCCAGCTATATATCTGATAGAGGATTAATTTCTAGGATATAAAAAGAACTCAAAATATTAAATAATAAGAAATCAAACAAGCCAATTAAAAAAATGAGCTATGGAGCAAAACAGAGAGTTCTCAAAGGAAGAAATATGGATGGTGTATAAGCATCTAAAGAAATGTTCTACATCTCTAGTAAACAGGGAAATGCAGCTTAAAACTATGCTGTGATTCCATCTCACTCCTGTCAGATGGCTACCATCATAAAAACAAATGATTGTAATGATGATGGGGATGTGGAATAATAGGTACCCTTCTACACTGTTAGTTGGAATGCAATCTGGTCCAGCCATTGTAGAAATCAGAGTGGAGGTTCCTAACACAGCTAAAAATTGATCTACCATCTGACACAGCGATAGCACTCCTAGGCATATATCCTAAGGACTCATCTCATTTCCTTAGAAATATGTTCTCAACCATGTTTATTGCCACTCAATTCACAATACCTGGGAAATGGAACCAGCCTAGATGTCCCTCAATAATGAAGATGTGACACATTTATACAATGGAGTTCTACTGAGCAGTAAAGAAAAATGAATTTATGAAATCTGTAGGAAAATGGATGGATCTGGAAAGGATTAAACTAAGTGAGGTAACCCAGGCCCAGAAAGCCAAGCACTGCTTGTTCAATCTCATATGTAGGTCCTAGCTTCAGATGATTGGGCTTCTGTGTGAGAAGGAAAAACTCAGTAGCAGATGCCAGTAAACTAAAACAGAAATATAAAGGGAAGAAAAAGGAAGGGAGTTGTGTACTTAACAGGATGGTATTGTATATATGTAAGTAGAAGAATAGATTAATGGGGTGAAAAGGCACAAATTGAGGTCAGGGAGAAGAGATTGAGTAAAGGAAAGGTGGAGGGAGGGCTAATTAAAATCTAAGAGGATATAAATAAATCATATGTAATACACCATTTTGGGACAATGTAACACTCAGGAGCCATAGATTGTTGCTAGAAAGTTTTCAGTGCCAGGGATGGAATAATTTCCAGTGAGTTGTTGGTCAGGGAGGTCCCTGATGCCTTCAAAACATTATAGGCCATTGCTGATGACCTTGGCTTCCCACCAGTAATAGATATTAAGACCGTATTGATGAAGACTCTACATACTTGGGCTGCAAGGCCATTGAGAAGTCCTGCTGGAACTGAGCTGATAACCTCCTCCATATTGACTAACTGACAGAAAGCTGGAAGAAACCATTCTACATGCAGTTCAATGGGAGAAGGGGATATCAGCAGTTAAGATACTCAACAGTGGACACTGCAAGCCTTATAATTGGCCAGCCAGGCCAAATGATCCAATGGTTGCAAATAGTGGCATGTCTATCTAGGTGGAAAACAACTGCCCTCTAATTGGACTAGAGGCCTGCTCCATGGGAGGGAATATATCCCTGATAGTGAAAACTTAAAACAGGGGTAGTTATGAGCCCTAGGGGGGTAACATCTGCTGATGTCTGGATACATGTATATACTATGCTTATCATACTGCCCAATAAGTACTACTCTTAATATTCATACCCTTATATTAATGCTACACTCTCACTTTGGGTAGAGAATCTTCTCTTTTCAGATGTCAATGACCTTGGGATGACTCAAAAGCTATCATGGTGCTGGAAAAAAGTGACTGGAGTACTGAGTAACATCTTGATCACACCTTCCAAGGCTCAGGGTCTAATGCGGAAGAGGTGGCAGAAAGAATGTAAGAGCCAAAGGAAGGGTAGGACTCCTTAAAATGTGCTCCCTCCAGACACAAAGTGTCCTGGATATCCATGACTTTACAGTGTCTGACACTACCTACAGAAGATCATCATAATAGGAGGAAAAGATAATGACATCAAAATAAAAGAGATTGATTGAGATGGGGAGGAGATATGATGGAGAGTGGAATTTCAAAGGGGAAAGAGGTTTAGGGAGGATATTACCATCGAATATTTTTTATAATCATGTAAGATGTTAATAAAAATTGAAGAAAAAAAAACCAACCATGAGATTCCACCTTACCCTAGAAAGGATAGCAAACATCAAAAATCAAATGAAAATAAATGCTGGAGAGGATGTGGAGAAATAGGAACCCTCATCCACTGTTGGTAGGAATGCAAGATGGTACAACCACTTTGGAAATAAATATGGGGACTCCTAAAGAAGCTGACTAGATCCAGTTATTTCCTTACTGGACATGTACCCTAAAATCTCCATGCCTTCCTTCAGAGATATTTTCTCAACCATGTTTACAGCTGGTCAATTCATAATAGCTAAGAGCTGGAATCAACCCAGAAGTCCATCATTAGACAATTGGATTATTAAGATGTGGTATATCTACATGATGGAATTCTACACAGCAGTAAGGAAAAATGACACAAATTTGAGGAAAAATAGTTGAACCTGGAGCAGACCATTCTCAGTGAACTCGCCCAATTACAGAATGATAATTGCCACATAGTCTCACTCATCTATTGCTCCTAACCTGTACCTATCCAAATTTCTAACACACCTAGCAAGCATCTTTAGGACCAGACATTAGGGAGGGTACGGAGGGAGGAGCGGGTAATGGAGGGGGTGGGGGACACAAAACTGGACCTAAACGGCAATGGTATGATAAGGGTCTGGTGAGGGTTCAACCATCTGGTATGTCTTTTAGGATGTATATTTTTATCAACACATAGAAAACATCTGTAATGGGGTGCTAAGGGTCAATGAAAATCCTTTCACCACAAACCCTGGATTGGTTTCTGATTTTAGTCAAAGAATTGAATGAAAAAGAAAACTGAAAGTATAATTATTAAATTATTATATTTATTGAGGAAATTCAGCCAAAGAGAGGCACCCACATGGCTAGAGATCCCACATGGAAGGTCTGGGGATAAAAGCATTTAAAGAAAAGAGAAAATAAAGCAGTGAAGAAAAGGAAAAGGAGGAGATAGAAGAGAAAGCAGGAAGGAAGGAAGAGCAGGAGGATATAATTTTGATTTTGGTGTGGTATGATGTTTCCTTACATGCACATGGTCACTAAAATAAAAGGTGGGGGAAAGGGAGCAGGACAAGAGAAAAGAAGGAATAAAGGGAGGAAAGAGGAAGGAAAGAAGAAAGAAGGGAAAGGAAGAAACAGAATGAAGGAGGGAACAAAGGAAGTAGGGTATAAGTGAGAAGGAGGGGAAAGACAAAGAGAAAGAGAAAATAAATGTCCTGTATCTTCCACTTTGTGGTAATTGAATTGATGGTGTCTCTCTGCTTGGGTCTATGGAAGTAAACAGCTTCTTCTGCCATTGATTGTGTTCCCCTGGACTCTGTAAGCCTGAAATAAAACCCTTCCTCTCACAACTGTGTCCACTTGGATGTTCATCCCAGCAAGGAAAAATTGACTGAAACATACTCCAAGGACAAAATTGAAAGGCATCTTAGATTTTTGAGACACAGTTCTGACAGAGTCAAAAGGCTATGTAAATAAAACCCATTTTTTTTATAATCATGATCACCCTTAGAACCTTGATAATTAAAAATCAACCAAACCATAGAAGTTGCAACTGAGAATCATACCATGTTAAACTTAAAATTTTGACAAAAGAAGAAAAGGAAAGTATCAGAGAGAGAAACATCTCTTTGAGGGTTTCTTTAGCTTATTCCTGGACTCTTAAGTAACCTCTAGGCCCACATCAGACTTCACAATGTTTCATGACTAACATAAGACCATATAAGAGGTAGTAATTAGTTACATGCAATGATCAATTATTCCTCTACTTTTATGTCTCTGAATAATTTATTCCAGCTCTTTGAATGATAAGAAACTAGCTGCTCTCTTTTTATTTATGTTTTATACATATGTCAATTTCCTCTAGAGCACTTTCTTGGAAATGTCTAAAGTTATTTGTGGAAAAAGTATATGAAACCAAAGGATAGTAGGTTACAAGGAAAAAAATAACTTGTGTTCATAATGTTCATTTGTAAAGGAGGTTCATAACTTCTATCCTTTGTGAAAATTGGGATGACATTACCATTACTGAATGTTTTTCAGTGTACTTGGTCATAACTACTAGTGTTATAAAATTATCAAAATACAATAAAAATATTTTATGCTCAACCTCAAATTTATGCTAGTTAATGATCCTCCTCTGAATATACTTGGCTATAGAACAGTTTTTTTGTTTTTTCTTTTTTTTTATTTATTTGTTTATTTGAGATTGACAGACACAGAGAGAAAGACAGATAGAGGGAGAGAGAGAGAATGGGCGCGCCAGGGCTTCCAGCCTCTGCAAACAAACTCCAGACGTGTGCGCCCCCTTGTGCATCTGGCTAACGTGGGACCTGGGGAACCGAGCCTTGAACCGGGGTCCTTAGGCTTCACAGGCAAGCGCTTAACCGCTAAGCCATCTCTCCAGCCCCAGTTTTTTTTTTTTATCATGTTTTGATTACTATTTAGAATTTGAATTTAGTTATATATTAGAATTTAAGGTGATTAGCTCCTCAAATACAAAGATTCCCTTTCACATAAGAATAGGGGGAAATAATTTTGCTATTTTTGTAGTCTATTGTAGCATTCAGGAATGTAGTGCATCAACTATGCTCAAATAAATCAATATTCCTTCAGTGTGGCCTCAGCATAAATCAAAACTTATGAAGCAAACATGGTATACTGTAATTATAGTAAATGAACATCAGAAACTGGCATTAAAGCAATAATCATTTCTACATCAGAATAAAAAGCCATAATTTTTATAAAAAGCATTAAAATATCACAGAGAGTGTGAACATTTGCATGTGAACAGTAATTTGCCATTCCCTAAATATTTAATAGGAAAGAGAAGTCTGGATTCATAATGAATTTTGTTCATAGTAACAAATGGTATAGCATTAATAACAAAATATATTCAAAAAAGTATATTGTGGTTATCTAGTATCTAAAGATAGGGAAAACTAAAGAATATAGCCTGATAATCTCTACATAGATGTGAAGTGAGTTTAACTTTGTATCAAAGAGCTGGTTAAGAACAGTCACTATCAGTGATTGTTACATGTATTTCATTTATCTCTATCTTGATTACAAATTTATATCAGTGATATACTTCTAAGTTGTCCGATTTAATTTATAAAAATCCAGGATGCCCATTCTTGCAGTCAGATTCACATTGCTGGCACTAAGAACTCAACCTCAACCAAGAGAAACTTGTGGGAGGAAAGTACTTATTTTGGCTTATTAACTCAAGGGGAAGCTTCTTGATGGCAAATGAAAATGATGCCATCATCAGAGGGTGGATATCATCTCTCTTGGCCAATATCAGGTAGACAACAGCAGCAGGGCAGTGTGCCAAACAGTGGCAAGGATAGGCTAGCTCTAACACCAGGAATCCCACCCCCAACAATACACTGACTCCAGGAGGGGCCAATCCCTAAATTTCCAGAAGCTGGGGACCTAGTCTTCAGAACATTAAGCTTATGGGGACACCTGAATCAAACTATCACACCCATGTAAATTGAATTTCAATAAAAGTGGTTTATATAAGTATTGCTGTGAAATATTTTGGACATGGTTTATAATAACATTATTCATTATTCAACATTATTCAAAATACCTTGTATTTTATCTTCTGACTCAATGCTGTGCACTAGAAAATTCCAGTTAGAAGTAGGGAAACATGTACACAACCAAATACCCTCATTTTTATACTTCATTTCCTGTTCTTTTTATTATATTTGTATTAGATATGGATATATTTAGTATGTAAGCAACACATCCTTTCCCTCCTCTCTACCCCTTTTCTGAAGGGGCCTTCCTCATTGGGGATGCAGGTCAACTCTATGTGGGCTGTGGGGCATGCATTATTTCTGCCCTCTCTTCCACAAAATCCCCTGAGCCATGCTGGGAGCATTTTAAATCTACATCAGTGGTGGGCATTTAGGAGCCTCTGGATCTCTGGTTTTAGTAGGTATTGAGTGTCCTCAGTGTCTATCCCCATCATCCTTCTGCTTATATCATAAGAAAACAGAATTCTTGCTCATTTCCCTAATTTCTCTGTGGTTTCAGCTGGGGCCAGGGTGGCATGCACTGGGTCATTTATCTCCTCAGGTCCATCTCCTGTCTGAAAAAGAGAAGCAGATCCTCCAATGTAGGGCAAAGTCAGTTCCAGTTAAATGGGATAACCATTATTAATTTATGGAGAATTTAAAGATATGATTCTGATTTGTTTGCCAGCTCCATATATGGTTTCCTTTCCACTGAGCACATCTGTTAGCCAGTCCAAGAGCAGTCAGTTACTCACCATGGCTGTGTGCTATTACTGTATTGTGTGAGCATCATGTGAGGTTGTATGCTTCTATGGCACTTAGATTTTGAGTTGCTTGGACAAATGTTGGCCCTTCTCCCCCAGTAGCTCATGTAGCACCTTCCAGAACAAGATGGGCTAATTGTCTTGCTCTTGTCCAGATTCTGGCCAGGTCTCTCCATGGTCCATGCCAAGAGCATATAGTGTCTTAGCAGTAGGGTCTTACCTCTGGTGTCTAATAAAGTGCTCTGACAGAAGTCTGTCTTGTTTGTTTTGGGAGATATAATCGCTCTCTCTGATCAACAGCTCATTGTGGATGTAAACTACATCCTGGTACAGGGAATTATAAGCCAGTACCAAGGGAAAAGAAAAAGACAAAGAAGAAAGAGAAACAGGAGAAATTTAATGTTAGGTTTTGTGTCACCCTCTCCATAATCTTTGATTCAGGTGCTCCCCCTAAGGTCCTTTTGAGTGCTCCACCTTTTAGTCTGACTTCCAAGATAATAGAATTCTGTTATCAGTTCAATTTGGGTTTAATTTTGTGTCCCACCCCTTCACCATCCCCCTTCCTCCAAGCCATACCCTCCTTATTGTCCAAGCCTTGAGATGCTGTTCAGGTATGTCAGCAACTCAGGCTGATCCAGGTTAGGAACCACAGATGAGTGAGACTATGCAACAGTTGTCTTTATATGATTATGTGCATTCACTTAGAATGATCCCAAGTTCAACTATTTTTTCACAAATTCATTGTGTCATATTTTTCTTACTGTTGCACAGAATTCCATTTGTATGAGAAATGAGTGGGTCTAATTTCATTTTTCTACATATGGTCATCCAATTTGTCCAGCACCATTTGTTGAAGATGCTGTCTTTTCTCCAGTCTACATTATTAGCACCTTTGTCAAAGATCAAGCAGCAGTAGTTACTTGACCTAAGGTCCGGGTCTTAAGCCTTGTTCCATTGGGCTATGTTTCTCTTTTTATTCCAGCACCATGCTCTTTTTGTCACTATTGCTTTGTGATATAGCTTTAGATCTGGCATGGTAATACTGTTAGAGGTGCTTTATTTTTTGGCTGAGGATATATTTAGATATCTGAGGCCTTCTGCTATTCTATATGAATTTTTAGATCATCTTTTACAATCTCTATGCTGGTATTTTAATTGGTACTGCATTAACTCTGTATATTGCTTTTTGTAGAATTGCCATTTTCAGAATATTAATTCTACCTATACAGGAGCATGGGATGACTTTATGTCTTTCAAGACCTTCTCTACTTCTGTATTATTGTTTGGGCTAGTACTTCTAGTACTATGTTGCAGAGCAGTAATGACAGTGGGCACCCCTGTCTTGTTCCAGATCTCAGTGGAAACTTATTGAGTTTTTACTCATTAAGTATTATTTGGGCTTTAGGAGCTTTATATGTAGTCTTTATTATGTTATTATGTTGAGATATAAACCCTCCATGCCTATTCTTTCAAATAGTTTGATCATGAAGTGGTGGTGTATTTTGTCAAAGGTCTTCTCTGAATCATTTGAGATCATCAGGTGGTTCTCATGGTTCAGTTTATTTATGTGGTGCATAATGTTGACTTATTTCTGTATGTTAAACCATACCCACATCCCTGGGATGAAGCCTACTTCATAATGCTTTTGTTGAATTAGGTTTGCAAGGATTTGTTCAGTATCTTTGTGCATTTGAGTTCATTAGAGATATAGGCCTATTGTTTTCTTTCCTTATTGCATCACTGTCTGGTTTTGGTATTAGGGTGATGCTAGCTACATAAAAAGAGACAGAGAGGATTCCCTGCCCTCCAATTAGGCCTTTGAGAAAAATTGGTTTCAGTTCTTCAATGAAGGTATGATAGAATTCAGCTGAGAAGCCAACAGTCATGGACTTTTCTTTTGGGGGAGATTTTTTTTTTATTATCATTTCAATCTCTATGAATATGATAGGTTTGTTTAGGAGATTAATCTGCTCTGAGTTTAGTTTTGGTAGGTGGTATGTGGCTAGGAATTCATTTGTTCCAGATTATTTAATTTTTAAATTTGTGGAGTAGAGGTTTTGGAGATATGCCCTAATGATTCTTCCAATTTCATTGACATCTGTTATGATCTTTCCTTTTCCATTTCTCATCTTGTTAATTTGAGACTTCTCTCTTTTTTTGTTGCTTGATCAATTTGGCTAGGGGTTTGTCAATCTTGTTTATTTTTTCAAAGGACCAACTCTTTGTTTCATCAATTGTATAAATTGTTTTCTTAGTTTCCAATTTATAGCTGGGCATGGTGGCCCACACCTTTAATCCCAGTACTAGGGAGGCAGAGGTAGGAGGATGACCACAAGTTCAAGGCCACCCTGAGACTATATAGTGAAGTCCAGGTCAGCCTGAGCTAGAGTGAAACCCTACCTCAAAATAAAAAAAAGTTTCCAATTCATTAATTTCTTCTCATGATTCTTTCTTTCCATCTGGAGCTCTTTGGGTTGGTTTCTTCTTGTATCTCCAGTGCCTTTAGGTGGATAGTCAGGTTATTAATTTGGGATCTCTCTGCTTTTGTAATGAAGGCAGTTAGAGCTATGAATTTTCCCCTTATGACTGTTTTCATTGTGTTTCATATATTTTGGTAAGTTGTGCTTTCATTATCGTTCAATTCTAGGAATTTTACAATTTCTCTTCTGATTTCTTCCATGATCCATTCATTGTTTAAGAGTGTGTTGTTGAGTCCCCAGGAACTGGTGGAGCTCTTGATGTGTCTCCTGTTGTTAATTTCTAGCTTTAAAGCATTGTGATCTGACATGATGAAGGAAGTTACTTCAATTTTCCTGACTTTATGAAGGCATACTTTATGGCCTAATATATGGTCAATTTTGGGGAAAGTTCTGTGAGCTGCTGAGAAGAATGTGTATTCTGTGAGTTGGGGTGGAAAAGTCTGTAGATATCTGTTAGGTCTAGTTGATCTAAGATGTTTTTGAGCTCTATTATTTCCCTATTAATTTTCTGCTTGGATGATCTGTCTATTGATGATAATGTAGTATTGAAGTCTGTGACTATGATGGTATTGGTGTTTATTTCTGTTTTACTGTCAAGTTTATTTTGCTTTATAAACTATGGTGCATCTGTGTTTGGCACATATGTATTTATGATTATGATGTTTTCATGTTGAATCATTCCCTTGGTCAGTAAAAAGTGGCCTTCTTTGTCCATTTTGATTACTTTTGGGTTAAAGTTTATTTTATCAGATAGTAATATAGCAACACCCACTTGTTTTGTATTTCCATTTGCTTGGGATATCATTTTCCAACCTCTCAGCCTTAGGAGGAATCTATCTTTAGTGGTAAGGTGGGTTTCTTGAAGACAACAGATATAAGGATCCAGTTTATTGATTAATCCTAATAATCCATGTCTTTTGATGGGTGAGTTAAGATCATTAATATTTAAGATTATTACTGTGAGGCTTGAATTAATCCCTGCCATGATGTTTTATTTTAGCTTTTCCATTGACATACTTGGTGTTACAAAGAATGAGACACTGGTTTGTGTGACTGTGTGTGTGTGTGTCTGTGTGTGTGTGTTTGTGGTGTGTAGACATATATCAATTCTGAATGTCAAATTATGGGTTTTTTTTATTTTTTTTAAATTTTTATTTATTTATTTATTTGAGAGCAACAGACACAGAGAGAAAGACAGATAGAGGAAGAGAGAGAGAATGGGCACGCCAGGGCTTCCAGCCTCTGCAAACGAACTCCAGACGCGTGCGCCCCCTTGTGCATCTGGCTCCTGGGGAACCGAGCCTCGAACGGGGGTCCTTAGGCTTCACAGGCAAGCACTTAACCACTAAGCCATCTCTCCAGCCCTCAAATTATGTTTTTGAAAGATAAGTTCTCTGAGAAGTCAGGGGCATTATTTATATCAAACTTGATACAAAACAAGTAGGTATTTGAATATATTTTAAATTATGCAAAGAATTAGATGTAATAAATAAAGAATAATTTTACTATTTAGCATTTGGATAAACATAAAAAAGATGGTACTTTATGAAACACACACTGTTGTTATTGAGGCAATAGTTCTAAAGGTAATACACATTGCTGTAATTGACCACACAAGAACTCAATACCTAAATTGTTCATAGCAAGCAATATCATCATATAGCTTTCTACAGGTTGTACATGACCATTGAATTAGAGCAGTTATGATTACTTGCACAAACCTCACTAAATTAGGCACATCAATATTCTGCTAAAATTGTGAGGAAGCTCATAAAGGTCAATAGTCTCACAAGGCCTTCACATGGTCTGCACATGGTTCTCACAAGTCCCTTCCTCTCTCCAAGATTTTATGAGGCAAATAATTCTCAGTGTGTGACTTTTTGATGGTATAGCCTTCTCTGTTTCTTTCATTCTGGTTGTAAGACTTCACAGTGGAAAAGTTGCCTGAGAGTCTTCCATGCTAATTTTAGTAACCTCAACAAGCTAATTAGCTCATCAAGCTTGAGTAGGCAGAATCCTTTCTTTGGTCTGTCTATGAACTTTATATCTGGGTTCAATAGACATTTCTTTATATCACCTCAGGAAAAGTCACACATTTGATGCCCGAATAGGCATCTAAACCAAAAGTATCAAAGATGATTGGGAAAAGTGTCTATGCTGCAAATCACAATGTAACTATCATTTTCTATGTATGTTGTGGTTGGGTTCCTAGCTATTGTGACAGTTGCATGGCCCCCATTATGGGTAAGCAATGTGCAACTGAAGATGGGCTTTTTACCTAGGAAGCCAGGTTGGAATAGCTGCAGGGGTGATACTTGTATGGTTAACTTCCACTATGTGACATGGGGTGGTATGCCTTCTTGCTGAATGTCTCCAGCCATGTGAGTAAAACGTGACGCTGACTATTGGAGTATACATTACAATTCTTGAAAGTAGCACACAAAAGACAGGATTTTAAGAAAGCTGCAACATGTGGGGAGAGAGGGAGGGAGAGTATTACCATCGGATTTTTTTTATAATCATGGAAAATGTTAATAAAAATTAAATTTAAAAAAATGGAAAAAAAAAAAAAAGAAAGCTGCAACAACAGTTGTGTGACCCTTGCTATGGATAAGCAAAAGCTGATCACTATTGTCATTTCTCATGACTACTGGGATGTAAAAGAAATCTATGCTAAGCATAGATTTAATTTGTACTTGTAACCTATAGGAATAATCAAATAGAGAAGAATGAGAGAACAAAGTAGGAGTGTTTCCATTAGATCTGAGCAGTCAAAAGCAGATGAGATAAAAGGAAACCCAGACAAAGAGGATTGTTCAGGTTACTCAGAAGCATATATGGCAGCATTTTTGTGGAGCTGGAGTTCATGAGGGAAAAACATAACAAAAATGCAAATATTATCCTTGTGACCCACTGAAATGTTTTAAAGCATGCATCATAGTTCATGAGAGGTATGAACGGCAGGGAGATGCAGGTAGTTCTCAGTGTCCCTCTGCTGTGCTGAGGTTCATCTGAAGTTTAAACTACACAAGATATTCCCCTCCCAGGGTGGCCAAGCTTGCCTGCAGATCTGAGTCATGCTGGGTAACTAGAGGCTTTGCCTTGAATTGAATATGGTTTGGGCACCTATTAATGTGCAAAACACTTGGAATTTGGTGGATAGTAGAAACAAGTGTACCTTAACTCATAGCAAGCTTAAAACCAGTGAGACCCATGGGCAACAATGTATGTACATTTAGAGATAGGGCAGTTCAGGTGAAAAATATTCAGCTTGTCCTAGGGATAGACAATTGTCCCCTTGAGATGTATTACATACATTTCTCTGAAAGAAATATAGTGCAAGAAAGTGTATTGGGATAAGATGGGACATGGCTTCAATACCACTACTGGAGAATTTAGCCTGAGGGTATGAATTGTAGAAGCAGTCATGTTCACCTTGATGAAAGGAGTGTATGAATATAAAGATTATCTCCCAGCCTAAACCCTCTTCAACAGTTAGATACCTCATGGAGATTGAATGTGAATTCTAGAGAGGTAAATATGATAATGTTAGACCCCCTCATTCATACCAACATCTTTTGACAGATAAGTTGATACAAGTGATATGATCTGTTCGTGCTGAATTTTACAATATTAAATTCTTGTTTTCTTGTGTTTTTACCATCACCTTAGCTGCTGAGACCCAAGACCAATATACATTTACTTGAAACATATGGCAGTAAAACTTCATAGAACTTGACTATATTCTGTAAAAAGGTTTACTACATAGATTATATAATGCTAAACTCTGCATGTGGGAGAACAGTAAAAACAGAAGTTTAAATTTAGTAGGCAAACAGTGAGAGCAGAAAAAGACATGCTAATGGTAAATGATAGGATTGCTAAATAAAAAATCCAGTGATGGAAGGAGATGTCCTCTCTAGGCATTGTTGATCAGGGAGGCATCAAAGATTTCCATACAATACATATTACTACTGCTGCTGGTTGCATGACAGGAGCAGATGGTAACTTCTTAATTGCTAAAGATATGCCAAGATTTGTTTTCAGAGTATAAAGAAACTAGGTTGAAACTAAGCTGGTAGCTCCCACTGCATACTGGCTGGTATACATAATGTGCAATACATTCTATTGATGCAGCTATCGCTATGGACCCTATATCACACACTATTAGCATAATAGTCAGTGCAAGATGTGCCTGCTGATGCAATACTGACACAACTAAAATGGATATAAACAGCTATTTCCTGGTTAAATTAAAACTAGCTCAATGGAAGTCAATCCACCTTTTTTTGGTACTATAAGCTCAGACAAAAACCTTGTGGCAGAGGAAATTATATATTCTCCTGTATACTGATGAAGCTACTGTGTTTTATTGCACAAATATGGAATGCCTATCAAATTTGCTTCTACACATTTGTGCCTATTCTGGGTTTTTGTTGTTGTTGTTGTTGTTGTTGTTGTTTTTAAAACTTCTGAAGGGCTGATGGACTATTATCTTGAAAAACTAATGAACTTCCCATAACTCAGAAAGCTCTGAGGAACTGAAATAATTTGAGATGATATCTGCCCTACAGAAAACCACTGAGGCAGTTCTTCTGACCCATTGAGAAAGATCCAACAAACCAGACGTTGTTGTTACTCAGTTACTTGTCTATGCCCACCAGAGTGCACCTTATTGCTGCTATTTCCTCACATACCACCCTTATAAACTGAGCCCCTTCCCCTGCTGAGTGCTTCAGTCCCCATCCAGTTGGAAGGTTGCAGCCCCTCTCTGTACATCAACAGTCTATGTCTGTTGAGATAAAGTCCAGTGTTTTCCTTTGCTTTTCTTTCACATTCCTTAAATTTCTGGTGGATGTGACTTGGATTAGAGCTCTCAGGGGTGTTCAGGCCTCATGCCCCCTCCCTCTCTTTTTTCTCTCTACTTCCCTGCCAGTGTTTCACTCCCTTGGGAGCACAGACACTTGCTGTGCTCACTATTCTGGACTAAACAGTCACCAGTTGTGACCTGAGACCTCCAGTCTTTCCAGCTTGATACCTGGTGTCTTCTTCCTATTCTTTTTCTTTTCACCCACTCCCCCAAGACTTTAGAACTCCTGATGAGAGGACATTAACATTTGACTGACTTCCATGTACCACATTCTTGCCTTCAAGCCAACGTACTCATTCTCAGTAGAGGCACCCTGTCCCAGACCTTAGAAACTTTGGGAGCTTCTATCTCCACTGTCCTTGGACAATTGATGGCTCTGGTAGTCCCCCATCATTCCACTACTCCAACTTTCTGTTCAATCAAATTTGGCTACAATATTCCCAGGACAGTGGCCAATAGTTACCAGAGTACAATACTTATGATTCCAATATTATCATTGACCTTTTTTACTTTCTCCAATGACATGGAAAATGCTCAAAGGTTCCCTACAGCCAGTGACTTTTTGTCCTTTGCTCCTGCCCCACCTTCTATATCCCTTGCACGAATTACCAAGTCTTCCTGTGCTATAAAAGACTTTATGAAATGCCTATAGCAGGACCAAGCCTCAGATACAAACCCAGCTGAAAACACCCCCCCATCATACTCCCCCTTCCCCATTTACTCCCTGAACACCATCTTCTACTTTCAATCCATCCTCCACTCCTTTTCTTCCTCAGCCAAACCTACAAAACTTCCCCTTTTCTCCACCCTTCCCCTCTGCCTTACTCAAGCTCACAAGCAAGTTCTGTTACATTCTCCTCAGCCCCCTAATTATCTTATCTGAGGTTCACCCTCCTTATACAAAACTCTTTCTCATCCCTCAATCTCTAAACATTTAACCAGTTATAAACATGGCCACATAAATTTTCTTTGTGGCACCACATAAAGTTAATAAGACCTGCTCATCAACTCCATGTCTTCTGAGAGGCAAAAAAAAGTGTCAACTTTAAATTGAAATTGCCAATAACTATCTTTGTGACAGTCTTTATTACTAAGGTATAAATATATTGTTTTCTTGCTGGTACAGTGACAATCAACTCAAAAGTAAATACTCATATATATTTTTTAAATTATCAACTTAAGTCCTCATCAATTTAAACTGTAACTATGATTTTAAAGAAAACACATCTCTCACACTTTACTAATATTATATGTGTTACATGACTGTCATATGTCTACTACTAGTCAGCCACTCATCAAACTGTCATATGTTCATGCAGTCTTTCATTATGTACAAGTAAACTTATGGTCACTAAGGGCTCTGAAGTACATAGATATATTTTAAGATAGTACTAAATTACTATAAACAGGGCTGGAGAGATGGCTTAGCAGTTAAGTTCTTGCCTGTGAATCCTAAAGACCCCAGTACAAGGATCAATTTCCCAGGATCCACATTAGCCAGATGCACAAAGGGGTACACACATCTAGAGTTTGTTTGCAGTGGCTGGAGGCCCTGGAGTGCCCATACTCTCTGTCTCTCTCTCCCTCTGTCTCTCTCTCTCTCTCTCTCTCTCTCTCTCTCTCTCTGCCTCTTTCTCTCTCTGTTACTCTCAAATAAATATTTTTATTTAATAAACTACATATTTTAAAATAATTAATTAACCTCAATGTTTTTGAAATCATGCCTGTTCATGATTAATACAACAGACATGTTTGTATACCAAATTTTAATCCTGACTCTACAGAATGAGACATGTTTTTAGATCAAAAAGATTTTATAAGGTAAAAGTTTGATAAAAGGGTATGGCTAAGGTAAAGAAATCTTCTAAGGTATGTTGTGAAAAGGGTATAAGAGTTTATATAAAAAGAATGTGGGACTTAAACTGAAAAAATATGAGTTGCCTATGGTGAAATAGGTTGACATAAAAGCTATCATTCTCACTATTTTCCTTTTTTAGTTTATAATTATTAGTAGTAGTTTTGTACACAGTGTGTGTGCAACCATGTTGGCACCATCATTAGCCTCTTCCCTGTCCAACCTCCTCCACAGGGACCCTCCTCTTTGGGGAATATGGATCATGCATAGTGAGGTTAGACATCAGTTATGGGTAAGAGGAAATGTCTCTGTGCATAACGGCCCAACATGTGGCTGTAATAGTCTTTCCATTCCCATCTTCCATGAATTTCCCTGAGCCATGTTGGGTTTGTTTTAGATCTACTTCAGTGATGAGGTCTTGGGAGCCCCTGTGTCTCTGGATATCTGGTTTGGTAGGAGTTGAGTGTTCTCTGTGTCTATCTCCTTCACGCTTGTGCTGGGACCAAGTTCACCAAGAAAGCAGCACTCTTGCTCATTTCCCCAATTATTCTATGGTTTCAGCTGGGGCCCTGGTGAGGTGCAATGGGCTGATTCTCTCCTCAGGATCAGCACCCATCTGAAAAAGAGTAGCAAATCCTCCAACAAAGAGTGAAGTCAGCATCAGATAAATGGGATAACCATTTTATGTTAGAGAAAATTTAATAGGTGTAGGCCCTCTTGTAGCCCACAATTGGTTGGAGCTTGATAATAGAGAGGAGGCTCATTGTTTGGATATGGTTCTGACTTGTTCCCCAGCTCCAGATATGGGTTCCATTCCACTGAGAGGCACCATTAGCCAAATCAAAAGCAGTTGGTTACCCATCATGGCTGTGTACTACTATTGCACTTGTGTGAGCAATATGTCAGGTTGTTTGCTTCTGAGTAGCTTAGACCATGAGTTTGCTTGGACAGATGTTGGTCATTTTCCCCCAGTCACACATGTAGCACCTTCTGGCACTAGATGAGCAGTCTGGGGACTGACTCTTTTATAGATTCCAGCTAGGTCACTCCATGTTCAGTACCAACAGCATATGGTATCTTCAGCAGTAGGGTCTTACCACTAACCTTTGGTGGATCTTCAAGTGCTCTGACAGAAATCTATCTTCTTTTGGGAAACCTTGTAAGTCTCTCTGATCAACAGCTCATTGTGGGAGTTACAGTCCAGTAACATGGAAAAGAAAGAAGAAAAAGGTAGGTAATATAAAAGAGGAAGAGAGAAGAAAGAGAGTTAGAAACAGGAGATGGTTAAAGTTGGCCTTTATCATATGTTTTCCAGGGCCCTGTGGTTCACATGCTCTCTCTAAGGACCTGATGAAGGTTCAACCATTTAGTCTGTCTTTTAGGATATAGAATTTTATGGTACCATTATTATTTGGGTCTAGTTTTATGCCCCACCCTCTCTATTGCCCAGTCCTCAAGATATTTATTAGGGAGACATAAAGGGAAGAGAAAGGAAGGGAGGAGGGTACTTAATAGGTTGATATTGTATATATGTAAGTACAATGATTGTGATGGGGAGGTAATATGATGGAGAATGGAATTTCAAAGGGGAAAGTGTGGGGGGGGAGGGAATTACCATGGGATTTTTTTTATAATCATGGAAAAGTGTAATAAAAATTAAAAAAATAAATAAATAAATAAGTACATGCCAAAAAATATATTTATTAGGTATGTCAGTATCTCAGGCAGATTCAGGTTAGGAGCCACAGATGAGTGATTATCTTTCTTGATTGGGTGAGTTTGCTGAGAATGATATGTTCCCAGTTCGACCATTTTTCTTCTAATTTCATTGTATCATTTTCCTTACTTCTGTGTAAGATTCCATCAGGTAGATATACCATACTTAGTTATCCATTCATCTAATGATGGACATCTGGGTTGATTCCAGCTCTTAGCTATTATGGATTGAGCAGCTATAAACATGTTTGAGAAGATCTCTCTGAACTGAGGCATGGAGCTTTTAGGGTAAAAGCCCAGTAAGGGAATAACTGGATCTGTTGGTAACTCTATAGTCAACCTTTTTATACTTGCTATTTTCTATCACTTTTAATGTTCATATAATTCAGACTTTACTCTTTGTAATAAATTGGTGTGTTTATTCATCTTGCCATGTCTCAAATCAAGGTGAAAACTGAACTATACCTTTATTTCTTACTATTAAGCTCTAGTGAAAAAACTGTATGTTTAACAAAATCAAGTTTCTTTTTTAATGTGCTTTAATTTGTTTATTTAAACTTTATCTAAATCTCACATAAAAGTTAACAATATAAAATTAATATAACTGATCTTCTGGATATTGAGCAAAAAAAAAAAACAAAAAACAATAAATGGCCTAGGGAACTGTTGACAGAGGGAAATGGGAAAACAGATAGTCAGAATTCAGACAGTCTTGTTTATAAATAACCACAGGTGCAGAGAACCATAAAAGTAGAAATTAGGGGGAAGGGAAAGTTCTTAAGTTTCTGATTAAGATATATTTAAATATCAAACAAAAGAATGATATGAGTATATATATATATTTTACTTTCATAGGTCAAAATTCAGGTTTTCTTAAACATGATTCTACTCTAAATAATGTTTACAAAGTACATGATTGTCTGTTTATAACAATAGATCTCCTACATATTACTCTACTTTTATACTAATGTTCACAAAATAGTTTACAAATAAGAATTTTATGTTAAATGAGATAGTTAAAACTTATAATTGAGTTATATTCAAATGCTAAGTTTACATGTTTTCCAATGGATAAAGTCTTCATTTTGTTTGATAAAATATCTGCTTCTCTGTTTACAAAAATCAATTTCTTACATATTCTGCTTTCATATGTTTTCCATTTAAATAAAATTTGATAAAATTTTATTGTGGCAGATAACAATGGGGTCTTATGTAAAATTTCATTACATTTATAAAATAAACAACTTATAACAATACATTATTAATATTAATCAAAACCTCTAGCATTTTTCAGCTTGCCATCCTTCCATTAGTTTTTCTAAAGTTATGAAGTTGCTTGATCTCGGTACCAAGTAAGTAAAACTTACAAGCCATCTATATTAAAAACTTATTAAAAACTTTTAAGCTAGATATCTAAACTTCAAAATTCGTTAATTTTCTAATTCATATCAAATTTAACTTTAAAATTGTTCAGAATGTTTCAACTATTACTTCAAAACTAGTTCTTAAACCTCCTACAAATTTTCATGTTTCTAGAAATTTCAATTGACTCTCTTTACCCAACAATGACTTCTTAATTACTTCTATAGACAGCATGCCTTACTTCCACACCTACTACCAATTTTCCTATTTTAGATATAATACTCATATTCTGTCTGTAGGTGTCATACAGAAAAATTCATATATATAGTGTGTGTTTGTGTGTGTGTGTGTGTGTGTGTGTGTTGGTGTGTGTGTGTGTGTAATGACCAGATCATAATGGCTAATGGATTTAATATTATCTAGGATTTTCTTTCCTAATGGCTCTGATAAGTATCAGTTTCAGCAAAACACTTCTTTCAGTCTCCTGCAGAGTTGCTTCCTAGTGATCAACACAATCTATAAAAGGCTATAGGTGAAAGCTTCCTAGGCACATGGGAAAACAGCCTGTCATTACACAAAATACAAACTGATGTTTGCCAAATGGAAAACCCAAAACTGAGGCTCCTAGAAGCCACACAATTGTCACCAGAATTTCAAGGATAGTGTGCAACAATTGTGAAGAAGCAAAATATTACCAATCCCAAGTCAAAATTATTTTGGGCTACTGGCCTTTTAAAATAGTCAATTTATTATCTTTGTCTGTGTGTACCTTCACTTCTCTGTGACCAGCTTAAACACCTGCTATTTAAAGATATAGTTCCTATTCCTATTTACATAGACCTATACATACAACCTTGCTTATTTCCTCTGAGGTAAACTCATCCTCTAGTATACCAGAGCTTCTTCACAAGTACTGTTTTTCTACTTTCCATGACTCTATTTTTTATTTGTATATAATGATGAGACCATAATGGCAAACTGATTTAATGTGATATAAGAGATTCTTTCATAATGGTTGTGATAAGAAGCAGTCTCCTGAAGAGTTGATTCCTACCCGTTCAACATCATCTATAAAAGACTCTAAGAGAAAGATTCCTAGGAACATGGGAAAACAGGTTGCCATGTACACAAACTAGAAAGTGAGGTTTGTCAAATGGAAAACCAAAAATTGAGACTCTAAGAAGTCATGCCTGTGTTACCAGAACTTCAAAAATACAGTGTGATAATTGCTGAGAAGTAAATGTTACCAATCCAGAGCCATAATTATTTGGGGCTGTATTAGCCTTTTAAAATAGTCAATTTATTACACCTTTCTGTGTGTACCCTCACTTCTTTGTGATCAGCTAAAATACCTGTTTAAATAAAATTATCATTCTGATTCTTATTTACCTAGACATATACATGAAACATTGTTTATTTCTCATGAAATAAAACTCATTCTCTTGAATGCCAGGGCTCCCTCACAACTACTGTTTTTCTACTTTTCATGAGTCTATCTTTTATTCACCTATTCAAGCAGTTTGTTTCAACGGCTCCAATTCCAAATGGTTTCAGAAATTCCTGTCTTTACTTGGAACTCTGAAATAGCCTCCTAATATGATTTTGCTTCCAGAGATACCTCGTGGAACAAGATCAAGTCTATGGTCCTGCTATAGCCCCACCGAGCCACACACCCACATTGACCCCGTGATCAAAACCATGTGAGTGTAACTGGCTCCTTAAAAATACTTTCCTGTTAAAAATATACCTGTAAAACTGGCCTAAAAAATGGCCTCCAGCCCATTCTCCAGATTTCACTGGTTTCCTTTTTAATCCCTCTTGAGTTCTTCTTTCAAGATGTCTAAAATATCTTCTAAAAATAGAAATCTGTGTGTGATAAATTACTTGGGGACTTCTGGATATATCAAACCTCAACACAAACACACACACACACAAACACACACAATCTCCCCACTAACTGGACTGACATATACACTCTTAGCCTTCTGTCTTCTGCTATATCTCTACCTATTGACTCTCTCATTCTAATTCTCATAACTACTAATATAAAGCCTAAAAGAAATGTAATTATTCTCACCTTGCTTATAGCATTTCTTTTATAGAAGGTATGTTAGGAATTTTGAAAGTAGAACTCAAGAGGGATTAAAAAGGAAACCAGTGAAATCTGGAGAATGGGCTGGGGCCCATTAATTTTATAACTGTATTTTGAACAGGAGCATGTTTTCCAGATTCCAACTAGGTTTCCCCATGTTCTGTACTGAAAGCATATGGTATCTTCAGCAGTAGGGTCTTACTATTAACCTCTGGTGGGTAATCCAGTACTCTGACAGAAGGCTGTCTTGTTTTGGGAAACCTTGTATTTCTCTGACCAACAGTTCATTGTGGGTGTTAACTGTGTCCTCGTACTGGGAGTTACAGGCCAGAGCCAAGAAAAAAGTAAGAACAAAAATGAAGAACATAGAAAAGAAAAAGAAAACAAGAGAAATCATGTAGATATGCCACATCTTGGTTATCCATTCATATAATGATGGACACCTAGGTTCATTCCAGTTCTTAGATATTGTGAATTGAGCAGCTATAAATATGGTTAAGCAAATATGTCTGAGCTGAGGCTTGGAGCTTTTAGGGTAAACACTCAATAAGGGAATAACTTGGTCTGTTGATAACTCTACAGTCAACAATTTTAGAACTCTGCATATTGCTTTTCATAGTGGTGATAACAGCTTACATTCCCACTAACAGTGAATGAGGGTTCCTATTTCTCCACATCCTTGACAACACTTTTTTTTTTTTAATGTTTGCTATCCTTCCTGGGTTAAGGAGGAATCTCATAGTTGCTTTAATTTGCATTTCCCTGGTGGCTAGGGATGTGTTTGCCATTTGTATTTCTTCCCCTGAGAACTGCCTATTCAGTTCTCTGCCCCACTCTGTGAGTGGGTTTGATTTTTTTATTGTTTAGGTTTTTGAGCTCTTTGTGGATTCTAGATATTAGACCTCTGTCCCAGCAACATTTTTTTTTTCCATTGTGTGGGTAATCTATTGGTTCTGCTTATGATATGTTTTTCTGTGCAAATTTTTTTCAGATTCATGAGATACCATTGGTTGAGTGATTGTTTGAGTTCCTAAGCTACTAGGAAGCTATAAACCATCCATGCCTATTCTCTCCAATGTTTTGATTATGAAGTGATGTTGTATTTTGTTGAAAGACTTTTCTGCATCTATTAAAATGATCATGTGGTTTTTGTGATTAATCTTATTTATATTATGTATTACATTGACAGATTTCCATATGTTGAACCAACTCTGCATTCCTGACACAAAGCCTACTTGATCAAAGTGGTTAATACTTTTGATGTGTTTGTGAGTTCAGTTTGGGAAGATTTTGTTCAGGATCTTTGCATCTAAGGTCATCAGGCATATAGTCCTATAGTTTTCTTTTCTTGTATCTCTGTCTGATTTTGGCATTAGGGTGATACTAGCTTCATTAAAGGAATTGGGGAGCTTTCCCTGTTATCTGATTATGTGGAACAGTTTGAGTAAAATTAGTTTCGGTTCTTCCATAAGGTTTGATAGAATTCGGCTGAGAGAGGGAGTTTGGGGGAGGTTTCATATTATCATTTCAATCTAGATTGGTGTGACAGGTTTGATTAAGAGATTATTCTGCTCTGAGTTTAGTTTGGGCAGGTAGTATGTGTCCAGGAATTTATCCATTTCTTCCAGATTATGTAGTGTTGTGTAGTAAAGATTTTAGAAGTAAGTCCTGATGATTCTTCTAATTTCACTTATGTCTGTTCAGACCTCTCCTTTTCTATTATTTTTATTTATTTATTTGACAGCGACAGACAGAGAGAGAAAGAGTGAGACACAGAGAGAGAATGGACACACCAGGGCCTCCAGCCACTGCAAATGAACTCCAGATGCATGCACCCCCTTGTGCCTCTGGCTAACATTGGTCTTGGGGAGTCAAGCCTCGAACTGGGGTCCTCAGGCTTCACAGGCAAGTGCTTAACCATTAAGCCATCTCTCCAGCCCTCTCCTTGATTTTTTCTTGATCAAATAGGCCAGGGGTTTATCAGTCTTGTTTGTCTTTTCAAACAATTAGCTCTTTGTTTCATCAATTTTGTTAATTAATTTCTTCTCTGATCTGGATTATTTCTATCTGGAGCTTTTGGGGTTGGATTCTTCTTGTCTTTAGGTGGATGGTTAAGTTATTGACTTGGAATCTCTCTATTGCTGTTATAAAGGCATTTAGTGCAATGAATTTTCCCCTAAGGACTGCCTCCATTGTGTTCCATAAATTTTGGTACAATGTGTTCTCACTGTCATTCAATTCTAGTAAGTTTACAATTTCCTTTTTATTTCATCCACTACCCATTATTATTGTATAAGTGTGTTGTTCAGTCTCCGGTTGCTGAGGGAATTTCTGGCATACCTCTTGTTAATTTCTAGCCTTCAGCATTGTGGTCTGATATCATGCAGGAAATTATGTAAGTTTTCCTGAATACATGGAGGCAGGCTTTATGGCCCAGTATGTGATCTATTTTGGAGAAGGTTCTATATGATGCTAAGAAGAATGTGTATTGGGTAGAATGTTCTGTAGATATCTGTTAGGTCTAATTGATCTATGGTGGGTCTAATTCATATATGGTGTTGTTGAGCTCTCTTGCTTCCCTGTTAATTTTCTGTTGGATTCCCCAGGTATGATGTTGTTGGCATTTATTTCTATTTTTGTTGTCAAGTAAGGTTTTGTTTTGTTTTTTTTAGAATTGTGGTGCATCTGAGTTTGGGGTATATAGATTGATGATTGTGATGTTCTCAAGTTGGATCATTCCCTTGAAGTGTAAGAAGTGGCCTTTGTCTCTTTTTACTTGAAGTTTATTTGATCAATATTAGTATAGCAACACTTGCTTGTTTCTTATTACTGTTCTTTCGGAATATCATTTTCCACCATTTCACCCAGAGGAGGTGTTTGCCCTTAGTGGTGAGGTGGGTTTCTTGAAGAGAGCAAATTGAAGGTCCATTTTTCCAATCCACCCTGTTAACATGTATCTCTTGATGGGTCAATTAAGGCCATTAATGATTAGAGTAATTACTATGAGGTTTGATTTAATCCCTGCCATATTGTGTCACTTTATGTGGTATTGTGTTTTCTTGGACTTCGTAATTTTTTTGAGTCTTTTCTAGGTTTAGTTTTGGTGGTATGCTTCTTGTAGGTTCTTGAGATTGGTCATTTGACTCTTTTGTGTGGATAATTCCATGAAGTATTCTCTGTAGGTTTGGCTTTGTGTTCACACAGTTGTAGAGATGACTTTTATCATGGAAAGTTTTTCTTTCACCATCTGCTATGAGGAAGATTTTTGTGGGGTACAGTACTTTGGGTTGGAAGCCATAGGTTCTTAAACTTTACAATGTTCCATTCCAGGCCCTTCTGGCTTTCAGAGTTTCTATTGAGAAATCTGAGGTAATTCTGATTGGGTTACCTTTATATGTGTTATTTCTCTCTTCCTTCTTTTAGGATTTTCTTTTGGCTTTTGTTGTTTAGAATCCTAATGATGATATGTCTTGTAGAGGTTCTCTTTTAGCCCAGTATGTTTGGAGTTCTGTTAGCTTCTTGTATCTTGATTTTACTCTCTGTTGAGAGGGTGAGAAAGTTTTCTCTGATAGTTTTGCTGAATAAGTTCTCCAAGCCTTTGGTCTGCATTTCTTCCTCTTCTGGTATACCAATGATTCGAATGTTGGGACATTTAAGGGTATCCCACAGTTCCCTCATGTTCTGTTCATAAAGGTTTTTGAATTTATTCAAGTTTGGGGGCTTACAAACTATTTCCTCTATCCTGTCTTTCAGTTCTGAGGTTCTGTCCTCCACATGACTGACTCTGTTCCTGAGGGCTTGGACCCATTCAATTTGGTTTGTATTTTCTACTTCCTTTTTCTGTATAGTAGCCATCTCTCTGTCAAGTTCCCTTTTTAAGTCATTTTTTGATTTTCTGAATGTTTCTTGGAATCAATCCTTGCATTTATTTATGTCTTCATAGAGTTTAAGCAACTTACTCTTGAGGTCTTCTATTTTTTGGCTCTTCTTCAGCTCAATTTAACCTTGTTTTAAGGCATGGCAATATAAATAAACTAATCAACTTATTCCAAAGAGTAAAGTCCAAATTATATGAACAATGAAGATGAGAGAAGATGGGGAAGATGGAAACTTTTAAATTAACCTTCTACCATAGGCAACTAAAACCTTTATCAGTTTCAGCTCCACAACATTTTTATATAAATTTTCATACCCTTTTAACAACATACCTTAGAATAATTTTTTACCTTATGAAGTCTTTTATGATCCAAAAACATGTCTCTTCCTGTAGAATCAGGATGAAAATTTGGTATACAACTATGTCTATTATAGTAAGTATAAATAAGCATGATATCCAAAACATTGAGATTAATCATTTTAAATATATTGTAAACCTGTTTGTACTAATTCAGCATCATCTTACAATACATCTATGTATTTTAGAGCCTTTAATGACCATAAGTTTAGTTGATAATGACAGTCTACGTGAAACCTGAACATAAGGCAACATAACAAGTGGCTGGCCAGCAGGAAACATATGACAGTCAAGTAACACATATAATATTATTAAAGGGAGAGAGATGTTGTTTTTTTCTTTAAAATTATACTTACAGTTTAAATTGATGAGGACTTAAGTTATTTTGAATTTTTAAAACATACATATGAATATTTATTTATGAGTCAATGTAAGTTATCAGCAATATAAAAAATATATTTATACCCTTAGCCATAAAGACTGTCAAAATATCAGTTAATGCAAGTTTGAATCTAAAATTGACACATTCTTCTTTGCCTCTGGGAAGGCATGGAATTGATGTGCAGGCTTATTTATTTTACCTGGTGCCACAAAGAATAATTTATGTGGCCACTATTTATGACTGGTAGATTGAGTTTTGTATAATGATAATAAGCCTCAGACAGGATTGAGAGTAGAGGGTTTAAGCAGATGTAACAGAACTAGATTGTGAGCTTTAGTAAGACAAAGGGGAAGGTAGAGAAAAGGGGAAGTTTTGTAGGTTTGATTGAGGAAGAAAAGGAGTGGAGGATGGGTTGAAAGTAGAAGATGGTGTTCAGGGAGTAAATGGGGAAAGGGGAGTTTGATGAGGAAGGTGTTTGTCAGTTGGGTTTGTATCTGAGATTGAGTCATGGCATTTCAGAAGGGTTTTGTGTCATAGTAGGACTTGGTGAATCAAGCAAGGAGTACAGAGGAAGCGGCAGGAGCAAAGGGCAAAAAATAAAATAAAAATAAAAACACTGGATGTGAGAACTTCAGACCATTTTTCATTTAACTGCAGAAAATGATCACTGTCAATGAGAATGTTGAAATTGAAAATATTGAACCATTATCCACAGAATATTGTGGCCAGATTTGATTGAACAGAAATTTGGAGTTATTTGGTGGGTAGGAGCTGACTTAGTTTAAGTGTTGAGAATGTCGATGGAGTGTCTTTTGGAATAGCTAATTTAGAGCCCATTTTGTAGGACAAAGATTAACTGAAGTGGCTGATCCTTTCACTAGTGATGTCTTCGAAGCTTAGTGAGAGCAACAAAACCCAATGAGTATGGGAGAGTGTTCCCACACTTGTAATTTTTGTTGTGTCCAAGGGAATGATATGGGGGGTGCTTCTGGAGCCTCCAGTTGTCTATGGATAGGGGAGATAGTGAGAAAATCCTGAAGTTTTAAGGTGTGGGATGGGGCACCTCCACATCAGACCTACATATAGTACCTTGTCTTGAAGGACAGGATGAGGTGGAAAGAAGTGGGTCAAATATACATGGCCCTTTGTCTGGAGTTCAAAAGTCTAGAGGGGAGAGGGTGAAAAGAAGAAAAAGAAGAAGCGACTAGGTATCAATCTAGAAAGACTGGCAGTCTCAGGTCATAACTGGTGGCTGTTCAGTCCAGAAATAGTGAGCACAGTAAACTTCTGTGCTCTCAAAAGAGTGAAACACTGGCAGGGAGGTAGAGAGAAAGAAGGGAAGAGAAGGAAGGTGCATGACGTCTGAAAACTCCTCAGGGTTATGATCTGAGTCATGGCACCAGATATGAAAGGAAAGTGAAAGAGAAATGCAAAGGAAAACACAGAACTTAATCTCAACAGACAGAGACTATGTATGAAGCACAGCAATGGGCTACAACCTTCCCATTGGATGGAAGCTGAAGCACTCAGCTGGGGAAATGGCTCAGTTGCAAGCTGTTTGAAGAAATAGACAGGAATCAGATGCATTCTAGTGAGGGTAGACAGATAACTAAATAACAACAATGTCTGATTTGTTGGATCTTTCACATTTCAGTTGTCCCTATTATTAGTCCCAGTTTTCTTACCAAAGATTCAAATCTTTTATTCATTACTTTTTTCACATGCAGCTCAATATTTACTTTATAGCATGTATCCATTTCTGAAATCCCACCACTCAGGATGCTAGCATAAGAGGTTCACGAGTTTCAGAACAATTTTGGATATATAGAAAGATGCCAACATCTACAAAATAATGATAATGGTAATTTTGGTTAAGATGGGGGATTAGGAGCCATGCCAAGAAAACCTGGGGCAAGTGTTGTGTAGCCAATTCCTCTGAAATGAAAGTTGTCCTAAATAGTGTAAGGAAACTCTGATTCAGGAAGTAAAGTCTGGGACACTTAAAACTTAAAGGTCACAAACCACTTCCCAAAATTATGTTACTTAGAACTTTAAACATTCCTTCCTGGAAGGAGGAGCAGAAAGGAGGTTTCAGAGACTCAAGAAGTCTGGAAAATCATTGCATGACACTTCCCTAAGGCTATATAAAGGGAGGGATAATAATAACTTAGAAATGAGACTGTGATTGAGCTACCTGCCCCAGTGATGTAGTCTGCATGAGATGCTCTGATTGAGCTGCCTGCATATAGTACAGTGTGCTTGAGATTCTCAAATTGATCTGCCTGAGAAATTATCTGATTGTACTACCTGCAAGTCAGGTGGTTTGCTTGCTCAAGACTCTCCAACCAGGTTTAGCAGTGTGCTCCAGAGATGCAGCTTCTGTGAGCCATCTCCTATGCTGGGTTGGCCTTTCTGATAATGCCTTTGAGTCAAAGAACATATGGGAAAGTAATTATCCAGGATGGGATGACACTTCTCAATGGTGTAGCTGTGTTAGGGATCTTCATTGCACATTTAATGTAAAACCATGAAAATATAATTAAAATACAATACTCCTGGTGTCAGATATAGGGATATAATAAAGTTTTAAAGTTATTAAAATTAAGTATTATCTAATGCCTAGTATCAAAAACAATATAAAATGACTGTGATGAAAAAATATCAATTTTTCATTCAACTGCCTACTGATCCTATCTAGGGTACAAATGTTGTTTCCTAGGTTTTCCTGAGGAGATGTAAAGTAATGTTTATTAAATCCAGAGATAGAGGACACCAAATGAAGTGTTAATGGACTTTCTTCATGAAACATTGATGAATTTTCCTTCACTCAGAAAGCTCTGAGGAACTGAAATAATTCACGACATTCTGCTCTGCAGAAAACCACTGAGGCAGCTGCCCTGACTCATTGTGAAAGATCCAGTGAATCAGATGTTGTTATTCAGTCATGCATGGACAATTGGAGCCTCTGGAAGCTCCTTACATATCATTCCACTGGGCAACCCAAAAATCACAAGTAGGGGGTAACTCCCCCCTAATCCTTGGGTTTTGTTGCCCTCCTTAATCAACAAAGACATCACTAGTGGCAGGATCAGCCACTTCAATTAATCCTTGTCCTCCAAAGTGGGTTCTAAATTATCTATTCCAAAAGACACTCCATTGACATGTCTCAACACTAATTTAAAGGACTGCTACTCCTGGGCATCTCAGCCTGCCTAATGTCCCTGGAACTGGGAAGCACACCCCCCCCAATATAATTGCAGGGTCTTCTTCCAGGTGGCCCAAGGAGACTGTGCTCCTGACCAGAGTTCCTGAGTGGAAGGAGATGAGGCTGAGTCAGATGCCTGGACCAGATAAGAATTCCCTGAGGAAACTGGAAATTGGGATTGTGACAAGTCAGGTCTGGAGGAGCCAGTGTGGACTGATTCCCACAAGAGAAGGAAACCCTGAGCCTCAATACTGCTGTGAGGTGATGGCCCTCTTTCTGTCAGGTTGGCCAGTGGTATTTGGTCTCAGTAACTAGCTAAAGAAGACTGATTTTGCTGTCTCTGTAATAAGCTTGATCGGTTATGAATGGGATAAGAAAAATTGTTTAAACTCTGAATGAATGAATGAATGAGGAGTAGATAACCATCTTGTGTCTGTATGAAAAGTGCACTTGATATGAATGTGTGTACAAGTATGCATGTGGATCACAGCCCCAAGGCTACAGAATGGCTTTGTGTTTGTGTCAATTCTTCAGCACTAACAGAGTGGAAAATTCATTGTTGGGGAAGTCCCCCACCAAGCCCACTGTCCTAGACTACATGGTCAAAAACAAACCATACTTCATATGGGACTATTCAGGAGATTATAATACTAAGATTACACCAGCAAATTAAAGGCCTCTGTAAATTAGGAAGGCCAACTTTTAATATTGCATGTCCCCTAAAGGAAACACTGAAAGTAACTAAGATTATAGACAGGGAAAAATGCAAGATTCTCCTGTTCCTAAAAGTTACAAAATGACAAGATCATGGAGCAGCCCTGTAGCCCAAAAAGAAATCCAAAAAACTCTCTGAGGGAAAAAAAATGCTCAACTAGAGTCAGAACAGTCAAGGCCAGAGATAACCCCCACATAGCTACCTCCTAACACACTTTCCAGTACTGGCTGGCACAACTTAAAATTGGGAAAACCCAAGGCCACAGAAAAGGGAGATAAAAGGGAGATTATATTGCCTGGGATACTGGGAAATGCCACCACTCTGGGGCCTGACACTGAGGAAAAAATTAAATGAGAGAAAAGACAAACCAAGATAAAATTATCACTGCAAGATTTTACAATTGCTTCTGAGTTAAACTAATGTGATAAAAGTCACTCAAGCCCTAAACCAACCATATGACTACAAGAAGAGGAGGGAAAACCACTCCACACTTGTAGAGAAGGGTTATGCTGTCCTGCTGTGTTCCCCAAGAGCAAAAGGTCAATCAGGGAGAGCTAAATTCTAGGACCAGTCCCAGGAAACTACTAGAAACCTAGGGAAACTCATCTGTCTTGCTCCCACATGCTGCAGCTGGGGTGGCTCCTCAAGCAAGGACAAATTGGGGGATGCATATGAGAAGTCCTACAATTACAATGTGTAACTTGGTGCTTCCTCTGCTGGTCTTAATTTGCATGATGGCCAAGTAGCACTAGAATAGGAGGGGGAACCTGACACCCAAGTCTCATTGGATGAGGAGACAAGGCACAAACCTCTCTGGGTTTATACTACCCCCAGGAAAATCCTGACTGCTCTGCTTTCTTAGCTTCCCTGCTTTGCAGAGTCAGGGAAGCTACAGGCACAGGGAATCTCAGGGTCTTGGCCCCAACATGGTGGTGAAAGATTCCCAAATTGCTGTGGACAGATGGGGACTTCTTATAAGGCATGTGTATCCATTTTAAGTTTACTTTATCTCCTATGCTTCTATGGAACTGCTAACAGACAATAGACACAAGGTTTGTGTTTAGATTGAGAAGTACTCAATACTGAGTTGGTGTGAAAATTTTAGTAATGTTATAACCTGTTTTCATATTTTTAAAATATGTGTTTGAGAAAGCTAATAAAAAGGGGTTCCAAAAATCAACAAATGATAAAATTTATATGTATATTCTGAGTAAATAACGTAAGTCAAGTTTGGTCTACTCTTTTATAAAAGATTATTTCAAAGAGCCTTTTGAGGGCAAAAGAAAAAATACACTTGAATGGTCATATTAAAAGGTCCTATGATAAGTACAATAAAAATTTAATTGGTAATTATAGTGAGATAAACTAGATAAAAGGATAAAATGAAGAAGAAACTTTAAATATTGGATATTAAATAAAGAAGATTGTTACAGAATGGTTACACAGATTTTAAGGTAAAAGTATGTAGATGAAGGTATGAGTAAACTTAAACAGAAAGCTTAAAGACAAAGTTGGTTAACTGTCAGACAGGCAAGGCCCTGGGTTAAAAGCAAACCTAAGCTGTCTGACATGAAGGCCCCAGGCTATGGAGAAGTCACAGCAGCCTGAACTGTAGGTGATATCTCAGGACCTGACTGGCAGGGGAGCTCCTCCCCCCACTCTCAGTGGTTGCAGTGAGCCAGGATCCTCCCCCCATTTTGGGGGGTTGCAGTGAGCCTGGACCCCCAAACAAAATCTAGGACATTCAGATCAGCAGAAAGTAAGTTCACACCCTCTCTAACCACAGGATACCTGGATATTCAGATAAGACTTAGGTTTTGTCCATAATCCTGTGGCCTTTGGCCAGTCACCTAGGAAACTCCTTATATGGTATCAGCCAGCACCTTTGCACCCTCCCCCTGCCATTGCCTACATGCTGGAGTGAATGTCCCCATATGCTAATTAGGCATCAGCAAGCAACCTTGTACATCTAAACCCCTTAGGACCCTCAACTGCTTATAAATCCATTTCCCTGACAGTAAGCCAAGAGCTGATCACTGAAACTAACTCCCGGGAGTGATTCTTTCTCTCATCACCCAGGCACAACCCAGGTCTCCATGGTTGCCTGGAACACCTTCAGGGAACTGCAGCCCAGCCCCAGAGGACCTTGGAATCCATAGCTGGCACCTGAACAGGCGTCCTCTGAGATGCACAAAGCTAAGTGTGCGCTCTCTCAGATGGACAATTGTCATGCAGGGGACATCATGCATGACATCATGCCTTTGCCTCCACATTTTTCAGGGCTGGCAGTTTCTCTTTTCCTCCTTTATTTTTGGTTTGCACCATCACAAAGGATCAGACATGATGAACTAGCAACTGACATCTCTTGACCGAGGCCACTCTTCAGTATTGACTGAAGGTCAGTCATCCTCTGTCTGGACCTGGACAGCCCATTGGGTGTTAGCAAGAACCATCTATCTATTTCTCTTCAACACACACACACACAAAAATGGTAACATGTTGACCTCTCAAAAGGGTAGGTTGCTGGTCTCTTAAATTTGTGGACAGGCTTACTTCCAGATTATTGGAGAATCCCCCATGTGCTAATAAGCCCTCAGGAACATTGTCCTCTGGTCTTGGCTTTTCTACTCTTTCTCTGTCATGGGTAACATTGCCTCCCACCAAAAGAAATCATGGATTCATGGACTAAGAGCTCTCCTGAAAGTTAGGGGAATTAAGCTTTCCCAGAGACAGGCTACCTCCTTTTGTAAAGAAGTCCTCCAGGTCACCACCTGAATAACTTTTTGGGATCTATATGACCCAGACACATGTATCTGCATAGCTTATCTAGCCAGGAGATGGGAGGTTCGGGAAGGAAATCCCCTCTTTCTCTCTCTTTTCTCCCAATCATAGAAGCTGATAAGCAATGCATTACCACCCCCCTTAAAATCACCTTCACTCAAAAACCAGATGATGACTCCAATGAGAGGAGTCCTGAAGACCAGCCAGTAGAGGACCTCAGTTCCCTTGAAAAACCAATAGAAGAAATTAAAGAAAATATGACCCCAAACTCCCCTACACCGACTCCCCTTTATCCACCCTTGCCACCATACCCACCTCACAATCCAGGCTGCCCCCCTCTGGGATTCCCACCTCCAGACTCATGTAACAGAGGCCAAAAGAATCCTAACATGATAAATTCCCCTGACCAGAACCACCCTCCATCCACTCTCCCACTTACAATCACACAACAACTATGTGAGGCCTGAGCTAACAATAAAAAGATATTCAATCAGCAGGGAGTAGTGGCTCATGCCTTTAATCCCAGCACTTGGGAGGCAGAGGCAGGAAGATCTCCATGAGTTCAAAGCCACCCTGAGACTACATAGTGAATTCCACATCAGCCTGAGCTAAACTGAGACCCTACCTAAAATAAAAGTTTTTTAAAAAGGTATTAAATCAGGATGTAGAAGTCTTTCCCATTAATGTCAACCAACTCGAGCTTGGGCTCGGCCCCTAGATTGGTATCCTTATCAAGCTAGTGATCTTAAGGAACTCAGGCCATCAGGGAGGATGGGATCCATGAGCCATGGACAAAGTCCCTCCTTTTGAGCCTATGGGACTTCGTTAATACCCCCCAGAACTGGTATGATATCTGCTGGTCTTCACTGCTTAGTCCCCTTTTCCTTCAATGGGAGGCCCTCTATAGAGATGAATGCATCCAACAAATAAGAAAAAAACAAAATCAAGAGAGCATCCCCTGCAGATTGGATGGATTATTCAGACAGGGCGATTTCTCCACAGGTCTTCAACAGACCCAAGAGACCCCAGGGTTCTATGACCAAGTTCATCTCTGTGCCCTCTAGGCATGGGTTATAACCTCCCCACCCCACCCACAGCACCCAGGATAATACCTCTTCCTTACTGTCTGTTCATCAGAAGCCAGAGGAGAGCCTCTCTGATTTTATATTAAGGGCAAGAACCAATTTAGAGAGAAAAAAGCCCTAACCCAACAGCCAGGAACCTCCTTAAAAAGAGCATTATTTAGGAAGGTATGACTTCAGAATGTAGGCTAATTTGCCAAAGCCTCAAGGATATCAGGACTGCCTCATATAAGACCACCTCTCTGGCACAGGCCTTCTCAGCAACCTTAAAACCCAGAGGCAAATGCTTTAATTGTGGAGAAGAAGGACATTGGAGAAGGGAATGGCCTGAATATCAGGCTGAAAGCACCCTCCCTCCAAAAACAATTGGCCCTAGATGTTGCAAGGGGTATCATTGGAAAAAAATACTGCCAGTCTATTTATGACAAAGATGAAAAACCCCTAGAACCTTTAAACTCCAAAAGGGGCAACCCTCAACCCCTCCAATAAGAAGGAAAACCCATAATATGCAATGGGTAACAAGCATCCTAGAGGGGGCCACCCAAGGCTGGCCTTAGAGGTTGGAGGAAAAATTTTCAAATGACTAATTGATACTGGGGCAGATAAAACAATCCTAAAGTGATCTGAAGTTCCCCAACACTGGTAATTAATTCCCTGGCCCCAATTAATGGGGACAGGCAGTCCTTCACAAGCATATGTTACCGAAGAAGGAAGGACCCAGATGGAACTACAGGTTCCTGACCCCTAGTGGTGAATGTAACAACTAACCTGTTAGGGAGAGACATCCTTGAGGCCCTAGATGTAATTATCACCAGTAATATAGAAGGAGAATGTATTTGTAATCTGAAGGGGCTCAGAAGGATGGTGATTACTACAAGATCTTAGGGCCATCAATAAAGCCATGCTCATTTGGGGAGCCCCTCAGAGGGACTGCCTCTTGTGTCAGCCATTCCAGCCAACACTCCCCTCCTTGCTATTGATACTAAGGATTCTCTTCTATCCTCCTGCACCTCTGAGACCGACAATGTTTTGCACTCTCTGTCCCCTCTATCAGTAATGCAGGTCCTGCCAAATGCTTTAAGTAGATGGCCCTGCCCAAGGTATGGCTAATAGTCCTACTATATGCCAAGAATCAGTTGCTATGGCATTAAGGCCACAGTTAGATCAAGGCCTTAATATCTATCATTACATGGATGACATCCTAGTATGGAAAGACTCCTCCACCTCACCAGCTGAGCTAAGGGATCAATTAATACCTTCCCTTACTGAGACAGACTTCAAAATTGCACCAAATAAAGTCCAACTTATACCACCTATAGCTTTCCTGGGGACAGGACTCTCCTTCACCTCTGCCCTGCCTGTTAAACCCATACTCTCCTTTCCCCAGAAGCTTACATTAGCCTTGCTTCAGAGCTTTCTGGGGAACCTCAATTGGCTCAGCCATGGCTTCCTAACCCCACCAGTGATTTATAACCCATATTTGATATGTTAAAAGGTGATGAAGACCCAGCCTCTCCACCCCCACTCCTAAGCCCAGAGGCAAATCAGGCATTAACTAAGATTAATAACATATTTTCTCCTATGGCACTTGTCAGACAAGCCCCTTCAGCATATCTGATTAGATAAAAACCCTCTTTCACCCCTGCTGATAAAAGTCTCAACCTCATTTGCAAAAGAAGGGCCCCCTGTTTGTGCAACACATAAGGTCTCAGAGCCCCTTACTTGGCACATAACCCACAAGGCCAAGGTACAGTAGGAAGAACACACCAAACCTTAGGAACCTCAACTGCTTATAAATCTATTTTCCTGACAATAAACCAAGCGATGTTCACCAAAACTGACTGCCAGGAGTGATTCTTTATCTCGTCATGTGAGCACAACCTTGGTCTCCACGGTTGCCTGGGACACCTTCAGGGGAACCACAGCCAGGCCCCGGAGGACCCAGTAACCCACAGTTAACTAAGTCTTCAAAAGCTTGATCAGATTACAGAGTACTTGAAATTAGTATGACTATTAGCCTAGAGTTCATATCAGACTAACAAAGGATAGCTCTAGTTGGTTGCAGGGTATTATGACATTTAGGTTGTAAATTTAAAACTTTAACTTACTGAAGTGAATCTGATCATAATAACAGTTATATAAGGTTGTAAAAAAAAACTGGCTTTATAGTTCTCAACCAAGTTTGCTATGTTTCTCTATTTGTCAACCTTTTAATATTTAATAAGGTTATTATATCTTTAAATAACAAAAGAAAATACTCTAGCCTTAAGATGGTTCTTATCTTGTTCATGTTGTCTTATTGATGATTATCACTGAGATTATTGTTAAGTCTTATAAAAGACAATTTGTGACTTTGTTCTTAGGGAAACTGAGGAAACTCCTCTGTCCTAGGAAAGCTTGCAATATACAATGTTAATATAGTTTGTCTAGGCTTCCTATATTCTACCAGTCATAATTCTTGCCTAATGTTAAATTTAAAAATTGTTCAATGATTAAGGTAGTTGATGAAGAAATCACTTTATGTCTATCATAATGTTTCTAATGTATGTTAAAATCACACTAATTTAACTCAACAATGACCATGTTTGGCTTTATTCTTAAGCTATATATAATCAGTCTCAGTCAAGGTTTTACTTCAGTGATTGCCTCATTTATTGTACCTTAATTTCATTGCTATGGATATATTGATACTGAAGACATGTTCCCTGCTCTAGAAAAAAAAATGATCTTATATGTTGCTGTTCTACTTCCAGTTTGTATGGTAATTGGTACTTACATAGATATACAGACTAGCCAGAGTTGTTTTCAAACACAGATGCAAAATTTTTATGCCTTCTTGCCTTTTCCATACATACAGTTTCTAGATCAAATTAATTGATTTAAAGTTATGAATAAAATATTGTTTCCAGGGCTGCTAATATGTTCTTCCTATAATTATAACTGACAGATGGCTAAAAGATAAAATGTGTATGTTTTCTCTGTTCCAGATATAGTTCACTCTGTCACTTGACAACTAAAATTAAATGATAATCAGAATGATTTTAAGTAATTGTGTCATTCTCTGACCCAATTGCTTTGCTAAACAGATATGTCTTGCACCTTTTTCTACTAAATTTATTTTGCTAATCAGATATGTACAGTTTCTCTGAGTGATTAATAACCACATGGAGAAGCTAAGGTCAACTGGAAACATCAGAGTTAAAAGGATAACCAATATTTTGGTTCCTGCTCCCAGGTCAGAAAGACACAGGAAATGATGGGACACTTGCTAACTTATAGCCTCTGGTATGTTTCCTATTTTCTTAATCAGGGAAGACATGGAGACCTGGAGATGGACTCCAAATCAATGTATCTGAAACAGAAGGGTCATATTGGAGGAAAATCAGTCCTCCAGGCTTCCCAAAAGAGGGAGGGCCACATGGTCAGCATGACCTTGACTTGTCCTAGCAGATAACAAGGCTGAGAGTCATAGAACTCCTCACAGGTCACTAAAGTCTCTCCTACAGAGCCATAAATGACCTCTAAAATATAAGACATAGTTAATTTTTGTTGCCTGTATGGTGTTAAACACCCAGTAAGAGAATATAACTACAAGATATTACAATATAAACCAAAATTCAGACAAATAGACTGATATTCTACCAGATATATATATATATGTGTGTGTGTGTGTGTGTGTGTGTGTGTGTGTGTGTGTGTGTGTGTATAGCAGTATATCACTAATGACGGATATCAGAACCAAGCTCTAAAGTACATTTAAGAAAAATCTAGAGCCTTGCCCTAAGATGTAAAATCAATTTAGAGTTCTGGCTCTTTGTACTTGCTAATGCTGGTGGTGCTGGTTGTTTAATGGTATCTCTTTGCTTAGATTAACAAAGATAAGCCAGATTCTCCTGCCACTGATCATTATTTCTTAAAATTTATAACACAAGGGGACCCACATACACTTGCAAAATTATTCCCACATGCATCATTCAAGTGATATAAACTCACCACACCAGAATCAAGAAGACAGTATCCTCAGCCAATTTTAACAGCTAACAGGTGACCAGGAACCAGGAGGGTTCCCTCAAAGTCATGCTCTGGAGGGCATCTGCCCTGCCAAAAATAAAAACTGTGGCCCTGCTCAATACATGACAAAAGCCTGAGGACTACAACATGAGATACAGAAAATCAGACACATGGGTAGAATCCTAACTCCTTCCACTCAGTGGACCAATCAGCTAAAAGTTGAAAAGATTCACTGAGTTACTGTAAGAGTTAATTGCTGAAAATCTAAAACTTATCTTTGTCAGCAGGTAGAAAAATCCCAAAGAAGGAACACAAAGGACCAAAAGGGATGATAAGAAGGAAAGACAGTTTAAAAGTTAAATGGAGTTCATTGTTAGGATGGCCTAACTAAAGAAATGATTGATATGCAAAACATTTTGTTTGTTCACTTACACCTCCCTTTAGCTAGGAAAACTGAAATGGGAAATAAAATCTCAGCTCAAGGCCAGATCTTCTTTTGAGGGCTACCTCAACCTTTTTGGCCCCCAGGTAATAAACTTCTCTACTTTCATTCATTCTGGCACTGGAGTGATCTTTCCAGAGAATTAAAATACTGCCTACTAAAACTAAATCAGGAAGAGATAAATTTCTTGAATAGAGCTCTAGCGCTAAATGGGACTGAAAAGGTAATTCAAAGCCACACAACAACAATAGCAACAAAAGTCAGGGCCAGATGGGTTCACTATCAAATTCTACCAAACCTTCAGTTCAAAGCTAAAATCCCTATTTCTCAAGTTATTTCACATAATTGAAATGGAGGGAGTGACCTGAAGCCAGGATTACACTAATATCAAAACCAGAGACACAAGTATAGACCACAATCCCTAATGAACCTGCATGCAAAAATTCTCAATAAAATTCTTGCAAATAAAATCTGAGAATACCTCAAAAACATCATTCACCTTTATCAAGCAAGTTGCATCCCAGGGATGTTTCAACATACCAAAATCAATTAAATTAATATACCACATAAATAGACTTAAAGAAAGGAATGGTATGATCATTTCAATAGACACAGAAATAGCCTGTGACAGAATACAACATTTCTTCATGATTAAAACACTGGACAGGCTAGAGATGGATGGTTCAAATTTCAAGATAATCAGAGCTTTGTTTATATCAGACCTAAGACCCATATCATTCTAAATGAGGAAAAACTTTAAGCATTACCATTAATGTTTGTAACAAGACAGGGTGGCTACTCTCACTCCTGATTTTCAACATAGTACTTGAAGTCTTTGCTCAAGCAATAAGGCAAGAGAAAGAAATAAGAGATACAAACTGGAAAGGTTAAAGCCAAACTACTTATTAGCAGATTACATGATTCAATACATAAGTGATCAGAAAGACTCCTCCAAAAACTGGTAAGGGTGATAAATTCTTTCATCAGAGTGTCAGGACATAAAATCAACACAAAGATCTACTGATCTCCAGCCTGAGCTGGAGAAATGACATAAAAGTTAAGGTTCTTGCCTGTGAAACATAAGGACCCAGGTTCAATTCCCCAGTACCCAAGTGAAGCGTATGTACATGGTGGTGTCTGGAGTTCATTTGTAGTGTCTAGAGGCACTAGCACACCCATTCTCTCTCTTTCTCTCTCTTTCTGTCATAAATAAGTAAATAAGTAAATAAATATTTTTTTTAAATCAGTAGCCTTCATATATACCAACAATAATCATACAGAGACAGAAATAAGGGAAGCAGTCCCATTTATAGTAGCCATAAAAATTTAAGTATCTTGGATTATCCTTAACCAAGGTAGTGAAAGATTGTAAATTGAAAACTTAAAAACACTGAAGAAAAGAAATGGAAGACATGAGAAGATGGAATGACTTGCCATGCTCATGGATCAGAAGAACAAATATTATCAAAATGGCCATTGTACCAAAGGCAATATACAGATTTAATACAATTCCAATAAAAAAAAACAAGCTTCATTCTTCATAAAATTAGAAAAAGATAATCTCAAAAATGATATGAGAGCACAACACACCTTGGATAGCCAAAAGTATTCTGAGTGAAATGAATAGATCTGGTGGCATCACCATACCTAATTTCATGATATACTATAAAATCATAGTGATAAAAATAGCATGGTACTGGCACATAAACATACACATAGATCAATGTAGTACAATAGAATATCTAGGTATAAGTTCTTGTAACTTCAAATACATGAACTTTGACAAAGGGAGCAAAAACACAGATTGGAATGAGAGCATTTTCAACAAATCATGCTACAGAAACTGCTCAGTCAGAGTTGGAAGCATGAACCTTGTCTCTTCTCTCACCCAGAATAGCTATCAACACCAAGAACCTCAATATAATACCAGAATTCCTAAATAATTAAAAGAAAAAAAAAATAGGCAGAACACTCCAAGGTATAGATGTAAGGAAAGACTTTCTTTTTTAAATATATATTTTATTTATTATTTGAGAAAGTGGTAGAGTGAGAGAGAGAATGGGTGTTCCATGGCCTCCAGCCACAGAAAACTAACTCCAGATGCATGCGCCCCCTTGTGCATCTGGCTTACGTGGGTCCTGCAGAATTGAACCTAGATCCTTTGGCTTTGCAGGCAAACACCTTAACTGCTAAGCCATCTCTCTAGCCCAGAAAGACTTTCTTAATAAGACCCCAGTATCCTGTGTAATTATACCAATGCTCAACCACTGGGATACCATGAAACTAAAAAGCTACATTACAGGGCTGGAGAGATGGCTTAGCAGTTAACCGCTTGCCTGTGAAGCCTAAGGACCCCGGTTTGAGGCTCGGTTCCCTAGGTCCCACGTTAGCCAGATGCACAAGGGGGCGCACGCGTCTGGAGTTCGTTTGCAGAGGCTGGAAGCCCTGGCGCGCCCATTCTCTCTCTCTCCCTCTATCTGTCTTTCTCTCTGTGTCTGTCGCTCTCAAATAAATAAATAAATAAAAATTTTTAAAAAAGCTACATTACATATAAGCATACTGTCAACAGAGATGTTAGTTACCTTGATATTGCTGGGCAAACAGTTGTTCATGTGAGACTTATGAGAGGTACAGAATCCAGGGAAACACCATCAACAGCAGAAGAAGCTGGCTCACTTCAATAGATTCATAAGAGATATCTCTAAACAGCTTGAAAGCAGGAACAGACAGAGCTTCAACTGCTTTCTATATATCTAGTAGGATTGGATGGAAGATCCATTCCCAGTGAAATGCTTCTCTAACCAAGGAATCCCAGCCTGCTAGGGATTTAAGTAGAAAGTTTAATTTTAATCAAAAATGCCCAAGTCTATGGGGCTGTACATTCTAATGACAAGAGTCAACAGCCTAAAAAATGGGAGAAATTTATGACAGCTACACAACCAATAAACAGAATTTACAAAGAACTCAAAAAAACTCACAAAATAGGGCCAGGGGTTTAACAGACAGTTTTCCAAAAAAAAGAAATTCAAATGGCCAATAAAGTCCTAAATGTTCAACATCTCTAGCAGTCAGCAAAATGCAAATTAAAACAGCTCAGATTGCATCACATTAAAGTCAGAATAACAATCATCAAAAAAAAAAATCAAATGATAACAAATGCTGGTAGGGATATAGGGAAATTTGAAACTTTATCCACTACTAGTGGGAGTGTCAACTTGTAAAACCACTAGAAAAATCATTATGATGACTATGCAAAATCTGAAAATAGATCCATTTGATTGAGCTACACCACTCCTGGGGATAACCTAAAGACTCTGCTCTTTATTGCAGAGATAGTTGCTCAGACATGTTTGTCAGTGATCCTTTCACAGTAGTTAGGAGCTGGAATTAGCCCAGACACTCAACAGATGAATGGCTAATGAAGATGTGATATATATTCACAATGGAATTCTACTAAGCAATAAGGAAATACATAATAAAAATTGCAGAAAAAAATGGTTGACTTGGGAAAAAAAACATACTACATGAAATCATAGAAGCACAGAAACAAAACACAAATGCCACATGTGCTTCCTTATATGTGGTTCCTAACTTGGAACAGCTTGAATAGGGTTGAAGTGGCAATTAGCATCAGGAGTATTGACAGAGAATTATGCTGAAGCCAGGAAAAAGTAAGAGGGAGGGTAAGATTGCATTATCATAAAAGCCCCAGAGAGGAAGGAAAAGACTAAATCATAAAACCATGGTCTCTGGCTGGCAAATCCTACTGTAAGAGATAGGCTATACTCCACAGTAAGCTATTGGCTAGGAAACCAATCATGTGAGCAAAGCAATGCAGGCTATTTATTGCCAAAGCACTTGGTGACTGAGCATAGCTAAACATTTAGATGCGATTGCTGATGATAATCCAGGCTATGGACACAGAACATCAAGAGAATTCTAGAATTTAGAAGGAATCTACCTTCCTCATAGCTAGCCCTCATAGTACTAGAAAGTGCTATTTGAACTGTTGGGGGACAATGGCCACCAACAGTGTGAAAAGCAGAGGATCCTACAAGTATGAAATGAACCAGATGAATAAGATGTACACCACTGTGCAACAGTGGCACACAGACTATGTAGGTAATTAATGGCCCTCTTATTTGATAAGTGGTCCACTCAGCGGGAGAGAACACATACCTGGTACAAAGAACCAAGTATCTTTCAGATATGATCATTATAGACTCCAAAGAGAAAATCGTTTGATCAAGAAGAGTGGCTATACACACCAAAATGAGCTGGTTAACTAATAATTTATCCTCTGTAATGTTAAGTCGTGCTTCTTTAACTCTTTTTTTTTTTTTTTTTGGTGTGTGTGTGGGTGGGGGGACTTTTCCAGGTAGGGTCTTACTGTAGCCCATGCTGACTAGCTATGTAGTCTCTATGTAGTTGTGGTGGTTTGATTCAGGTGTCCCCCATAAACTTAGGTGTTCTGAATGCTAGGTTCCCAGCTGATGGATATTTGGGAATTAATGCCTCCTGGAGGGAGTGTATTGTTGGGGGCAGGCTTAAGGGCTTTATAGCCAGGTTCCCCATGCCAGTGTTTGGCACACCCTCCTGTTGCTGTGGTCCATCTTCTGTTGGCCAGGGGTGATGTCCACCCTCTGCTCATGCCATCGTTTTCCCCTGCCATCGTGGAGCTTCCCCTTGAGCCTGTAAGCCAAATAAACCTCTTTTTCCCAGAAGCTGCTCTTGGTTGGGTGATTTCTACCAGCAATGCGAACCGGACTGCAACAGTAAAGTGGTACCGGGAGTGGGGTTGCTGATAGACACCTGACTATGCGGCTTCAGCCTTTTGCAGCTTATTTTCAAGAGGAATGTGGAAGGAGTTGAAACCTTGGCCTAAGAGATGCCTTGCAGTGCTGTAAGTACAGCTTAAAGGACTATTCTGGTCTGAGCTCCAAGACCTGAATGCAGTAAGAACTATGGACTGTGAGGTTTGGCTTATGAGGGTGAGAAAGAGCTGTGCCTGGACTGGGCTAGCAGTTTGTGTGAGAAGCTTGCTCTTGTGCCCATGTCCTGAGAAGTTGTGCAGGGTTGCTTTGCGTAGAAATGAACTGGTGTGAGCAGAGGGATATGGCACAGAAAGAAAAATCTTTGGGTGAACTCTTGCCCGTTCAGCTGCAACTGAGAGATTACAACCTTTGAGACTGGGCTAGCTGACCTGCGCTGGGGCAACAGAAAGAATGTCGACTCTTTTGAAGGGGCCTGAGTGCTCAAGGAGTGTCCTGTTCTTCAAAGTCTGCTTTATTACCACCTGGATTAACAAATTGGCACCCTACCTGGTATCGTGGAGTATAAGAAATGCTGGAAAGAGGGTCATTGAGTTTGCAACACGGTCTTGTGTTTTGGAAATGGCCATGGACAGTGTGAAGCGGGTTTGCTGGTTGCCTGCATAGAGACACCATGGGGCCATGAGGACGAACCGTGGCTTGCAGTGGAGACCCAGTGGAGATGCCGGGACCATGAGATGGCTGCCGAGGAGCTGCCGGCCCCGATGAAGTTTCCCAGGACTGTGAGTAGCCTAGCTGGAGGGGTGGAATTGGAATGCCAGAGACTTGTTGCTGGTTAGAATTATCGGACTTGAAGACTTGTCACTGGCTAGAGTTGCTGGACTTGAAGCTACAGAGTTTGATGTTTGCCCTGGTTGTTTTAAATAGTGTATTGGTTGAATGTTTCTTTGCTATGCCCAATGCCATCTATTGCAGTGTGAATATTTATTCTGTGCCATTCTGGGTTTTTTGAGGTTATATTTTGGTATTATGGCTCAGTTAAAAGATCTTGAACTATGGGGATGTATGAACATCATTGAGATTGATTAAAAACTATGGGGACTTTTAAAATGAGATGAATGCATTGCATTTTACATCATGTATGATTATCAGTTTATGGGGGCCAGGGGCGGAATGTGGTGGTTTGATTCAGGTGTCCCCCATAAACTTAGGTGTTCTGAATGCTAGGTTCCCAGCTGATGGATATTTGAGAATTAATGCCTCCTGGAGGGAGTGTATTGTTGGGGGCAGGCTTAAGGGCTTTATAGCCAGGTTCCCCATGCCAGTGTTTGGCACACCCTCCTGTTGCTGTGGTCCATCTTCTGTTGGCCAGGGGTGATGTCCACCCTCTGCTCATGCCATCGTTTTCCCCTGCCATCGTGGAGCTTCCCCTTGAGCCTGTAAGCCAAATAAACCTCTTTTTCCCAGAAGCTGCTCTTGGTTGGGTGATTTCTACCAGCAATGCAAACCGGACTGCAACAGTAGTCTCAGGGTGGCCTCAAACTCATGGTGATCCTCCTACATCTGCCTCCCAAGTGCTGGGATTAAAGGTGTGTACCACCATGCCCAGATTTGCTTTAACTCTTGTTTGGGGAGTCTGTATTTTTGCTTTACACATGGCAGCAAAAACAAGGGAGAATCATGTTTCATTAATATGAGAAGAAACCAGCTGACTAACTAGCATGAGACGAGACACCTCTAGTACCTCTGCCAGGTCCCAGGAGACAACACAGAAGAAATGGTAATTTAAACACGACTGCTGATCACATTATTATAATGACCATCTGCTCCAGGGAAATAACAATAAGCATTGAGGACACTTAAAAATCATCAAAAAGGAAATCCAGAGATTACAGAGAGCTCAACACTAAAGTAGACTTATAACATACTCACTAAGGCTCAGTGAACATTGCAGAAGAGGGGAGAGAAAGATTTTAAGAAGCACAGGGTGACAAGGAGCATCCTGAGGCATTGTCCCCTACAACAGAGACTGAATGATGCATTCATAAGCCCAAGGCTAATACCAATAACTCTAGAGGGCTCTCAGGGGAATGGAGGCAGGAAAGAAGGGATATAAGAAGATAACAAGAGGGTAATGGGACCAATATGCAATTTGTTCATGCAGAAAAGTTCATAATTAATAACAAATTTAAAATATAGTGATAATTGCTATTGTTAATAATAACTACTATTGTTCTTATTATTTATATATTTTCTTGTAACCTCTCTAATGGAACTGAGCTCCATTTGACAACAATGAATTTTTTAATTAGTAATTTAGTAGTTGGCATATACTGTATTTAGATTCTTTTCCTTTGTTTTACCTCCACATTCCTTGCCTTATATCACCCTCTGTGTAGTTAGCCTTATATATTTCTTATTGATCTTCATTCTTAGTCTCCAGCAGGTGGATCCCTTCTAGGGGAGGTGTGTCATGGGGCAGATCTTAAGCCCATCCTCCTGTGTGTTATGATCCAGCTTGAGGTCTGGCTACTGGTCTTCTATTTCTACCGTGGATGTATAATTAAGTGATCCAGCTTTCTTCACTATGATAAAGCTTCTCATGGAATCTAAAAGCCTAAAATAAAGCCTTTTCTCCAATAAGCTGTTTTCCTCAACAATGAGATGGTAACTGCAGCATAAATAATTGGTTCCAGGAGAGTGATTTTGCTGCAATGAAGTTGACCATTTGGTGTTTGGTCTTTTGGAACTTGTTTGTTGGAGGAAAATGAAAGGATTTTGTGTTTGGGGCTAGAGAAGGCTTCCACTGCTCTATGCTGTGCTTGATTGGCTGTTCTTTTGTGAGTCTGAAAATAATAAACACAGAGAGAGTTATCGAGTATGAAGGCTTGCCTTATGAAGTTTGAATGGGGAAGGAGAGAATTTTATTGGAACTCAGCTTTTGGCAGAAAGGCTGGTTTTATTCTGCCCATATCCTGAGAATTTGAGCAAAGGTTAAATGCTTGATAGAAGAAAGATATGACTGATGTAAAGCTTGTCACAGAAAGAAATGTAAGCCACTTAAGATGTAATTGTTAAGGAGATTACCACTATTAAAGGTGGACCAACTGTTTTGCATTGGAACAAAGACTGTGGGGTGGCCATGAAGAAAAGCAGCTAGTTCTGGTTCAGATGAATCTGCACAATGAAGGGGCAAAAAATTGCAGAAGCCTTTTGAAGCCAAAGTACAAAGTACAAAGACACAAAATATGTAACCTCAGATGTTTGATATTTGTCTGCTTATTATTTATCTTGATTTGGAATAGTCTTTCCTTATTATACCTTCTCTATTCAATGGAAATGTTTTTCTCTGTGCCATTATTTGTTATAAGTATGGAACTGGTGTTTTGATTTTATAGACTTAAAAATGACTTGAATATCATGAGACTTTAGACTTTCACATATTTACTGGGGAAATAACTTTAAATCTTTCAGAGATGGGATGAAAGCTTTACCCATATCTTTAGCAAACAATTTTCATGATTAAAAAAACAGAACTCTAAGGTCCAAGACAGCAACACAGGGAAGGATGTGCATGAGAACCACGTTCCTTAGTTTCCACCTGAATTGTGTGACTTTCCTAAATCGTCTAAGGTTGGCAGAGTGGCTGTATACAATTAAGTATAGTGCATAGTATGCCATAGGACAAAGTTCATATGAGGTCTTTGCCTGAGACAAATGCCAACTGAATAGATCTTTCTTCATCTCAAGATCTTCCTTACCTTCTTTCTAAAGTAATATTTAGCATCAACATGGTCCAATGATGTTGGGAGTTATACAATAAAATAGGTAGATAATACATACCATCATAGAACATAGAGTGCTTGGGAATAGATGTGGAGGGTTCAGAAAAAAAAAAAAATAGTAGCTGGTTGTGTGGTATCCTATAATGATTTTGGAATTAAAACCCCTGAAATCATTCAAAGTAGAATTTAAGATGTTTCAGCTTGTCTTTCAGCTAAGAAACTGGAACAGGCCTCAGAAGGCCACTGTGGATCTTAAATATTAGATGTACCAAATTTAGCAGCATAACACTGGTTCACTTATTAGATGATTAATAGATGAATGTACAATGAAGTTGGAGCAATATCACCCTCTGCAGTACATTTAAGAAACTTTAATAATTAGCACAGAAGGAGGTATAAACAGTGCTTTATAAAGGTAGCCCATAACTAACTCTCTTTCAAGCTACAAAAGGTGTGAGGGGGCCACTGTGTTTTCCCCAGTGCTCTAAAGTAGGCTGTGACTTTGCAGCAGAGCACTTATCCCATTGGAAAATCATTTCTTCACAAGCTGCTTGATTTTAACAAAAACTGAAACAGATGACAAGAAATTTTGTGAGTATGAACCTCATGTGCCACTTTGTACATATGGCTTATGTGGATACTGGAGAATATGAATGAACCTAGGTCCTTAGACTTCTCTCCAGCCCTATTTTTGATAAAACAGGACTTTAAAAAAAAAAAAAAAAAACAGGACTCACACATTCCACAAAATATAGCATAAGTTCCAGTACAGAGGTTCTGGAACCACAGTCTTAGAAATGGAGTTATTACCAACTTGGAGAAGGGTTCATTTGATAAAGGAAAAAGGAAGATGAATAATGGGGGGCAACCAGATTCTGTGGCTCAGGGCAGTTCTTAGGAGAGGGAAGAGGGTAACCTAAGTTATACAGAAGGGAGCTGCATGTATTATGTGCAGGGAGCAAGAGTATGAGCATCAGGGAAACTTCAAAAACATGGCAAGGAAAGGACAAATGTCTGAGCAGGATGCAATGAGATCAGGGTAGCCAGGAGCTCAGGGTGGCAGCTTGAGGGTAGTGACAGGAAGAAGGGTGTGGAGGAGAGGGAGCCTGGACTACTCACAGTTGTGCAATGCCCAGTTGGGCTACAGGCCTCTGGCACACATGCTTATGAGCCTACAGGATGAGGGAGAAGTGGAGAAGGAAGAAGAGAAAGAGAATAATAGTTCAGAGAAGAAGAAAGAAAAGGTGCCTGCAGAGAATAAGAGGCTGAAGTGGAAAACAGAGAGGGAAAATATTCAGCACCTGGTCAGCAGCAGAACAAAAGGAAAAAGCAAGGAAATGAAGCAGTGCTTTCATGTTTGTGCCCTTGGGGCCTGGATGGTTGGCCAATGGGACTGGGTTTGTGCAGGTGAGGGCCAGTGCTCAGAGAGAGACAGATTGCCTGGCCCCAACCCTACCCTGCCCTCCTTGGAGGGGGCCCATTAAAGGTAAAACCAGTTGGGAAGGGGTATGGAACTCTAAGACTGATATGCTTTATCTGAAACCAATATCTGAAACCAAACTGCAACCCAAAACTAAATAGAAAATTATTTTACCAAAACATTATGCTCGTGTTGTAGTCAGCTCTACATTGCTGGGATGAACTTCCAAATAGACACAGTTTATCTAAAGAAGGGTTTATTTTAGCTTACATAGGAGATATGGGGCCTCTACTCTTTTGTTTTCTTTTACTTTTTCATTACTGTTGGGCACTGCCAGGCACAGGCTGGAGCCTTCAGGAGAGGGGCCTGAGCTGCCAGGCATGACTAAGAACCCCAGGGGCTACAGGAGGCCACTCTTTCTCTAAGCCCAGCACACCTGAACTTAGGCTTTGCCCATAGCCCTGTAACCTTTGGCCAGTTGCCTAGGAAACTCCTTATCAGCCTTGACACAGCCCATCCCTGTGAAACACTAGATCACCGGAACCGCCCCCCCCCCACTGCCCCTCCGCAATTGCTTACTGCTGGAATGAATGTCCTCATATGCTAATTAGACATCAGAAATGAACTTGGTACATCCAATCCCCTTAGGACCTTTCCCCTGCACGCAGATGTTTATAAAACCATTTCTTTCTTTCTTTTTTTAATTGAGAGGGACAGACACAGAGAGAAAGACAGGGGGAGAGAGAGAGAATGGGCACGCCAGGGCTTCCAGCCTCTGCAAAGGAACTCCAGATGTGCGCCCCCTTGTGCATCTGACTAACGTGGGACCTGGGGAACCAAGCCTCGAACCGTAGTCCTTAGGCTTCACAGGCAAGCGCTTAACCGCTAAGCCATCTCTCCAGCCCTATAAAACCATTTCTCTGACAATAACTTGAGAGAGCTGGTCAACTATCTCCCAGGAGTGATTCTGTCATCACAGGCTCATGAACCCCAGTTTCCTGGGTGTCTTCAGTGGTACCACAGCTGGCACCAGGAGCAAGAACACAGGAACCCACACATTAGAAGCCACTGTACCACAAGACACATTGTTGGGCACTGTTGGGACCCTAGGGGAGTGGCCCGTCTGCCCATCGGATTGAAGAGGCAAGGGATGGAGGATTCAAACAGCTCCACCACCCCCCATCTGCTACTGCCCTCAGCCACTACTGTTGCCATTGCACTGACCACAGGATGGAGTGGCAGGCCAAGCCCTGCCCAGGTCTGGGTGCCCTTCCTAGCAAAGAGGCATATGCCAGCTGCTGGAGCAATGACAGGGTGGTCACCTGGAAAAATTTCTGCCCCTGGATCCCAGAGCCCTCAGCCTACATCCCGCCTTCAAATAACTCATCTTGGCCCCTCACCACCAGTCTGCTCTCAGCCATGGGTGGGGAACAGGCCAGGGAAATAAGAGCTCCAGGGTCTAGGCCACCTGCCCCCCTATGCATCTGAGGTCATGGCCACCTTGGCACTACAAAACTGGGCTAACACCTACTAGCTAAGGAGACCTGAAGGGCTAGATTAGCTTCTCCTTAAGTGGACACCACAGGGGCCTGGCAGAGGGGAGGGATGACCCTGGCCTCTCAGAGGATACAGAGAAGCACAACAAGGAGGGCTTTAATGTGTGGTCTAGGCCCTACATTCAAAACCTAGATAGCTTTTTACTTGTTTGGTAAAAGTAAGTACATATTTTTGATGTGATGCTTCCCAGATTGCTTAATGGCTAGATACAACTTGTTAGTAATTACCTGATATTTTCTCATTTGTTAGGCTTTAAATAAATAAGTTGTTATTTATAGACACAATTTGGTTTCTTTATTATATGTGATAAATTACAGAATGACTTTCCTAATTCAAACAGTCCAACAGATTTCTCCTACAGCTTTTGTTGACATTCTACTAATTTCAAAGCATTTTTTGTTTTGTTTTATTTTTTGTCATTAAAAGTCAGATTTAACTGAAGCTCATGGTAAACTAAAATTTTTTATTTTTTTAAATTTTTTATTTATTTGAGAGCGACAGACACAGAGAGAAAGACAGATAGAGGGAGAGAGAGAATGGGCGCGCCAGGGCTTCCAGCCTCTGCAAACGAACTCCAGACACGTGCGCCCCCTTGTGCATCTGGCTAACATGGGACCTGGGGAACCGAGCCTCGAACTGGGGTCCTTAGGCTTCACAGGCAAGCGCTTAACCGCTACGCCATCTCTCCAGCCCTAAACTAAAATTTTATATAAGCAGGTCATCATAAACATGATCTCACAAATATAATTACTGAATTTATGTTCTAGGTCAACTTCAACCTGTGTAGAAGATTATTGGGAACAACAAAAGTCTACCTGATATGATGGCTCATAATTTGCCAGGTACTTTAAGTGATTCTGTAAACACAGGTGTAAATTCACATTCTATGGTGAAGGTTAGACACAGGCAAGACCCTGGCACAGTATGTATTACAGATGGGTAAAATTCTCATTTTTTCCTAGAAAACAAATAGACAATTTCAAAATAGGACAAGAAATGCTAACATGCTTAGCTCTGTGTTCTGACACTTTCTCTTTCTCTCACTTATGCTTACTGTTTATGCTATTTTAATTAAATTCATGGCAAGCTGGACTCTGAGAAAAGGGTTGGCACCTCCTTCACCTCAGACCCCAAACAAACTTAAACCATGTCTCCTCCAGACCTTGTCCAGAAACAAAATGGCCAATTCTCTCTGACAAGAAAGAAGGACATTACAAAGAGCATATAATTTTCTGGGCTGGAGAGATGGCTTAGCGGTTAAGTGCTTGCCTGTGAAGCCTAAGGACCCCGGTTTGAGGCTCGGTTCCCCAGGTCCCACGTTAGCCAGATGCACAAGGGGGCTCACGCATCTGGAGTTCGTTTGCAGAGGCTGAAAGCCCTGGCGCGCTCATTCTCTCTCTCCCTCTATCTGTCTTTCTCTCTGTGTCTGTCACTCTCAAATGAATAAATAAATAATTTTAAAAAATTATATAAAAAAAGAGCATATAATTTTGGTTCTTTTATAGTTCCTCTCTTCTGATTACCTAAAGTCACCTCTGTCAGATAAGATTCCCTGATCACATAGGAAACTAAGGCAAAATGTTTGATCAACCTAAAAATATCTCAAACACATGTTTTCCATCTGGAAGCTAAATGGATTGCTCAGTGGTTAAAGACACTTGATAATAACTATAGATATTTCACATTTCCTGCTTTGCTTCTAGTTTTAAAAGGTGGAATATTCTATATATAGCTTTCTATGTTAAGGATAATAATATCAAACAGATTATTCAGTGGTTAGAGATACTTGCCAATGACTATACTTATTTTTGGTGGGAAGGTGTCTGGTCCTAACTTTAAAAAAGTTTCACCTATAGATTCCTATATCTCATATATAGTGATTTACAGATTTCCAAAGGTTTTTGCTTAATAATTTGATTATATCCAAGGTTCCATTTTGTCAATATTGCTTCATACTGAGACATGCTCAGATCCTATACAGACAGACTTTTCATGTTCTATGTCCTATTCTATGTTCATGGGAACAGGTATAAGGGGTCATTAGTAAGGACTCAAATCTATAGACCTGAGAAGCAGTCCTATCCATTAAGAGTTTAATTTCATAGTTCCAAAACATAGTTAAGCTTGTTTGGAGACCCACTGGTAAGGACTTAGAGCCATGGATTCCATGCTACCAATTTAGGGCCCCATGTGATAAGAGTTTAATTCCATAATTCCTAAAAGTAGCTAGCCCCCAAGCTTGTCTGAGGACAAACTGGTAAGGATTTAAAGCCATAGATCCCATGCTTATAATTGAGGGCCCCATGTGGTAAGAGTTTGAGGACCTATTGGTGAGATGTTAAAGCCATGGATCTTAAAATGAGAAAATACATGAGTCATTCTGGTGTCTGGTGGTCCTACGCCAGTATATTCTTTGTCCATTTCTCTGGCTAGAGACGTCTAGATAGAGTAGCTAGGCTCATATTTCTCTCAGTTGCTCTACTACCAAAGAAACACCCTCCCCTTGCCTGTCTGCTGTAGCATTGGAAAATTATACCCTAAGCTCACAAAAAAAGGAAAGAATTTTTCTCTGTCAGAGAGATAAACTGGTCACAATATCCTCTAAAATATAAAAAAGAGTGACCACTACAAGACAATTTTATGTACTATATAGTTCTCCAACGTGACCTTTTCCTTATAGGAAAGAAAAAAGTGTCTGTGTGGGGAGGATAAATAACAGTACCTGAAGTACAGCTATTCTTTTACCTCTGTAACCATTTAAACTGGCCTCTGACTACCAGCTGGACCCAATCCCTCCACTTGCAGTTTCTAGCTCAGTAACTCATAACTCTCTAGCCCTAGCTAGAGGCTACATACAAGCCTCAAGATGTCAGTGCTAAGGTCTCAACTAATGTTAATTTTCTCATAGTTTAAGGATTATAAAAACTAGCTTTAAGATATTCAATCAATTTAACTTTGTTTATTTATTTGCTGAGGTTTTAACTATTGAGAAAACTGAGTCTTGAGGTAAAGGTTCACTTATTAGTGTTTAATTTCCCCAAATAGGGTCCTCATACTTAAGAACATTGTTTTTTAAATAATAACCTCTGTTTTGTTTATGCTAATTCAATCAAAGGTCATAATTAGGTTAAAATATGTTGGGATAGATTGGCTAAGCCTTATCAATTTTAAGTCATGAATAAGACATAAATTTGTTTTATGCTAATATAAATTTCTAATGTACATCAGATTAATTGCTATCCAAGAAAAAGCTAATAACATTGTTCAACAGTGTTTCCTCTCTTAAGACAGATTTGTCAAGCTATCAATATTCAGTTGGTTTAGTTCACCAATAACTAGGTTATGATCTATTTTTATGTGTAATCAAATAATTATAGTAAAGACTTTAGTGAAATGATGGTCTCATTTCTTGTATCCAAAGTTTGTTGCTTGTAAGTCACTTAACTCTTAAGACATATTACCTACTTCAAGGTACAGCCTTATGCCCAAATAATGGTCTTCTTTGGAGGAAAATGATTTCAAACTCTGTGGTGGTTCTATTTTAAACCTTCCCTGGGAAATTGGTGCCCACACAGGTATCCAAACTAATCAAAGATGTTTTCAAACACAGGTGCCAAAATGATGCTCTTTTTTCAAGACAGTTTCTAGGTTAAATTAATTGGGTTGGGTTTAATAGAAGTAGTGTTTTCATGACTGGTAACATTTTCTGCCTGTATTTACAGCTGCATATTCTTCAAGACATGGCCTCCACTGCCACAGGGCAACTAAACTTAGAGGTTAAACAAAATGACTAAAAACACTTGTGCCATTCTTTAACTAGATCTGTTTCACTAATCAGTTGTACATATTTACATGCTTCAAAGTTGTTGGATCTTTCTTTGCAAGTGTTTTAATACCTGTGTCGAAGCCAAAGCCAATTGGAATGAAAAGAGCAAAAAGACCAATATGTTGGCTCCTATTCCCAAGCCACAATGTCACTGGAGATAGTGAGATACTTCTAACTGGCCCTCTCATAAGTCACCTGTCTTCCTGATCAGGAAAGACATAGAGACCCAGAAACAAAGAAATATGTGTTAAGTCTCAAGCGGAACAGTCACAACTGAGAAGAAATAAGTCCTCCAGGCTTCTCAAAAGACAGAAGGCTATGTGGTCAGCATAACTCTGACTCATCCAGACAAATAACACCAGTACTGGAGAATTCATAGTGCTACATCCAGGTCCCTGGAGCCTCCTTTAAAGAGCCATTAGTGACCTCCATCTTTGATTAAATTTTGGCTTCCTTCTTGGTCTTAAACACTCATGGAGATATGTATAACCAAAGATGAAGGGTTACCTCAAATGTTATACAGATGGCCTATTAAGTCCACCAAAAATAATAAAAGACACAACAAGAGCTTTCCAGAAAGGAAAACAAACAAGGCCTCAAGGCATGGTGGCCTTCTCTCTAGTAGTTCTAATTCTACAATAAGAAAAAAACAACTATCTCTATAGATAGATAGATAGATAGATAGATAGATAGATAGATAGATAGAGATAGATAGAGATAGAGATAAAGATAGAGATAGAGAGATATACTACATTAATATGTATTCTCTGACCAAAAGTCTCTTAGGTCAAAAGACTTTGTTATAATAGAAACAATGGGTGAATCCCTTGTAACTTATGCCAAAATATTATTATTCTCTAACCTTAAGAATAGTATGCTATTAAATAAGTCCTGAGGCCAGAAATATGCTGTGCAGCCCCTAATGGTACCCAGCGGCTCTGTGGTACCAACTTTGGGCACTGGCTACTCCAAGGATGGATTTAAAACATACATCCTGAAATTTCCTTATATACAAGGGTGATAAACAAAACAAAACAAAAACAAGCAAACAAACAAAAACCTCAGATGGCTCAGCCAATTTACTGGTTTTAAAACACCAATAGACTAAAAGTGTTTTTCAATGATATGATCATTTACTCTCTGTTTTTACTCCATCTATTGGTTTAAAAGATATCATATGACATTAAGATTACTCAAAAGGATTTAAATGATACAGATGAGAAAATAACCATTTTAATGCTGAGGTTCAAATGTTGAGGAAGGCTTTTATTTTTTTTTATGTTTTATTTATTTATTTACCATTTGTTTGTTTGTTTGTTTGAGAGAAAGAGGCAGAGAGAAGGAGAGAGAGAATGGCTGCACCAGGGCATCCAGCCAGTGCAAATGAACTCCAGATGCATGCACCACCTTGTTCATCAGGCTTACATGGGTCCTTCGGAATCAAACCTGGGTCCTTAGGCTTCGCAGGCAAGCCCCTTAACTGCTAAGCCATCTCTCCAGCCTGAGGAAGGCTTTTATACAAAACATGGTATTATCAAGGAAAACTCTGCTAATGTCTTATCTGGTTTCCAAGCCATACAGGAACAGAGTTAGACCACGTTAGCCATGACTGTGCTATTTGGTTAATAGTTCTGGGAGAGGAGCTCAGTCAGTTCTCTTGAGACAATCTAACTCCATCAACCTGGATCCCAGTCAAATGCTCTCCAAGGCCTAGAAGTCTACAAGAATGGGAACCCTAAAGGCAATCAGTTTTCTTGGTGCTCACTTCCCCTCAGCTCCGTGTTTTTATTCTTTTTCCAGCATTTTCTTCCAGGATTGTCTTCCCATAATTACTTTATGACCCTATTCAGCTGGAAGTAAAGAGTGACCAGTCATCATCTTCTTTCCTTTAACACCACTTAGAGTGTCTTCTCAAGAAAGGGGAAAATGAGAGGGTGTGTCAGGTAGTTTTGTTAGGCAGTTGGGTGGCTCCTGAAAGTAAACGGATGCAAAGGTGTGCCCTCACAATCTGCACTTGCTAGAGCTCAAAAAATGATCTGACTTCTTATCTCTTGCTTACTTCCCTAGACCTGTTTATCCATACCTGAGTCCTTCCCCTGGAGATAGGTCTCTTTCTAGAACATTGTGATTGGTCAATCTTAGACCCCAGAACTTGGTATTATGACTGACCTCTTTCTGAGCTAGCCTCTAGCCCAGACCAATCAGCTGTTTCTTTGGCTCACCTGAGCTAGAAGGTGAAACCCACCACAACAAGGTGCATGAAAGGGGACAAGTCTCCCTGGGCTTCCTGACCACTCCTGAACCTCAAGATTTTGGTGTATTCCCCCTCAAATCAGTGCAGCTGGACTTAGATAAAGGATGAACCCTTTCACTTCTACTTCCCAAATGCCCTCCACATGGCAGGAACTCACTGTACTTTCTTTTCTTTCCTCTTTAACTCTCTTTATATCTTTTCTCCAGGCCCACCACATGAGCCCTCATGTAGGGAGCCAATGCAGACGCCATTACAAGATGATGCTGGCTTCCCGCCAGTCTTGAGGTAAATACTTCCTCATTTAGGCAGCAACCTCCCTTGAGGTTGTGCATGCGCTTGATGCACCTTGTCCTGAGCCTATCCCGTGGCTCCTGTGGGTGGGTGAGCCTATGGCAGCCAATCAGCAGGCGTCCCATAGTATTCTGCCCTATAAAAGCAGCTACACTCTTGCGCCCCTCGCCCCTCGCCATCAACTTTCCTGTTAACCAAGAGGCTCTCCAATAAAGTGTGATCGAGAAGGATCTTCGTCTGGTAGTCATTCTTTCCCTGCAGGACAGGGGCTCGCCTCAAAGTGGTACCGAAACCCGGGAACGCCGGGTGTTTTGTGGTCACCGGGCGAGGGGCCGAAGAGGATCCAGAACTTGACACACGGAGAGGAAGACGTCCGAGAGGAAGATGTCAGTAAGTCATCCCCAGTCATAATGTTTTTTTACTTAGATCCCTACCTGGTCCTTCTTATTTTCATTCCTGTGTGGTTTGTTGTCTTTGTCGTTTGCTGTGAGCGCAACATGGGCAATTCTCAGGGTGCGAGTTTTGTGACTGTTGACTTTGTCCAGCCGATAAAGGAATTGCTTAAGCAGAGGGACATTAGGGTCTCCTCTGCAACAATTAAAAAGATTGTTAAAGACCTAGATACAATTGCGCCCTGGTTTGCGGTCTCGGGGGACCTTTCTCTCCCTACTTGGGAGAAATTAGGTAGAGAATTGGAGGCAGCAAAACAAGAGGACAGAATTGGTAAGGGAACACTGCCGTTTTGGCGGCTGATTCACTCTTGCTTAAGTAAAGAAAACCACATGGAACTTATTAGAAGGGGACGGGAAGTTCTCGCAAGGCATCAGGATAGCCTTTCTGAGTCAGATTCAAATGGGGAGTCAAAAACTAGGCCTAGAAAAAGAAAAAAATAAAAAAGAAGGGATTAAACAAAGAAAAAAGTTTACAAGATGAGCTCAGAGAAACAGGTAAAATCTATAATTGCCCCCCCCCCCCCCCGGGGGGAAAGAGGAGCCTTTAACAGGCTCTATCCTCCCATTGAGGAGCTTACACATGCAAATGTACTTGACACAGATAAGGAGGCTAGCTCCGATTCTGCAGAGGAGGAAGAAGAAGAATTATTTAAAGGGGAAGAGGAAAGACTAAAGGAGGCCACCGCCTGTTATAAAAGGGAGCAGACAAAGGGGCCTAAAGGCCAAGGGTGTAGTCCTTTACAGTCCCTAGAGCCTTCCGCACCCCCACCCTATAACTCCCCTGGGGACACATGCCGCTTCATTAAAACCTCCCCTGTGGACACATGCCGCTTCATTAAAACAAAAACCTGGTCGCGGCTGGCCTCCGCTTTTCCCGTTTTTTGAGGACCCAGTAACTCAACAAAGGAGACATGAACCAGTTCCCTATAAACAACTAAAGGATTTGGTTCAGGCTGTCAAGGATTTTGGACCAGGTGCAGATTATTCCATTGCGCTATTGCGCAGAATCATTACAGCTCCTTTACCTCCTACAGATTGGACAGAGTTGGCAAAGGCTTGTCTTTCAAAAGGCCAGTTCCTTGAGTGGAAATCTTTGGTTACAGATAATGCTCAGACACAGGCTAGACAAAATATCCAGAATGGCCATCCGGGATGGACAGCTGACATGCTCCTGGGGCTCGGCCCTCACATGGCTGACCAAGTAAATTTTCCCATAGAGGTATATCAACAGGTTAATAACATTCACTATCGAGCATGGAGAGATGTCCCCAATAAGGGGGAAGTAGCTGGCAACCTGACAAAAATTATACAAGACTCAACAGAACCTTTTGCAGATTTTGCTGCCAGATTGATGGAGGCTGCTGAGAAAACTATAGGTACTGCAGATCATACCATGCCCTTTGTGCTCCAATTGATATATGAGCAAAGCACAAAGGAATGTCAGAGAGCTATAAACCCAGTCAGAAAAAAGGGAATTGAGGCCTGGATCAAAGCATGTCGTGAAATTGGCGGGCCATTGTCTAATGCAGGCCTGGCCGCTGCAGTTCTTGCTGCCACAAAGTCTCAACAGACTCAAAATTCAAAAGGATGTTTTAAATGTGGACAGCTTGGGCATTTTAAGCGTCAGTGCCCTCAGGCCGGGGAATCTGCCCCCCTAGTCAGGGAGGGACCAAAGCAGCGACCACCTGGTACTTGCCCAAGATGTAAGAAGGGTAATCATTGGGCTAATGAGTGTAGGTCAGTGAAAGATATTAATGGTCCACCTATACCTCCCCTTCAACGTGCTCAGGAGTCAAAAAATGGAATGAGGGGGCCCCATCCCCAGGGCCCACAAATTTATGGGGCACTCCAGGCACCAGTCCCAACATTGGGCCCGCCGCCATCCTCCCACTCAGAAGAGCCACATCAGGCTCCGCAGGGCTGGACCTCTGTGCCGCCTCGGACTGGTCCTGACCCCTGAGATGGGTATACAAGCCTTAGAGACTGATGTCCGCGGACCTGTACAAAAGGATACCGTGGGCCTCCTCTTAGGACATTCATCATCAACTTTAAAAGGATTGCTTGTTTTCCCTGGAGTCATTGACCCTGATTATATGGGCACAAAAAAGATTCTCTGTCATTCCCCTTATGGGGCTGTGTCTATTGCGCCAGGAGATCGTATTGCTCAATTGTTGATTTTTGCCTTCTACTCATTCCTCATTCCTGGCCCAGCAGAGAGAGAGGGGAGATGGATGTCTTGGGTCTACTGGGATAGACTTGGCTTGTTTATCACTAGAATTAGATCAGAGACCACTTTTACAGTTGACCATAGAGGGAAAGACATTTTCAGGCCTGGTTGATACAGGTGCAGATAGAAGTATAATTCAAATGAATTCTTGGCCTAAGTCTTGGCCCCTTCAAAAATCTTCCCAGACCCTACAAGGTCTGGGATATGCAGAGACACCCCAGATGAGTGCAAAAGAACTGACGTGGTGTACCGATGAGGGGCAGAAGGGAAAAATACAGCCTTTTGTATTGGCAGTCCCAATTAATTTGTGGGGTAGGGATGTTCAGTCCCAGTTGCGCCTCCGTCTGACTAATGACTATTCGGAGGCTAGCAAAAATATGATGAAAATGCAAGGCTTTGTCCCAGAACAGGGACTGGGAAAATTCCTCCAGGGGCGTCCAGACCCAATTATCCCAAAAGAAAAGTTGGACCGTTGTGGATTGGGTTTTTCCTAGGGGCTGTTGAAAACGCCGCTTCCGAGAGAGTCCAGGTGCCCATTCCTTGGTTAACTAACAAAGCCATATGGGTTCCTCAATGGCCCCTATCACAGGAAAAACTGGAAGCAGCAAAAGTCTTAGTCCAAGAACAGTTGAATCTTGGCCATCTAGAGCCTTCTGTGTCCCCCTGGAACACCCCAATATTTGTGATTAAAAAACAATCAGGCAAATGGAGATTGCTCCATGATTTGAGAGCGGTTAATGCCCAAATGCAGATTCTGGGACCTGTTCAAAGAGGCCTCCCAGCCCTTTCTGCCCTGCCCAAGGGATGGCCTATCATAGTTCTAGATGTTAAGGACTGTTTTTTCTCTATACCGCCTTGCCCTCAAGATAGGGAATGTTTTGCTTTCACTCTTCCCTCAGTTAATCATGAGAGGCCGGATGCTCGTTTCCAGTGGCGTGTGTTGCCACAAGGAATGGCTAACAGCCCTACTATCTGTCAGCTTTTTGTAGATGCTGCGTTGGCCTCTGTCCGCCAGGAGTTCCCTTCTCTTCGCATGATTCATTATATGGATGACATTTTGTTAACAGCCCCCATATTGGCTACCCTACATTCCTCTTTTCAAAGAGTTATTCAGGCCTTAGAGAACTATGGCTTGACCATTGCCCCTGAAAAGATTCAACAGACAGATACTGTTACTTTTCTGGGGTCTGTCATTAGCCCTTGTTCTGTGGGGCCACAAAAGATGTGTATTCGCACCTCTCATTTACATACTCTCAATGATTTTCAAAAGTTACTGGGAGATATTAATTGGTTGCGAGGATTCTTTCATGTGCCTCGATCAGAGTTGTTGCCACTCTTCTCCATCCTTGAAGGCAACCCCGATGTTCTGTCTCCTCGCACGCTTACACAACCTGCCCGTGAGGCACTTAATAAGATTGAAGAGGCACTTAGTAAAGCACAACTTGATCGGTTTGATCCTTCTAAACCACTTCTTTTATGCATCCTAAAAACTAAAGATGTCCCTACAGGAGTGATCTGGCAGGAGGGGCCTCTATTATGGCTTCATGGAAACTCTTTGGGAGCCTGCACTCTCCAATATTTTCTGCAGCTGGTAGCCCGACAGGCTTGTTTGGGGCTTAAATATTGCTTAATACACTTTACAAAGCTGCCTGACAAACTCATCATCCCCTATACTAAGGAACAGGTAGAAGTTTTGTCTGGCACTGTGGATGATTGGAGCATTCTCATGTGTGCTTTCCCAAATGTCATAGATAATCATTATCCAAAGAGCCCTATTTTGTGCTTTGTTGAAAATAATCTGGTTTACTTTCCTAAAATCACTGTTCAGGAGCCTATTACATCAGCCCCTGCCATCTTTACTGATGGTTCAAAGTCTGGTCGTGGGGCCTACTTGGTACAGGGCTCGGAGCCTATAGTAAGAATGTTTAGACCTGATTCCCCTCAAATTGTTGAATGCCTAATTGTTTTGGAGGTCTTTCAGACATTCTCTACTTCTTTTAACTTGTTCACGGATTCCCTATATGTAGCTAATGCGGTTGCTGGCCTAGAGATTGCCGCTTCGGTTCGCTCTACTAGTCTAGTGTCTAATATTCTTTTACAACTTCAGTCTTTAATTTTACAGCGAACTTGCCCTTTCTATGTAACTCATATTCGGGCACATTCATTACTGCCTGGCCCCTTATCACAGGCTAATGACCTCGTGGACCGGGCCACTAGGCTTGCCATGATTTCTCTGGAAGATACAAAAGCTTCAGCTACTGAATTCCATAGATTATATCATGTTCCTGCAAACACCTTGAGAAAAAAATTTTCTATTTCCAGAAATGAAGCACGAGACATTGTAAAATCTTGTCAGTCTTGTGTCACCTTTTTACCCTCCCCACATGTGGGTGTTAACCCTCGAGGCCTACGTCCTGGAGACCTTTGGCAAATGGATATGACACATCTTCCAGAGTTTGGAAGATTAAAATACCTACATGTCTCAGTGGACACGTGCTCAGGTATTATTTTTGCCTCACCATTGGCAGGTGAGAAGGTCTCTCATGTAAAAACTCACTGCCTAGAGGCCTGGGCTGCTTGGGGAAAACCACACCGCCTAAAAACTGATAATGGCCCAGCGTACTCATCTGGTGGCTTTCGAGCCTTCTGTGCCCAAATGCAGGTTGCACATACCACTGGCCTTCCTTACAACCCACAAGGTCAAGGTATAGTAGAAAGAGCCAATAAAAGTCTAAAAGCTCTTTTATTTAAACAAAAAGGGGGTATAGCGGAAAATGCAACTCCCAAGGAAAGAGTGTCTTTAGCCCTTTTTACCCTTAATTTTTTAATCTTGGATAATAATAATAAATCTGCAGCTGACAGGCACAGTCAACATGTGATTCAATCATCTAGTGAGATGGTATTGTGGAAGGATGTCTTAGATAATAAATGGAAAGGACCGGATCTTGTTGTGATAAGATCCAGGGGAGCTGTTTGTGTTTTTCCACAGGAACAGGATTCCCCTCATTGGGTTCCAGCCCGGCTGGTGAGGACAGTCAAGCGATCTCTGGAGGAGGGTCCAGGAGACAGTGATGTTTATCAGGGCGGAGATGATGAAGGTCTTGTGGATAATCTTCCTCCTGTGCCTGGAATCCATGAATCAAGTGGAAGAGGAAGGGACACAAGATGAAGGGGCATCTTGGAAGTGCCTCAATACATCTGGGGGTGTTAATGACATTGGACATGGCTGTGGGAGGAATACTTCCTTTGCCCCTGCGCTGGTGTGTGTTCATCCACCGTTTCTGTTCGTTCTTAGTAACTTCTCTTTTAGTAATTGCACCAATGCTTCCTGCTATCTGTCATTTTAAGGAAGGGGTAGGAGTGGGAATGTTCCTAGTGTGCTGCCTGGGAGGATGCGTACTTTGCCTCTGGTTGATTTGCCGCCTGCGAACCCAAACCAAGAGGGACAAGGTGGTCATTTCTCAAGCGCTTGCTGCCTTGGAAAGTGGTTCCTCCCCCCAAATTTGGCTGTCAGCTTTAAAAGGCATATAGCTCCCCTGGCCCTTGCACCCTCAGGGTCTCAGAGTACCCATTGCACGAGGATGGGCAGGGATCTGGTAGCTTTCGTTTGACTGCTGCCTTTGCACTCTCAGGGGATCTGTCCCACTGCACTGAGGAAGGGGAGGTTGAACTTCTTCCCTTGATCGGTCAACACATCATGAGGTGCGGACCTGATCGGGAAGGTGGCTATTTTTCTGAGCTATACCATAAGTTAATAAAAAAGGGGGAACTGTAGGGAGCCAATGCAGACGCCATTACAAGATGATGCTGGCTTCCCGCCAGTCTTGAGGTAAATACTTCCTCATTTAGGCAGCAACCTCCCTTGAGGTTGTGCATGTGCTTGATGCACCTTGTCCTGAGCCTATCCCGTGGCTCCTGTGGGTGGGTGAGCCTATGGCAGCCAATCAGCAGGCGTCCCATAGTATTCTGCCCTATAAAAGCAGCTACACTCTTGCGCCCCTCGCCCCTCGCCATCAACTTTCCTGTTAACCAAGAGGCTCTCCAATAAAGTGTGATCGAGAAGGATCTTCGTCTGGTGGTCGTTCTTTCCCGGTAGGACAGGGGCTCGCCCCACCCTCAGGTCACATGGGTATATTTATTTTCCTTCCCTTGGTTCTGTACTTCCCTAAATACATAATAATTCAATAATTATCCATCTAAGTCTTATTTTGCCCAATTATTTGGTTAGAAATAGACATGAACCTTAAGTTTGGGGTTCAAGGACCTTCCTAAACCTCTAACATCCCATGTCATACAGATCCAAGGGGAAGTCCATCAGTGGGAGAAGAAGCTGGCCCCCATTCATAAATCTAAGCAGAAAGAAAGCACCACCATTCATCACAAGAAAAGCACACACCAAAAGCAATTACAAATGGGCAGCAAGCAGTAAGGAACCAGCAGCCAGCAACAGGGACCCAGAAAGAGGTCAGTCTAGTTTTCATACCTTTGGTATAGAATTCATATATTCACCCCAGGGTCTACCCACAGTGATACAACTTCAGCTAAGCTGCTGAAAATCCAAGTTACAAGCTTTGATAAAATATCTGAGTCTATGGGGGGCGGCGGGGGATATACATTCAAACTACCATAGCACCTTTGCTTTTTCAATGGATACAAAAGTCAATAGGTACTACCCCCACTCCCCAACACACACAGCAAAAGAAAAATTTCTGTTCAGAAGGGCTGAGTGTTACTGAAAGTGTTGGCCATCTAAAGAAAGCTTATTCTATATTATTTTGTCTAAATGTTGCTTCCAGTTACTATTACATTTTCTATTTTATAGATGAATCACCTGAGACAAAGTAGGTACATTACTCCTCAACTTCAAAGCTTCTCAGCAAATCTGGGACTTCAATCAAATTCTGTAAGTCTAAACTTACATTATCTCCACCATATTTCACTGAATAAAAAGATGTTAAGTCACAGAAAGAAAGTGAGGGAGGATGGAAAATACAGAATACAAAACAGCAAACAAGAACAGGACGCATTATGAGCATTAATCCCTCAAACCTCGCAGTGAATAAATTCTTCCCTGAAGGCAAGATATATACTAAGAGATCCTCAAAAAATGTTTAGGACACTGTGGAGCTATTGAGAATGATACACAGTAGCCAGAGCATGTATGACTTCCCCTTGGGGAGCAGACATGAGTTTTCAGTAAATATCAGATAAAGCATTAATGCCAGGATCATATAATTCCTTCAGGGCATGCATGGAAACCCCTTGTTGACATGATTTTAATAATACAGATGGTTAGTTATTCTTAAATTGTTACTGATGCTTCCTAACATCTTTCTCAATAAACTTAAAGAGAGTTTCAGAATTCTTTAAGACAAAATCTTAGACTTAGGAATTGTTCTCAAAGATCATTAATCTTTTAAGCACAACTCTGAGCACTCAGGTAGTGTTCAACAAACCATGACAAGAAATGAAATTCAAAGTACTTGAAGTGATATCTGCAACATGCTCTCCATTTGCCAATTACATTCTTTGTTATTTTTGGTTAAAAATACAGTGATGAGAACATGTATTTCAAAGAAAGCATTGTGATTTTCCAAATAAATATGATCAACATGTTTCAGGCAAGCCATTGCTTATATTTTGCACTTGGTGAAAAGAATGTTGTGATTTATTTTCAGTTAGTGATGAATTTGGCTTTTATAAAGATAAATACAATGAAGAATACTATCAAAACAAAATGCTGCACATCAAAAGGCACACCTGCTAAACACAGAACAGACTTTCACTGAGAAGAAAGTAAGGAGGAATTCTCTATTTTTTACATAACTGAGAATATGGAAAATAAACTCAACATTTGATCCGCCTGAAGGGAACTCCAGTTCTTGCCTCTCACATTCCAGAAGGAGATTGGAAGCACTCAGTTGTTTACACTTTCAGTTTTCCACTTTTAAAAATAATGTGTCTAAATGAGCAGCCTTTACTACCCAGCTGGGCTGGCCCTGGAGCCTACCCTTTTGAATCTACAAACCAATAAGCTCTGCCCATATACATACCTGAATATGACAAAAAAAATACATTTTCCATAAAAGCTGTTTTCAGCCTTCTTTTCCTCTTCTGCTGTGTTACTTGGATACACATATGTTTGAACCCACCAACCCCAGTGTAGCTGGCTGAGAGAAGAACAGAGTACTATTAGTTGGTCTGATTTTTGCTGCTTGCCTCTGTTTTATACTTTGGGGTAACTTCTCACTTTAATCACATGTATAACTTTTCTTTGGTGTCTGAATCAACCATATGCATATTTCCTGTACACTCCAGATTGACCATGCGGGTGCTTACCCTAACTCTAGATCTGCTACTTATGTAATTTATCTAAACTTGGGGCAACCATGGGCATAACTCTCTTTATACCCATTGTGGTGGTTTGAATAGAATAGGTGGCCCCCAATATATTTAGTTGTTTGTTTGTAGTTTGCATCTGCTGGCTACCTGGCTGGAGGCAATGTCACTGGGTGGATCTTAAGTTGTGGTGGTGGATTTCAGATTTCAATCTAAAGATATGCAAAGTGTGCCTAGCTGGAGTTCCTGAAGTATGCTGTGGCTTTTGGCCTTTAGGCTTGTACTTCTTTCTCTCCCCTTGGACCTGTGAAGGCAGGCCAGTTTCTTCTACCATTATGGAACTTAACCTGGATCTGTAGGCTTCAACAAATATCCCTTCCTCCATAACTGTGCCTGGTCTGGAAGTTCATTTCAGCGAACCTGAATCTGACTGCTACATCCATTTCTCACTGCCTAGTACTCTCTACTATTCTCAAACCTTTACCACATTTAACTTTTTCCATGTGAAAGCACAAGATGAATTCTATGTCTTGCAAACATCATTGTTCTACATCTCTTTTCATAGGTATTATACACCATGTATTTATGGCTCTGCTCCAGCCATTTCTCTTAGATAAATCTCATGTACTTTGCTAAATTTTCCAAATTAATGCATGTTCCCAAATTTTTATGTGCTTGTGAATTTGCTCTATCTTTCATCCTAGATTCCAGTTTCCCTTAAATACACCCCACAATTTTGGATTCCTCCCTAAATAAATTTAATAACTCATAATTGATTCTTCTGGAGTCTTTCTTTATCATTTTTTGTTAAAAATAAGACAGGACCCAAAATTGGGATTCCCAAACTTCGGTGACCCCTCGTCAGCCCAAAAATCCTGCATCACTACCTTTTTAAAAATTTATTTATTTATTTGACAGAAAAAGAGGGAATGATAGAGATGGTGGGGGGAATGGCACACCAGGGCCTCCAGCCACTAAAGATGAACTCCAGATGTGCCTCCTTGTGCATCTGGCTAATGTGTGTCCTGGGGAATCGAACTTGGGTCCTTTGGCTTTGCAGGCAAACACCTTAACTGTTAAGCAATCCCTCCAGCCTTTTTTTTTTTTTTTTTAATACTTTTATGTTTGGCTACATATATGGCTTTTCTTTAATCTCTGAGTTCTTCACTATCCTATTTCTTAGTCTTTTTGGACCCCCTATATGAAAGTGAAACTGAAGAGGATCTTTTGGATTGGACTCTCATGCTTTCTGTGTGTGTGTGTGTGTACCTTCTTCTGGAGATTTCTCTGTGAAGGTGATACTTTATTTGCCCCTCTCCCTTTCCAGTCTGTCTTCTAGTGATGATGTTTGGAAACTTACTTCCTATATTGAGATCATGATTGTATTCATGGGATACATAGCAGTTTAAAGATAATTAAAAATGATTTTTGATATAAAGAATGAGACTCAAATTGGAATAATAGTAACAAAATATGCTTTTCAACCTTCGGACATGCCACTATTATTTCTCATTCATGTGTACACTTTATAGTATTCTGTAACTCATATGTTCACTTCTTTCTAACACCAATAAATACTATCTGAAATCAGTAAATACTGAGCCCAATATGTTGTCTAATATTAAAGACAACTATATTTTTAAGTAAACAGAGCATTAATGGTTGAATATTTGTATAGTAATCATATCTAGTTAATACATTATTTTATAAGAAAATAAAAAGGGGTTAAATGGCTTTCTCAAGCATACATACTGACCAATATAAAACAGAATAGTAATAATAAAACTGATAAAACTTTGCCAAACATAGACCATTAGTCCTTAAATCATCTTTTGTAACTGTGAAATCATTCTTCTTCCTATCTAGGGCTCATTCCTTACTGCTTTCTGCTATTATATATCTCATCATTTGAAGAACCAAAAAGATTGATAGCACATGCAATATTTTTGTTTTCCTTCTATTTGACTAAAAGCCATTTTTTCTAAAGCAAAGAAAAAGAAGCTAAATGTAAATTATAATGTTTCTGCCCTGTGAGTCTATTGAGGATTGTGAATCTGTTTCCAAGAGATGATGATGAGTGAATAATATAGAGAGCAGGTATTCAGCACAGTCTCATCTGTCACCTTTTAGACAGATAAGGTATTTCTAGATTCAGATGAAGGCTGATACAGCAGAGCATATTAACAATGGCAATTCCAGAAAGGCAGTGCAAAGCAAGGATGAAGGAAGGCAGTCCACTACTAGCACACGTACTATATACTAAGTTATTGATGCAAGTGTGTGTGTCTGTGTGTGTGTGTAATATATGTACATATACTGAAACGATGGGCGTAGTAATTCATGTAGAATTCATATTAATTACAGCTTTTGAACTGTGATGGTTTGAATGTAAAATGTATCACACTGGTGTTCGTGATTAAACCTTCTACTTGGTCCCTATCTAGTAGAGCCTTTAAAATGTAGAACCATTCAAGAGGAGGTATGTTGCTAGGAATGGGCTTTGGACTTACTAATCCACCCAATGTGTGTTCAAAACTAAGTTATTCAAACTGTTGTTTCTCTGTGCTGCTAATATGTGAAGATGTGAGCCAGTTGCCAAGTTTTCTTCAACATGATGAATCTTTTCCTTGGAACTGTATGCCTGAAATAAATCCTGTTCTTCCATAAGCTACTTCTGGTTGGATGTTTGTCCCAGCAACAAGTACATAATGCAGACACGTACTATCTTAGCTCTACTTAAGTGTTGTTAGCCAATATGTCAAAAGAGAAAAATTGAATACTGGTACTCATCCCAAAACAGACATTTATTGAAATAATGAGTAAATACTAGATTTGCAAAGTGATTGTAAAGCCATGTGAAACATTTCTTTCTCAGGTGGGAAAACATTATATAATATTCTATCATCTTTTGATGTATTGTCTATCTATCTACATCTTTACTTTTAATCTCTATAATCCATTATCTACCTATATTTTTATCTGTATGTATCATCTATCTATAATTTATATATCCACTTATATGTCATCTTTTTCAAAGATACTTAAAATGTGGAGGAGGGAATTGGATCAGTTTAAGAGTAAGATAAGGATTGGAGAGATGGCTTAGTGGTTTAAGGTGCTAGCTTGCAACACCTAAGAATGCATGTACAAATCTCCAGGTCCCACATAACCAGACACATACTGATGCAAGCATGCTATGTCACACATACACACAAGGGGGTTAATGCTTCTGGAGTTCATCATTCACAGTGGCTGAAAGGCCCTGGTGCATCTATTCTCTCTCTCTCTCTCTCTCTCTCTCTCTCTCTCTCTTTCTCTCTAATGTTTTTTAAAAAAGAGTAAGATAGAGCTGGAGAGATGGCTTAGTGGTTAAGCGCTTGCCTGTGAAGCCTAAGGACCCTGGTTCAAGGCTTGATTCCCCAGGACCCACGTTAGCCATATGCACAAGGGGGCTCACACATCTGGAGTTTGTTTGCAGTGGCTGGAAGCCCTGGCGTGCCTATTCTCTCTCTCTCCATCTCTCTCCCTCTCTCTCTCTCTCTCTCTCTCTGTCACTCTCAAATAAATAAATAAAAATGAACAAAAAATTTAAAAAAAGATTAAGATAAAAAACTATTCCTTGCCAGGAGTGCTGGTGCTCACATTTAAGGCCTGAACTAGGGAGGCTGTGGTAAGAAAATCACGGTGAACTCAAGGCCAGCCTGAGACAACATAGTAAATTCCAGGTCAGTCTGGGCTAGAGTGAGACCTGACCTCAAAATAAAAATCTATTCCTTATCCAATGTATCAATATGTATGCAGATTCCTTAATACTCAGCTAGGTGAGTTCTCCAACAATGGCCATGAAGTAAACAGTGCAGAGTATATGCAACTCAGAAGTACAGAGATAAACATACTAAAGGATAGGAAGAGGTTGTATAATTTTCATGTAAGTTGTTCTTTCTATTACCTTTATGAATGGTTTCACATAAGCAGAGCAATGAATAGTCTTCCAGTGTGAGGGAAATGATACAGGTTTGGGGAGAGGGTCTATATGTCCAAGGATTTCACTACATTGTACATTCTTTTCCATATCCTCATTTGCCCTCTGAATCTCCACTACATACATCTACAGATAATCTTTATATTCAGGAAGACTTTGACTCAGACCTGTCTCCTCTTGTATAACATGGAAAACTGTCACAAATTATCTGGCTGTCTACCAAATTGTCAGTGTCATGGATCATGAGGTTGTACATCATAAGCATGATCAAAAGTAAATCACCCTGGTTGAGTTAATGGAGCACAATAAATGTTCAAAATGACACTTTCCCCTCATCCTCATGTATATGGAATTCTTTGATCTTTGCATTATACTTACTTTGTTAAATTCTGTTTATTACTCATAATTTGAGGAAAAGTATGGCTTTGAATTTTATCATCTCATAGCAAGGTAGTTGAAATGTCTTCATATACACTAAGTTTATCATGTTCCTGTCATTTTATTCATGTTATACCCAATCCTCTACCTTCAACCCTTGAGGACACTCCTCTTTCAAAGTACTCCTTCTCTGTTTTGCTGTCTCATTCCTTTATCCTATATGTAAAAATATTGATGGCCTCAGAACTATGCAAGTGTTGTAGTGGTTTCAGTAACCATTATGGAGGTATAAAATGCATCAGTCAGTTTGCGAGGTTTCTCGCAAACATAATCCAACCACACATCAAAAGCATTATCCACCTTGACCAAGTTGGATTCAACCCAGGAACACAGGGATGGTTCAACATATGTAAATCTGTCAATTCAATACACAACATAAACAAGGTTAAACACAAAAACCACATGATCATTTCGATACATGGAGAAAAGGCCTTTAACAAGATACAACATCACTTCATGATCAAAACATTGGAGAGAATTGGCACAGTTGGTTCATATCTTAACATAATAAAGGCAATATACAAAGCTCCTAAGGCCCAAATAATACATAATGGAGAGAGACTGAAGGAATTCCCATTAAGATCAGTAGCAACACAGGGTTATCCACTCTCATCTCTGCTCTTCAATATAGTACTGGAAGTCCTAGCTCAAGCAATAAGACAGGAGAAGGAAATAAAAGGGATACAATTTGGAAAGGAAGCAGTTAAGTTAGCTCTATTCACTGATGACATGATTGTATATGTAAGAGACCCAAGGGACTTCACCTCAAAACTACTGAAGGTGATTAACTACTATAGCAAAGTAGCAGCATACAAAACCAATGCACAAAAATCAGTAGCCTTTATATATGCAAATGACAAAGATACAGAGAAAGAAATAAGGGACATAGTCCCATTTACAATAGCAACAAAAAAAAATAAAATACCTTAAAATAACGTTAACCAAGGAAATGAAAGTTCTATACAACGAAAACATATAAACACTCAAAAAAGAAATTGAGGAGGACTTGAGAAAATGGAAAGACTTCCCATGCTCCTGGATAGGCAGAATTAATATTGTGAAGATGACAATCCTACCAAAGGCAATATACAGATTTAATGCAATTCCAATTAAAATACCTACAGTATTCTTCATGGAGATAGAAAAAATGATCTCAAATTTCATATGGAAAGGCAGAAGGCATCACATATCCATACATATCCTCAGCAAATCAAATACCTCTGGAGGTATCAGCATACCTGATCTAAAGCTATATTACAAAACCATAGTAATAAAAACAGCATGGTGCTGGCATAAAAACAGGAGTATAGACCAATGGAATAGACTTGAGGACCCAGACTTTGGGTCAGGCAACTATAGCAACCTGATATTTGACAAAATATAGGCTGGAAAGAGACAGCATCTTCAACAAATGGTGCTTGGAAGACTGGATAACCATACACAGGAAATTGAAACTTGATCCACACATATCACCATACAATACACTCAAGTCCAAATGGATCAAAGACCTCAATATAAGACCAGAAATTTGACTACTACTGGAAGAAAATATAGGAAGTACTTTCCATGATATAGAAATGGAAAAAGACTTCCTGAACAAAACCCCAGTAGCTCACAATCTTAAACACTCACTCAAACAATGGGGTCACATGAAGCTGAAGAGTTTCTTTACAGACAAACATACAATAAGCAAAGCCAATAGATTACCCACAGAATGGGAGAAAATATTTCCGGGTTATCCAACTGACATAGGCCTAATCTCTAGAATCTACAAAGAACTCAAAAATCTCGACAGTAAAAAGTCAAACACCCCACTCACAAAATGGGGCAAAGAGCTGAACAGGCAGTTCACAGAGGAAGAAATACAAATGGCAAACACACACTTATGAAAATGTTCATCATCCTTAATCATCAGGGAAATGCAAATTAAAACAACTATGAGATTCTACTGTCCCACAGTAAGGATAGCAAACACCAAAAAAATCAGATGAAAATAAATGTTGGTGAGGATGTGGAGAAGTAGGAACACTCATCCACAGTTGGTGGGAATGTAGGATGGTACAACCACTTTAGAAAGCAATATGGAGACTCCTGAAAAAGCTGACTATACAGATACCAACACAGCCAGTTATTCCCTTACTGGGCATCTACCCTAAAACATTCAAATGATAGGCCAGAGAGATTTGCTCAACCATGTTTGTAGCGGCTCATTTCATAATAGCTAAGAGCAGGAATCAACCCAGAAGTCCATCACTAGAAGAATGGATAACTAAGATGTGGTATGTCTGCACAATGGAATTCTATACAGCAGTACGAAAAAATGACACAATGAAATTTGAGGAAAAATGCTTGAGCCTGGAACAGATCATGTTCACACAAATGCAATAGTGGCACACAGCCATGGTGGGAAACCAACTGCTCTTGACTTGTCTCACTGATCCCCTCAAGTGGTGTGGGACTCAGCTGGAGCTGGGAAACCAGTCAGAACTATAACCAAACATAAGCACACTCTCCATTACCAAAGTACCACCAATTATGGGCTACAAGGGGGCCTACACCTATTAAATTCTCTATAAAAATGTAAGGGTTATCTTACTTGCCTGGTGCTAACTTACTATCTGTTGGAGAATCTGCTTCTCTTTTTCAGATATATGTAGGTCCTAGGGATAGAGCCACCCCATAATACCTCAAAAGGACCCTGGCAGAAACTAGGAACAATTGGCAAAATAAGCAAGGGTTCTGTTTTCTTGGTGAACCGGGTACCTACACAAGGGTGAAGGAGATCAACACAGATTCAACTCCTACAAAAGTAGAGATCCATAGACCCAAAGGCCCCCAACACCTCATCACTGAAGCAGACCAAAAATTAACCCAACATGGCTCAGGGAAATTTTGCAGAATAGGGGCCAGAAAGAATGTCAGAACCATATGTTTGGTCATGATATATAAAGACATTTGTACTACCCATAAATGTGGGCTAACTCCAGAATGCATGACCCATATACCTCAATAAGGAGGAGCTAAGGGGAGGGGGCATGTCATAGATGAGCATAATAATGGTATCAAACTGATTCTATTTCCTGAGTACAAAACTAATTAATAAAAAAAAACTGAAAAGAAAATAAACCCATTTCTTCCATTTAAAAAATGCATCAGTCAGTTCATGTCAAGAGGACTATGCCCAAAGTATGACTATACAAACTGTGGCTCTTAACCTCTTTCTGCCCAGTCTTCTGCAATGTTATCTTAGCCTTTAATGGGGTGGTAGAAACTTCTTTTCATGTTGAGCTCTAAACAGCCTTTTATTTCCTACTTTGATCAGTGTTTACCACCAACACCATAGAAAAGGTTCTTTGAGTCAGCAATAAGAACAGTACTCATATTCTTTCCTCAACTACCTCCACAGTGTTCATTGATCCCTGCTGAGTATGATAGAAATGATTCTGACAGTCCTATGTCCTGAGCTTTTTCTTCTTTTTGTAATTTTGAGGAGTCATGAGTCTCCTTTGTATTTGTGCAATATGTAAAAAGAAGGTACTTTGAGCTGGAGAGATGGCTTTGTTTTCCTGTGATGATGAAGAGCTCATGTTTAAATCTCCAGGTCCCATGTAAGCCAGACACCCAATGATGCAAGTATGCAATGTCACATATGCACACAGGGGGCACACTTGTCTGGAGTTCTTTAACAAAAGTGAGATCAGCACTAGTCAAAGGACTTCAACATATACCATTTGATGGAAATAATGTTTCTGTTTAGCCAAAGGACAGCTTCCCTCTAGAGTCTACAACATCCCAAGCCTTAGTTGATTGACAGAGATTTTCAATACTGGGCATACATTCCTCCCACTGAGCTTGACCAGTTGATTATCCAGAACTAATGTGTCACAATTTTACAAGTGTGTACATCTAGCCTACATGGTTGATTTGGTAGCCTATAGGATTCACTGCTTGTTGAGGCTGCAGAAGTCTTTTCCCAGCAGTAGTAGCTCATATGGCACCTTCTAGCACTATGTCAGCTATCTGGAAAGAGATGGCCTCCATCTTATTTCCAGGTTGCTTTCTCAGGATACTGTGACCACAGCCTGTGGTGTCTTTAGCAATAGGGTCTTCCTATGTAGTTCTTGTGGTAAAAACAAGTGCATTAGCAATGGCCTGCATTGTTTTGAGAGCCTTATGGGTCTTCTGACAAATAGTTCACTATGCTGTTCCTGGGGTCACTCATCTCTGGCCCTGGGAGTCACTTTCAATTACCCATGGCTTCAGACCAACAGGGTATTTCTGATAAGTGCCCACATTCTTTTTTTTTTTTTTAATTTTTTTTTAATATTTTTTTAAATTATTTATTTATTTATTTGAGAGTGACAGACACAGAGAGAAAGACAGGTAGAGGGAGAGAGAGAGAATGGGCGCGCCAGGGCTTCCAGCCTCTGCAAACGAACTTCAGACGCGTGCACCCCCTTGTGCATCTGGCTAACGTGGGACCTGGGAACCGAGCCTTGAACCAGGGTCCTTAGGCTTCATAGGCAAGCGCTTAACCGCTAAGCCATCTCTCCAGCCCCATTCTTTTTGTCTAAAAAAAGAAAAACATTGTCTTTTAACTAGGTAATGGAGTCAATTTCTAAGGTTCTTATTCTTACCCTCTTTAATTTTTCCTCTTTTTCCCTTTCCCCTTAGATCTTTCTATACACTGTGCTCACTACCACCACTTGCTTCTCTATTATCCTAACCATTAATCCTACCCTGCTTCACCTCTCTCCAAGCCTAATTCTAGCATCTTAACCACTGGTACTGATGCTTACTACAACACACAAACAAATCTCAGTATTACATGTAAGGATCCATATCTGAGAAAGAACATGTAGAGTTTGTTTTTCTTTCTGGGCCGGTGTTACCTCAATTAATTATAATTTTTTCCAGGACCATCCATTTTCTTAAAAACATCATTATTTCATTTTCCTTACAGCTAAGTAGAATTCTATTATGTAAAGGTGACTTAGTGGTGTACTGGTGAGTGTAACTGCCTTCTATCATGTACATGTATCACATCTTCATTATATATTCATCAGTTGATGGTAATCTAGGCTGATTTCATTTTCTAGTTGTTGAAAGTGTATCATCAAATATAGCTGAGCATTTCCATAGTAAATAAGAGTATTTAGTGTATATGCCCAGCAGTGATAAAGCTGGATCAAATGGTAGATCTCTTTTTAGATTTTTGAGGTGTCTCCATACTGATTCCCATAAAGACTGTACTAATTGTACTCCTACCAACAGAGGATAAGTGTTCCTCTTTTCCCACACCATCCTCAGCATTTGTTGTCATTTGATTTTTTTTTTTTAAGAAAACCATTCTTATTGGAGGGAGATAGAGTCTCAAAGTAGATTTAATTTGCATTTCTCTTACAGCTGTGTTATGGGGTATTTCTAGAGCTAAGGAATAGAGTCTCTCTAACCCCCAAACTCAAAGTTTGTGTTTATATTTAATTAAATAATTGGGCAACCCAAACTGAGAATGATAACTATTAAATTATTATATTTATTTAGGGAAGTATAAAACTAAGGTAAGGAAAATTAATATTCCCACATGGTCTGAAAACCCATGTGGTGGTCCTAGAAGAAACATGAAAAGAGATTTAGAGAGAAAAGACAGGAAAGTACAAAGAGCTCCTGACATATGGTGCACAGGAGGGAATTGAGAGGGGTCACAGGAGTCTTCCCCTTTTCTCAGCCAGCTGGGCTGAGAGAGAGGAGACTTACCAGGACTTGAAGGTTCATGGGTAATGAACAGACAGCAAAGGCAGCCCTTGCTCTATTTATAACCTTATTATGGTGGGCTTTATCTTCAGACTCAGGTGAGCCAGAGTGAGGGCTGCTTGGTCCAGGCTAGGGGCTGGCTAAAGAAGAGACCATCCATGTCAGGATCAGATTTAAATTCTAGGAAATGGGAACTCCCTCTGAAACTGTTCATTGAAAACCACAGGTCTAGGGAATTCCTTTTGGAACAAGATAATAAGTCAGGTCACTATTTGACTTCCAGCAAAGTGGAGATTGTACGGTCTTTCCTTCTTTTACATTTTGAGGCCCATTCACCCTAATCTACCTAACAAAGGTACCCAACTCCCTTTCACCTAATGCTTTTGAGAACTTTTTAGATGCTTACTGGGTATTTATATTCTGTCCTTTGAGAAATTTCCTTTGAGAATTGAACTCCTTGCTCCGTCTTTTGACTGGGTTGAATGATTGTCTTGATTGCTTAGTCCTTTTGAGGTCTTCATATATTCTAGATATTAAACCTCTGTCAGATATACAGGTGGCATTGATTTTTCTCTGATCCTGAAAGTTATCTACTGACTGTTGATGGTTTGTTTGGCTGTGCAATAACTATTTAGTTTCATTATATCATAATGGTTGAGGATTTGTCTTATTACATTGGCTACTTGGGTCTTATTCAGAAAATTTTCCCTGTGCTTATATCTTGGAATGTTCTTCTTACCTTTTCCTCTGGCTATTTCAGAGTTTCAGATTTTATATTAAATCGATTGATCCATGTGAAATTGATTGTTTTGCAGGGTGAGAGAGAAGAGTCTAGATTCAATCATATACATTTAGCTATTCAATGTCCCCAGGACCATTTGTTAAAAATGCTATCTTTTTCTCCAATGTATGTTTTTGGCCTCTTTTTCAAAAATTAGGTGTCTGTGGTCACTTGAATTTTCATCTTCCTCAAGTAAGCCTCAGTTCTGCTTTTCAGGTATTTCAGTAGATTGAAGGAGGCCTTCCAAGAATAGAAAGTATAAACTTTAATGTTCATTGATAATAAACAGTAGTCACATCTTCAAAAGCCCCTTCACTGGACACCTACCTTACTGTTTGCTTGAATATCTGGAGACTATAGCTTAGCTATGGTGATATGAAAACTTGACCTTCACAAGTTTCCTAATTTAATAGGGGCTATTTTAGTCATTGGAGAAGAATAATTTATTTAGCATTATGCAAGTTTCAAAGAAATTTTAATACACTATCTCATTTTAAATGTCAGGAAGATACTGCTGTTGCATAGTATAAGGGTTTTAATAGAGAGATTAATAAAGTCCAGTTCCTCCCTAGAAGTAGATTTCATAAGATAGGACCTTAAACACTACCCCTGAAAGCCTTGCTGTCTGTCATACAAAAGTAGGAGCCCCTTTTATATAATAGAGCACCATGCTATAACTTTCTTCCACATGGCCAGATGAAGGTCTTGAATTGAGATGGCAAAGTTATAGTTCATTAAAAGTCTAAATGAGCTGGGCATGATGGCACACGCTTTTAATCCCAGCACTCGGGAGGCAGAGGTAGGAGGATTGCCATGAGTTCGAGGCCACCCTGAGACTCTATAGTGAATTCCAGGTCAGCCTGGGCTAGAGTGAGACCCTACCTCGAAAAACCAAAAGTCTAAATGAATAAGTTGTTTAGAATTTGAATGAGCATGAAATTGTATGGGCAAAAAATTCACATGTATGCTTAGCCCACCAACTTTTGGAAGTTGCTACTTAGCAGAGCCTAGTCTAACGTAGAGTATGCTAAGCAATTACCTTTATTAACAGTTTTATGGAGTGAGTTTAAGACTTGGATGGAACAAACGATTGAAAAAATTTAGAATAAGCATTATTATTATTATTATTTAAATCCTACAGCTGTGTTTCAGTTAGATAACTGGTAATTCTATTTTAGTTTATGAGAGAGAATGAGATCATGAACAGGAGAGAAAGGGGAGGAGAGAATTAGCATGCCAGGGCCTCCAGAAACTGCAATTAAACTTCAGATATGTTGTGACCATATGTTACCTTGCACACTTGTATCACCTTGTGCATCTGGCTTATGTGGAATCTGGAGAGTTAAACATGGAACCTTAGGCTTTTCAGGCAAGCACCTTAACCACTAAGCAATCTCTCCAATCCATTTTTATTTTATTTTTGTGATTTCAACATTTTATTAGTAATATTGAATTGATGTGGATTATAGCATTTGAAGGGGATGATCTAATCCACACAAAATGGAAGACTCTAAAATATACCCATTAAACTGCTAAAAAGTAAACTGACTTATGAGAATACAACAGAAGTCCAATTGAGAAACCCAGTGTTATGGACATGTGACTGCAATCAGGCAAACTCCAGTGGCTCATAGCTGGAGATCCTGAAAGTGTTTTCATACTCTGATATAATAGAAAGAAAGAAATGCCTCACAAGACAAATAGAATTACAACCTGCATTGTTGGCTTCATCATTTACACGCTATCCATCTCATAATGGCACAAATGAAAGAGCTACCATACCCTACAGACTACTTTTGGGGTGAAACAAGTTTTGATGGGGTAATGTGGGAATAGGATATGAATATCTGTCTAAAAAGGTAACTTTCAGGAGTCTGTATACACCATCACACAGTGAGATTCTTATCCATCAGAGTTAGGAAATCAAGTTTCCATGCTCAGGAATTTAACAATGTCATTCATAGCTCAACACAGATTGACAAGGTGTCTATACAGTATTAACAATTTTAAACAAATCTGGGCATAATAGATAACTTCATTCCTTATTCATTCCCAGGGATTTTTTTTCCAATGACAAATGCCAAATGGCTATTTCAATTTTAATTTGACATAAAAGTCATTATTTAAACTAGGAAATTACAGTTGGAATACCATTAGCTGAAAACAAATTAAAGATTTTTTAAGTGACTCTTTTTTTGTTCCTGTACCCATTGTTCACACCAGCCTTAATTCATAATGGCCACCATTGCATTTTAACTTCTAATATAACAAATTTCTCTTTGTGCTAAGTGTCACATGAGGTAGTTACACATGAAGCACACTAAAAATAGCTAAAAATTTATCCAGCTAAGTTAGGAAACTGTGAAAAACATGGATTTTAGCCATATTCTCCAGGGATATTTGAACTTGATGTGAATGTAACGTTCAGGAGTGACCAAGACCATGGAGACTACTCTGAGGCAAAGATGGAAGTTTTTTTTTTTTTTTCTTTTTTCTTTTTGTTTATTTTTATTTATTTATTTAAGAATGATAGAGAGAGAGAGAAAAAAAGTGAGAGAGGGAGAGGGAGAGAATGGGCATGCCAGGGCCTCCAGCCACTGCAAACGAACTCCAGATGCATGCACCACCTTGTGCATCTGGCTTACATGGGTCCTGGGGAATGGAGCCTTGAACCAGGGTCCTTACGCTGTACAGGCAAGCACTTAACTGCTAAGCCATCTCTCCAGCCCAAAGATGGAAATTTCTTATCCAGGTAAAAACATGAGCTGCCAGGATTCTCTCAGGAGTGAGTGAAGCATTCAGCTTTGAGATTACAGATAGTGCATTATATAGAGTTCTTCAACTGGGGGAAGGTAAGGAAAGGAAGGAACTCCTTTGTTCTTTACATTAGCCATAGGGTGTGAGACCAGAAGTGACCAGGTGTGAGATATGGGCAAGAAACTTAGCCCTGGGCATTGTTATGCAAGGAAGGGATAGTGGCTGGGCAGTTTCTTGAGGAATATGCATGACCCACTTCCTTATCTCTGTCACCCTCCTGCTATAACTCTACTTTGTCCTGACCAAACATTCCAGCCTTTTGTTAATAACAGATGAAGGTTAATTTTTTCATGCTGACCATAAGGGCAATGAGTTATTATGGGGAGGGGGACTGGATAATGTGGTCAATGGGTGTCTCTTCAGGGCTAGTGATTAGGAGGCAGTTTCATGGTGGCTAGAGGTGACAGAGTGGTAAGATCAATAGCATCAGTGTAGCATGTTGTTAGGACTTGGTCCTGAGTGAAGCAGAGACTTCTCTCATACCATTCTTGTATTAAACTAACTTCAGGGCAGTTTCTGGCAGACACCTGTTATAGAGAAGGTGAGGGAGATGGGCTCTGTGTACCCCATGAGAAGATAGAAGGAAGAATAAAGGAGCTTGTTATTCTTGTCAACAGTTATGACATGAAAATACAAGGTGTAAAGGGAGGATGAACATTCAGAGGTGAGGGATAGAGTGCTTGGGGCAAGAGGAGGCAGAGGGGCACTTTGGGATCAGAGGAAAAGTAGGAACACAAAAGAGTTTAAGATTGAGAATGCCAATTGGGGTGGCAGTGTACTTATGTGTAATCAGAGTCAGTCAAGGTTTCATACCTTCATCTATTACTTTTACTTTACAATCAATGTATCTTTTTTTAGTTAGTTCATCTCATAAGTACCAACAAAAACTTTTCTTGTCCTTGCCATTACACCTTTTAACACAACCATTTTTTTTTTCTCAAAAGGCCTTTTGAACTAACTTTTATAAAAGAAAGAGTAGATCAGATTTGTCTTAGCTATTTACCCAGAATAAACAGATAGATTTTGGAACTCTGTATTTTATAACTTTACTGAAACACATTTTCAAAAATAAAATATGAAAGCAGATTTAAACATTATTAGAAATTTTAGAAACACTTTTTACAAGTTCAATATCGAATATTTTTTTAAAATTTAAACATAAATCTTGAGGCTGTTGTCTGTTACTAACTCCATAGAAGCATAGAAAGATAAAGTAAATATAAAACAGTTACAAATTTCTTATAAGAAGTCCACATCTGTTTATGATGACTTGGCATTTTCTTATCATCATGCTGGAGCCAGGATCTTGAGATTTCTTGTGCTTGCAGCCCCCTGGCTCTGCAAGGCAGGGAAGCTAAGAAAGAGCTATTTTTTTCTCCTAAACTTGAGGCTGCTGTCTGCTAGTAGTACTATAGAAGTATAAAAAGATAAAGTAAATGTAAAAGTTTCTTAGAAGAAGTCACCATCATGACTTGACATTCACCCATCATCATGCTGGGGCCAGGATCCTGAGTTTACCTATGCTTTCAACCCTCTGGCTCTGCAAGGCAGGGAAGCTAAGAAAGACTCTTTTATTTTATTTTATTTTTTTCTTTCTCAACTCCAGGGTGTACTTAGGACTTTCCTCAGAGCTATAGGCTGCTTTTTGACCTTTACCATTTTACAACTCTTTAAGGGTAGGAGAATCTTGCATTTTTAAAATTATCTTAATTACTTTTAGTGTTTCTTCTGGGGAACACTCCACAGTAAAAATTGACTATGCAATCTTATACAGTGGGCTTAATGGAAAACATCCCCACAATAAAACGGCACTGCTCAGAACAGAAATCATTCTGCAACCGTAGGGCTGTGAGCCACATACATACTCATATACACACATTCATTTCAAGTGCACTTTCCATATAGACTCTAGACAACCATTTCCCCTTCACAAATTCATTCATTCATTCAGAAGTTATGCATCCCCATTATAAATTTCTATTTTTTTTTTTACAACTCTGGAGATTAAAACCAAACCTTCTTACCAGGCAGGGTGTCAGGAGAGATGAGGGAGCTGGAAGGGCTTTTGGGGTGAGGTCCTGTATGGTGTCAGGGTAAAAAGCACAGGGTGAGGACAAGTATGGGAGAAGGGCTAGAAGGACCTGGTAAGAAAAGCAGGAAGAGCAGAGAGTAGCCTGTGCATACAGAGTGAAAATAGGGTATTTTGCACCATTTGCCTGTACATTGGCAAGCATTTGTTTTAAATCAGTGATTATGTGGAAATCAAAAGTATCATTTTGGGGCCATTTGGACCCATGGTCTAGCTTATGGATGTGGCCAGGCAGAGTTGCAGAGAAAGATAAGATGTCATCCAAGAGTCATAGAGGCTTAAATTCTTAAGGAGATAAGGAAAGAGCAAAACAAGGGTGAGAGAAAAATAAACCAGAGCTTAAGGTGGGTTGACACAGAACTCCAATATCACCCCCTGGCCCATTAGGGTGAACAGGTCCTGCACCTCCCATGTGAGCAGAGGCCATACAAGTCACAACCATTGGCTCTTTAGCCTGTTAGTGGGCAAAGAGGGTGACTATGCTCCCAATGGCAAAAGCAGCTGGCTGTGGAAGCTGAAAGTGACTGGCAGTGGAAGATGAGAGCTCAGGAGGGAAAGAAAAAAGAGGGAGGGAGAAGGGGTGTCCTAAGATGGTGCAAGCAAGCCAAAAGGTGCCCCTTAGGGTACAGTAGACCAGAGAGCAATAGACCTAAGGTTTCAAGTGCATCTTTCTCGAGACCTGGGATTGGGGCCTAACAGCCCAGCGTATAGCCTGGCATGCCAGCATGGCTTCCACGAGGTGGGGTGATCCCTGAAAGCAGGCCAACCTGAGAGGGACACTTAAAGAGAAGGAAGGAGGAGATGGGAACAACAGTGAGGATGAATCCTGGTAGGTGTGACAGCCTGTATCAGGCAGAGATGGTCCGAGGCCTTCAGAAGGTCAAATGGCAGCTCAGTGGCCCAATTAGAGAAAAGGAGGTCTGGCTGCTTAAGACAGCAATCAAAAGCCTTCCTGTCCAAGTCAGGGCACCACATGGAAGGTTCAGGAGTGACCAAGACCACAGAGACCACTCTGAGGCAAAGATGGAAGTTTTTATTTGGGGAAAAACAGGAGCTTCCAGGACTGACTCTCAAACTTTGAGATTACAGATAATGGACTATATAGAGCTCTTCAGTTGGGGGAAGATGAGGAAGGGAATGAACTCCTTTGTTCTTTACATTAGCCATAGGGTGTGAGACCAGAAGTGACCTTGTGAGATAAGGGGCAGGAAACCTAAACCTGGGGCATTGTTAGGCAAGGAAGGATTAATGGCTAGGCAGTTCCTTGGGGAATATAGATGACCTGCTTCCTTATCTCTGTTGCCCTCCTGCTGTAACTTCATTTTGTCCTGGCCTAACAGTGAACATGTTATTTGATGTTACCCAAGTGCACTGGAACTAGAATGTCCCATATCCAATATATAAGATATATTTTTCAGAGTCAATGGATTCCAGAAAACTTCAACTCTAATGATCTTAATGCTTCAAACAAAAATTGTTGGAATTTTCTGGGTACAGTGATGCACATGGTGATCCCAGCACTCCAGAGGCCAAAGGAGGATTGTTGTGAGTTCAAAGCCAACCTAAGAGTGCATACTAAATTCTTGGTCAGCCTGGGCTAGAGCAAGACCCTACCTCGAAAACCAAAAAAATATTTAAATTTGATTATAAAAGTGCCACAATCAAGTAGGAACAAAGGAATGGTTTACATTGTCAGAATACAGACAATATTTTAAAAACTTTTCTGTTCAACACTTTTCAATAAACAGTGAAACAATCTTGGTATTTCACATTAACTTTTATTTTTATGCCTGTTTATTACTTGAAATTTAGTGAATAATAAAATTAAATTTATCCTATCAAGACCCTGCTATAAACAAAAAGTACATCAGTGATAATAATAATGTACCTAAAGAATATGTCAGAATGTTCAACTGTTATTTTCTTCTCTCTATCTCGTTATAATAGAATTTTCTCTGTTTTCTCAGTGCATCACTGTGGATTTAGAAACTATCTAAGAATTCTATATTTTGCTAATAGAATTTATCTAATCATTATAAGAAGTGTGAGGTAATAAAACATATTACTCCATTTTATTTTCATAATAACAGCATGAGACAAATATTTTTATCATTCTGATAGTTATGAGACTTTCTTTTTTTTAAAAAGTATTTTATTTTATTTATTTGACAGAGAAAGGGAGAGAGAGAGAAAATGGCTGTGCCAGGGCCTCCATCCACTGCAAACAAACTCCAGACATGTGTGCCCTCTTGTGCATCTGGCTAACATGGGTCTTGGATAATGGAACCTGAGTCCTTTGGCTTTGCAGGCAAATGCCTTAACCACTAAGCCATCCATCTAGCCCAAAAGCACTCTTTTGTTTTTGTTTTTCAAGGTAAGGTCTCACTGTAGGCCAGGCTGACCTGGAATTCACTATGTAGTCTCTGGGTGGACTCAAACTCACAGAGATCCTCTTACCTTTGTAAGAGGATGCACCACCATACCTGGCTCGTTATTAGACTTTCTTGTTTGCCAAGTGCTACATAATAGAGAAATGCTTTAAGCCTATATTCCCTGGTTTCACCATTGTCTACAAGAAAAGAAACATCCCAAGTGATAGGAGGCCTCTCAATTTCTAACCTTCAGTAGATAATTCAGAATGAATTTTTAATGATATCAGACTTTGATCTTAAAAAAGTCAGACATCTATAAGACAAAACAGAACAAACACAAACTCCTGGTGATTGAACAATTCAGTATTAAAGAAAGAATTGGTTGTTGAAGAAATTAATAATGAAATTAGTAAATTTCTATAACATAATGATAATTTAAACACAACATGCCAAAATCACCACAAATGTCTTCATTAACAAATAGAAAGATCTCAAGTTAATACTTAAATATCCATCTGAAGGCATTGCAAAAATAAGAACAATCCAAATCCAAAAGTACCAGCTGGAAAGAAATAATCAAGATTAGAGCAGAAATCAATTAATTGAAAATAAAGAAACAATTTAAAAATTTGATGAAACAAAGAGCACATTCTTTTTTTAAAATTAATTAGTTTTGTACTCAGTGAATACAGTCAAGTTGATACCATTGATAGCTTCCTCTCTGTACTCCCCTCTCCCCGATTCCTCCTTGTTTGGGTATATGGGCCATGCATTGTGGAGTTATCCCTCAGTTATGGGTTGGAGGAAATGTCTCTGTGTATCATGACCCAACGTTTAGATCTGACATTCTGTCTGCCCCCTCTTCCACAAATTTTTCTGAGCCATGTTAAGTTTAGGTCTGCTTTGGTGATGAGGTCTTGGGAGCCCCTGTGTCTCTGGATATCTTATTTGGCAGGAGTTGATTGTTCTCTGTGTTGATCTCCTTCACCCTTGTGCTGTGTTGGGAGCCATAAAGCAAAAGCCCCTCCATTTTGCTTAGGCCTGTTCTTAAGTGACTCATTTATCATAAAGCTGGTCCATCCAGCTTTCTGTTAGGTACTTCTGGAATGTCGGTCAGCAGACTGCTTACAGAATCTTATCTTTTGCAAAAGGCCAGTTTATGGTCAGGCTGTGAAGCCTGGTACAGTCAGGATGTTAAGCCATTGAGGCAAGATTAGATAAACACCTGATTACATTTCCTCTAGGTTTCCTAATAATTCCAAGGCCCTAAATCATGTCAGCCAGCTTATTCCCCCCTTTTCTTCCCCTATATAACCACTGTGTAAAAAAATAAAAATTGGAAGACTTTTATCAGACTCTAGACTTGGTCTCCTTCTTTGTGTCTCTTGTCTCTCATCCAGGTTAATTTCCCCTCGGGTCCTTGTTCAACTCCCCACTGGCTGGGGCAGTGCTGGTATCAGGTTCACCAAGAAAACAGTACCCTTGCTTGTTTCACCAATTATTCTTAGTTTCAGCTGGGGTCCTTTTGAGGTACGATGGGTAGTTCTCTCCTTAGGATCTGCATCTGTCTGAAAAAGAAAAGCAGATTCTCCAATGGAGAGTAAAGTTAGCACCAGATAAATGGGATAACACTTATTTTTTTAGAGAGAATTTAATAGCTATAGGCCCTCTTGTAGCCCATGATTGGTGGTAGTTTGAAAATGGAGAGTGGGCTCATTTTTTGATACGGTTGTTATTTGTTTCCCAGCTCCAGGTATGGGTTCCATTCCACTGAAAGGATCAGTTAGCCAAATCAAGAACAGTTGGTTTCCCACTATGGCTGTGTGTCACAGTTGCACTTGTGTGGGCATCAAAACAGGTTGTTTGTTTGTTTGTTTGTTTGTTGCTGCTAAGTAGGTTAGATCATGAGTTGCTTGGACAGATATTGGTTATTTTCCCCCAGTCACCCATGTATCACCTTCTGACACTAGACACACGGACTGTCCAGGGACTGACTTTCTTCCAGCCACATCACTCCATGTTATGTGTCAACCACATATGGTGTCTTCAGCAGTAGGGTCTTACCACTAACCTTTGGTGGGTCATCAAGTACTCTGATAGAAATCTGTTATTCTTTTAGGAAACCTTGTAGGACTCTCTGATCAAAAGCTCATTGTGGATGATAGCAACCTGCTGGTACTGGGAGTTACAGGTCAGTGCCCACAAACAGAAGGAAGAAAAAGATAAGTAATATAAAAGAGCATAGAGAGAGAGAGGCAATAAAAGAAAGGTCAGTCTTGATTGTATGCTCTCTAGTGCCTTGTGACTCAGATGTTCCCTCTTAGGGCCTAGTGAAGTTTCAACCATTCTTAAAAAAATAAACAGGTTTGATAAGCCCCTGTCCAAACTGATCATAAAAATATATAAGACTCAAATTAACAAGATATAAGTGAAAAAAGTTGTTACAACAAATGCAAATGATATATTTCAAAATGTCCAGACATATTTCAAAATCTTGTATTTCACAAAATTGGAAAACCTAAGGAAAGTAATGTATTCCTTGACTCATGCCACCTAGCAAAACAAAGCACAAAAGAGATAACTTTCCTAAATAAAACTACAACATCAAATGAAATTGAAAACAAAACAAAACAAAAAGTCCAAGCCCAGATAGATTCATTGCCAAATTCTATCAAACTTTCACTGAAGAATAAAACCACTATTTCTCAAATTATTTCACACAATTGAAAAGAAGGTAAGGCTCCCTGATTCATTCTAAAAAGCCAGAATTACACTAACACCAAAATCAGACAGAATATGAGTATCCCTGATGAACTTAGCCACAAAATTTTTCAATAAACTTATTGCAAACTATATCCAATAACACATCAAAAATATTATCCATCTTGATTAAGGTTTCATCCCAGGGATGCAGAAATGGTTCCAAATATGGAAAGATCCAGGTATAAGTGCTAGTAACTATAGTTATCTGATCTTTGGCAAAGGGGATAAAAACATCCACTGGAGAAAGGACAACATTTTCAAGAAATGGTGCTGGAGAAACTGGATCACTACATGTGAAAGAATGAATCTGAATCCTGTTCTCTTACCATGTACAATAATCAATTCCAGATGGATCTAGCGCTTAAAAATAACATTCTAAAACAACTAGAAGAAAAAATAGGAAGAAAACTCTAAGATACAGGCATAGGAAAAGCCTTTCTGAATAAGACCCAGTAGCCCAGTTAATTGGATATACTCAACCATTAGGATCTCATGAAACTAAAAAGCTACTGTACAGCTAAGCAAATCAACTACAGAATCAATACACAGCCTACAGAATGGGGGAAAATCTTTATCAGCCATACATCTGACAGAGGATTAATATCTAGAATCTGCCAAGAACTCAAAAAACTAAGCAATAAGATATCAAGCAACCCACTCAAAAAAAAAAAAAAAATAGGCCAGATAATTGAAGAAAGAGTTCTCAAAGGAAGAAATTCAAATGGCCAATAAACATTAAAAAGTTTTGTCCTCTTCAAATATCAGGGAAATAAAAATGAAAACAACTTTGAGATTCCATCTCACTTAAGTCAGAATAGTAAATATCAAATGACAAATGCTGGTGGGGATATGGGGAAAGAGGAACCCTCATCCACTGCTGGTACGAATGTAAACTTATACAAACAGTAAAGAAATAAGTATGGAAACTACTCAAAAAGCTGCAAATAGAACTACCATTTGATCACGTTATACCATTCCTGGGCCTACCCTAAAGACTATGCTCTTCACTACAGAGACACTTGCTTAGCCAAGGTTTTCATTGCTGTATTCACAATAGCTAGAAGCTAGAATCAGCCCAGGTGTCTGTCAACACATGAATGGTTAATAAAAATGTGGTACATGTATACAATGGAATTCTACTCAGTGGTAAGAAAAAATAAATTCATGAAATTTGCAGGAAAATGAAATTGGAAAAGTCATTTTTAGCGAGGACACAGCTCATAAAGATAAATGCTGTGTGTGTTTCATACAGTGCATGCTCTTCATATTGGTTTCTAATTTGGAACAGATTGAGTTGTGTGTATGTAGTAGTAAGCATCAGAAATACTGACAAAGAAATAGAATGAAGCTAGTATAAAGTGAAAATAGGGAGGAAGGAAAAGAGGAAATACTTCACAGACAACTCAAGGAACAGAGCACAGGGAGTAGAAGGGTCTTGAGGAAGATAGGGGAAAGGGAAGGGTTGAGAGTAGAACTACACAAAAGTCATGGTAGCATGAATCAGTACCATAGAAACTCCCCTCCTGCATAGCAAACTAATATATATATACGCCTTAGTAAGAGGTGGGTGCCACCCAGTCAGAAGGGCCCTGAAGAGGGTAGAAAACTCTTAATCACAGTGCCAGAAATGGGTTACATTCCATGGTTAAAGGGTATCCTGATTTCCAAAAGCAATGCAGACTATTGACAAAGCATTTGGATGCCTACCATAGCTAAATTAAAAACACCACAGGTAGTAGACACTGACATTGAGAAATCACACTGGAACACAAAAGGAAGCCAGATCCTTTATAGTACTGGAAAGTTCCAGGCAAGCTTCTGAGGGATAATGGTCACCAACAGTGTGAAAAATCACTGTATCATACAAGCTACAAAATCAATTAGCTAATCAAGATATAGCCATCTGTGCAATAAACATACAAAGCCTGTGCAGGTAATCAATGGCTCTCTAGTTGTATAGGAGGCTCACTCAGTGCGAAATACCTAGTACTGAAAACTATGACAGAATCCTATGAATAGGAAGATTATAGACTCCAGAGAGAAGCTTCCACTGGTATTTGGCTAAGAAGAATGGTTGTACCTATCAAAATGTCTCTTAAGTAATTATGCTTATCCCTTTTAATCCCTATTCTCAGTCTTGGTTATAGAATATTTCATTTATTTATTTATTTATTTACTTATTTACTTATTTATTTTACTGATGACAGCAAAATCCCAGGAAAACCAACATCCATCAATATGACAAGAAAAGAGAAAAGATAGCCAGCTGCCTAATATGAGATGAGTAATCTTCATAACATCTGCCACAGTCCAGGAGATATTGCAGAAGAGGGACTGATTTAAACATGAGTGCTGCTCTCATTGATAGCCAGACAACTAGCTACAGGAAGATGAAGATAGACACTGAGGACACTCAAAACTCACTAGAGCATAAATCTAGAGGTTAGAGAGAGCTTAACACTAACATAGACATAACACATCTGCCAATGCTCAGAGAATACTGCAGAAGAGGGGGCAGAAAGAGCCATAGGGTTGGAAAGACTATCCTGAGGCATTGTCTCCTCAACAGAGACTGACTGATGCATTCATTACCCCACAGTGAATACCAATAACCCTATTAAGGAGGGCGTTCTGTGGAATTGGAATGTTAGAAATATAAGAAGATAACCCTAGGGGAATTTGACCAACATGCACTTTGTTCATAAGTAAAGATCATAAGAAACAAAAAATTAAAGTAATAAAAAATTAAAAACAGAGGTTTTTCAAGGTTAAATAACAACTTATAGGACAAAGCAGAATTTCAATGATGCAATCTGGTTCTATAATCTAAACTCTCAGCCACTATGCAAGAGGCAAAGTGAGGTAATTACAGATGATTTTGGATCATCATAAAAAGTGCCAACAGTGGTAGAGAAGTGAACAACCCCAGCTCAAACAAAGCTTCTCTAGGATGGCCACCACCAAGCCCTCCTCTGCTATGACCATGTAGGCCTCAGAACCTGGGGCTTTGGGCTATACCTTCCAGAAGTCAGCCCTAGGGAATTTTCATAAATGAAGCATGTTAATAATGGGAATGATGTCTTTGGGGTAGCTTTGAGTTCCACTGCTTTCTATCACCTTGTAAACTTAGTACTAACTACAAAAGGTCTTGTCCTGTTTAAAAAATTCACTTTGCCACATGAGTGCCAAACCCAAAAGACACAGCTTTGACATTAATTAACAGCAGTTATTCTGGAAATAGCATTTACACTGACAATAAAGCATGTCATTGAAGAAACCGTCCCTCTAGTAATGCTTTGTATTCCTTCCACATTGCTGACACACAGACCCCTTGCTCTCCTTAAGATTGATACAACACATATTAGTGCACACCATTATGAGTATGAATGTCTGGGCTTTCATATATAGGCCAGTATATCACTTGGAAGAGTGGACATTTAGGCACCCGTACTCCCCAGACAGGTGACATACATATGCAAAAATCTTTACCTTTAACTCATTAATTTATTAATATATGTAGCACTTCACAACTGCACAGACTCAAATTGAATATGTGTTCAAACATACACAGAATTATTTATTCACCTGTGCAAAGAGCCCCAGGTTATGACCACTTGGTTTCCTATAACATCATGCATAATCTTGCAAATCTAGTTTTCACAAGCGCTACATTTTTTTTCAAACAGATGTTTTAAACCCAAGAGCTCACACATTTAAACATGTGTGTGAGAATGCATAAAGACAAGCACCCCAAAATAGTCTTTTTTCTTGAGGATTGACTAAAGAAAAGTTTCCATGTAAAGATGGAAATGTAGCTGTATTTTTCTCTGAATAAGACAATAGAATGCAGAGTAACCAAAGGGATGCTGTCTGTATACATTTTGAGTTTTAGTACATTTAACTTTTATTCTCTCTCTTTTCCTTTCATTCATTCATTGCATGCACGTTGTATTAACAAAATATTGTACTATTTAATCAGATTAATATTTCTTTTGTATATAAAGATGCTGCCATTACATAATTAGTGTAGCAGTGGTTTAGTTCTCTGAATAGAAACTTATTATGGTAGCTTAGATTTGACAGGTTTGCTCAGATTGCATCTCTTCATGGTATCCAGCATTTGCAATCATCTCTGAAAGTTTGCAGTTCAGTAGTTAGGGTGAAAAAGAGACTTTCACAAAACCTCTTAGATGTTTTGGAAGTTAACTAGCTTTATTAATTAATACTTACTTTGGGGAAAGGTTGGGGTGATGTCTTAGTCTTAGAGTGCTTGAATGCTTGCCTAGCATTTGAAAATTCCCTGTGTTTGATCCCCAGCACTGAAAAACTAATTGCAATTAAAGTTAAGGGTATAAGTGTAAAGAGAACAAAATGTTATATTTCTCTACATTTCTTTATACCTAGCCTAGAGAAATATAGAAGTTACTTCCTCATTGGAGGCTCTGTTGATGGTAAACAAACAGGAGGCTTTGTAAATGGCAGGTAAACAAGAGGCTCTGCTGGGATAAACAGCATTTCCTGGAGCCTGCATTATTGAACAAACTCCTCAAGATAAGTGGGACTCCTGGTCACAGGGCTACCTGGCATCCTCCAGGTGGCACTTCCTATAACTGACCAACAGATCTGTTTACAAGTTCCTTTTTTTTTTTTTTCTTTTATGGTTGTAACTGTCACATGTAAATTGTGATTTGTGGTTTAATTTCCATCCTGATTTTTTTTTCTAACATCATGTGGTTATTTCCAATAAAAGCTGATACTCTAAAAGTTCATGACTGCCTCCCCGAGATTCCCTCTGGAGGCAGACCTGATATACCAGATTTTCTTTTTTTCTTTTCTTCCTTTTTTACCCAATAAAACTTTGCCTCACATTCCTTGAGTTGTAGATCTTACTAGTGCAACACTGGACCCCATAACATAAGGCCTAACATAGTACATAAAGAAGATTCATGTCACATGAATCAATAGATAGCAATAGGAATTCTGTATAAAAAAATAAAAGACTACTAAAAATAGTCTTTGTAAGATGAAAGAAAACTTTACATATGTTACAAGCTTATTGCATGTATTTACATGGCTCTTTCTTCTCTAGGTACTTAAAACAGTTTAAAAAAAATTAGTCCATCTACAGGCAGATGCATATCCACTATACTTAAGAAACGGACAAAGCCAGGCATGGTGGCACATGCCTTTAACCCCATTACACTTGGGAGGCTGAAGTAGGATCACTGAGTTCAGGGCCAACCTGGGCTAGAGTGAGATCCAAAAAACAGGGCCACTTGGACATAGACTGCTTTGTTCTAGTAAGCTCTGACTGCCCTTCACATATACACCAATTAGTAAGTACAATTTAGTAAAATAAGATCTTCAGTAAAAATTCATTTTCTTTTGGCAGTTAAGGTGTCTCTAGGACATTTAATTTCCTAATATCTACATTATTTTTTAGTCTCTCTATATTTCAGCTTCTATATCATCACTTTTCAGTGTGTTTTCCAGATTGCAGGGATTCCACTACTTGTCCTCTTCTTTGCTGCCAAGCCCAGGATAATAGATGTTGCTTTCTGCGAGATCCTTTCCTTTGTCTCAATACATTAGTTTTCATGAGCCAATCTGCTGAGTTCAGCCCAGGAGCTGAGGCAAACATCTGAGTCTCCTCAGCACACAAGTTTGAGAAAAGTCCTAGCGACTTTGAGCTGACTGCCGAGGCAGAGGCTCACTCCTGATCCACGAAGCCTCCCTCCTTTTCCAGGGAGAGCCGAGGTAGGGATGGAACACAGGCCGCAAGCACCTCCAAGAGAGTGAGCAAGCGAGCGAGCCACTGCACTCTCCTGCATCTACTGACAAAAAAAGTGTGGGGCTTTAAAATAATATATAATTATTATATATATATATATATATATATATATATAATTATCCAGTAATATCATCTGTACTGATTTCTTCTAATTACAATAGGCAGTAGTAACTTCCAAATCTGTACTTCAGCCTTTTCACTGTTTTACCATTTTGTCTTCTGATACTCATAGTGTGCTGGGGTAATCTACTAGGATGACTAACAATTGTCTTACAAACCCTATATAAGGACTTCTGGCCAAGATGGCCACCGCCTAGCTGTGCTGCAGATACCGGGGAAAGAAAGGCAAGAAATTGAGGGTTATCAGGGACTTCTTGCCAGTGGGAGGGCACAAAGTGGGGAAAAACAGGGAAGCACAGATCCCCCCTCGGGTGGGTAGTCTACCCCCACACATACAGCACCTCACACGGCTGTGCTCCAATCACATGCCTGCCAGCCCATCATGCGCCGACCAGCCGGCTGCACTGATGTGGGGATCTCAGCCGTTGTTCTCTGATTGCACGCACTGGCCTGCCACGCTGTGCTCGGTTCCCACGCCCATGGGGGCCACCTCTGCCGTGATTAGGCGGCTGCCAGACCCCCCGCTGCTGTGCTCCAATCGCTTGCCCACCGGACAGCCACTGCTGTGTCCTGATCCCATGCCCGCATCAGCTGCCTCTGCACTACAATTGCACGTGCAGCAGGCCCAGTCCCACAGCAAGGGCCACACAAGTCCACACTGAGTCACTAGCGCCAGCTCAGGTGCCATCCCCTACCTGTCTGTCGCCAGCCATCCCCCACTCCCCTGAGGTGGGAGAGCACAGACTATTTGCAGGTCCGAGTGTTCCCAGCCAGAGTTTGGGCAGCTTCAGGGCTTGCTACCTCAGTCCCCTTTCAAACTCAAAGGCAGGCAGCTTTGGAGCATTATTGGGTGAGAATTCAGGCAACTTTGGCACCCCAGTCAGGCAGTAGATAGGTGGCTTTGGCAAAAGAGAGCAAAAACCCAGGCTGCTTGCAACTGCCCCAGCCTATCTTGGATTTTCATTGAGCTAGATCTCAGGCTGCTCCACCCTCCTACCTGCCCATACACTGACATGGGTAGACCACAGTGCAAAAGAAATAACATGAAAAATAAAATGCAAGAAAATCCAGACAGGTCACCCAGTCCAACAAGGATTACATCTAACTGAAACATAGAAGAGTTTTTAGGATCAGAACATCAAGTGGAAGCTATGAGCAATGCAACCCTGACCAACCTACTGCTAGAACTGGCAGGAAAGCTACAAAGGACAGATAATCATGTGGATGCTAACATCACTAAGCTAGAGCAATATGATAAGACACTGGAAGGAATTCAAAGGTAGCTAAAAGAGTTGAGGGAGAGTGAAAAAAAAGATAACCTTAAAAATCAGCTGGCCACACTAAATGAAAACATAAAGAAATGCAAGGATTATTTCCAAGAATCATCAAGAAAATCAGAAAATGAGGTGAAAAGGAAGCTGGACAGAGCAATGGAAGTGATACATAGGAAAGTAGTAGAAAATGCAAACTTAATTGAACAAGTCCAAAACTCGCTAGAGGCTCTCAAGAATAGAGTCAGCGAAGTGGAAGATAGAAACTCTGATCTGGAAGACAGGATGGAAGAAATAGTTCGAGAGCCCAAAAATTTCAGTAAGTTCAAAAGTCCCTGTGAACAGAACATGAGGGAATTGTGGCATACACTTAAATGTCCTAATATCAGAATCATTGGAATACCAGAAGGAGAAGAAATTAAGACCAAAGGCATGGAGAACTTATTTAACACAATAATTGAAGAAAACTTCCCCCATCTCTTAAAAGAAAGGCCCATCAAGATACAAGAAGCAAACAGAATTCCTAGCCGACTAGACCAAAGGAGAAACTCCCCAAGACATATTATCATTAAGACTCTAAACCTTGACACCAAAGGGAAAATCCTAAAAGTAGCTAGGGAAAAACAGCACACCACTTTCAAAGGAAACCCCATCAGAATTACTTCAGACTTCTCAATGGAAACCCTGAAAGCTAGAAGGGCCTGGAATGAAACTCTCCAAATTCTAAGAAACTGTGGCTTCCAACCCAAACTACTCTACCTGGAAAAAGTCTCCCTTATAATAGATGGTGAAAGGAAAACTTTCCATGACAAAACTCAGCTTTACAATTATATGAACACAAAACCAAACCTATAGAAAGTATTCCAGGAAATTCTCCTCAGAGAAGAAACAAATAACCAAACACAAATGCCTACAAGAAGCAGATCACAACAACCAAACCCAGAGTAGATAGAGAAAATTTCAAATTCCATGGAAACACCATCACACCTCTACCACCACAACATGGCAGGGATCAAATCAAATCTCACAGTCATCATCCTAAATATTAATGGCCTTAATTCACCCATCAAGAGACACAAGCTAACAGGGTGGATCAAAAAAGTAGACCCCTCAATCTGCTGCCTTCATGAAACCCACCTTACCACAAAAGACAGAAATGTCTTCAGGGTGAAAGGGTGGAAAACAATATTCCAAGCAAACAGGAATAAGAAACAAGCAGATGTCGCTATATTAATATCAGATAAAATTGACTTCAAACCAAAAACAATCAAAAAAGACAAAGAAGGCTACTTTCTACTTATAAAGGGAACAACCCATCAAGAGGATATTACAATCATATATCCGTATGCACAAAACACAGGGGCACCACAGTTCATAAAACAAAACCTACTTGACAATAAAACAGAAATAACCACCAACACCATCATAGCTGGGGACTTTAACACACCATTATCAGTAATAGACAGATCATCCAAACAGAAGCTCAACAGGGAAGTAAGAGAGCTCAACAAAACCATAGAGCACTTAGACCTAACAGACATCTACAGAACTTTCCATCCCAAATTCACAGACTACACATTCTTCTCAGCAGCCCATGGAACATTCTCTAAAATAGACCATATACTGGGTCACAAAGATTGACTCCACATATTTAGGAAAATCGACATAATTCCCTGCATGATATCAGATCATAATGCTATATTCCTAGAAATCAACAACAACAACAAAAAACCAAGAAGAACCCCAATGGCAACTGGAAACTGAATAGCACACTCTTAAACAATAAATGGATAGTGGATGAAATAAAAAATGAAATCGCAAAATTCCTGGAATTGA